>NC_142609.1:5318125-5957500 GCF_041222555.1 Hakea prostrata
AATTAATATTTCTTTAATAAACAGTGTTTAAAAGGTTTTTAGTGACAAATTAGATAAATATATCCAATGAAAATCCAATTTTGAGGTTTCTATACTTTTTAAATATAAAGTGGTGTTCATTGCTTTAAAGCCTCCATTTTGGGGTGCCAGTGCAATTGCTCTTTCTAATATGATGATTCTCAAGTCTCAAGTGTAAGTATTAATGATTCAATGCATTAATGTTCATGTCTACATAAATAAAATTTTGAGTTTTTTACATAGCATTATTTTTTGGGTGAAACTAGTGGTCATCCACTAAAGTAAATTATATGGTACTTGCATAAAATTACAAGTTACCCACAATTAAGTTTTATTGTTAATAGTATGGTAAAATTACCCAAATGCCCTTACAAATCATTTAAAATTCAAATTCAAATTACTTAGACAGTGAAAGGACATAATTATGTCATTTCCTAGAGAGAATTTGAGTAATTTGAATTTTAAATTTTAAATGACTTTAATAGGGATACGGAAATTTAGATAATTTTACCACTATTTAACCAGCAAAACCTCACTGAGTAACTTGTAATTTTTCATGTGGGTTCCATGTAATTTATAGCATAATGTCGAAGGTTTGATCCAAGTTATTTTTAATAAAAAAAATAATGATATTTTTCCGTTGTTCTGCATTGGTATTCAAAAAGACCAATTAAGCGTCAGGTTTGGGTGTCTTGTATTTTGCAGGATTATATAATTATAATATGGCTATATTTATAATTGGAATGAATTTTGTTTCAATTACTTGTAGTGTGATAGAATTATAATTGTATGAGAATTAGGGTTTTGAGTTTTCCTATAAATAATTTGGGAAAACACAGGAATAAAAGTGCAAGGATAGGGTGACACTTAACAAGGTGTGAGAGTAGTGAAGTTTCAGGAAATAGTGAAATTCTTTTCTCTCTTGTAGACGTAAGCAATCTTGCCAAATCCCATCTTTTTTCAAAATTGATTTCTTGCCCTGTCAAATCTAACAATACTTCAAGTATTGCCTTAAGTGCCAAGACATCCTCAAGCTCTGCTCTGCAGGAAAGAAAAATATCATCTGCAAAAAAGATATGATAAATATTCGGAGCCCCTCTTCCCACTTTAATACCTTTAAAAGATTGAGAGATCTGTACCCATCTAATAAGCAAAACAACACCTTCACAATTAAGAGAAAAAGTATAAGGGCTGAAAGGACACCCTTTTTGCAATCTTCCCGAACTAGAAAACCACATATAGGGGAGCCATTGATTTTAACAGAGAAGGTAGGTGAGGAGATGAGGGCTTTGGTGAGTCTGCACCAATGGCTATCAAACTCAAGGAAATGAAAGAGTTTGATAATCATTCCCCATTCCGTCCTATTATAAGCTTTGGACATGTCCAATTCAAAGGCAACATAACATGTTTTAGTGTGACTCTTACTCATGAAATGAAAATTTTCATGGGCCGCAATGATGTTGTCGGTGATATTGTCTGTGGGCCACAAAGGCTCCCTGGTATGGTGATATGATATTGGGAAGTAAAGACCACAATCTTTTGGCCAAATTTTTGCAATGATTTTATATGTTATATTGCATAAGCTAATAGGACTGAAGTCATACATAGTTCCAGCCTCTTCCTTTTTCAGGATGAAGCAAAGTAAGGTATGGTTCACCCTAAAATGGAGTTGGCCTTTCGAGAAAAAGGTTGTGACAAATTTAACAACATCATCATTAACCAAGCCCTAATGCCTTTGAAAGAAAAAAAAACACTAAAACCGTCAATCCCAGGGGCTTCATAAAGACCAAGAGAAAATGCTACATTCTTAATCTTGAGGGGATCAGGGATAGACGGAAGACCTTCAGGTCCATTCCCAATAGGGGAAAAGGGAATTCTACAAAAGCAAGATCCAAGGGATTAGAAGACTGGTACAACTGACCCTAGAAAGATGGTGGATTCTACTATTTCTATCCCCATTAGAAATATACTTACCTTGCGATTTTGAAACCAAAACATTTCCTTTGCATCTAATGCCCATGCAAGTAATTTTTTTTTTTCCTGATTGATTAAATTCCAATTGGGGCAAGGAAGTTGTTCCAATGAATCAATTTCAAGGACAATCCGATGAAAAAGGTTATCAACATTACCAACAACCAATTTATTCCAGAGTTGAAGAAATTTGGAGAGATTAGCCAACTTTTTGCTTAGGGTGTGCCAAAATTCTCCATCCAAGCAGTTTGAACATCCAAAGAAGTTAGGGTGAGAAAGCCAGGCATTTTTAAAGTAAAAGAGTTTTTAACTATGAACAGGCGGTACAAGGGATTCGAGAAGGATGGGATTGTGATCAAAACCAGTAGCGGAAAGTTTAGAAACACGAGGATTGGGAAAGCAGCTTATCCAATCCGGGGAAGCAAAAATTTGATCCAATTTTTCTTTGAGAATACTAGGGTTTTCGTTTATTGGTCCAAGTGAAATAATTTCCTGCAGTAGAAATTTCAATAAGGTTTGCATCCCTTGTGATGATATGCAGAGCAGGAAGCGCAGGTGAAGGTTTAAAGGGGCTCCTATTTGGACATTCTTACTTTCCAGAGACAAAATAATACCTGAAGGCAAATCCCATTGGTATTCAGGGTTAAAATGCTCCAGCTGTTTTGAACATTTGAAATGCATAAAGACCTCAGTTCATCTGAGAATTAATATGAATTAGTACACATAAAATAGATTCGATGGGCACAATTTCAACTTAGGGAAGAACTAAAGAAAAAATTTAGAAACGTTATCAGCTTATTTTTCAAATTCAAGCTGATCCAAGCACACTGTGAACACAGCAAAGACAAACTTTAAAAACTTTTGAGGGAGAACAGAGCAAGTATACATTAAGACCAAGGTGAACACTAGTAATTTCGGAATTTGTTTATTTATCCTCCTAGAAGCACAACTTATAACTAGGATACAACAAAAGTAGAAACATCAATATCATGTATGCCTAGATGTAATAGCATTAGATTGATATGATACCCAAAACTGACATAAGCAATCATGAAGTTCTTGAAGTACCAAAGTGTTTTGGAGTTCAACTACATATCTCATCACCATTTAGTATATATAAGTCCTAGCCCACTGTGATTTTATGTTCATGATTTACAAATATATCAATGTACATCGGAATACTTATGTGGAACATAGCAATATCAGGGGAAGGAGGGGGGGGGGAGAGAGAGAGAGAGAGAGAGAGAGAGAGAGAGAGAGAGAGAGAGAGAGAGAAACATACTAATCTGAAATCAAATCCATAAAGCAAACTAGAAATAATGCAAGAGAAAACAAGTTAAAGATTCCCAACAAGTTTATCAGTGTTCAGAAAAGTTATGAGATTCTTCAGTCACTCATGAAAGACGATATGTTTCAGAATATACAGCTTTCTATCAATAATCACTCCTAGAAGCATCACTAGGAGAGTAACTTTGTAGAAATACTGTAAAAACAGAAAATGCCTTTGGTAGTTGTAAGAGAATTAGCACAAGAAGCTTGGAAGATTTTTCTACCAACCACTGGAAAATCATCAATTCTCAAGTTCCAGATGTAGAAGGTTTAAGTTTCCGCCTGAAATGAGGTGGAGTTTGGCAAACAGTGGTGACTAATGATTGCAATTCCTTTATCGTCTAAGCAGAAGTATATTCTATCCTTCATGAAACAAATAGTTTAAGGAAACAAGGTTTAAAGAAGGCAGACTAGAGAGAGTCTGATCTATGTTTAACATGCTTGATTAAATATTAATTGATAATGTTTTGATAGAAGAAAATACTATCCACTGTCCCGAACTAACCCATTAAGATTCAATGGTTAATTTCTGTCATGTTTTGATCAAACAAGTCTGTTATCAGAGAGACCAATTAGTATTAGTTTTCTTGGTCAGGCAGGTTAGTGGATCACCATCATTTAAGGATGCTGACTCTAAGTTTTTCTCAGGGAAAGCCTTTTAAATTCACCCATCTAGATTATAATCCTTTTACTTCTATTAACTAAATATCGGAGGCACCCTGCCCCCAACTAAAAAGAACTCACACAATAATGCTTTCACACAGCTAGGAAATTCGGTGGTTAAAAGACTCTGACGTTTTGATTCAACAAATAGTGATTATGGAAACAAAGCTCAACCAGAACTTACAAGAATATTGAAGTCCCTCTGCTTGTTGAGTTGAATCTTGATAAGCCATGAAAAAATCACCAACGAGAGAACTGATTGCTGAAGCAACAACTTTACTGATAAAGTATGGCCCTCATAACAGAAACGGATGGCAATTCTTTGTCATTTCAGGACTCCTGACATTAACAGACTACCAACTTCTGTTTCCAGTTTGATAAATTTACAAGTGGCATCACGCATGGACCCCCTATATGGTTTAGTACAAGTAGGAGGATTATCTGAAAGACTAACCAGAGCAAGCAAACATATTTTCTGATTGTTTTCATGAAAATGCATCTTCTCACCTACTCTCCTCTTCTTGAAGTAAATGAAGCTCCATCTCCATACATCACAGTTATGAGTCCCGATAGAATGGAGTCAGAAAGATGGAAAGCTTAAAATGACATAATTGCTATCAGCTTTGCTTTATTTCTTCAAGCATCTCCACTACCTTCTTCATTTTGGGCCGTTTAGCTGGTGTGCTGTCAGTGCAGAGCAAAGCAACCTTCAGAACTGCAAGCATCTCTCTTCTCCATGCAAAGGAAACCGTACTCAGCCTTGCATCAAGTATCTGTTCTGGGGTCTCTCCTCTTGCAGGAGCTCCATGAACCCATTTCACCAGATCAATCCCTTCACCAAAGGCCTCATCAACAGGTATTCGGGTTGTAAGGATCTCAAGTAGCACAACTCCATAGCTATAAACATTTCCTGGTGCGGTGACTTGCATTGTATATGCATATTCTGATTCACATAATAAAAATAAATAAATAGAAGTCTGATGGAAAAGAAGTGAGCTATATATGTGCAATAAGTGTACAATATTACTCCAGAAAAATCAGATATTAAGGGAAATTCTCCAAAAGTACAGCATAAAATTTATTTTTAAAAGAAATAATGGAATTGTGCAAGTATTGCACTATTTGAGTACCTGGAGGAATGTAACCAAATGAACCTGCCACTGCGCTGATACTTGCAGTGCCCCTTGATGGATCCAAGAGTTTTGATATCTCAATCTCCCCAACTAAAGGCTTTGAATTGGCATCTAAAAGGATGTTACCTGAAGAGATATCAAGATGGATAATAGCTACATGATGAAGGAAATCCAACCCTTCTGCTACTCCGATGGCAATGGAGAGCCTTGTAGGCCAATCAGGTACATAATCAGTCTTCATGGTCGAGTTATGAAGAAGCTGAGCTAATGTTCCATTGGGAAAATAATCATGAAGCAAGAGAACATGATCTTCATAAATTATGAATCCAATGGGCCTCACCAAATTATCATGGTAGAGTTTCCCCAACCTCTCAAGTTCTCTGATCATCTTGCTCTGGTGATGAATTACTGTTCTATCCATGGATTTCAACCTCTTCACTGATAGAATCATACCAGAAGGCATAATTGCCTTATAAACAGTGCTGAATGTCCCAGTGCTGAGCTTATTGGACTCCTTCAATGTTGCTTTCACAGCAGCATCGAAATCTATTGCTTGCCTAAGATTCTCAACAAAGACATTCCCTGCTATTATCACTGGTGGGTTAGTAGCTCCATCTTCCACAACGTCTGCATCCATGGATGCTTTTTCTTGCTTCTCCCTCATCATAAACAGAACAACAACAACTGTTACTGATATGAAAACTGCCAAACCCGAACCAATAACAGCCAGTAATATCCTATATGAAACCCTGTGATGGTAACCCTCATGGTCAGAACCATAAGAATTTCCACACAAATAGCTCAGTGGCTCTCCACATAGTCCTTTATTCCCTGTAAAGCTTGACTTGGTGCTCTTTTGGAACGGCCCAAAGATGGGTACTTGACCAGTCAACATATTATTGGAGAAATTTACCTCTATCAAGCTCATCATGCCCCTGAATGCTGGTGGAATGCCTCCAGAAAGATGATTGTTAGAGAAATCTAATGAAACCAGCTTGTCGAGTTTCCCAAGTTCAGAGGGTAGTGGTCCATGAAGATGATTGAAGCTCAGATTCAGTGCTATCTGCAAATTCTTGATCCGCCCTATCTCAGGAGGAATAGTGCCAGTCAAGTTGTTACTGCCCATTTCCAACTGAAGCAGCTTAGCACAATTGCCAATCTCGTGAGGTATCTCACCTCTTAATGAATTCTGACTAAGAAGCAGGAATTGCAATCTAGGAGCACTGCAGAGGTCCTCTGGTATGGTGCCATTGAATCTGTTGTTACTTAGATCGAGCTTGTTAAGGTTCCTGCACCAAATAATGGACCTTGGGATTTCTCCATAGAGTCTATTACCAGAAACAATCAATTCCTGCAAGTTGACAAGCTTCCCAAGCTCTTGAGGAATTGTTCCTATAAGCCCATTAAATGCTAAATTCAGTAGGGTGAGGTTGGAACATTGAGACAATTGTACCACAAACTCTCCAGTAAGATTATTGTTATCTGCTTCTAAGTATGTAAGACTGCTGAGATTGCCTATGGATTTAGGAATGCTTCCTATAAGCATGTTGTTTCCAATACGGATACTCGAAAGGTCTCTGCAAATTCCGACGGACTCAGGTAGATTGCCAGTCAACTTATTCATGGTAAGGACCAAAAACTGCAGTTTCCCTGAAGTGAAAATGCTCTTTGGTATATGCCCTTCTAGCTGGTTGGAGTGAAGGTTCAACAGCTGAAGATCAGAAGTAGAGCCTAAATTTTCAGGAATGTTGCCACTTAATTCATTCTCGTAGGCAGTGAATTGTCTCAGATTGGATAAATTGCCCACCCAGTCCGGAATTGACCCATTCAACCTATTCCCAGAAATTTGAAGGTTCTGTATATATTCTAGACCCTGAAGTTCATCAGGAATTCTTCCAGTAAGCTCATTATAAGAGAGGTTTAATGATCTAAGGTTTCTAACATTACCCAACTCTGAAGGGATGAAGCTCTCAAATTTATTCCAGGATAAATCAAGAAACAAAAGCTCCGATAGATTCCCAAAAGCTGGTGGGATAGGCCCACGAAAATTATTGAAAGAAAGGTCAAGCCATTTCAAGGCTTTGAGCTCAGAAACTGATGTTACATTACCTTGAAGCTCTTGGTGAGATATGTCAAGCTTTTCTACCATAGACAAGTTGGAGCTGCACTTAACGCCTGTCCAAGAACAGAAATCAGTGTCGTTGGCACTCCAGTTAGGGACTCCAAGCTCCTTCTTGAGAGCCAACATTGTAGATCGATCATCATGTTGAGCCATAACCAGGTGGGTTCTGTACAAGAAGAAGCCGACCAGAGAAAGAGAAAACCAGCAGAGCAAATCCATTTGATGTGTTCTCTTTCCTTCTTTCTTTTTTCTGCAAGTTTTTGAAGAGAATACAAGGCAAATCAAATAAAACAGAGCATCTTCCTCTCCAAAACTCCTCCTACCCACTTAATCAAACAACCAGAGGTTCTGAGAAGAACCCATGTAACAAAATCTATAAACAATGCTGGATTCGTTCTAAAACCTAACAAATGAAATTAACCAAGGCATTCAAATGACAGGACAGCTTCAAATGCGGAATGTGGTTGTTTACTTGTTTCAAGCACAAGAAGCTCAAAGCATAAAACAAACATAAAGTTATCAAGAGAACAGAGAACCCCACAAGGAAAAACATGGGCATTCATGAAAGTTCCCTGCTTCACGGAGCATCCATGATTGCACAACCAAGCCTTTATGGAGATAAAAGAGAAGTAACAGTGAAAGAGGAAAGAGTAGTACAGTTTTGGGTACCGATTTCACGGGCCAGATGTCTTTTTCCATCAGAAATCTGTTTAACTGCGTACGAGAGAGAAAGAGGGTTAGCAAATTCTGGAAAAAAGAAGAATTTGTGAAATGGGTATTGTAAAATGTAAATTCCGTTCACGAGAAAGGAACAGTCATGACTCACGATTCAACGAAGCACAAGCTGAAACTGCAGCTGCACAGGTCAGTTTGTCGGTCAAAAGGACCATTAAAAAACGAAACAAAAGCATGTAAAATAATGTCTTAGAATCCGACAAATGTACTGAACCATGGTTTCTGGTTCGAGTTTTGAAGTTGAATACCCTTCATAAATGCACTAGAAAATTCAAAGAAGCGAGAGTAAGTTTACATAGACATAAGATTTATCAGGGTTTTTTATTACAAAAGAGTAGCAGAATTTACTATGACAGAAAATTTTGAAACTCTTTTTTGTTTTAGTTCACTTCCAATACCACTAAATCTCTTATGTAAAACACCTT
Organism: Hakea prostrata; assembly: GCF_041222555.1. Classification (NCBI taxonomy): domain Eukaryota; kingdom Viridiplantae; phylum Streptophyta; class Magnoliopsida; order Proteales; family Proteaceae; genus Hakea; species Hakea prostrata. The sequence goes on from NC_142609.1 coordinate 5,326,522, forward strand.
AATCATCAACCATATATTCAAGAATTCCTCTTTCAATCTTTCTTAAGAAGGAAAACTGAATTATCTTTTGGATGATGAGGCAGAGACTTGTTGTCCTTTATGTGAAACTGAGCACTAGTGCATGTAGAAGACAATTTCTAGAAAGGAGAGAAAGAGATCAAATTCCTTTAGATATGATAAACCAGTAAAGGCTCTGACTTCATGATTACAAACAAACATTTATTCTCCGGCGGACCTGCCTTTTTCATTGTTTGTGCTTCTGGAAAAGGAAAAGAAAAACACTGGGTCCTTTGAATTTAATCCTTCTTTGATTTTTACTCCATGGTTAAATACTGGAAGAACAGCACTAAATATATGATATTCAAGTGCCTTGGCCCATCCCAGCTGAAACCACTGATGCTTTATAAAGTGTTTTGTGGGCCGGCCACCAACCCAAACTTTTCACAGTAATTCCTAAATTCAAGATAAATTCAATGGCTTTGGGTAATCTAATATGTTTCAATAATTGTTTGTTGATCTTGTGGAAGCATTCTATATGATAAGAATTATGGTATAAGATTATAATCATATCAAGAAGCATTTGTGTTTCTGCATAAAAAATGGCAAATCAAGTATTGAAGGCTTTCGCACAAAAAGAGACGAGAGGGGGAAGAAAATTTTCTATAAATTCTTACTCTGAGAAAATTTTGTTTGTCGGGAGATTATATATATTTACTTTCAAGAAGCATTGATACAACATTCTTAGTGTTATTATTTTATGTTCCAATCTCTATCTTGAAAAACAAGTGAAGATGTCTATATGGTGGAAAACACCCATTCTTCTATTAAGAATGCCAAAATTATTTTCCGTGAATGTTACCAAATGCATCTAGAGTTAAATTGATGTGCTTTTCTTAATATCTTTATGGGCCAATCTATATATTCTTGTATTAGCCAAGTTTACTCTCACCCAATTCTTAGAACCCTAAACAAAATAAGTGTGAAATTGTAAGCAGTCAAAGATCCATATATTCATTTGTTTGCTGGAATAAAGGTTGGGTGAGAAAAAATGGGTGGAAATTTTTTTCAAAAATGTGTAAATTTTTTATTTTTTCCTTAAATCCCAAAATTGAATAAAGGTTGTTTGGAATCCGGATCATCACCCCGACGACAAGTTTTCCTTGAACCAAAGAAACGGTGGGCTCCCCACGTGAAAATATTTAAAAAAAAATCCTCCTACCCCCAGCCATTTTACCCCCCTAAGTTTTTTGTGGTTGTTTGCACAAGTGGGGTGAAACGACTGTGATTGTTTGATTGCTTAAGGCCCCATTTGTTACGTGAGGGTAGAGATGGGAGAATCTCAGATTCAAGAAAAGGAATGGGTTTTGTTGGAAAAGTCTCGATTAGTGGTGGGTCCCCTTTTTTACTTTTTTCAGAGATTTTTGGTAACGTGTGAAATCCAGAGATCCCAAAAAATATGTGCGCATTCACAAAAATCGCGTCGGTCAAAAGAAAAGTTAGGATGAATCCATAGATTTCATTCCACAACCAAACATTTAATTTTATAAATTATGACTCCATAGATTTGAAATCTATAAATTTGAAATCTCTAAATATTTGAAATCTCCAGACTCATATAACCAAACAGGCCCTAAGGTGGTGGGAAAGTAAAATTATCTGGTGATGTGGCAGTCAAACTTTCCCACCCCAAGTCATTTTAAAACACCACATATTTGGTGGGATTTTGTGGAAAAATTAGGAAAATAAAAGTAGAACCCACCACTATCACTTTTTCACAAAACCCTTTCCTTTCATTTCCTTCTCCCTCTCCCTACTACACATGGGACCCACATATTTTTTTTCCCACCCCACCTTTGCAAACAAATTTAGCCTAAAACCAAACCAGCTCAATTAGAAATTTGATGAAAGTTGTGGCATCTATTAGACATGTGGGGACACACTCGTTGGAAAGTAGAAGGCTGACCTCTATATGTATAATGTGATAAAAAGCAAACATTAGGGGAGAACATAATCTGTTTTTTCCTTCATAAATTTGGTGGAAAGGCAATAAACTGCATCATAGATGATAGACCCCTTGGCTTCTGCTTTTGGTTTAAACTATGAAAACCTAAACCCAAGATTAAAAAGATAACCTTTTTCCATTGGACCACATGAATGCAACTTCTTTCTTTCTACTTACAACCTTAATCAAAAGAACTCATGCAATTATTAGTTGTAATTACTAATTAGCAGTATTAATTTAAACCCATTAGAAAGCAGCGTGATTTACGTTCTAAGAAAGCTTTAGCTTGATTTCATGCTTAGCCAAATTAGGTCATGGGCTAATGAAGAAGAATTCAGTATTCTCTCTTCTCCTCCAGCTCAAATGAATAGCATGTGGTTGGTTGATGGTGATGGAAGCCAACTTTTGGTGATTCTTCATTCTAGCAAAGTCATGGCACTCTAGAAAAGATAGAAGAAAAGGCAAAATGGGTTTTGCTTTATGGGAAAATATTGTTGAGGTTGATTGAGATAGATGTTGGGTCTTTGTTAAACATGTATAATAGGCCTTGCATCATGGCTTGTCCCACCAAATTAAGGCATAAGAGGTCCCCTCTAGCACCTTAGGGTGATGCATATATATGTAGTATCTTATATTCTTCTCTATTTCCACTTTCTATGGTTAGAAATTGGAATATCATGGAACTGGATTTTTTTTTTTTTTTTGGTATAAAGATTTTTCATTCAAGGATTAAAAGACCGAGACAAGCTCGTGGGGACAACAAAAGAATCATCCAGCCACGGAGTGGTAATGGGCCATGGAATTGGATATTAGTGTCATATTGGTCGATACATTTGGTATAACAAACAAATAATATTACGATGTAGATCAGGGAGATTTCCCTCCATTAAAAGGAAGGACCTAAGGAAGATCATGGCCCTCACCTATCCCCTTTTCTTTCTCGTGTAAACAAATCTTTAGAAGGATCTCTTTCGATTTACTTCTTGGCTACAATAACATTGGTACGTGATTAGACCTGTAAATGGATAGTCAAAATCCGGTACTGAATTCGCATTTGTATTCGCTTAAGAGTATCCATATCCGTCCACTAAGAAGAACCGGATTCGGGTTTGGATAATTGTTTATTGGATCAGATAATATGTGGATAAAAATCTATCCAAATAGAGTAAAGTATTCAACATTATTTTCTCGAAAGTGGATGATAATCGGATTCAAAAACCGGTAATCATTAACCAAGATAATCGAAATCCAAAATTATCCAGTTTGAATAAAGTATTAAACATTTTTCTCTAAAAGAGGGCTGATAATCAGATTTGGAAACTAGTAATCGGAAATTGGAATTGTAAATTGGAAATAAAAAGTAAAATAAAATGACAATCACCAATCGGATAGTTTATCAGATCGGATTATTATTAGATATCCGATAAAGTTCAGGATTCGAATTCAGATGTCTTCTCTAAATTTCTTAATTGGATTCAAATTCGAATACTGGTGTATCCGAGCCGAATCCGATCTGTTTACAGGTCTATACATGAACAATGTAAGTTACTTCATGGTATAATTGTAATTTTCTTATTTCTTTGAGTTTTTTGCAAGTACCCACTTAAGTATGGCGCTATAATTATTGACTGCCTACTTAAGTGGGTTAAATTGCATGGCGCCCACTTTCATAGTTTTGTAAAATTGCAAGCTATTCACCCTTAATGATTAACACTTTAATAGTTAAATTTATTGATAAAATAACTCATATACCCTTTTAGGTGTAAAAAAAAACAAAATACTCTCAATTAAATTTCCCTCTCATTTTGTTCCTTTGGCATTTTCATTCTTTATCTTACCAGAAACTCCATCATCGCCCCTGCCTACCGGCGACCACCACTCCTTCCTTGCCATTGCCAAAAACCAAACCAGAGTTGAGGCAGGGGTTTGTGTGTGTTGGGGTCAATCCTTCTTTGTCAAAACTTCTTCTCAATTTTAAATTGGGCACGTAAGTTATTATTATTGAGGCTTGGCTGCTTAAAAAGTTAGAACAAACAGATTGGATGTCATCTAAAATTTAATAAATCCATGTCCTCTTGCCACTACAAGAAAAAGCAGAATTAGTGACGTTTAATTAGTGGACTATAAACCGCCACTAATAATGTATATTTAGTAGTGGTTTTATAAAAACCGCCACTAATTATGAAAAACACAGGATTTTTGAAGCATGATTCTTTAAGTAATGTTAGACTTTCAAGTTTCGAGTACTTAAATACCAATCCGATCCAAGATCTTGAGCTGGTTGAGGAACAGAAACCAAAAGGAGAATCACTACCGGAGAAGGAGATAGTGATGGAGGAAGCTGCCCATCATAGATTCAACAACTAAAGCCATTATCTTTGAAAATTAGGTTCTTCTTTTGTAAATTTAGGAATTTAAAATCTTTAAATATAAAAGACAAAAATTATATTTATCAGTTCATTATAAATAAAATGATTATTTTAGTTTTAAACTAACAACAAAATTAATAGTGGATAACTTATAATTTTATTAAAAGTGTAAAGTGAGTGTGCAATTAGCCCTATTTATACAATCAAGAATTATAAACCCACTACAAAAAACTTTATTTTTTTTATTATAAAAACAATTATATTTCTTTTCCACTAAACCTAGGGTAAGGCTGCGTTTGTTTGCTAGAATAAAGGTGGGTGGAAAAATTTTTGAAAAAAACAAATTTTTTTTACTTTTCATACTTTTCCTAAAAGTATATGTATTGTTTGGTTGCTTGCGGAGGGAAAGTGAGAGACACTAGTGACATGACAACCCAACTTTCCCACCCCAAGGCTTTTTAAAGCCTCACAAATCTGTGAGATTTTGTAATAAAGTTTGAAAAAGTAAAAAATAAGACCCACCACTCTCACTTTTCTACAAATTCCTTTTATTTCATTTCTTTCTCTTTTACCCGGCCCACTACACATGGGACCCACATATTTTTTTTCCACCCCTTTTTTTTTCACCCCGCCTTTGCAAACAAACTCAGCCTAATGGAAGTCTATTCTGTCCATTGTACTTCCAAGTCTTTGGTGAATTTTTAGAAGAAAAAAAAAGTCTTTAGTCATTGGCATTTCCAACTTTACAAGGAAGCTGTAATTTTCAAGGTGCTTGGTGTGTGTGCATATATAAAAATCACACAAGGCATTTTTCATCATCTCGATTGAATAAGAATCAAAAGAAGGTAATATTATATATAATACATCCAAATCTCAATACCCCGTTAAAAATAATGAAATCTTTTAGATATGAAATTGGATTTATATCACACCGTTGAGTTGTTAACCTTCTTATTAATTAGTGCTTCCAAGGAAGCGTAAAGGTTTATATTTTTTTTGGGTGTCTGAGGTTCATCCGGGCCAAGCTTGCGCGCACCTCGATTACATCCTCAGAGGGAGCTTTGTCGTCCGCAAGGGTCGAACCCATGACCTCTCCACTGAGAAGTATGGATCTTACCACTCTACCAACCCTGCATTTACAAGTAGCTGTAGGCTCTTGACCATAGGATCATGTCAAAGTTGATTTGCTAACTCAAATGGGTTTTTACTGAAACCGATGGGGACGGTACGTTCATAAAAATTGTCAAAAGGTGGAGATCGAAATCTTTAACAATTCTCGATGAATACAACAATCGATTTCATCGGTTTTATATTAAAGCTCAACCGAAATGGACAGTTGAGATCATTGACCGTCGCCAGCACATGCTGTGCATTTATATTGAAGCTCAACTTTAAAACCATCAGTAAAGAAATGCTTCAACCCATTTAGAAACTTAGTGCCCACTATATCCCAAGGGCTTATAGAACTTGGCAGGAAGACCATCAAGTCCAGGAGCCTTATAAGCACCCATTTTGAACATGACCTTTGGTAATTTTATCATCTGTAAAATGTGCACATAGCTTAGCATTTTCCTGTTCACCAACCAATGGGTTAGCAAACTCTAAGGCCAAATCAAAATTATAACGAGAAGATGTATTTGTTATGAAAATGTGCCACAATATTTGTGTTGAGCTGATGGTCCTCTAAGAGTTAAGACGCCCTCTTCTCATGCTGTGGTAACTCACAATGACTGATCCACTTAGCATCAAATTGAGCTAAGGAAGATCTATTCTTAAAATTCTGAAAAGTGACAGAAATCTATGATCAATTCCATGTACAGCTACCTTACTGAGCATATTCAAGAACTTTGCCTTACACAATGCCTTATCTATACTTTCCTGAATCAAAGCCCTCCCTCTCCGTTCATTCGACCATGAAAATTGTGGCCCAGTAAACCTCAACTCCATAAGTTGGCATTCATCTACAGCAAACCTAAAAGCCTCCTTATGACCAAAATGTTGCACATTGCCTCTCTTTCTTTCTTTCTTTTCAACAACGAGAGTGCTTGTTTGCAAGTACGTTGGACATATAATAATAGTGGGCTGCTGAGGTTTAATAACCCTTTCAGAATTTTCAAACAAAGCAACTCCAGAATTGGATTCAGAATTCAATTGGAGACGAAGAGAACCTGCTTTCAATGGGTTAATTTAACATTTCTAAACACTGCTGTTTGGCCTCCAGAGCGTTTAGAGGCTGGAGACAATGCCAATCAAGTGGAAGGTTATATGCGTGACCCCAAATTTCCATCTCTTTAAACTACATCTAAGTAGGGATCACATCAGGGGACCAATGCTTCGAAGAGATAAACGCATTCTTAATCAGCCAAGGCCCTTTCGAAATCAGCACGTGTAAATCAATGTCCCTCTTAAGTTGAAGAACAAAAAGATGAGAACTGATTGTTGCACTTCAAGATCATAAGAAAGCTTCCAAGCCACACTCAATGCTTTGGATATAGTTAGGGCACTGATGCATTTAGATATGAAGATTTTTCCCACAAAGTACCATTTCAGAGACAATGTATACTAAACTCAAGCATAAGTGCTAGTGGGTCCTCATCAATGATTACCCATTAACCAGGTCTCAAGACCAGTAACCAACTCGTGAGACAGAGTGACGAGACTTATCTAGAGAAAGCTAGTGTCATATCTTAATGTATTAAAAATATATCTGGAAAATCAACCAACATCCTAGCCACCCCTCCATCTCAAGCATATACGGCTAGGATTGCTTCCAAGAATTCCACTACTGTTAGAAGTTCCACAACTGATCAAATTTCCAAGAGTTCTACTGCTGTCAGAAATACCACAGCTCATCAAACTTCCAAGAGTTCCATTGATGTTAGAAGTCCCACAGCTGATCAAACACCAGTTACTACATACAAGAAGAACTCTACAGTTGGTACTCACAAAGACACTAGGCAACCCAAAGGAGATACTGATTGGTACAAATTCATAATCAATATTTTATGTAATCTAAAACACTAGAGTCCTAGCACCACAGCGACAAGACTCCTAGAACTATACAGAGAAGGACTCCAAGAACACTATGAAGAGGGACTCTGTTTCTATATAAAGCTATGTACTAATTCATTGTAAATTAATGTGATTATTATTTTCTGAGCTCTTTCATACGCACACTCAAACTCTCTCTCTCTCTCTCTCCTCAACGTCTCTCTCTCTCTCTCTCTTCTTCTCTATTGCTTTCTTCAATTATTATTATCTTCAACATAGTGTGTGTCTACAAAATAGAGATAGACTTGCATAAATTAGAGTATAATAGTATTACTGCATTACAATTCATACCATATTACATTAAATGATATCTTCAACTTATGCTGCGATTTATGTTTATATGTCTGTGATCTACTTGTTGAGTTCTTTTGAGCTCCCTCCTTGGGGATTTGTTGCTTTAGACCTTAGTGTTGATTCTGATGCCGCGTAACAAGATCACAAATTGTTGGCGACCTATCTGTACAATGTACCAAATTACAGGGATTACAATATACATGGCAACAAGTACTTGTTGTCACAACTGTGCATACCAGAATTGGAACGACCCATGAGTTGATTGATACTTTTCACGATACTGAAACTTTTGAGATTCATATTTACCATTTAATTAAGGAAACTTACCTGATGTAACTTAGGAGTTCGACTCGATTTTCTTTTCAGACCGATTATTTTAGTTTCAGCATCACTTCCGCACACTGATACGGTTTTCAGATCCCTCTGAGATCCTTGTTTATTTGATATTTCTCTTTATATATAAACATATATATGTTGATTTTGATTTATTCTTACTCATGATTGGTCTATTGTGTGGATGGTATATGATTGTCTGAGACCTAGATCTAGTGACTGTGGATCACTCTCTCGGGCATTCGGGTGGATAGATACTAGCTGGGTGGATGTGATAAGTTGTGTACTTGTGTTCTCTTTGCATGTTTACATAGGTATATATGAGTTTTTCAGACTTCCAATTTTTCCCACATACAATCGAGCATGTGCCAATCAAGAACATTAGATTATATGATGTTTAAAGTTAAATTAACGCTCCTACTATGTTTGTTGGCCTCAAATTAGGCTAATCAACAAAATTCAAGCTAAAATGACCCTAAATACCCCTGAAACCAACGGTCGAATTTTCACCGACACCAACCAAATTTTGGCGAAATGTTGCTGACATTTCGCCGTGTCGGATGGTGTCGACAACCACGTACATGCCAAAATTCAGTGACATTTCGAACCTTGGTCCTAACTTCTCTCAAGTCTCAAATTCTATTTCCATCACTCACCCAAAAAAAAAAAAAAAAAAAAAAAAAAGAGTTCTGTCTGTCAAGAATCCTAACTTCTTACTTATTTTCAATTTCTCTATTTCTCCTTTTACTTCTCAACAACTACTAATGTACTCTTTTAAATTTTGGTAACGCTAAGGAGTGTTGCGTTTGTCGCCCTTCGAGTTGACACAGAACTTTTTAGGTGACTCACTATTTGATTGGATAGATTTGATTGCCCATCTCTTTAAGGATGTAGATGATAAGTATATAATGGATCAAATTTGGAGTGCAATGATTTCGTGTATTTGGAAGTCTAAAAATGCTGCTTATTCAAGCAAATGAAGCCTTCAGTCATTCGTACCAGGCACTCTTTGATTGCAGATATCCAACTCCATGTTTGTACTGTCACTCATTTGGAATTGAGTTATCTTGCAGCAAATCTGGAAATCGAGGATGGCACAAGCCTCTTTCAATTGTGTGTTGATGGTTATTGGGAGTAAACTTCTTTTTCAGGAGGGAGAGGCTGCTTACTCTGGGATTCAGCAGGTATTTTCCTAGATACACAGTATAAATTTAGCTTAACCTAATAGGTTTTGTTGATGGAATTGGAAGCCATGGCCTTCTTCTAGCATCTTCTCTAAGAGTTTTTGCAATCCAAGTACATTCGGATTGTCAGTTTGCGATTCTAGCTTTACAGGATTTTTCTATTTCTTTATATTGGTTATGTATGGGTATTTTATGTGAGATTAAACTCTTTGCTACCAGATTTACTAATGTTTATTTCAAGTTTGTTCCTAGGCATCTTAATAGCTTTGCAAACTACTTAGCCCATGGGGCACGTCTGTTTCAATTGTTTAGGGTGTGCTGGGATATCCCCCCTTTGTTTGTAACTAACTCTACTTTGCTCTTTTCTGGTTCTCTTACTCAGGACCTCTTCATTTTATGATTACAGGGCTAGGCAAGCTAGGCCGGGCTTTTCAATCCCAATCACAATCTCATATGTTTTAATTACGTTCATTCCAGCCCTGGCCCTAATTCAGGGCCTAGAATTCTTGTCCCTTACCCTAAGTCCTATAGGGCCAAGCCAAGCTCATTCCGGCCCTAATTGTCCCTAATTGGGCTAGGTTGGGATGGGTTTGCCCTGACCCTGACTTTGATTGGCCTTGGTCCTAACCTTGATTGGCCCTGGTCCTAACCTTGATTGGCATTGATCCTGTCCATGTCCTTGTTCTTAATCAAACTTGAATCATATATAATTGATATGCATAATCTAACTTCTTATTGATTTTGAATACAACCTACAGTTAAATTTGAACCATCTGACATATAAAAATATTGATCTATTATAAACATATTATATAGTTAAGTGACTAACAAATATAAATTGATGTTAATGTTTAGACTTTTTATTATTATAATGTTAAAATATGCCTAGTCAATATATAAGACAACCACAACCACAACAGAGCACAATTGGTTTATGCAATAGACTCTGCAGCAACCACAACCACAACCACAACAAACAATGCAGCCACAACCACTACATACTATGTAGTCACAACCACAACCAATTCTGCAGCCACAACCACAATAGACAATGTAGCCACAACCACAACCGATTATGCAGCCACAACAATAACAAACTTTGCAGCCACAACCACAACTGATTCTGCAGCCAAAACCACAACACCACTAGCTACAACAACAACAACAACAACAACAATCTTCTCTGCTGCAGCAACACTACCATCAACAACGTGGGCGTATCACCTTTTTTTTTTATTTTTATACCAAAGGTCTACCTACAACAACTTTTCTCCAGCTACGCTCCAAACTGTTGTGGCTACCACCCCATAGTTTGCAGGGAAACCAAAGTTTGAGTGAGAGACAAATTCTTTAGTTTAGAGTTTAAATTATATTTCACTTGGTTACTTAAGAGTTGGTATTCTGTTTAAGTTTGTTTTCCTGTATATCTCAACTTCCTATTCATGTAATTGATTACACTATAAATACAATACTCAAGCTAATGTGAAGTCTTGAGCATTCAAAACCAAATATCAGAATTCTTTCATGAACATTGCACACCTAACCATTTCAACATTTGGAAATTGTTAGAATTAGAGGCAATAGTGATTTCGTGAAGGACATAATTCAATCAATAATCAAGCTACTGTATAAGTGGGCACTAGTAACTGTCCCTAAATATTAATAAACGTTAGGGTTATTTTGGAGTTTTTGAAAAGTAGAAAAATGTTACATCACTAGTTAATTAAGGAGCTTAACGGCAGACGATCTGTAATTTCAAGTAAAGTCTAAGATTATATTAATTTAACAAAGTATAACGAATAAAGTAGTAATTAAGCTAAGTACAAAGGGGATTTTGTTTAATTATCCCTCAAATCCTTTATCATCACATCTACCAAAAAAAAAGTATATATTATATATCTTTTTCAAAACAATTTCCTAAGAATTCGATTCACCCTAAAAGTTGATTAGACTTTTATATATTTAATTTGTTTAAATTCACAAGGGTAAATATACATTTTTATACTTAAAATCAAAGGTGTTAGGCACAAGTAAACGTTGTAATAGAATGAATTCCAAGAGGTGTGAATGTAATTTTTTTATCCACACGGGGAATATAAATGTAATTAGAACGGAAATATAATAAATATCTCTAGCTCGGTGAGGATTGAATCATGTACAAGTTGATTTGAGGAATTGAGATCCTTTGCGCCTAGCCACTAGATACCATATCACACCACAGAAATGGCATCTAGTGTTTGGATGCCCAGGCCTTCCTAAGTACCAAAGGCAGGGCAACCAGTGGTCGGACGCCCGGATGCTGAGAATTTGGATCAATATTTGAGATGGCTTTTTTCTTACCTTTGAAACCAATAGGAGTTGTATATTCATAAAAACTTTAGAAAGTAGTTACAACCTGAGTGTAAGATTGAGTTGGTTTGGATATCTTCCTATTATGCAAGAATGAGGATTGAGAACTGGATTCACCCTAATAAACTCTATTTTGGAATTAGGAGTTGAATACTTATAAAAATTGTAAACAGTATTTATAACCGGAGTATAAGATAGAGTTGGCTTGGATTTCGTCCTCTTATGCAGGAACGAGATTGCAGTTAGGATTAATTGCAAACTGAATTCAACCTTCTAAATTATGATTTGGAATTTGAATGAAGATGATCCATTACAGCAATCAATCTGAAATTAAAGAAAGAATTATGGCAAGGGGAAGAAGCTTGATCACTGTGTTGCAAATCAAATATTTCTCATCCATGCACGGATCCAAGACAATATACTAAGAAATAACAATATAGAAACTATAAAATAAAAGCAAGCAAACAAAGTATAACTACAAGGACACGGCAATTTTAATGTGAAAAATCCTTCAAATCGAACAAAAAATCCACGAAGCCAAAATTTCCACTATATGATGAATAATGGGATTACAGAATATCACAACTTCCCAAGTTTTGAATCAAGCTTAAGGATATCACTAACATCAAAAAAAATCTCTTCAAAAAAATACTTAAAAAAATATAGGGATAATTACTGTTGCCCCCTTGTACTCTGATTTTATTACTACTTTATCCCTTCTACTTTTTAAAATTGCTAATCCAACCTTTAACTTTGTCTAAAATTACTAATGCCCCCTTCCGTTAAGTTATAATACTATACTTAATTAACTATGGAGAGAAATTAACTTTAAATTAAATTTTATTTTCTAAAAAGAAACTACCGGATAAAGAAAACACTTAATTTTTCTTTTCTAAAAAGAATTCGCCGAATAAAGGAAATATGTGACTAAATAAAACTTAAAATAGAAACTAAAATATTAGGAAATATCAAATGTAATTCAAAGTTGAAAATTGAAAATCTCCTAATATATGCTAACCATTGTACAAAGTGTGTGGTCCCACCAAAACTAAAATTTATTGTAGAATATAAGATTTTAAGGATAAAATTGACATTCAATATAATTTCTAAAAATGAGGGTAATGTCATATTTTTTAACTTCTTAATTTTAATAAAGGGCAAAATAGACATTACATATTTGATGTTAACAACCACTTAACACCGTTAGAAGTGAGGGGGCAACAATAATTTCATAAAGAAAGAGGTTTGATTAGTAATAAAACCAAAGTATAATAGGGCAATAATAATTATCTCAAAAAAATATATCCAAACAATGTTTCTTTCTCTCCTTTAGAATGTGCAAATACAACTTCTAACAGCTTCAGTATAATCTCGAACGGCAACAAGAGTGTGAAAATTTGCAGGAACCAACCTCAAAAAAACCACTGGACCTAAACCTAGGGCGGATCCACATAATACAGGGTCGAAGCATTTCTATATGTAGCTCTCCAGTAGTTTCAGGCAATGGTAAAGGAGAGACGTACCAAGGTGGGAGGACAAATGGTTGTAGACTATTCAACTGCAGTGGTAGTAGATTATTCATGCAGTTGAAGTTAATCTCAGGGATATGACCCACTAGCTCTATTTTTCTGGGAGTGGTATGGTCAGTGTTGAGGTGATAAACATGGATGAAACCCCCAGATTCGACGAATAGAGCGTCTGGATTATAAGGATGGAAGCCAAACAGAGTAGCAGAATCATTCTTGGCTTCAAGTATTTTCATGCTACTTTTCTTTGACCATTCGCAACAGTTGGACTGAAAAACCCATATATTGATCTGCAATGAATGTTCATCCAACACTGCCATATGAAGTTGACCGTCAGAAGACTCTCCTAAGCGCCCAGAGAAGGTGGTGGCACGGATATGAGAAGGAACTTTAATCATCTTGAATCCACCATTGCAAACATTATATGTGATGATGCACTCCATTGGATCTGGATGTCTATCCATCCAGTAGATAATCCCTTTTATGACGATGACCTTTAGAAACGACAGCTGAAAATCTAACAATTTGCTATAGATCTCAAGGCTCACGGTCACAGATGATAAATCCCATTCTCCGGTTTCAGAAGAAAATGTCTCAATCTCAACGATATTAGGAAGAAGACCCCCATCACTGTTATATGCAGGCTCCACACGAACCACTTTGTAGGTATCAGTGGTTACCAGTCCTATGCACGATTGCAAAGATCTGTGTTGCTTTTGCTTCAGGGAAAGTGGAAGTCGGTAATAAGTCACGGAAAGAGGATTGAAGATGTAATAGGTGTAACAGTCGGTTTTACCGTTGCGTCTGACACAGAGAAAAAGGCCATTCGAATAACAGATCAAGTATTTGGAGAAGTCGTAAAAAACTTCTCTCTTAGACAAAGATGCCGTACCGTTGTTGGCATCCTCCTCCTTTGGTGTTGATAAAGGCATGAATCTCCAGAAACGTCTATTATTGACTGGGGTTTCAAATAAACCAAATAAATTGGTGTTAGGGTTAAGGCACCTGGTTAGAATGATGCTGCGGAAATGCGGGTCTGAGATAATTTTGTGCCACCTCTTTGATACACACTTGCATCTGAAAATTGATTTGACTGGCAACCGAATCAGAACCTCCATAAGAATATCATCGTTGCAATCTTCATATCCTAAATTTGCTGAGACATCACCGTCCATGTTCATCTGGTCTGTCTGGAACGAGAGGATCAAATCGAACCCGAAATCAAAGTTTATTCGTGATGGTTTGATCTGGAACGGGAAGATCGAGATGGAAACAGAAGGAATTGAGATAGAGGGCTACCAAAATTGCGAACAACAATGGCGATGGAAAAGACTCTACGAAAATTGAATATAGTGGGTCTCTTGAATGATAAGACCGGGACGAAAACAGAAAATTCAATCCGATGGTGTTGGGTTAAAATAATATCTTAGAGTTTTTATTAGGTGTTACTCCTTTTAAATCATGTAATTAACTTCTAATTTAAATTGAATATCCCAGGAATCCTAACTTCTCTCAAATTCTTATTAACTATTTCCGTCGGGAATCCTAGCTTCTCTCAAATACTTATTTCCTATTATTTTTTTATTTTTTTTGGGTAAAGTTGTTTTTCCTTTTACGTGGGATTCACATCCTTTGTAATTCCTTTCCTTACAATTCCCTGTAATTCCCTCATAGGATTGTGCCACGTGAAATTTGAGTAATCCAAAGGTTATCCAACAAACTAGAGTTTAAATAAAATTCAAATTTATGGGTGGATTTAAATAAAATTCAAATTTAGTTTAAATTGGATAACCTTTGGATTACTTAAATTCCACATGGCACAATCCTATGAAGGAATTACAGGGAATTGTAGGGAAAGGAATTACAGATGATGTGAATACGTGTCAACTACTACTCTCTTCTTCTTCTCTTTTGTTAGAATACTTCTCAACGTTCTCTTTGATTACCCTTTTCTCTACTGAAAGAAAAAAATAATGCTAATTCCTACTCAAAATTAAAAAAATCTATTATTAATTATGCCCATAACCTTATTTAGCTATTTCTAAAATTTAATATATTTTTAAGCATCCCAAGGAACAATTCAACTACAGTCTCCCTCGTATAGTATAGTTCAATGTTGAATTACTAATCAATTACTATTCAACATCACTTCTATTAGCATTTAATACATTTTTACAAGAGTTTGTACTTCTATATAATAGTATGGCATGTATACTATAGTCTATAGTATGATTTTTTGGGGAAAATCAAAACTTGGAGGGAAAGGTATGAAAAAACATACTTGTTGGGGCCTTTGGGAATAAGTAGGGATATTTTAGTCTAGTAATGAACAAATATGAATCTTGAGAGAATGTCCTTTATTTGTTTTTTTGGGTTGCCAACCCGGGTTTCCAAGGCTTTGCCCTGACTAATCCAGTGTTCAACCCGGATCGCACACCTGACTATGGTGGGTGAGTCTCCCAACGGGGATTTTTTGCATCCACAAGGTTTCGATATCAGAACCTTGCTCAAGCGGACCAAGCTGTATATTTTGGTCTAATGAAAAATTATATCAAAACTTATGTTTATACTTTTATTTAGAAGTATGATTTTTTATTTTTCTAACCTTATGTTAAGATTCACAAGAGTAAATGTAACTTTGTATACTTAAAACTAACGTTATTAGAATGAATCCACATAGGTGTAAACGTAATTGTTTACATACACAGGGTGTAAATTTTATAATTTGCTCTAATGAAAATATGATAAATAGCTCTAGGTAAGTGAGGATTGGATCATCTACAAGTTGATTTGCAAAGCTTGTATTTGAGGAATTGAAATCCTCTGCATCTAGGCAGGGAGTCCATCGATCTAACTATCCGGCCACTAGATGCCTAACTCATGGTAACCAGGATGTATTCAGTGGCTAGACACACCCAGACGGATGCCCTACCCTTCTTAGTTACGACAGGCAGGGCATCTAGTGATCGGATGCTTGGACAAACGTTGTGCCCTTCCTAAGTACCACGGGCAAGGCATTGAGCAATCGGATGCCATGATGGATGCAGAGAATTTGGATCCGTATTTGAGATGGCTTTTCTCCTTATCATTGAAACCAGTAAGAGTTGATCAAATATTTATAATAGTTGTATAAAGTATTTACAACCCAAGTATAAGATAGAGTTGGCTTGGATCTCTTCCTATCATATAGGAATGAGATTGATGTAAGGATTGCAAACTGAATTCAACCTTATAAACTCCGATTTGAAATTAGGAGTAGAATATTATAAAAATTGTAAAACGTAGTACAGTAAAACTAGAGTTGGCCTAGGAATGAGTTTGCACTTGGGATTGAATTCTACCTTATCACCTTTGATTTGGAATTTTCAATTTATGTGATGATGATTCATTACACCAATCAACTTGAAACTAAAAGAAAGGAAAAAGGAAAGGGGATGAAGCTAGATCAGGGTGTTGCAAATCAAAGATTTTCCGCCAATGTGCGAATCAAAGACAATAAACTAAGAAGATATATTATGAAACCCAAGAAAATAAAAAGCAAGCAAAAATACGAGAACATTGGAAATTTTTAACATGGAAAACCCTTCTAGCCTAGCCAAAACTTCTATCATAAGATGAACAATGGGATTTCAAAATATCATAATTTTTTTAAGTTTTGAACCAAGCTTAAGGATATTGCCAACATCTTTGCTAAAGCAGGATTGGTAGAGTGGTAGAGATCTATACTTCTAAGTGGAGAGATCGTAGGTTAAATCTTGACAAACAGTGTCTCCCTCCCTGAGAATGTAATCAAGGTGCACGCAAGCTGGCCGGATGAACCTCAGCCACACAAAAAAAAAAGTAAAAAAAAAGAGAAGATATCACAAACATCAAATAACAGAACAACTTCAAAGAGAAAGCAATCAAACAAAAATACAACTAGATAATGGTTCTTTCTCACCTCTAAAATGTTCAAATATAGCTTTTAATAGCATAGATATTACCTCCAAGCCATCAGCAACAAGAAAGTGTGAAAGATTACAAGAACCGGCCTCAAGATTACCACCATTAAGGATAAAATGCTTGTAATTTTATGCATGGCTTCTCCAAGAGAGTTTCAAAACCTTGTTAATAGCTTCCTTCAAAAGTCTCTCCAAATACCACTAACTAAAGTAGGCTCACCTCTCAAATGGCCAACTGTACCAAGACCTAGGGTGGTTCAACTCATCACAGGGTTGAATTGTGTCTATACGTAGCTTTGTAGTAGTTGCAAGTAATGGGAAAGGAGACATGTACCAAGGTGGGAGGACAAATGTTTGTAGATCATTCATGCTGGGCAAGTAACAGTGTTAAGAGAGATGTCCTAACAGTTCTATTCTTTGGGGAGTGGCAGTGACAATTTTGAGGTTAAAAATCAAGATGCAATCGCAATAATTGATCAATAGAACATTTGGATTATAAGTGTTGGGATTTATTAATTATTAATATAATTATATGCCCAAGGGCAAAATTGAAAACTCAATTTTAAGGCGGCGGTAACAAAATATAGGGTTATATACTCTCTCTCTCTCTCTCTCTCTCTCTCTCTCTCTCTCTCTCTCTCTCTCTCTCTCTCTCTCTCTCTCTCTCTCTCTCTCTCTCTCTCTCTCTCTCTCTCTCTCTCTCTCTCTCTCTCTCTCTCTCTCTCTCTCTCTCTCTCTCTCTCTCTCTCTCTCTCTCTCTCTCTCTCTCTCTCTCTCTCTCTCTCTCTCTCTCTCTCTCTCTCTCTCTCTCTCTCTCTCTCTCTCTCTCTCTCTCTCTCTCTCTCTCTCTCTCTCTCTCTCTCTCTCTCTCTCTCTCTCTCTCTCTCTCTCTCTCTCTCCAAGAAACACAGAAAGGAGATACTTCATGGATCTTCTTCTCCTTAATTTTTGGTCTCTAGTTTCATCCATCCACACGACATTTGGGTTGTGGAATACATTATCTTTCCTCATGATTGTAGAATCAAACCGATGACGAGTTCGTGGAGGAATAGAGATATATATAGAATTTGGGAAAGTGAATCCAGATAATGATCTTTCCGCTTCTATTATCGAATAGAGATATATAGAGTTTTACTAACATAAGCATCAGAGCCACGGTTCCCACGATTCGTTATTCCTCCCAACTGTTTGTGCTTTCTTGAATGGTTTCAATGGGAGGATCAAGGGTTTATAGAAACCCACGGAGAATCCAAGGTTTAATAGAAACCCATGGAGAATTGAGAGGGTTTTAAGAAACCCTAATTTTTTGTTCGGATCCAAGTGAGAGGATCCTTGTTATTTTTCCCTTATGTAAATATTGCATGAATAGATGATCAATGATGGATGTTTTTGTTTAATGTTTATTGGATTTTTTCCATGCATATTTTTGGATGAATTTTTTGGAGAAAAATCGTTTTTTTTCCATTCTATGGAACCATCTCATAATCTATTTCAGACAGATTGTTAGACGATGATCCGTCTCAGAATCCGTCTGAGAGTCTGTCTAGTTCAGAATGTGTTTATAATTTATTGGATACTAGAAGTCTGACACTCTAAGTGATGTTTGGGCATTGAGGGCCTAATGGAGCCTAGTGGGAGCTAGTGAGATAGAAGCGTTCTGTGTGAACCACCTCATAGCATAAACATGATAAGGTGTCTTATTTTATTAAAACTGTTTTGAATGTAAGTCTTTTAATCATGTTTCTAGCACATAATGAAACTAATTTATAAGTCTATGCGTGTTTGCATGAGAATTTGATTTAATGTTTGTTAGCATATCTTTTGGTTTAAATGCTTATCCCATAGGTTGATTATACTAGTGTGAATTGCTATTGCTTGTATTGTGTTTTATGCTAGAATAATTGAACTCATTCTTGTATATATTATCTCTAGTTTAATGGCTACTACCAATAGCGTAATTGCTGACATCACAAAAGGAAATAAACTGAATTAGAGGAATTATGACCTCTGGCACTAAAAGGTGCAGTATCTCCTGGAAGATCTATATATATATATATATAATCATGGCAGGGTTACAACAAGACTCAGACAAATTAATAATACATGGGCCCTTATTATATATAAACCATATAATCAAATCCTCTTAACCCGATGTGGGAATAAATAAAACCATGGATAAAAGACACAATTAAAACAAATATTTATAGAAAAATAAGTTTTAAACATATTTACAACACCACCCTCTTATATGATAACGACAACCACCACAATCTTTTCACTCAAAATCATGGCAGAGCCATCGGAAGAGATGTAGCTGCCAACGTCTCAGCCAAGATGGCTGGTGTAGGTGTGAATGGCATGGGGGTTGGCACTATTGGTTTCACACGATAACCTAGTAGAAGAAAAAAAAATTCATTTTTTGAGGGTGTCAAACTAAGTATCAAGCCGTCTTGTGGAATCAAGGACATTTCTCCCAGGAGTAAGTTGAAAACCATTCCTTGGGAGATTTTTCCTAACTTCTTACTCTTTTGGGGTATTTCTCAATTACTTGCATACTCTCTTTGAATACCCTTTTTCCTAGAGTAAACCTATGGTCTAATGATGCCCATGACCTTATTCTCCCAATCTAGCTATTTCTAAAATTGAATATAAATTTAAACATCAAAAATCATACCTTTAAGGGTAATTACTTTTGCCCTCCTATACTATAAATATAATCGGAACATAAATATGATAAACATGTCTAGCTGAATGAGGATTGAATGAGGATTGGATCATGTACAAGTTGATTTGCAAACCTAGTATTTCAGGAATTGAGATCCTCTCAGCCAAGCCACTAGATGCAATACCACACCCTAGGAGTGGCATCTATCGTCTCGATGCCCGGGCCTTCCTAAGTACCACTGGCAAGGCATCCAGTTCGACCAGGTCGAACGCTCCGATGCTGAGAATTTGGATCCATATTTGAGATGACTTTTTCTTTACCTTTGAAACCAATAGGAGTTGAATGTTTATAAAATTGTAGAAAGTAGTTACAACTTGAGTGTAAGATTGAGTTGGCTTGGATATCTTCCTATTATGCAAGAATGAGGATCGCAAACTGGATTCACCCTTATAAACTCTGTTTTGGAATTAGGAGTTGAATACTTATAAAAATGGTAAACAATATTTAAAACCAGAGTATAAGATAGAGTTGGCTTGGATTTCGCCCTCTTATGCAGGAATGAGATTGCAGTTAGGATTGCAAATTGAATTCAACCTTCTAAGTTATGATTTGGAATTGAGGATTATCCATTTTCGCAATCAATCTGAAACTAAAGAAAGAAAAATGGCAAGGGGAAGAAGCTTGATCATGTGTTGCAAATAAAATATTTCTCATCCATGCGCAGATCTAAAGACAATATACTAAGAAATAACAATATAGAAACTAGAAAATAAAAGCAAGCAAACAAAGTATAATCACAAGAACACAGCAATTTTAAAGTGAAAAACCCTTCAAATCGAACATAAAAACCATGGACCTACCTCAGCCAGACTTCCACTATATGATAAATAACGGAGTTACAGAATATCACAACTTCCAAAGTTTTGAACCAGGCTTAAGATATCACTAATATCAAAGAAAAGATCAACCACTTGGAAAAAATAATTAAACAAAATTATACCCCAACAATAGTTCTTTCTCGGCTCTAGAATGTCCAAATACAACTTCTAACAATTTAGATATTATCTCCAAGCTGTCAGCATCAAGAATGTGAAAGATTGCAGGAACCAACCTCAAGAAAACCACTAAAGAGGAGAAAATACTTGTAATTTTCTGAGCTTCTTCTCCAAGAGAGCTTCAAAACCACATTAATACCTCTCTTCAAATGTCCCTCCAAATACCAATAACTCATTCTCCTAAAAAGGGTATTCATTCCAAAAAGAATAGTTCATTCTCATACCCAATTTACTAGAAAGTAGGTCCACCTCCCAAACTAAACCTAGAGCGGAACCACCTAATACAGGGTTGAATTGTGTCTAATGTCTATGTGTCGCTCTCCAGTAGTTTCAGGTAATGGTAAAGGAGAGACGTACCAAGGTGGGAGGACAAATGGTTGTAGATTATCCATGAGGTGAATGTTAGGGATATGACCCAGCAGCTCTATTTTTTGGGGAGTGGTAGTGTCAGTGTTAAGGTGATAAACATAGATGGAATCCCCAGATTCGACGAATAGAGCGTCTGGATTATAAGGATGGAAGTCATACAGAGCAGCAGAATTATACCCGGCCGCAAGTATTTTCATGCTACATCTCCTTGACCATTCGCAAGAGTTGGACTGAAAAACCCATATATTGATCTGCAATGAATCTTCATCGAACACTGCCATATGAAGTTGACCGTCAGAAGACTCTCCTAAGCGCCCAGAGAAGCTGGTGGCACCCATATGAGAAGGAACTTTAATCATCTTCAATCCACCATTGCAAACATTATATGTGATGATGCACTCCAATGACTTTTGAAAGTCATGCAACCAGTAGATAATCCCTTTTACGACGATGACATTTATAAACGACATCTCACATTTTAACAAATTGAGATAGATCTCAACGCTCACGGTCACAGAGGATAAATCCCATTCTCCGGTTTCAGAAGAAAAGGTCTCAATCTCAACGATATTAGGAAGAAGACGCCCATCACTGTTATATGCAGGCTCCACACGAACCACTTTGTAGGTATCAGTGGTTACCAGTCCTATACACGGTTTCAACGATCTGTGTCGCTTCAGGGATCTTGGAAGTCGGTAATAAGTCATGGAAAGAGGATTGAAGATGTAATAGGTTATGTAATAGTCGGTTATCGTCATAACGCTGTTTTTGTAACAGAGAAAAAGGCCATTCGAAGAACAAATGAAGTATTTGGAGAAGTCGTAACAAATCTCTCTCTTAGACAAAGATGCCGTACCGTTGTTGGCATCGTTACTGATACCTGTCTCCTCCTCCTCCTTCGGTGTTGATAACGCCATGAATCTCCAGTAACTTTCACTGTCGATTGGAGTTTCAAATAAACCACATAAACTGGTGTTAGGGTTAGGGCACCTGCTTAGGATGCTGCTGCGAAAATGCGGGCCTGAGATAATTTTGTGCCACGTCTTTGATAAACACTTGCATCTGAAAATTGATTTGACTGGCAAGCGAATCAGAACCTCCATAAGAATATCATCATTGCAATCTTCATATCCTAAATTTGCTGAGGCATCACCGTCCATGTTCATGATCTGGTCTGTCTGGAACGAGAGGATTGAATCGAACTCGAACAAAATTTATTCGTGATGGTTTGAGGTGAAACCATCTAGCATTATTGCCGTGCTCACCTATCTGACGGGAAGATTGAGATGGACACGGAAGGAATCGAGATCGAAGGCTACCAAAATTGCTATGAACAGTTGGGATGTAAAGACTCAATTTTGTTGAGTACAGTGGGTCTCTTGAATGATAAGACCGGGACGAAAACAGAAAAAATCTATCCGATGGTGTTGGGTTAAGATAATATCTGAAGGTCTCTCCTTTTTTTTTTTTTTTTTTTTTTTTTTTTTTTTTTTCTTTTTTTTTTTTTTTTTTTTTTTTTTTTTTTTGTTTTTGTTCAGAATTTCCTACATCAAAGCGAGGATTTGAAAAAATCTAAATCAATTTAATGAGAGCTGGTCAAACGATCCACCTAAGGAACTCCTCTATACCTTGAAGGGTTTCCTGAAAGAAATGCGTAGGAGACTCCAATGTTGTTGTTCTCTTCGCCATCCAATCCGCAACCATATTTGCTTCTCTATTAGTATTAGTACGAGTAATTATGATATTTCCATGAAGGTCTCTCCCTTTATTAACTTCTAATTTAAACTGAATATCTCTTTATAAGGAATCCCCTCTCAAATACTTATTTCCTATTATTCTTATTTTTTTTTTCCAGTACAGCTGCTATTCCTTTTATGTCTCGACTACTACTCTTTTTCTTTTCTGTTTTGTTAGTATACTTCTCGACGACTCATGTGTTCTCTTTGATTAGCTTTTTACCTAAGACTGTGTTTGTTTGCTGAAATTAATGTGGGATGAAAAAATTCTTGAAAAAATCAAAAAATTTCTATTTTTCAAGAATAGACCCACTAGAGGGCCGGGTGACCATGGCCTCCGGATTTTTAATTTTTTTTAATAATTTTCTTAATTTTTTACTTTTTATATTAATTTTCTTCATTTTCTGAGTTTTTTCTCTTTTCACATGTAAAATATCATTATTTGACCCCTTCAATATTCTTATTTGATATTCAAAATATCATTTCTAATTAGAAACTAACTCATCAATCCTTATTTATTCTCTCATATCTCCTCTCTCCTCTTTTCTTTTTATTTATTCTCTTCGGTTTCTTTCTTCCTATTTACTCTTCCCTTTCTATAAGGGTAGGTTAAGAAAAATTTGGGAAAAAATCTTCTCCACAATTAGGTACTTTTTCTCTTTCTCAATTTATTTTTTGTTTATATTTTTTCATTTTTTTGTTATTCTTTATTTGATCTTATATTCTTTGTTTCTTTATTTCTCTGCAATTTTTGTTATTTGATTTTATATTACAAATAAAACGTCTACGGTTAGAAAGGTAACTAATTACCATTTGTTTGCATCTCTTACCTAAAAAACATTTGGTTTGTATCTAACTTTTTAGGGTTGAAGTCTTTTTTTTCTCTTCTTCCTTTTTTGTACTAATACCATAATTTACCTATATTTAGTTGGAAAAAATATCATTATCAATAATTTACCTATTTTTGTCAAATATGTGTGGGCCCCACAAAATATGTGAGGCCTATTCCTTAATATAATAAAATTATTTATAGGTGGGACCCCCAAAATCTTATAAGAACTCACACAATGTGTGGCAAAAAAACATTGGTGTTTTCCCAATCTGAACTTCCATTCTTCGCCCCCCCCCCCCATATTGAATCCTGGGTCCGTCCCTTCTACTTTTCTGTTAAATCCTAAAAGTATAATTTGTTTGGTTACTTCGGGTGAGAAAGTTATAGCTTGTCTGATGAGGTAGCAAGCCAACTTTTCCATTCCACACATTTTCAAAACTCGACAAAATGTGTGAGATTTTGTGGAAAAGTGAGAAAAAAAAAGTGGGACTCACAATTATAACTTTCCACAAAATTCCTTCATTTCCTTTCTTTCTCCCTCACCCCACTACACATGGGGCCCACATGTTTTTTTTTCCACCCCACATTTGCAAACAAACGCAACCTAAAAAACAAAAAATATAATGTTAATTCCCACTCAAAATTAGAAAATCTATTATTAATTATGCCCATAACTTTATTCTCCCGATTTAGCAGTTTCTAAAATTTAATCTACATTTAAACATTAGAATTAATATTATTAAGGAACAATACAATCTCCCTCCTATGATAATAATTCAATCTTGAATTACTAATCAATTGCTATTTCAACATAACTTCTTGTTGGTGCAGATTTCGCCTGAGTTGATGAACCGAGAATTTTACACCAATCTCTCAGATCTGGATCGATCTGGTCTAATTGAACACTTCCGTAAAACCGATGAATTTGTTAGAAACGGAGCCGATCAACTGGATCGGCATTCCGTCTCTCGACGATTTAGTCAGTAAATGACAGGAATTAGGGTTTCTGAGCTCTCAGGGAGCTTCTGAAGAGCTTTAATGGAGAAAAGCGGGAAAAATATGTGTTCTTGGTTTTGAATGTCTTACCCTCTTATGTATGCTTCGTTCCTATTTATAGCTTTCCCGCGTGGCTCCCTTCAGCTAATAATCGTTGGATGATCTGTCTATATTGGATGGACATGATTTGATTTGATTTGATTATGTTTTCGGGCGGACCCGTAATGTAGCTTTATGACTCCGGTTGAACCTGGTTAAGCCAGTATGAACCGGTATTAGGGTATTTTATTCACAACACGAGCCCCTAAGCCTGCTGATCAGGTTGAAATTCAATTGAAACTCTGATTAGGAGGTTTCAATCTTTCTTCTGATTAGTCAAATTATTCTTTGCTTGATCTTCTCTGACTTATTTCTTGGCATTATATAGGTTGTGAGAATTCTTCAATGTTTGAGCTCATCTCCAGTCATGAGGGTTTATTTGAACGTTGAGTTCATCAGGAATTCTGAGATCAAACTATAGCTTGGTAGAGCTCATTAGAATTTTGAGCTCATGTGTCAACCTATGGAGCTCATCAAAAATTTTCAAGCTCAATCCTTCGATCAAATGAATTCATCAGAGATTTTGATATCAATCATTTAACCTTGGGAGCTCATCGGAAATCGTTCAATTCAACTCAGCTGGAGAGATCAATCAACTGTCACTTGATTCAATCAGAGCCACTACTTTTGTTTTCAACTTTCGAAATCAGCTTCTTTCTTTTAAAAGCTTGTTCCGCGATGCACAGTATCAAACTCCTCTTCCATGTGGCAAAGCCCTGGCTCATCAACGTTTAAACTTTTAGCGCCGCTAAATTTATTTTTGTAACCGTAATTTTGATTTTCCATAATCCATCCATGCTGTCAATTTACGATCTGGCCTCCATTAAGAAAAATAGGCTTCTAATCCTCTCGGGAATATAATCAGCCACCGTAATCATCAATTTTCTGTGGTGAGCCCCCAAACCATTTCGAATATCGCTAAAAATCCTCGTTTGTCAACTTTTCAATCCCCTCATAAATGCGACCCTTCAGCTTTTATAGATGCTATCTTCCCTCAACCGCATGATTTTCAAAATGTGATTTATTATTCACCGCACGATTCTCATGCTTCTTTCATCTTCTTTATATCTATCCACGTGTTTAATTACACTGTCCCCCCCCCCCCCCCCATTAAACTATTAATTTCAGACGTCGATTACGAGTAGTTACAACTGTTGCTTCAAAACATTGCATATCTTCCCTCCAAATTTCAAGAGTTTCCAATAATGTCACTTCACACTCTATATTTACTTGCTTTTTGCCACCTCTGATCCTTTATTTCCTTCCTCAAGCTGTACTACCTCCCTCAGTTATCTACAACCTTCCCCTGTTCTTCAACAAATCAGTTGTGGTTTCTGAATCTTTTCTGAACTCCTATTTTGTTCTTTCCTCCTCTTCTCCTTGCATGGATCCTTCCACCAATCCTTCAGTTCCCAGTTCTCCTGTTCAGCCAGGGATTCCTTCAAACTTGGGTAATGATCAAACTTTAAGTGTTATCTCTTCTGACAAAACTCCATTGGATTGGAAACCTGCTGCATATGCCCATGATGAAGTTATCATTTCATATCGGCTCTTAAAACATTGTTGGTCAGAAGAAGAATGCTAAATATGCTGGTCCGGAATGGAATGACCTCCTATTTGCAGGATTATTACTTTCCTTCTAAAATTAGAGCTTGGATTCCTGGACCCTCTGATCGTCCTTATAATATTGATCCTGGTGTTATTGTTGTTTACTATTTCCATCTTGAATCAGGATTCAAAGTTCCCCTGATTCCCCTAGTCTAGTCTCTTCTTGATTACTATCAAATCTGCCCTTCCTAGCTTACTCCGAACAGTTGGAGACTTGTCTACTGTTTCTTTGCTTTTGTCCGAAAGTTGAGGTGTATCCCCTCCATTGATCTCTTTAGGAATTTTTACACTCTGAAAATTGGTTGTGAACGTGGTTATATCCACTTCTCTAGAAGAACCTATATCATCAGTGAATTAGGTAACTGCTCCACTTTTATGGACTCTTCCATTCCTCGTGACAACAAAAGGTGGAGAGAGAAATATTTTTTCTGTGCCATTCCAACTCCTAACTATCGTTCTCGATGGAGTTTACACACGCAAGATGGTTTCTCCCTTAAAAATCAACATCCCATAATCATTGAATATGATCAGCATACATGGAACTTGATTTCTAGTGGAAAACTAGTTGATGCGAATAATCTTAGGACTGATGCAGGCTTCACTAGACATGACCTTCTCCCAGGTATTACCTTCTTCTTCTTCTTCTTCTTCTTCTTCTTCTTCTTCTTCTTCTTTCTTTCTTTCTTTCTTTCTTTCTTTCTTTCTTTCTTTCTTTCTTTCTTTCTTTCTTTCTTTCTTTCTTTTCTTTCTTTTTTTTTTTTTTTTTTTTTTTTTTTTTTTTTTTTTTTTTGGCCATGTACATTTTCCTAACCAAACCCCTTCCTCAGGAACTGGAGTTTGGAGAGCTCCCAATATTTATGAACTTTAAAGGGTTGTTCGCGAGGAAAGAGAGGTCGAACGTCAGTCCAAGAAGGACTAAAGAAAAAGAAAAGCCCTCCCAAATTATCTCTCTGATGCGACTACAAAAAGAAAATCCATAAAGAAAATTGCTGAAGAGAAGGATCAGGTTGATCAAGAGAATGTTGATCAAGGCAATAATGATGTTGAAGGCTCCGATGTGAACATTGTTAAAGTTGTAGCTGGTGAAGGTCAAGAAAGAAAGTCAAGAACTTCAAGGAGGAGACTTCGCTCCATGGGTCCCTCTTCAAGTCAAGAGTTAACTTCTACCAAAAAAGGTAAGAGCAAAAAGGTTCCTACACCCTCGTCTTCCCAAGAAAATGTCAATACTTAGGGGAGAAGATGCAGAAAAAATAGTTGAATCTGTAGTTGAGCCTGCTCAGCCTTCGTACCACGAAGCCTTAGTTCCTCCAGTGTTTGTTCCTCCTTCTAATTACAATACACCTCCTGCTGTAAGAACAGTCGATCATGATGTTGAAGGTGAGGAATTTTTGGAAATTTTCCTTAGTAACTGGACAAAATGGCTGAAGAAATTATCACTTGTGTTGCAAGTGATGTTATTGTCCAAATGGCTGATGAACTTTTTGATGAGAATGATTCCGCCCTTCCTACTGAAAATATTCCCAAAGAGAATATCCCTAAAGAAAATGTCTTTCAAGAGAATATTGCTCCCGCCGATGTTGTTCAAAATATTGTTCTTGCCGATGTTATTCTCGTTACTGCTCCTCTTTTGGATGTTAATCCACTTGTCCCTGTTCCACACATTAATGTTATCCCCGTTATAGTTCTAGCAACTCTAGATGTTCTAGTTGATCCCCCCGTCAGTCCTAGAAACCAAGAAAATATTGCAGCTAAAGTTGTTGACCATCAGGTTGCTTCTAATGATGCTGCTTTGGATCACCACAAAGTTGATGGAATTGATGTACCTCACCATGCTGATCTTGGTCAATTGGAAGATACCCAGAGTGTTGCCAACTCCGGTGATCTCTTTGTTCCTCTTTGGAACCTGAAGGAGAACCATAGTTCCATTTGGAACTAGCAAGATGCTCATGAATGGGGTACAAAAGGCAGAATTCCTCGGGATAAAAGAGAAATAGCCAAAATGAGTGATGCCGGTCTCTACACTAACACTTGGGGGTAGGAAATGAATTTCCGCCTTGCTGAACTCCTTAACTCTTACTGCAGATGCTTTGGCGCTGCCTTCAATGCTTTTTCAGAAATTATTAAAGAGAAAAGATTTTGTCTTTGGAAAATCAGGATTTTATCAACAATCTCTTGACTTTAGTGGTCTCCTCCCCCTCAAGGATGGATTGTTCTAAACTCTAATGGCTCTCTCAAGAATGGGAGGAGTGTTGGCATTCTGTGTCGTGATCACACGGGTGCGGCTATCTTCGCTATCGCAGGTGGCATAGATCATAGTGGTGTGCCCACTTGTGAGCTTAAGGGGATTCAGTGTGGTCGAGAGAAGGCTGTCTCTAGAGGGCATCAATGTGTGGTGCTTTGTTTGGACTCCAAGAATGCTATTGACATGGTTATGGGTATTACAGAGAGTCATTGGCATGTTCTAGGTCTTCCTGATGATATTTGAATGCTCATTAAGAAGTTCCAGCACTGGTCATATTTGATCTGGGGGGACTCCCAGCGCAGTCCATTCCATTGTGGTGGAGGAGGCTAGTGGGAGGTTGTTCATGAGATTGTAATTTTTCTATTCTCTATATATCTTTTGGTTTTAAAAACAAAAAAAAATACAAACTTTATCTTTTCACATTCAAGTATTTAATATTTTACAAATTTACAAAATGAAAGTCCTAGCTCTAACCTCTCATACGATGATGACAACCACCACAATCTTTTCACTCAGAATCATGGCGGTGCCACCGGAAGAGATGTAGCTGCCAACGTCTCAACCAAGATGGGTGGTGCAGCTGTGAAAGGCATGGGGGTTGGCACTATTGATTTCATATTTGATAACCTAGAAGAAGGGGGGAAATCATTTTTTGAGGGTATCAAATTGAGTATTTACCCTTCTTGTGAAACCAACGAGATTTCTCCAAGGAGTAGATCGAAAACCACTCCTTGGGAGATTTTTCCTAACTTCTTACTCTTTTGGGGTATTTCTCAATCACTTGTGTACTCTCTTTGAATACCCTTTTTCCTAGAGTAAACCTATGGTCTAATGTTGCCCATGACCTTATTCTCCCACTCTAGCTAGCTATTTCTAAAATTTAATCTAAATTTAAACATCAGAAATCATACCTTTAAGGGTAATTACTTTTGCCCTTACATACTATAACTTAATCACTAATCAAACCTTACTCTTTATTAAATTGCTATTACCCCCTCACTTCAATCGGAGTTAAAGAGGTTGTTGAGTGTGAATGTGTAATTAATGTCCATTCTGCCATTTGTCAGAATTATTGATGTCCATCTATATTATAGCTTAGTTACAACACTTTGCAAGGTACTTTTTGAAATTCCTAAACTTAGACTTTGCCTCAACTATTAATGCATTTGTCTTTAAGCTCTGATAGTTAATTAATGATGTAACATCATTGTATTTTTCAAACATCCAAAAAATAAGTCTAAGGTTTGTCATTTACATTTTATGTAATCTCATTAGGATCCAACTCTTCAAAATCCAAAACCACTAGAAATTAAGGGCAAAATTAGTATTTCATATAGTTATTCGAAATGAATGTAGTATCACCTTATGTATGTAATTGCATATTTCAAAATCGAAACTATATATCCATTGCACGGAAGCTACCTTGTATATCTACTTGCTCAATACTCACATACGCTTCAAAAGTTGATCATAATCAATTGTTATTTGGGTTGTCTCATGACTTATGATTGGCCTCATCCCTAAAATCTCTGTAGCAACTCTATAAAAATATTGATGCTTTATTTTAGATTTGAAATTGGATTTATATTCTCGTCATCATAAAATTGAGTTGTGAAGCTTCTTTTACACCCCCCCCCCCACCCAAAAAAAACAAAAAAGAGTTCTGAAGCTTCTTTATTAATTAGTGCTCCCAATGCCACAAACCTAGAAATTTATAAAGGAAAAAGAAAATTATATTTACACCGCCTGTGATTGCAAATAATTAGGTTTAAGTTCACCATAATTTATTCTATTACGTTTAAACCCCTAATGTTTTGAATTATATAACAACAATACCATTACAAATTGAATAACAGGGTTATGTGATGAGTTATCATATAATATATTTTCAATATTACCCTTCTTTATTTGAAACCACTAGGAAAAAGAAAGAGAAAAAAATGGGCACAATTTTTATATTATTTTATTAAATTTAGGGATAATTATTGTTGTCTCCTTGTATCATAGCTTAATTAAGGCTTGCACCCTATTCTTTATTAAATTACTATTGCCTCCTCATTTCTAAAGAAGTTAGGAGGATGGTAATTTTAGAATTATAATGTTCATTTTGCCCTTAATTAGAATTACAAATGCCACCTTGTACCTGAACTTAATTATTACCTTATCCCCTGTAATTTTTGAATTTACAATCCTAACCTCAGATTTTGTAGATGGCCCTTGCCATTAAGCTACACTAGTTAATTGACGACATAACATCATTATATTTTTCCAAAACCCCCAAAAGTAATGCTAAGGTCTGTTATTACTAATTTATCCCTTACATTATCTCATCAAGATTCGACTCTTTGAAATCCAAAATGACAATAATATAAAGACAAAATTGTTATTCTATATGATTTTCTATGAATATAATATCATCTTTGACTTATTAATTTTAGCAAAGGGCATAATGGACATTGCACACCTAACCATTTCAACATTTGGAAATTGTTAGAATTGGAGGCAATAGTGATTTCATGAAGGACATAATTCAATCAATAATCGAGCTACTTATATATAAGTGGGCACTAGTAACTGTCCTAAATATTAATAAACGTTAGGGTTATTTTGGAGTTTTTGAAAAGTAAATAAATGTCACATCACTAGTTAATTAAGGAGCTTAACGGTAGGGGATCTGTAATTTCAAGTAAAGTCTAAGATTATATTAATTTAACAAAGTGTAACGAATAAAGTAGTAATTAAGCTATAGTACAAAGGGGATTTTGCGTAATTATCCCTCAAATCTTTTATCATCACACATCTACCCAAAAAAAAAAGTATATATTATATATCTTTTTCAAAACAATTTCCTAAGAATTCTATTCACCCTAAAAATTGATCAGACTTTTATATATTTAATTTGTTTAAAATTCACAAGGGTAAATATACATTTTTATACTTAAAACTAACGGTGTTAGTCACAAGTAAACGTTGTAATAGAATAAATTCCAAGAGGTGTGAATGTAACTTTTTATCCACACAGGGAATATAAATGTAATTAGAACGGAAATATAATAAATATCTCTAGCTCGGTGAGGATTTGATCATGTACAAGTTGATTTGCAAATCTTGTATTTGAGGAATTGAGATCCTTTGCGCCTAGCCACTAAATACCATACCACACCACAAGAATGGCATCTAGCGTCTGGATGCCCAAGCCTTCCTAAGTACCACAGGCAGGGCAACTAGTGGTCGAACGCCTGGATGCTGAGAATTTGGATCCATAATTGAGATGGCTTTTTCCTTACCTTTGAAACCAATAGGAGTTGTATGTTCATAAAAACTTTAGAAAGTAGTTACAACCTAAGTGTAAGATTGAGTTGGTTTGGATATATTCCTATTATGCAGGAATGAGGATTGAAAACTGGATTCACCCTTACGAACTCTGTTTTGGAATTAGGAGTTCAATACTTATAAAAATTGTAAACTGTATTTATGACCGGAGTATAAGATAGAGTTGGCTTAGATTTCGTCCTCTTATGCAAGAACGAGATTGCAGTTAGGATTAATTGCAAATTGAATTCAACCTTCTAAATTATGATTTGGAATTTGAATGAAGATGATCCATTACAGCAATCAATCTGAAATCAAAGAAAGAAAAATGGCAAGGGGAAGAAGCTTGATCATTGTGTTGCAAATCAAATATTTCTCATCCATGCACGGATCCAAGACAATATACTAAGAAATAACAATATAGAAACTATAAAATAAAAGCAAGCAAACAAAGTATAACTACAAGGACACGGCAATTTTAACGTGAAAAATCCTTCAAATCGAACATAAAATCCACGAAGCCAAAATTTCCACTATATGATGAATAATGGGATTACAGAATATCACAACTTCCCAAGTTTTGAATCAAGCTTAAGGATATCACTAAAAAAAAAAAAAACTCTTCCAGAAAATTCTTTAAAAAATATATATCCAAACAATGGTTCTTTCTCGCCTTTAGAATGTGCAAATACAACTTCTAACAGCTTAGGTATAATCTCCGACGGCAAAAAGAGTGTGAAAAATTGCAGGAACCAACCTCAAAAAAATCACTGGACCTAAACCTAGGGCGGATCCAACTAATACAGGGTCGAAGTGTGTCTATTTGTAGCTCTCCAGTAGTTTCAGGCAATGGTAAAGGAGAGACGTACCAAGGTGGGAGGACAAATGGTTGTAGACTATTCAACTGCAGTGGTAGTAGATTATTCATGCAGTTGAAGTTAATCTCAGGGATATGACCCACTAGCTCTATTTTTCTGGGAGTGGTAGGGTCAGTGTTGAGGTGATAAACATGGATGAAACCCCCAGATTCGACGAATAGAGCGTCTGGATTATAAGGATGGAAGCCAAACAGAGTAGCAGAATCATTCTTGGCCTCAAGTATTTTCATGCTACTTTTCTTTGACCATTCGCAACAGTTGGACTGAAAAACCCATATATTGATCTGCAATGAATTTTCATCCAACACTGCCATATGAAGTTGACCGTCAGAAGACTCTCCTAAGCGCCCAGAGAAGGTGGTGGCACGCATATGAGAAGGAACTTTAATCATCTTCAATCCACCATTGCAAACATTATATGTGATGATGCACTCCAATGGATCTGGATGGCTATCCATCCAGTAGATAATCCCTTTTATGACGACGACATTTAGAAACGACTGCTGAAAATTTAACAAATTGTTATAGATCTCAACGCTCACGGTCACAGAGGATAAATCCCATTCTCCGGTTTCAGAAGAAAAGGTCTCAATCTCAACGATATTAGGAAGAAAACGCCCATAATTGATTGCAGGCTCCACACGAACCACTTTGTAGGTATCAGTGGTTACCAGTCCTATGCACGGTTGCAAAGATCTGTGTTGCTTTTGCTTCAGGGAAAGTGGAAGTCGGTAATAAGTCATGGAAAGAGGATTGAAGATGTAATAGGCTGTGTAACAGTCGGTTCTCCCGTCGAGTTTGACACAGAGAAAAAGGCCATTCGAATAACAGATGAACCAATTGGGGAAGTCGTAAAAAATTTCTCTCATAGACAAAGATGCCGTACCGTTGTTGGCATCCTCCTCCTTTGGTGTTGATAAAGGCATGAATCTCCAGAAACGTCCATTATTGATTGGGGTTTCAAATAAACCAAATAAATTGGTGTTAGGGTTAGGGCACCTGCTTAGGATGATGCTACGGAAATGCGGGTCTGAGATAATTTTGTGCCACCTCTTTGATACACACTTGCATCTGAAAATTGATTTTACTGGCAAGTGAATCAGAATCTCTAGAAGAATATCATCATTGCAATCTTCATATCCTAAATTTGCTGAGACATCACCGTCCATGTTCATCTGTCTGGAACGAGAGGATTGAATCGAACTCGAAATCAAAGTTTATTCGTGATGGTTTGAGGTGAAACCATCTAGCATTACTGCCGTGCAAATCTATCTGTCTGGAACGGGAAGATTGAGATGGAAACAGAAGGAATCGAGATCGAAGGCTACCAAAATTGTGAAGAACAGTTGGGATGGAGTCTCGAAAATTGAGTACAGTGGGTTTCTTGAATGATCAGACCGGGACGAAAACAGAAAAAATCTATTTGATGGTGTTGGGATTAAGATAATATCTGAAGGTCTTTTATTAACTTCTAATTTAAACTAAATATCCCTTTAAGAAATCCTAACTTCTCTCAAATACTTATTTCCTATTCCGTCGGGAACCTAAATTCTCTCAAATACTTATTAGAATGAATATCTAATATGTTTTAGTAAGAGTGAGTATATGTATTTATAGTATAGAGAGTACAAAAATATATGCTACTGAGTCACTGGTTGGGACTAAATAGAGGACTCTCTAACGGACCTCCCTCAAGCATAATGGGACAGATACCGTAAGCTTGTCTCTCAAATCACATAATCGAGCGCAAGAAAGACCCTTGGTAAGTAGATTGGCCAACTGATCCTGAGTAGAAATATATCAAACAACAAGTTGACGAATGGCAACCAAATCCCAAACAAAATGAAAATCAATCTCAATATGTTTTGTGTGAGCATGAAAGATCGGATTGGCAGCCATATAAGTAGCACCAATATTGTCACACCAAATCTGAGGAGCAACAGGTAGAAAAGCCCCAATTTCTCCAAGTAAGGAATGTATCCAAAGCAACTCGGTAGCAGCTGCAGCAACAGACGATACTCACCCTTAGTAGAAGAGCGAGAAATAGTACGTTGCTTTCTAGATCCCCAAGAAATAAGATGTGAGTCAAGAAAAATGGAAAACCAGTAGTCGATCGACAATCATCCGGACAACCGGCCCAATCAAAAAGGCAAACAAAGTCATAGTGGATGTCAAGGAGAAGAAAAGACCCATAGTTAATGTCCCATATAAGTAGCGTAAGATACGCTTGACAGCACTCCAATGAACATCAGTAGGAGCATGCATAAACTGAGTAACCCGATTAACAGCAAATCCAATATTAGGTCGAGTATTAGCAAGATATTGAAGAGAGCCAATTGTATTCCTATATTCAGTTCCATCAGATAATAATATCCCATCTGAAAGCGATAGACTAGCCCCATAAGCAATAGGTGTTGAAACCGGTTTAGCAAAACTCATTTTTGTGTGGGCCAACAAATCTATGATATATTTCCGCTGTGACAGAAATAAACCCTCAGAAGACCATGTTACCTCTATACCAAGAAAAAATGTAAATCTCTCAAATCTTTAATAGCAAACTCTGAAGCAAGAGCTTTTAGGAGAGAGGAAATAGTTGGCAAACTATTAATCCTAGTGACAAGAATATCATCAACGTGAAAGAGAAATAAATTGTCACAGTTGAGGTTTTGTAGTAGAAAAGAGATGTGTCAGTCTTACTTCCACAAACCATGAGAAATAATAAAAGAAGTCAATCTTGTGTACCAAGTTCGAGGGGCTTGTTTAAGACCATAGAGAGACTTCTTTAGTTGACAAACATGTGAAGGATACGCCGGATCAACAAAACCCGAAGGTTGTTCCATAAAAACAATCTCATCCAAATTCCCATGGAGAAACGCATTAAAAACATTCAGTTGTCGAAGTGGCCACTTATTTTGAATGGCAATTGAGAGAATAATACAAATAGTTGTATTTTTCACAATTGGACTAAACGTATCCCCAAACTCATAGCCAAGCCTTAGATGATATCCCTTAGCAACAAGTCGAGCTTTATAACGCTCAATGGACTCATCTTGTTTCCTTTTAACACGAAATACCCATTTACATCCAATAACATTTTGTGAAGAAGAAGAGGGTACACGAGAACCCAAGTACCATTTTGAACCAAAGCATTAAATTCTTTGTGCATAGCATGACGCCAATGAGTAGAAAGCCAGGCTTTAGAGTAACATGTAGGAACCTCTAAGTCTTCAACAGATGAGCTCAAATTCATCCTAACAGTAGATAATATTGAAGTGCCCCCGTCCTAGATCTTGTAGTCATAGGATGAAGTGAAGATACGATTGGAGATCTCATCTTGAGATGGAATTGTTTGAGCTAAAGGATTAAAATCAGCAATTGTTTCTGAGTTAGATAGTCTAGTGTCCATAGTTGGGGCAGAAGTGACATCGGCCACTTGGATCGGATTACAGTGGGCCAGAGGACCTTGATGGTTGAGAGGTCCATTAGGAATTACTGGATCAAGACATGGTGGGGTTGGGGCATCTTCATTAGAATAAATTGGTGGGATTTAGCCACAAATATTAATCCCATTACAACCATTATGCAGCCCATTAACAAGAGGCCACATTCAATCTATTATTACAACCATTAGACAGCCCATGAACAATAGGCCCACGAATATCTAGTTCATTATTACAACCAGTAGACAGCCCATTAAGAGTAGGCCCAGTAACATCAAACCCATCATTTAATTTCTGATTCATATCTCTAGCAGAACAAGGCAAAACTACAGCAGGTACAACATTAAGCCAATCTGGAGCTTCAGGCAGAGAGACAGTAGAAACCATTCCTTTATATGGAAATACCTGTTCAACAAATTCAACATGTCTCGAAACATAAACTCTTCCAGTAGCAAGCTCCAAACAAAGATATCCTTTATAAGAAGAATGATATCCTAGAAATACACATGGTTTAAATCGAACATCAAGTTTGGATTTAGTATAAAGCCTGAGCCATGGATAACAGAGACTACCAAAAACTTTCAAAGCGTATAATCTGGCTTGATAGAGAATAACAGCTCAAGTGGAGACTTATTACCAAACTTCACCATAGGCAATTGATTAAACAAATACACAACAGTTCGAACACAAGCAATCCAAAATATTTTAGGCAAACCAGCTTGATACATCAAAGCTAAACCAGATTCCAAAATGTGCCTATGCTTAGGTCCAGCTATGCCATCTTGAGAAGGTGTATAAGGACAAGACATTCGAAAAGTAATCCCATTCGCAGCCAACATGTCAAACATTACCTTAAATTCAGTTCCGCCATCACTTTGCAAGCAACAAACCTTCAAAGAAAAATAGTTTTATACTAAAGCTTTAAACCTCAAGAATACATCATGCAAATCAAACTTATGCTTCAAGGTATACAACCAGGTATATCGTGTAAAATCATCTACAAAAACAACATAGTATCAAAATTTATCAAAAGAAGTAACAGGAGCAGGTCCCCATACATCTGTATGTATTAAATCAAGAGGCCTACGACTAAAAGTTTGATACAGCTGAAAAGGCAATCTGTGACTATGAGAACACTTATAAGCATCACACACACTCAAACCAGAAGTGGGTAAGCCAAGACCCCGAAGCACAGCACTAGTTCTTTGAGGTGCTGGATGTCCTAACCTTCTATGCTAGTCAACCACAGAAGCTTTAGAAAAATATAGTCCAGTAAACATCACACAATCTTGATTAGCAGATTTTGCAAATTGCTGACCAACAGCATCTTTATGCAGCAAAAAATCTCTTGAAAACACCAAAGTATAAAGCCCATTAACCGCCTTCCCCTCCAACAAAACTAACTGAGTCTTCAAATCCTTTACCACATAAGAGTTGGAGAAAAATTCAAAACAGACATTGTTATCCAAAGAGAATCTTGAAACAGAGAGAAGGCTATACTTAATATGTTGGAACACACAAGACATTTGACAAAGCAAAGCAATGACCAGATGCCGAAACAGTAGCACTACCAATGTGTGAAATCATAATAGAACAGAACCAGTATAAGGCTCATGAACAGCAAGATGAGCAAGATCTGCAATCAGATGACTATTAGAACCAATATCCAAAATCCAAATCGAAAAATTCTTTGAAGACTTAGTAGACAACAATTTATAAGAAGAAATCACAGATGCACAATAAATCTCACCAACAAAAGCATGGTTGAACCTTTGTGGACATTGAGAACATAGATGTCCTAGAGTGTGACATAATTGACAGATAGGGCAATTTTCATTCATAAAGGACGGAGAATTATAGTCTCCAAATCTTGACTGATTGCCAACACAATCAGAGTTAGTAGCATACCTCCCAAGGGTCCTATCACCAAAAAATCGATCATAATTCCTTCCATAGGAGCGACGAATCCAAGGCCTCCGTCCTTTGCCAAAACGAATACCAGTATTATGAGCAACAAACTGAGAATCAGATGTAGAGGAATGAGAACTGCCTTCAGCACGTACAAATCTAGTATCAGCAACATTCATAGTCGCAAGATTTGCCAGTTAAAATCAAACTAATAAAGGTCGAAGCAGAAGCATTCAAATGAAGCTCATGAGTTAACAAGAAACCAGAAAGATCTGAAAAGGTAATTGTATCGGAACGCAGGCGAATAGAAGTAGAGAAATCATTCCATGATTCTCCAAGACCCCTCAGCGTTGAAAGTAAAAGATCTTCATCAAAGACCGAAAATCTGTCGCAGCTAGAGCATCAGCAAGACTTTTGATTTGAAGAAGATATTCAGACATAGAAGAAGACCCTCGCTGAATATGAAACAACCGATCTTTGAGATCAAGAATTCTTGCTTTAGAATTCGATGCAAACACACGATTGAGGATATGCCAAGCATCACGAGACGACATCGCAGACACTATATGTGGTAAGGTACTCTCAGACAAAGAAGAAATCAACCAGCCAAGAATTAGCTGATCTTGACAATTCCATAGCATAACCGAAGAGGAAATTGCAGCCATAACTTCGGAAGAGGAAGATTCAGAAAGAATCAGACATGGAAACGAGCCATCAACATACCCTAAGAGATCATATCCTCGAAGAAAGGGTAAAAATTGTGCTCTCCAGAGAGGAAAATTGGTGGCATTGAGTTTTATGGGAAGAGAAGCAGCAACATTCAGCAACGCCACAAGCAATCTCACCGAAGGCGAAGCAGAGGTAGTGAACTCCATAGCTAGGATCGAAACAAAACACTGCTAAACACTAAATCACACCATAATTTCAGGTAAACACTATAACACAGATCTAGAACAGAACTGAAAACATAAAGCTCGAAGATGCAAACACCTCCATTATTTTGACCAAAACTATAATCAAGCAAATGCTTACATCAAATCTTGAAACCATACGAGAAACCACAGACTAGAAACAAGAAAACGCTGCTCAGAGAAGAAGAGAAAACGCTGCTCAGATCATCTTGATACAGCAAATCAGATCATAGCTTTTCTTGAAACATTGCTCAGATTTGAGAAGAACCGACCTTTCCAGAAAAGCTGATTTCTTACCTTTGAAACCAATATGACTTGAATATTCATAAAAATTGTAGAAAGTACGTAGTTACAACCTAAGTATAAGATTGAGTTGGCTTGGATATCTTCCTATTATGCAGGAATGAGGATTGCAAACTGGATTCACCCTAATAAACTCTGTTTTGGAATTAGGAGTTGAATACTTTAAAAATCGTAAACAGTATTTATAACCGGAGTATAAGATAGACTTGGCTTGGATTTCATCCTCTTATGCAGGAATGAGACTGCAGTTAGGATTGGAAACTGAATTCAACCTTCTAAATTATGATTTGGAATTTGAATGAGGATGACCCATTACAGCAATCAATCTAAAACTAAAGAAAGAAAAATGGCAAGGGGAAGAAGCTTGATCACTGTGTTGCAAATCAAATATTTTTCATCTATGCACGGATCCAAGACAATATACTATAAGAAATAACAATACAGAAACCAAAAAATAAAAGCAAGCAAACAAAGTATAACTAACTACAAGGACACGGCAATTTTAACGTGAAAAATCCTTCAAATCGAACATAAAATCCACGAAGCCAAAATTTCCACTATATGATGAATAATGGGAATTCAGAATGTCACAACTTCCCATGTTTTGAATCAAGCTTAAGGATATCACCAACATCAAAAAAACCTCTTCGTGAAAACACTTAAAAAAATATATATCCAAACAATGGTTCTTTCTCGCCTTTAGAATGTGCAAATACAACATCTAACAGCTTCGATATAATCTCCGACGGCAACAAGAGTGTGAAAAATTGCAGGAACCAACCTCAAAAAAACCACTGGACCTAAACCTAGGGCGGATCCACATAATACAGGGTCGAAGTGTGTCTATATGTAGCTCTCCAGTAGTTTCAGGCAATGGTAAAGGAGAGACGTACCAAGGTGGGAGGACAAATGGTTGTAGACAATTCAACTGCAATGGTAGTACATTACTCATGCAGTTGAAGCTAATGTCAGGGATATGACCCTCCAGCTCTGTTTTTTTGAGAATGGTAGTGTCAGTGTTGAGGTGATAAACATAGATGAAACCCCCAGATTCGACGAATAGAGCGTCTGGATTATAAGGATGGAAGCCGAACAGAGTAGCAGAATTATTCCTGGCCGGAAGTATTTTCATGCTACTTCTCCTTGACCATTCGCAACAGTTGGACTGAAAAACCCATATATTGATCTGCAATGAATGTTCATCCAACACTGCCATATGAAGTTGACCGTCAGAAGACTCTCCTAAGCGCCCAGAGAAGCTGGTGGCACGCATATGAGAAGGAACTTTAATCATCTTGAATCCACCATTGAAAACATTATATGTGATGATGCACTCCAATGAATCTGGATAGCTATGCATCCAGTAGATAATCCCTTTTATGACGACGACATTTATAAATGACTCCTGAAAATTTAACAAATTGTTATAGATCTCAACGCTCACGGTCGCAGAGGATAAATCCCATTCTCCGGTTTCAGAAGAAAAGGTCTCAATCTCAACGATATTAGGAAGAAAACGCCCATCACTGATTGCAGGCTCCACACAAACCACTTTGTAGGTATCAGTGGTTACCAGTCCCATGCACGGAGGATTCAACGATCTGTGTCGCTTCAGTGAACTTGGAAGTCGGTAATAAGTCATGGAAAGAGGAT
The DNA here is from genome assembly GCF_041222555.1 of Hakea prostrata. Lineage (NCBI taxonomy): Eukaryota > Viridiplantae > Streptophyta > Magnoliopsida > Proteales > Proteaceae > Hakea > Hakea prostrata. The sequence continues at coordinate 5,367,578 of NC_142609.1, forward strand.
TGAAGATGTAATAGAAAGTGTAATAGTCGGTTCCCCCGTCACAGAGAAAAAGGCCATTCGAAGAACAGATGAAGCAATTGGGGAAATCGTAAAAAATTTCTCTCATAGACAAAGATGATGGCGTACCGTTGTTGGCATCGTTACTGATACCTGTCTCCTCCTCCTTTGGTGTTGATAAAGGCATGAATCTCCAGAAACGTCCATTATTGACTGGGGTTTCAAATAAACCAAATAAATTGGTGTTAGGGTTAGGGCACCTGCTTAGAATGATGCTGCGGAAATGCGGGTCTGAGATAATTTTGTGCCACCTCTTTGATACACACTTGCATCTGAAAATTGATTTTACTGGCAAGCGAATCAGAACCTCCATAAGAATATCATCATTGCAATCTTCACATCCTAAATTTGTTGAGACATCACCGTCCATGTTCATCTTGTCTGTCTGGAACGAGAGGATTGAATCGAATTCGAAATCAAAGTTTATTCGTGATGGTATGAGGTGAAACCATCTAGCATTACTTACCGTGCTCACCTATCTGTCTGGAACGGGAAGATTGAGATGGAAACAGAAGGAATCGAGATCGAAGGCTACCAAAATTGCCAAGAACAGTTGGGATGGAAAGACTCAATTTTGTTGAGTACAGTGGGTTTCTTGAATGATAAGACCGAGACGAAAACAGAAAAAATCTATCCAATGGTGTTGGGGTTAAGATAATATCTGAAGGTCTTTATTAATTTCTAATTTAAACTGAATATCTCCTTTCTTAAATACTTATTTCATCTTCCCTCGGGAATCCTAACTTCTCTCAACTATTTAATTCTTTTTTCTTTTCTTTTCTTTTTTTTTTTTTTTTTTTTGGTTAGAATACTTTCTCAACGACCCATGTGTTCTCTTTGATTATCCTTAAATCTAAGGCTGCATTTTGTTTGCTGAAATTGATGTGAAGTGAAAAAATCCTTTAAAAAAATAAACTTTTCTTATTTTTTAGAAGCAGACCCACTTTAGGCGCTGGGGCCATGGCCCCTTTTTTTTAAATATTTTTAATAATTTCTTTAATTTTTTATTTTTTATTTTAATTTTTTTCATTTTTTCAAGTTTTTCTCTTCATATGTGAAATATCACTATTTGACCCTCTCAAGCCCTCAATATTGAGAACAATATCTAAAGGTAAAATAATAAGTATAAATGTCATCCCTAACTAAAAACTAACTCTTCAATCCCTATTTATTCTCTCCATATCTTCTCTCTCATATTTTTTCTTCATATTTATTCTCTTCTCTTTCTATAAACATAAGTTAAAGGAAATTTTTGAAAAAAAAAAAACTTATTTAATATTCAAAATGTCATTTCTAATTAAAAACCAACTCCTCAATCCTTATTTATTCTCTCACATCTCCTCTCTCATCTCTCTTCCTTTTTTTTTCTATTTATTATCTTTGGTTTCTTTCTTCCTATTTACTCTTCCCTTTCTATAAACATAGGTTAAGGAAAATTTGGGAAAAAAATCTTCTCCAATTTTCTCCACAATTAAGTACTCTTTCTTTTCTTTCTTTCTTTCTTTTTTTTTTTTTTTTTTGGGTACTGATACCTTAATTTACCTATATCTTGTTGGGAAAAAAAATATCATTATCAATAATATACATATTTTGTCCAATATGTTGAGTTCCACAAAATATGTGAAATACCTATACATACATATGTTGGGAAAAAATATCATTATCAATAATATACATATTTTTGCCAAATATGTGTGAGTCCCACAAAATATGTGAGGCATATTCCTTAATATAATAAAATCAAATAATTCATAGGTGGGACCCCCAATAAATCTTTTTTTTTTTTTTTTTTTTTTTTTTTTGGGTACTGATACCTTAATTTACCTATATCTTCTTGGGAAAAAAATATCATTATCAATAATATACATATTTTGTCCAATATGTTGAGTTCCACCAAATATGTGAAATCACCTATACATACATATGTTGGGAAAAAATATCATTATCAATAATATACATATGTATGCCAAGTATGTGTGAGTCGGACAAAATATGTGAGGCATATTCCTTAATATAATAAAATAAAATAATTCATAGGTAGGACCCCCAATAAATCTTATAGGTGCTTTCCCAATCTGGACTTCATTCTTCCCCCCCCCCCCCCCCCCAATATTGAATCGACTTTTCCTTTAAATCATAAAAGTATAGTTTGTATGGTTGTTTCGGGTGGGCAAGTTAGAGCTTGTCTGGTTAGGTGGCACGCCAACTTTTCCATTCCACACATTTTCAAAACCCCACAAAATGTGTGGGATTTTGTGGAAAAGTGTGAAAAAATAAATAGTGGAACCCACAATTAAAACTTTCTACAAAATCCCTTCATTTCTTTTCTTTCACCCTCACCCCACTACACATAGGGCCCACATTTTTTTTCCACCCCACCTTTGCAAACAAACGCAGCCTACAGAACAAAAAATAACGCTAATTCCCACTCAAAATTAGAAAATCTATTATTAATTATGCCCATAACCTTATTCTCCCGATTTAGCTATTTCGAAACTTAATCTACATTTAAACATTAGAAATAATATTATTAAGGAACAACTACAATCTCCCTCCTATGATAATAATTCAATCTTGAATTACTAATCAATTGCTATTTCAACATCACTTCTTGTTGGTGCAGATTTCGCCTGAGTTGATGAACCGAGAATCTTACACCAATCTCTCAGATCTGGATCGATTTGGTCTGATTGAACACTTCCTGTAAAACAGATGAATTTGTTAGAGACGGAGCCGATCAACTGGATCAGCATTCCGTCTCTAACAATCTAGTCAGTAAATGACAGGAATTAGGGTTTCAGAGCTCTCAGGGAGCTTCTGAAGAGCTTTAATGGAGAAAAGCAGGAAAAATGTGTGTTCTTCTTGGTTTTGAATGTCTTACCCTCTTATGTATGCTTCGTTCCTATTTGTAGCTTTCCTGTGTGGCTCCCTTCAGTTGATAATCATTGGATGATCTGTCTATATTGGACGGACACGATTTGATTTGACTATGTTTTTGGGCGGACCCGTAATGTAGCTTTATGACTTCGGCTGAACATGGTTGAGCCAGTATGAACCAGTATTAGAGTATTTTATTCACAACACGAGCCCCCAAGCCAGCTAATCAGGTTGAAATTCAATTGAAACTCTAATTATGAGGTTTCAATCTTTCTTCTGATTAGTCAAATTATTCTTTACTTGATCTTCTCTGAGTTATTTCTTGGCACTATACAGACTGTGAGAATTCTTCAGTGTTTGAGCCCATCTCTAGTCATGAGGGTTTATTTGAACACAAAGTTCATCCTTCAGTTTAGAGAGTTCATCGAAATTCTTGAGATCAATCTATAGCTTCATAGAGCTCATCTGTCAACCTATGGAGCTCATCAAATATTTTCAAGCTCAGTCCTTCGATCAAATGAATTCATCAGAGATTTTGATATCAATCATTTAACCTTGGGTTCTCATTGTAAATCATTCAATTCAACTCAGCTGGAGAGATCAATCATGTCACGCCCCACCCGCCGGTCTCGGTTACCCGCTAGACAACCCGTGGGAGTGATCCGTCACAAGATCCACGGTTTTAGTCTATCGATAATAATAAATGTAAGTAAAGATAATCATAAGCAAGAATAAGTTCAATAATTAAATAAAAGGATTACAGGAGTCCAAATACTCCAATAAAATAATAAAGGAAAGAATAAATGATCAAAAAGAATATAAGTTCAGCAGAAACAATCAAAAAGAGTTATATGATTTTCTTTCTCCAAAGCTAAATAATGTTTCTCGTGAATTTCTAGAAAAGGGTCCTCCAATTCTTCTCCATTCGATGAGCAAATTGCCTGGCAACTTGTCTCCTCCGCCCATCAATGGGTGCTAAGCGCATCTCATGCACTCGCACGTGCTCCGGCACAGGCTATCTCCATTTCCCATTGTCGGTGCCACATCTTCTTCATACGAGAAGGTTCCTTCATAGGAAACCAATCCATCCTCCGACACATTTCTTCCATCTGTACAGGCTAATAAAACATAGACAAATAAAAGAATGAGTTCTTGAGAACTTAGTAAAAACAACAATAATTCCCATCCGTATGTCAAACCAATTAGAAATGCATATATGATATGTATGAGTGCAAAGTATGAATACCGTTAAGATCTAACTATGCAAGTCTCTAACAGTTGACATGCTTTAAGATATAACACCAGCCCTCCTCTGAGTAGGTCTAGTCACTTTGATCCGGCAAGGACTGGTTACCTCTGTAGGGATCCTGGGTAAAATGGAAAGTCCACATCTGGCTCTCAAACCATAGCTGGGGTTAAATCAACACTCTCTCACCACGACCATTGGCATGAGTACTGGCGCATGTCAGGGTTTCTAATCCAATGCAAATCATAATGGTAACATACTACATGAAGTCCAGATACATCCCCTATGGCACCAACCAACTCGGTTCAATATCCTTTACAACCTAGGAATGAGAACCCTCACGGACTGGCTACCGCTATTGGACTCCATTCCATAACCCTATGGTCATCCACATATTGTTGGGGCGGAATGCTCTCATGACTCCTCACGACACCCGGTCCGTTCCTTTGACGTCCATGAGCCCAACCCTACCATTTATATGATCAACAGTGGACCATTGTCACATCACTGTCGTCACGGGTCATCCGGCTTTAATTCCTTTACCGAAAGGGTAGTAGCATGTGGGGTACCTAGCCATGCAACTCTAGACTCTACCTAAGTATGTCATCTAGTAGTTATGACAGTGCTGGAGACATTAGCGAGCATGTGTCCCATACCATAGCCCTCTGATATCCCAAGCTAAGATATCCCAATGGAATACCCTTTCCATCAGAACCACAAACCAACCATCATCAGCATATCACATTCATAATTGACAAAGTATATGTAAAGACAATACAAACAGCATATAATAAGATTAGCATGCTAAACAAGGTTATAGCAGTATATGAAATGAAAGTACAGTAATAACAGACACTGGACTAGCATGTTCAAGTCATTACATAAAGATAGGATTGTATGTCCTTACCTGTAAATAATTAGAATTCCTCTAACTTGCAAACCAAGAATAATTATAAGACTTCTATTTGAAACAGAGAACACTTATATACAAGGTTACAATAAGGTATAAGTTGAATGAATCAAATTGGATCAAAACAAAAAGTCATTTGATCATTGGAAACCAGCCGGTCGCTTAGGCTGAGCAACCGCCACTAATGACCACCCCAAAAACAGAGAGTTTCAATCCGAAACTCAGGCTTCTGATCATCCGATTTCAATCCGAATCTTTAATGATCATAGTCCGAATTTCAAATCTATCACTCCCATAATCAAGGGTGATATGGGTGATACTAAACCTAACAACTGACACCAAATTGGTTATCCAGAAACCTTCACTTGATTAGATCAGCCCTTTTCACGAAAGCAGGGTTTCATTTTCGGATCTGATCTCACCAAGATCATCAAAAGGGTAGACAATGTAATATAAAGATCATGAACAACCAAAGAGGATCACTAATCTACCTTTATCATAACAGATGGTGGAGTTTGAGTCAATAGGGAATCACTTACCTCAACCAGATCAGCTATGAAGGACAGTAGAACCTTCTAGGACTCTAACAGCACTTCAGATATCCTTCCAACACATCTCCACAGCCGTCTAACCTCCAAAAATAGCAATCTCGAATATAATATTCGTAAAATAGGCGAGGGTTGCTATTTATAGAAGTCTGGGGGCAAATTAGGGTAAAACCCCACAACCAAGACCAGGCGGTCGCTTGGTCTAATCAACCGCCACTAGCAACCGCCTCCAAGTATTTTGCTCTACAAGGGTGCTTTGCTCGGGGGTTGATGTCCAAGTACAACCTAACCCTAATGAACACATGGGGGAAGTCTTACCTTCATTCCGGACATCTCCAGACATCACTTGCCTTCTAGAAAACCAGCTACCAGACAAGGCATGCTCTTCATCAAGAGAATCCAGATCCATGGGTTCAGGGTATGGCATGGACTTCTATCCGGACACTTCACAAATTTACCCGACTAGACCTTCAGGTTCTCGGACCTGCAATAGGGATCCCGGGTTAGAAATACGGGGGTTGTTACAAATCAACTGTCATTGGATTCAATCAGAACCGCTCCTTTTGTTTTCAACTCTCAAACCTGCTTCTTTCTTTTAAATGCTTGTTCCGCGATGCATAGTTTCAAACTCCTCTTCCACATGGCAAAGCCCTGGCTCATCAACGTTTAAACTTCCAGCACCGCTAAATTTATTTTTATAACCATAATTTTGATTTTCCATAATCCATGTTGTCAATTTACGATCTAACCTCCATTAAGAAAAATAGGCTTCTAATCCTCTCGAGAATATAATCAGCCACTGTAATCATCAATTTTTTGTGCTCAGCCCCCAAACCATCCAAACCATTTCGAACATCACTAAAAATCCTCGTTTGTCAACTTTTTTAATCCCCTCATAAATGTGACTCTTCATCTTTTACAAACGCTATCTTCCCTCAGCCGCATGATTTCCAAAATGTTATTTATTATTCACCGCACGATTCTTATGCTTCTTTCATCTTCTTTATATCTATCCATGTGTTCAATTACATTGTCCCCCCCCCCCCATTAAACTCTCATGTCTTATGATTGGTCTCATCCATAAAATCTCTTTAGCAACTCTATAAAAATATTGATGATATATTTTAGAACTGAAATTGGATTTATATCATTATCATCATAAAATTGAGTTGTGAAGATGAAGAGCAAATATTCGGATTTTATTGAATAGGTGGTTTATTTATCAATGAACACTGCCTTTTCCTCTCCTTATTAGGAGAGTGAGTGTCCAAGGACCCTTCAAAACCTTGAATGTTTACCTTGAATGTCAACCCCCCTCCCCCACCCAAAAAAAACAAAAAAGAGTTCTGAAGCTTCTTTATACAGGAAAGGGGGAAAAAAGAGTTGTGAAGCTTCTTATTAATTAGTGCTCCCAATGCCACAAACCTAGAAATTTATAAAGGAAAAGGAAAATTATATTTACACCACCTGTGATTGCAAATAATTAGGTTTAAGCTCACATAATTTATTCTATTACGTTTAAACCCCTAATGTTTTGAATTATATAACAACATTACCCTTACAAATTGAATAATAGGGTTATATGAATAATAGGGTTATATGATGAGTTATCATATAATATATTTTCTAATTTTCTAATGTTACCCTTCTTTATTTGAAACCATTAGGAAAAAGAAAAGAAAAAGGGGGGGGGGGGAAAGGACACAATTTTTATATCATTTTATTAAATTTAGGGATAATTATTGTTGTCTCTTTGTATCATAGCTTAATTAAGGCTTGCAACCTGTTCCTTATTAAATTACTATTGCCTCCTTTAGAAGTTAGGAGGATGGTAATTTTAGATGTATAATGTTCATTTTGCCCTTAATTAGAATTGCAAATGCCACCTTGTACTTGAATTTTGTTACTACCTCATTCCCTGTAATTTTTGAATTTACAATCCTAACCTCAGATTTTGTAGATGGCCCTTGCCATTATTAAGCTAAGCTAGTTAATTGACGACATAACATCATTGTATTTTTCCAAAACCCCAAAATGTAATGCTGAGGTCTGTTATTACTGATTTACCCCTTACATTATCTCATCAAGGTGATTTTTTGAAATCCAAAATGACTATAATATAAAGACAAAATTGTTATTCTATATGATTTTTCTATGAATATAATATCATCTTTTGACTTATTAATTTTAGCAAAGGGCATAATGGACATTGCACACCTAACCATTTTAACATTTGAAAATTGTTAGAATTGGAGGAGGCAATAGTGATTCCATGAAGGACATAATTCAATCAATAATTAAGTTGTTGTATAAGTGGGCACTAATAATTGTCCCAAAATATTAATAAACGTTATGGTTGTTTTGGAGTTTTTGAAAAGTAAAAAAATGTGACATCACTAGTTAACTAAGGAGCTTAACAGGGGATCTGTAAAGTCTAAGATTAGATTAATTTAACAAAGAATAACAAATAAAGTAGTAATTAACCTATAGTACGAAGGGGTTTTGCGTAATTATCCCTCAAATCTTTTATCATCACACATCTAAAAAAAAGTTATATATTCTATATCTTTTCAAAACAATTTCCTAAGAAGTCAATTCACCCTAAAAATTGATCTGACTTTATATATATATATATATATATATATATATATATATATATATATATATATATATATATATATATATATATTTAATTTGTTTAAAATTCACAAGGGTAAATATACATTTTTATACTTAAAACTAACGGTGTTAGGCACAATAAACATTGTAATAGAATGAATTGCAAGAAGTGTGAATGTAATTTTTTATCCACACAGGGAATATAAATATAATTGGAATGGAAATATGATAAATATCTCTAGCTCGGTGAAGATTGGATCATGTACAGGTTGATTTGCAAAGCTTGTATTTGAGGAATTGAGATCCTTTGCGCCTAGCCACTAGATACCATACCACACCATAGGAATGGTATCTAGCGTCTAGATGCCCAGGCCTTCCTAAGTACCACGAGCAGGGCAACCAGTGGTCTGATGCCCAAATGCTAAGAATTTGGATCCGTATTTAAGATGGTTTTTTTCTTACCTTTGAAACCAATAGGAATTGAATATTCATAAAAACTGTAGAAAGTAGTTATAAAAATTGGATTCACCCTAATAAACTCTGTTTTGGAATTAGGAGTTGAATACTTATAAAAATTGTCAACAATATTTATAACCGGAATATAAGATAGAGTTGGCTTGGATTTCGTCCTCTTACGTAGGAACAAGATTGCAATTAGGATTAATTGGAAACTGAATTCAACCTTCTAAATTATGATTTGGAATTTGAATGAAGATGATCCATTACAGCAATCAATCTGAAACTAAAGAAAGAAAAATGGCAAGGGGAAGAAGCTTGATCACTGTGTTGCAAATCAAATATTTTTCATCTATGCACGAATCCAAGACAATATACTAAGAAATAACAATATAGAAACTATAAAATAAAATCCACTAACCTAGTCCAACCAAAACTTCCACTATATGATGAATAATGGGATTACAGAATATCACAACTTCCCAAGTTTTGAATCAAGCTTAAGGATATCACTAATATAAAAAATAAAAAATAAATAAATAAAAGAACAACCTCTTGGAGAAAATAATTAAACAAAATTATATCCAAACAATGGTTCTTTCTCGCCTCTAGAATGCGCAAATACAACTTCTAACAGCTTTGATATTATTTCTTCAGCTGTCCGCAACAAGAGTGTGAAAGATTGCAGGAACCAACCTCAAGAAAACCACTAGAGGAGAAAACACTTTTAATTTTCTGAGCTTCTTCTACAAGAGATCGAGCTTCAAAACCACATTAATAGCTCTCTTCAAATGTCCCACCAATAACTCATTCTCCTAAAAAGGGTATTCAACCAACTCCAATTATATGTTGCTGTTCCAAAAGAATAGTTCATTCTCATACCCAGTTTACTAGAAAGTGGGTTTACCTCCCAAATGGCCACATTACCTAAACCTAGGGCGGATCCACCTACTACAGGGTTGAAGTGTGCCTATATGTAGCTCTCCAGTAGTTTCAGGCAATGGTAAAGGAGAGACGTACCAAGGATCGAGGACAAATGGTTGTAGAGAATTCAACTGCAATGGTTGTAGATTATTCATGCAGTTGAAGCTAATGTCAGGGATATAACCCTCCAGCTCTATTTTGTTGGGAGTGGTAGGGTGAGTGTTGAGGTGATAAACATGGATGAAACCCCCAGATTCGACGAATAGAGCATCTGGATTATAAGGATGGAAGCCAAAAAGAGTAGCAGAATTATTCCTGGCCGAAAGTATTTTCATGCTACTTCTCCTTGACCATTCGCAACAGTTGGACTGAAAAACCCATATATTGATCTGCAATGAATCTTCATCCAACACTGCCATATGAAGTTGACCGTCAGAAGACTCTCCTAAGCGCCCAGAGAAGCTGGTGGCACGCATATGAGAAGGAACTTTAATCATCTTCAATCCACCATTGCAAACATTATATGTGATGATGCACTCCAATGGATCTGGATGGCTATGCATCCAGTAGATAATCCATTTTATGACGATGACCTTTAGAAACGACTGCTGAAAATTTAACAAATTGTTATAGATCTCAACGCTCACGGTCACAGAGGATAAATCCCATTCTCCGGTTTCAGAAGAAAATGTCTCAATCTCAACGAATTTACGAAGAAAACGCCCATCACTGTTATATGCAGGCTCCACACGAACCACTTTGTAGGTATCAGTGGTTACCAGTCCTATGCACGCTTTCAACAATCTGTGTCGCTTCAGGGAACTTGGAAGTCGGTAATAAGTCATGGAAAGAGGATTGAAGATGTAATAGGCTGTGTAATAGTAGGTGCTCCCGCTGCGTTCGCGACAGAGAAAAAGGCCATTCGAAGAACAGATCAAGTATTTGGAGAAGTCGTAAAAAACTTCTCTGTTAGACAAGGATGCCGTACCGTTGTTGGCATCGTTACTGATACCTGTCTTCTCCTCCTCCTCCTCCTCCTCGTTTGGTGTTGATAAAGGCATGAATCTCCAGAAACGTCCATTATTGATTGGGGTTTCAAATAAACCAAATAAATTGGTGTTAGGGTTAGGGCACCTGCTTAGAATGATGCTGCGGAAATGCGGGTCTGAGATAATTTTGTGCCACCTCTTTGATACACACTTGCATCTGAAAATTGATTTTACTGGCAAGCAAATCAGAACCTCCATAAGAATATCATCATTGAAATCTTCATATCCTAAATTTGCTGAGACATCACCGTCCATGTTCATCTGGTCTGTCTGGAACTAGAGGATTGAATCGAACTCGAAATCAAAGTTTATTCGTGATGGTTTATTCGGAAACAGAAGGAATCGAGATCGAAGGCTACCAAAATTGCGTAGAACAGTTCGGATGGAAACACTCAACGAAAATTCAGTACAGTGACTCAGTGAGTCTATCCGATAGTGTTGGGGTTAAAATAATATCCCTAAGAATCCTAACTTCTCTCAAATACTTATCAAACAATTAAAAAAACTCAAAATAGTAGTACGTGTTTAATTTTATCAACATATTATTTTATTTTTTTTAATTTTACTTGGTAGTAGTACGTGTTTTTCTAATTGTTTGACAATTTTTTATTTTTTTTGTTGTCAACCCCGGTTTCTAAGGCCTTTGCCTTGACTAATCGGTGTTGTTGGCGGGTGAGTCTCCCGGAAAATTTTTTTAAGGATGTTGGGCAATAATAAAGATAATTGGTTTAACTAGGGTTTTGGTTTTTAATAATTATTTTAATTAAGGGTAATTTAGTATTTTAACTATTAGGGTGATTACGGTAATTTAGGTTTAAAAATTAAAATATATTTTAGCTGGGATAGTTTGGGGTTTTAGGAAAATATTTAATTAAATTTAATCTAAAAATTTAACAAAGGGGAGTGTTTGATATATTTACTAGGTAAGAGGTGAGGTAAGAGATATTATCCAACTAAGAGGGGTGTAAGTGCTATTTGTACAGCGAATAGGGAGGTAAGTGATATTTACCCTAAAAAAAAGGTCAAACACAATCATTAATCTATTAGGTAACTTAAACTAAGAAAGTAAAATATATTCAGAATAAAGTCCTATATATAGTATACTAATTAGTCGTGTGCTAGTCTCATGCTACCTTAAATTAAAACATTGGTACAACAGATTCAATGTTAAACATAAAATTAAACTTGAATAGGACATTGTATTCTTATGTTCTAAGTTTCTAACCACTTGAAAATGCATTCTTTGTGGAAATAATGGGAGTAAGGCAATTGTGTAATATGGACTTCTATCACATAATCCTCCATGCAAATCATACACGTCTCTATCGAACAAGATGCCCCTTCTTCTGCATAGTTGTATTTCTTAATCTCTAAAGCCTCAATCGAAGATCTTGAAGTCGAAACCAAGCGATACCCTTCATCTCCATTTAAATTCATCTCCAAGCTATGTGCTCTCCGATTTCTTCACAAGGACCTATGACTTCCAATGTAATCATACCAATTTTCAAGTTATGAGTGGCATGTGCATACTAATCTATCTACGCTGAATTAAATCCTAAAATTGGAAATTGGATTGAGGAGAAATAATCTAACCATCTGAGGTGAGTTTGCAAGCATAAGCAACAAAGATTCAAGTAACCATTATTTCTCCTTTTGTTCATATGCCAACTTTTTAAATAACCAAATCAACAAAATCAAGCCAGAAAAATAATGGTGAGGTGGCAAGAAGAACAAGGTAAATATTTCAATTCCGCAATTTATAGCTTATGATTTTATGAAATATCAAAATTAATCTATACTAACCTTTGTAGAAGGGGCTTCCTTGCAAATGCTCCAAAAGAAAATATATGTTTCAAGCATAACTCCCCACTAGCCTTAGCAGCTAGAGTATGGAATACATAATCTTACATTGCACAAGTGTTAGAAAATAAAATGCGAACAACTCAAACTGCAAAAAACCAATAAAAAATTTATAATAAATTTACCTGTAAGCAATTTGGACTCTTCCTCGGTCAATACAGTACCAATTGAATATATATCAAATCTGGCATTTGTATATATTCATTTAAAATGCCCACAAAAATGTTTATTTCTAAACATTTACCTCAATTTTTATTATAATACAATTCAATTTCATAACATCTATACTATTTTCTTAATGTTGTTGTTCTTACATCATTTATAAAAACACGAGCTCAAATGTTTGCAATAATCGATTGCTAAAAACACGAGCTGAAATGTTTGAACATTTGATATGTGATGGAATTATATGGAACTACACCCATAGAACTACATAGTTTTGTGTTTCCATGGGAAAGAATTGCAAATCTTGAAGAAGACAACGATATTGATAACATGCATGACATGTTACATGATGCATTTGGCAAACATACGTCGGGATATGTCTATCTGTCTGAAGGAATGGGGGTTAATGCCACATTGAATGTAAATAATAATGTAGATAAATTTGAAAGATTGGTGCAAGATACAGAGATGAAATTATATCTTAGATGCAAGGAATTCACCAAGTTGTCTTTTATTGTTGAACTATATCATATATAATGCCTTTGCAAATGGAGTGATAAGTCATTTTTTTTATTGTTGAATTTATTAAAAGAAAACATTTCCAGAAGATAATGCTCTACCAAAGTCACTATATGAGGCAAAGAAGATAATTAAGAACCTAGGGCTTACTTATAAAAGTATTGATGCATGTCCTCATGATTATATATTGTACTAGAAGGAGGCATCCAATACTAAATCATGTATAAAATGTGGCACTTCAAGATATGACCCTAATAATCAAAAAGTCTCAACAAAAAACATTAAGCTACTTTCCCCTAAAACCAAGATTGCAGAGATTATACATGTCATCAGAAACATCATCTGCTATGGTTTGGCATAAGGAACATCGTATTGATGATGGGAAAATGCGTCATCTTGCAGATTCAGAAGCTTGGAAAGATTTTGATAGAAGAGAACCATCATTTAGTGAAGACCCACGGAACGTTAGACTTGGCCTGGCAAGTGATGGACTTAATCCTTTCAGTTTTAAAAGTGGTAAAAGCTATAGCACATGGCCCGTTATTGTGGTTTCATATAACATACCACCATAGATGTGCATGAAACAAACATCTTTTTTGTTGACATTGTTGATTCTTGGACCCAAAGAGCCTGGTAATGATATTGATGTGTTTTTACAACTTTTAATAGATGAATTGAAGAGAACTATGGAGAAACTGGGGTTGACACCTATGATGCATATAAGAAAGAGTCATTTCGACTACGTGCATGTCTTTTGTGGACCATAAATGATTTTTGAACATATGCTAATCTATCAGGTTGGAGCACAAAAGATGCATTTGTTTGCCCTTGTTGCAATGAGCTTAAGGAGTCAGCTTTGTTAAAACATGGTAAGATGTATTGTTACTTAGGCCATCGTCGGTTCCTTCTCTCAAATCATAAATTTCGAAAAGAAAAGAGATGTTTTAATGGATCAACAAAACATAGGGATGCACCCCAACCTCCTTCAGTAGTTTTGATACTAAACCAATTGGAGGGTGTTGATTTCAACCCCGGGCAATCCTACATTTTAGGTTAAAAGGATCCAGTAGAGAATGATGGCAAAAAGAGAAAAAGAAGGATCGTGAAGAATGATGGCAAAAAGAGAAAAAGAACTCGAGTTCAGCAAAAGTCATTACCATTGAGTTGGAAGAAAAAAAAAGTATATTCTTTCAATTACCATATTGGAAAGATAATCTACTCCGCCACAATCTATATGTAATGCATATAGAAAAGAATGTATGTGACAACATTATTTATATATTGTTGGGCATTAAAAATAAAACCAAGGATCACATCAAAGCTCGTCTACATTTAAAAGAAATGGGAATTCAGCCAACTCTTCATCCACAAATGACAAATGATTGAGGGGAGGACTAATAAAATGTTAATACCTCTTGCATGCTACACGTTGTCAAAGGAAGACAAAGACATGTTTTGCACTACCCTAAATGGATTAAAAGTACCAGATGGTTATGCTAGTAATATCTCACGTTGTGTGAATGTTAAAGAGATGAATATTTTTTGTACAAAGGGTCATGATTGTCATGTTCTTATGCAACAACTACTTCCTTTGGCATTACGAAATATATTGTCAAAACATGTTAGGGTGATATTAATTGCAATATGTGGCTTCTTTAGGTGTTGTATTCTAAAGTTGGTAAAGCAGAAGACTTTGAGAAATTTGAATTAAGTATTGCAGAAACACTTTGCCAACTTGAGAGGATTTTTCCTTCATCATTCTTTGATGTAATGATACATCTTCTCCTTCATTTACCACGGGAAGCATTGTTAGGTGAACCAGTACATTACCGATAGATGTATCCTTTTTCTTCTCAACAGCTTCTTCCCTTTTCTCTCGCCTATAGAGTCTATAGAATCGCAATTTATTGGAAAAATTACGTCATTAACTGCTTTTAGGCATTCCCTTACAAAAATAGCACTCGATGTTTTACTTTACAAAATTAGCTAAAACTGAGTTTGCATTTACAAAACTAGTCAAAATAGTGCTTTTTCACCTCTTTGAACATTTTTACTCCTAAAATTGACCACCGGCACAGAGGTGGTCCAAAGGAGGTGGTCCAAAGGGTGTCAAAAAATAATGACTTTTCCCTTTTGGACAAAATAGTGATTTTTCTGCTCGATGTGATCAGTTTTAAGGGTAATAAATGTCTAAAAAGGAAAAAAAAAATCAATATTTTGACTTTTGTTGTAAATGCAAAGTAGTTTTGACTAATTTTATAAAGTAAAACATTGAGCGGCTATTTTTCCAAAGGAAAACCTAAAAGCAGTTAATCAAGTAATTTTTATTAATTTATTGGGCCAATCTAGTATTCCATAATCTTTGACTTGTTCAAAGAAGGTGAATTGAAAAGAAGACTTGAAGAGCAAACATGGCATCCTCGGTTCCTTCACGACATGCTGAAAAAAAAAAGAGAACCAGACGGTAGACGAAAACTTGTTATCTGAATAATTCCCTTCTCAAGGATTTACGATGCTTTCTTTGAGTTTCAGCAGCAAATCCCAATCACTGAGTTAATGTCTGAAACTCTAAAAATCGTCATAAATCCATCCTAGAACACTGGGTCAGTTGCAGAACGTAAACTTCCCATCTGAAACACTGAATTACGTACACCATCCTGAAGATCAATGCCATTCATCAATCCAACACTAAAAAGGTTCAATTTTCCTCATGTTCCTCTCAGTTAAGGAACCTTTTGAAACCCCCTTCTTGATTGGTACACAGGGCCGGAGTAAGACTTATTGATTGCTCTGTTCCATTTTGTTTGCACAAATCAGTCAAATGTAAAGGGCGAACTTGAAATGGAACTTTTGAGTTCATTAGAGGACTGAATTTTGAGCCAATGGGTGTGTATCGATGTTCCCTTCTTTTCTTTGTCTTCTCTTAATTCACTTCAGCCCAGTTATATCATTAGCACTGAAACCCATAAGGTACAGGGAAGGAAGAAAAATACCGAAAGGTTCCAAATCAAGACTTCTTTGAACTTACTGCATCTACCAATGAAATCGCCACCATCAATGGCCGATTCAGGTATTAATCAACTACAATACACTCAAAACAAATTCATAGCGCAGATGTAAAAGGCCTTTGGCTGTTCTAAGGATGGACTCTCCAATCAACTTCAGAGGAACCATGGCTTTGTATTTTGGGATGAAACGTTTCAACTTCCCTGAATTCTTAAAAAATAAATATTAATTAATTATAAGAAGATATTAAAGGAAAAATTCGGTATTGCAAAAAAATAAACATAAAGTCAATGAAAAGCAATTTTTACTCTCCTTTTTCTGACCCGGGAAGGTGGAGTAATACAGCATAAATTCAACATAACTGCCAATGATTGTTCAATTGGTAAAACCAACACCTCTTAAAAATAAAATCAAAAAATCTAACTCTTGCTGAAAGAATATATCATACCTCCATCCACTGTATATTAAAAAAAAAAAAAACTTTACCAAAACAAAATTCAAAATAACGAAAGAAATTCACAAAAACTGCTTCAGGTTCCAAAAGAAAGAAAATCCTAAAAATTGTCGACATTTGAAAAGAAAGACAATAAATGAATCGTTATTGTGTCTTATTCAAAGTTTTTCTCTTGTACCAAACCACCAAAATTATTCTCTTTTACTCTTTCCAGGGTAAGTATTACTTCTGTCCCATACTCTCATTAGTCTGGGAACGAAATAAGTGGAACTCAATATAAAAATTTGGGTCCAGCCAATGATTAAGTCAACAGCTCTCAGAACGAATTAGGCTAATGCAATATTTTTCCCCAAATTATCCACAACTAGGGCAAAACACCTACATGTGTGTCCGCTAAAAAGTACAAAGGCAAAAAAACAAAAGAGACTCATAGCACTTGTCTACTCTACATAACCCAAAATTTTGTTACTTCTTAAACATAGAATAAAAAAGTCTTCAGCACACACAGGCCAGAAGAAAATCCCTTAGTCGAAAAGACTGAAACCCATGTCCTGTAACAATCAAACAATATAGAACATTAGGGAATGACAGGAAAAAATATATAAAGGAAGGCTCATAGACCCTATAAAGTTGTCCAGACCAGAAAGATCAAAATAGGAACTAATTTTGATGGAAATAAAAATATTGGGCAAATTATGTATAGAACCCAGTCTGTTTGCAATCAATTACATCTACTACCCTTTAAAAAAATCAATTATGCCCCATTACTGCTTTAGCAGATCTGTCCATTTTTAGCTTTTAACTCCTAACAGTAGGGGGCATATATAATAGATTTTTTAGGGGTAGTAGATGTAATTGATTGCAAAGATAGGTGGCCTATATGTAATTTGCTCAAAAATCTGTCTCGGGTTGCACTGGGCATCCTTTGTAAGTAAGAATCCTGAACAGGCATTCACGCTATTAATAAATTAAGTTGCAGTCATAGTCTTCAAGTATATAATCATATAGAGAACCCCTAAAGTTGCAAGAGATCCAATAAGGACTCATATAGAGAACCCTTAAAAGTCGCAAAAGATATGACAAATCAATTCTGATTTGTGGATTTGCTCACAGTGGTGGTAGCCTCTTATGCAAAGGCAAGAAGACCAAGAAGGTCATGGTTCGAACTTCAATCACTCCAAAAAAAATAGAATCCACTAGGCCTATGTCACTAGTTCTTGTCACTGGCCTGATGATGACAACAAAAAATCTGATTTAGAAATGAATCTTAAGCAAATACTTACATCATCAGATTCTTCTTTCTCTTCAACTTTCTCTTCTTTCTTGGGTTCTTCTGCAGCAGCTGCAGGACCAGCACCGCCGCCACCACTGGGAGCAGCTACAGCGATAGCACCGCCACCACCAGCAGGAACTGAAGCCAACTTCTCCCTGCCAGATGCAATAAGCTCCGTAATGTCTTTTCCCTCAACTTGAGAGAGGAGCAACTCAATCTTATCCTCATCAGCATCAGCACCAACTGCAAATCAATTTAAGATTTACCATCATTACAACTAAAAAAGATTTAAGAATGTTTTTTCCTGACAAAAAAATATGATATCCAGTAATAGGAACAAAATCACATACATGTTAACATTGATCTCAATCATAGTAGACTTGGAATCCTATTATCAGATTTGAGATACATCTTCCATAAAATCTAGCCCATATTAATGAAAATCAAAACCAACACATGGAGATGGACGATAATAGTTGTTTAAATCTACAAACAACCACATCTTTGGCAAAACAAACTCCAAGTGTAAGCTGGTTAAGACTTCTAAACGACCATGCAAATAGATGGGGGTGGGGTTGAGGATGGCAGGACACTGAACTCATTGGTCACAGCACTCTGCCACCACAGCTTGCAAGCATTAACTTTGGGTCATCATGGATATATCTTAAATAATGATTAAAGGATACCTGAGCCAAGGATATTCTTCAAGTCATCCGCAGAAGGGCTGGTGTTGCCACCCAACACAGCAAGCAAATATGCAGCGACAACCTTCATTGCTGTTGAAGATGACATTAATTAGTATTAGTAATTTCCACATTCTAGTTGTCATTCAGGAAGATATAGATTATTCGTAACCCAATTCTACTATCAGCTCAATCAATGTGGCCACTGGTCATAAAGAGTAAAAACAAGTAAATGCTGTATTGCTAGGAATCTAAGGTTATTAAAAAATAACTATGAAAAACTGGGAATACCTGCTACTTACATGAGTTGAAAAATTTCAAGCTGTTGGAATTGGAATTATTTGGATGAAAATATTTTGGAATAATTCATTTTGTGAATCATAAGATGTGCAATATATAATTTGGAAAATTTAACCATTGATGCTAGTTTTAAAATTTGTACCACATATTTCACATTATCAATGAATTACCATTTCTGCATGATATAAGAATGACACAAATCAGAATGACGGCTTGTTTCATTTATCACAAAGAATAGAAAATTTTCAAAATCATAACATCCAATCAAATCTAGAACAAACACCGCACAAATTATACAAATTGCAACTATAATAAATTAATAACTATAACCATATCAAAGTTGAAACAAATCAGAGATTGGGTGATCCATTTTTCAAAGAGTACTCAATAAAAATATACAAGCATCGCACTAAATCTGGGATAAAATCTAGGTTGGTATCTGACTAAAGGAAGCAAAATTTGTTTTAAACCAGAACCCCCCCCCCCACCACTTCTCTCAGCAGGAGATTGTTTCAGTATCTCCAATCTAGTTTTATTGAGGAAAATGATCATCTTGGTCATGACACCGCGAACCACTGAGTCAGGACTCGGACAAAAGGATTGAAATTTAGAAAGCTGTTGATTTGTGGATTCAAAACCAGAAATCTCTATTGACCTGGAGTGAAGAATGTAAACAACAAACTGCCAATCTGGTTGGTATTGAAGAAATGCCTTAGAAATTGACCAAGACAGATTAATCAAAATCAGTGTCCCACAATAGAGAAAGGGTTAAAGGTGAAATGCCTTAGATAAGAAGCTTCAACTATAGGTCCTCTAAGCAAAGCCCATCATTGGCATAGATATGCCAGCATCTTACATCACCACCATAATCGAACCCAGGAAGGATGCAAGAAAAACAATTACTTGTCTTACTTGTCAAGTTAAGATTCTAGATGCTCAGCAGCCACAACCAACCCATTGCCTTACCTATCCAATTTCAAATTCAAACAACTCCACAATAACTCTGAAAAATCAAGCACTATAGAACCGTCACCCGTACTGACTCATTGAAGATAAGCACAAAAGAAAGGGAAGAGGGGGGAAATCAAACAAGCTGAATCGATCTAAAACGAACAACAAGAGGAGAGAGATGGGTTACCTGATCTTCAAAGGTCAGGTGCTCCAATAAGCTCTGGTTAGCACAGAAGCTGGTACGCAGGGTCTCTCCTTCACTGCCTCGATTGCTACTGGAACAGAAAGAAAACCCTAAACCTAATTCGCGATATATATTAATGGATGGTGTGGGTTCATCTGAAATTAATCTGGAACGTTCATTTCAGACCGTTCTTCAACTCGTTCCTCAAAATGCTCAAACTTGAGCCCGGTCCATATATCCTATGTGTACAAATCGTAAGGGTTTCAATCAATACGGTTTATGTAATTTGGTACGATTTTGGTATGGTACCAACTTTGAATACCAAAGATAAGAACCATACCACACCGAATTTACACGGTATGGTAAAACGGTTTAGTACGATCGACATTAAATTAGTGGTGGGAAAACGAATGAAACACGGTATCTAGTGAGGTACAATTTTGATACGAACGAACTCATACCACTTTTGTTATTAATTCATTAAGATCCTAATGAAATTGCGATTAAACAATCGATAGAATCTGTTATTAACAGAGACAAAGCAAATAAATCTAATTAACAAAGACAAAGCAAGTAAATAGAAACTTAGAAATATCAATCTCTCCAAGCTCTGATAGATGCACGAAAAGAAGAATGATCACATAGGCATATTCTTCTTTTTTCATGCTTATGATTGATATGAAGTAGTATGCAATGAAACAAACTAGCCCATGTTAATTTAATAATAATTCTAATAATGAATCATCCAAATCTATGCTCAAGATCTTAATTTCAGATGAGTTCTTAGGGCAAAAATGGAGTAGACATTTATGAACAAGGAATAATAGTTTTCAAGATCTTTATCCATTAATTTTTATTGAAAAGGAAAACCAAAGTTTGTAGGATCTTTGTTAAGAATGTTCTTATAGACAAACAAGCTGGCTCAAAATTTTGGTTTATAGAAGCATCATCAATTCCTTTTAGGATGTCCATTAATAAGTAGTAAGCATCATTTACCCGATTTGCCAATTGAAAGGTAAAATATATCAATAGTATATAGTGTTGTCCACGTGGATTTAGCATCATTCTATAAATGCAAGTATAGATAATTGAAAAAAAAAAAAACAATGGGTGGGACCGTAGAAACTGGATTGCAGATGATATATTTTTTCAATGATTGAGGACTTAAAACAAATGGAACGATTGTCTACTTATAACCATCGATGATCGAACCCATCAAGGTGTCAACAAAGAAGAAGATCTAGTCGACTGCAAATCTCATGTGTGGCTTCAGATGGCAAGAAAAAGGGGAAATAAACTGTAAGTAGAACTCTCTCTTTGGGCTCCGGAGTTTCGCCTCTCGTTGTCTCGGTTGCTCTCACGAGTCAAAGAAAAGGAGTGAAGGACGATAGAAAGACTAAAATAGGGAATTAGAGATAGGGTAAAGGTAAAGTGTTTTATGTTGGAACTTCTAGGTTTTCCCTCAAAACCCTAATTAATAATAAAACCATGCAAGAACTAGAATACGATATTATACTTATAAAAGTATTTGGTATACCTTACACCAGACGTATATTGAAGAAGATCGATGCAAACCTTGAATGCCAAATCTGCAGAGTGACGAAGCCTTCTCCAATCTCCTCGTCTTTCTACCGTACCTCTTTCTTGTGAAAACAAAAGAACTTGAGACGTTGGAGGGACCCATCATAGCTATTTATAATAGCAATCCCAAACCCTAGTCCACTTCCACAATGGACCGGTTTGGCCCATCTCAATCCTAATGGCAGTGCATCGGCCCGATGTATTGAGACCCCCATCAATTATTAACCCCAGCAATTAATCCAAGTCCATATATTGCTTAGGATAAACTTAACATTTTAATTGTAAATTACATTTATATCCCTTAATTTGGTATGGTACCTATTCGATACGGTTTCAGTACACACCCATGGTACGAGTACCTGAAACCAATACCATACCGAATTTTGAATGATGCGGTTTTAGACGGCGCAGTTTGGAGGGTTAAATGGTTTCCAATACGCAATTGATGCCCTTACAAATCATCCACTTTTTTAAGGGCCTGTTTGGTTACATGAATCTAGAGATTTGAAATCTTTGGATTCATGAATGTGAAATTTATACTTGTTTGATTGTGAAAATCCCTGGATTCATGAAATATAGAGATTTATATATTTACACTAAAAACATAAATCTATAGATTTGTGGATACATGGTGAAATCTCTAGATACCTACTATAAAAGTGATAAACATTTGCACATTCACAAAAATCATGTCGACCAAATAATTTTCTAGGATGAATCCACTTATTTCATTCCAAAGATTCAGGTTAACCAAACTGTTAATTTTATGAATTATGACTCCATAGATTTGAAATCTCTAAATATTTGAAATCTACATACTCGTGCAACCAAACAAGCCCTAAAGAACACATGATCAACTAAGTACATTTTTTTTTTTTTTTAATTTTCTTGCTGATTAACTATCAGGCTTTTTACGAAGTGGGCCTGAGATGTAGCTGAATGGGTCTAATTTCCCAACCCATCTACAAGGGGTTGATAAGGGAGTCAGGACCACCTCCCCATCAAGGGGATCACGAACCATAAAATAGGGGCGAACCAGGATTC
Source organism: Hakea prostrata (assembly GCF_041222555.1). Classification (NCBI taxonomy): domain Eukaryota; kingdom Viridiplantae; phylum Streptophyta; class Magnoliopsida; order Proteales; family Proteaceae; genus Hakea; species Hakea prostrata. The sequence continues at coordinate 5,390,284 of NC_142609.1, forward strand.
AACATGAGGAGGCGGGCCCGACTAATGAGAGTCTATATCACCTTCCCATCAGGAGAGCAATATGCTTTTCATCATACATAGTGTGTGGCCCATGCGTAGCCCTCTGGAGGGATCCCACCTATGAATTATTTTGTCACATTCAGATGTAGGCTCACATATTAAAAATATAGGTAAATTAATAATTATATTTTTTTACTCTTACAAACTTACAAAATATGGGTAAGTTAAAGAACGAGGATCACTAACAAAAAAAAAATCTTATAGAATAACTTTCCCCGTTTTTTACGGGCCCGCCCCCCCCGCGGGGGGCCCTAGCGGAAATTTTTCCCCGGTCGACCGACCTTCTAGCGCCCCTCCACCCCGTTGGTTATAGAATAACTCTTTAATGAATGTTCCTCTTTCATTAGAAAAAAATATTTAAAAAATTAACATTATTCCTAAAAAAAAAAAGAAGAAGAAGAAGAAAGAGAAAGAAAGAAAAAGGAAGAGGGTACATGATTTACATTGAAGAATAGATGAAACCTAAATGAATTATGGTAGTTACTTTCCTTACAGATATCACATTTACAATATAAAATCAAATAAAAAATGAATAACAAAAAAAAAATCGAGAGAGAGAATACTTAATTGTGGAGAAGATTGAGGAATGACCCTGAGCTTTCCAAGTTGTCCCTAAGACACATGGGAAGAAATAGGAGAGAATAAACATGGAAGGAAAGAGGAGAGAATTAATAATGAGAAATTTTAAGATTGAAGAGTTAGTTTCTGATTGAGAATTAAATACTTCTTCCTTGAATATAGGGTTTTAGTTATAACCCTTGAGTAGTTATTGAGAATCTGAGGGGGGGTGACAAAATGTGTGGAACTATAAAACTATCTCCAAAGTGAAGAATTTTTACAAAGGGTGTGATGTGAAGGTTTGGCGACGATGGAGGGCTTAAACATCGGGAATGTGAGAGCGGAACAATTATGTCATCGTGCGGTAAAGAAATCGAAACAACCAACCATGGAATGATGCTTCGAAGGTGGCGAACCGAGCGAAATGGCGAATAATCGCCGAGATCTCGGCGGCAATAAACTTGTTTTCTTTTCCTTTCTCTCTTTCTTCTTCTTCTTCTTCTCCGGCAAAAACGGCTGCTACCCACCTCAGACTCAAGGAGCATATGTCTCTTTCTCTCTCTCTCTTTCTTCTTCTTCTTCTTCTCCGGCAGAAATAGTAGCGGCTGTTAGCCTGCTACCCATCTCAGACTCAAAGAGCAGTAGGAAAAAAGAAGAAAAAAAAAGTTTTGAAGTTTGGCCGGAAAATCGTCGATTTTCCGGCGAAAGTTTGAAAATATCGATTTTCCGGCAAAAAGTTGAAATGTCGGTTTCGCTCCCATTTTTATTTCACCCTTTGGCGAAATGGACGAAATTCGCCAAAACTGCGTTCCATGCAACCAACCATATTTTGCTATCTTGTTCATTTTGTCAGGGCTACTTGGTTTGTTTCATCATTATATTTTATTCCACCAGTTGATGAAGAGCCAGCGGCATCGAATTGGGTGGTGTTTTGGAGTGATATGATATTGGATAATACAAGAGAAGAGTACAAGGAAGTTGCTCTTGGCCCAGTAGCAAATTTGCAAGCCCAATTGCTAGTTATTAAAGAGGGGTCATGGACTCCCCCCCCCCCTATTGAGATCGATTAAGGTAAATAGTGATGCGTCTTTGAGGCCCAAAGCCTAGTAATGTGATTTGGGCTGGATATGCAGAGACTTAAATGGCACTTGCAGATTGTCGATCTCTAAACCGGCTCAGTTTGACTCAGTTTTGCTTGGTGAGGCGCTCGCTCTTAGAGATACACTATTATTTTCCTTGGGGGAAGGTTTTGACCACATCTTGATTGAATCGGATAGAAAGGACTTGGTGGATTTGATACTCAATCAATCGAGTTCAATAAGCATGGAAATTTTCTGGAGGCATTTTGGACAGTTGACATCTAAAGTCCTTGTTTTTGTCACACTCTATTACGCACATTTATAAGGAACGTAATTCTGTTGCGGTTCCCTAGCTAGGAGGGTTCTGTCTTGTGCATGTGAAACAGTTTGGCCCATATCATCAACCTACACTTTGGAGCTTTGTAATCAGGATCTTGTGGCTTTTCATGCATGACATCGATACGTGTTATCTTTTCCTTTAAAAGCTATTTTTCTATATTTGGAGAGATGGGCAATAATGATATTTCACATGTGGGAAGATGGAAAAAAATTAATGAAAAGAAACAAAATTTTCAAAAGGAGGTGGAGCACACAAAATATAGTTCCCCCTTCAGCCCTATGTAGTTCTGCCTCTCCCACAAAATGAGACCCCACATCTGAATATTTATAAAAAAATGTTGGAGGTGGGACCCATAGTGGATCCCCCTTGGGCCCTCCTATTTTTGTTGTCAAAAGACATTGGGTGAGCACAAACTGCTCTCCCGGTGGGGAGGTGATCCGAACTCTTTATAAAGAGGGATGCTAAGGTGCTCCCTCATTTCCATATGAGCAAGGGCAACAAGAATTAGGATCAAGCTTCAATTGATTTTGTTTTTATCTTAATTCTTGAAACCCTAGCAGTGGTGGAGTCACGTTGGGACCGGAGGGGGCCATGGCCCCCTAGATTTTTTGAAATTTGAAGCATTCCTATTATTTTTCCTTATTTCTCTCATTTTACATGTGAAATACCACTTTTTGGCCCCTCCAAAAATAAAAAATAAAAAATTTAAGATAAAGATTATGGGTACAAATGTCATTCTTAATCATTATCTAATGGTTATCATTAAATCCCTAGTTTTAAGAAATAAAATGTTAAATTCTAATTAAAAACTAATTTACGGTCCATGAATTTTTCCCTATATATCCTCTCATATTTTCATTGTTATTTATTCTCTCATGAATCTCCTCTTTTATTTATATTTTTTCTCTTTTTTTTTTCTTTTTTTTCTCACATGTCTCACACAATATTAGAGTAGTTAGCAGACATTAGAATTTTCCTAAATCTTTTTCATCAGGTATTCCTAATCATTTAATTTTTATTTTTAAATCCCTGAACTTTCTCATAAAGTTTCCAATTTTACTAATAGCAATTTTAATTTTAAGTTTTATTAGTTGGATGTTTAAATTTCTGCCATTAATATTATTATATCTAGTCATAATCATTGATTTGTTTAATTAATTTAGGATAAATTAAACGTTTATCCCATTTTTAGTTAATAGACTTTAAATCTATCTTTTTTCTTGTAATTTCTCTCACAATTTCTTTTTCGTCTTTTTCTTTCATGATTTTTTAAAGTTTTTCTCCCACAATTTTAGCATTTACTTTATTTTAATATATTTTTTTATAATTTACTTATAATTGTTTTATCTATATTTTAGTCCTTCTATTAATTTACCTAAATTTTTACTATGAATCCCATGTCAAAATATAATAAAAGATTCTGAGATGAGACCCACAGTGGGTCTCGCATTGGCCCACGTATATTCGGCCCCCCCAATGTTCAATCCTGGCTCCGCCCCTGAACCCTAGGCTTATAAGATTTGTGTTCTGAAATTTCTTTTGCCTTTTATCTTTTTGAGGAAAAAATTAACGAGACCACAAATAATGGACAAAAAGTATGAATCCGCCAAAACTATACCCAGTTGGCAATGACTCCTCAAAATGTCTTTTTAATTCACACAATATTACCCTACATTAACAAATTCCATTTGGCTTGCGGACTTCTATAAAAACAATGCCTTAGTGTGTTTCACTGGCTCAAGAATGAAAGTGTTATACAAAAAAAAAAAAAATCAAATTTCGTTAATTCATGGTTAGATAATTTCATGATTGGTATATATCTTGTGAATTTATAATGTTATTGCTAGTAAAATAGAATCATAAATTTCATCTTCTTTCTTTTTCCATGATTCTTTCTTCTTCTTATAATCATTTTATATTCTAAGATATAAAAATAATATAATCAAGTGTATATTCATATATATATTTTTAATTAATTAATGGTTTTAATGAAAAAAAGACTATTGCCAATTTGTCATATTTTTTGGGTGTTTATACTTGTTTATATTCATCATTCTTAAAAAAGAATTCAGTAACGATGATAAACTTAGAGACTAGATCACCTCCTTGTTAGTTGTTACGAGAGCATATGCTGTTTTTTTTACGCTTGTCCACCACAAATTGAAGTGAAGCACATGGGATCCTGCTTTTGAATTATTTTATCAATATTTCATGGGTGAACTTCCCCTATTCTATAGTGAAAAAGTATCTGGAAGAGCACACCCTAATAAGGAGGTGATTTGTAAGAACAAAAATTTTCCTGTGAAAGGTTTCAATCAAAATCATCATACTGATATGAACATATATATAATTACACCCCTCCTCCCTAGTGTTTAACACGCTTAGTTTTTAATATGAAAAGACATGATTGTCCTTACTAAATCAAAAACATAAATTAGATCTTGGAACAATTCCCGATTCATGTTTATTATTTTCTCTTTGAAAGAAAAAAAATCATGCCAATCCAGTTCTAAACCTAGTCCAGAACTTAAGCTCCGAGAAGTAGCCACCAACAATCTTTAATTTGGTATCTTCCAACTCATGATTTTGATGGTTGGAATTTGGGAACTTCATTAACAAAAGAAATTGAAGAAGAAGAGGAAATAAAGTCGTGTCTTAGACAAAAGAAAAGGATAAACTAGTCATTTAAAAACTACAGTTCGATTTTACCCATTTGAAGTAGCGAAATTCAAGATTCTATCCTGTGCTGGATCCTCTCTGTTTTTGGTAAGAAATCCTGCGCAGGTATCCGCAATCAAAGTTGTAATTGCAGTTGAATGCGCCTAGATTGTGCTATCTAAACAGAGGAAATAGAATTGAACGAGACTAACTCAAACCATCAGAAGAAGAAGATCGGGTCATTGACTGAATCGAGGTCAAAGATCGCTGCGAATATGTTCTTCCTGACTTTAATTCAGCAATATTTTCCAATTAATTTCCGGGATATGACAGAGGCTTGGCTGTTTCCACTCAGATCACCTTTCGAATCCGTGAACGAAGGTGCAACACCAACGATCATGACAGAAACTGGGATTATCTGGGTTTTCTGCATCGAGTTACCTTCCTTAATCTCGCCATGGATTCAAAACAGAAAAAGGAGATTGAAGAAGATTTGATCAGTTTCAGTAAGAACAGAGATTACTATGCCAAGATCCGTAAGGCTTGGAAGAAGGGTTATTTGCTTTAAGGTCCTCCAGGCACTGCAAGAGTCTTGGGAAGGACACCCGCTCCTGGTTATTTTTTTATTTCTTTTTGGTAATCCACAATTCATTTAACAAAAATAGGAGAAATAGGCCAGTCAAACCTGGTTCACCTTTTCAACTGTGTATTAAGATAGAAAAGCACAAAATCATTCTTGTGAGTTGTGATATGTGAATAGTGTGTGGGACCCACACGTTCATTACACAAAATTATGCAAAAGTAATTGCCACAAAGAAACACAGACACAATAATTTACGCGGTTCAACGTTGCCTACATCCACAACTTCTTCACTATGACAATGAAAATACACAATTTGTACAGTGCTCAGATTTAAAAACAAACCCAACTATGTATACAAAATCAAATACCCCTCTACACCCTCTTGCAATTCACACTCTCAACCTTTGAAGAGGTTACTAACCCAATACACCAACCCTAACTCAACGACAACTCACACACTCTTGATATAGTTCTTATATGCAAATTCACCTTGTCAAACTTGAGGTGCTTTTGTCAATAGCCTTTACCAGCAACATCGTTTCCAACAGTGTCCTCCTTAATAAAGAGGACCCCAACAAACTTTCCCTCCGACTCATAAGGAGAACTGGTTACGTCAGCCATGCTTTTGTATCCATACACAAGTTCTTTACCATGATGATTATTGAACTCTTACATGTTGTAAAACTATCCCAATCCTTCAACATAATTGCTTACTTTCATTCTCCACCGTGTGCATTGAAGTGTGTGTATCATATGTATACCATCGTCATGCATGTACCATTCTATATGCACCACTCGTGTTGCAGTTCTATCTTTGCTTCCTTGCTTTTTGTAATATTTTGCAGAAAATTAGCTTGTAATCATCTGCGTATTAATGAGGCATTAAGCTTTTATATCTCCCGATTAACTTCCCGATTCACTCCCCTAGCGGAATGCCTTAGAGGTAATTGATACGTTGAAAACCTTGATGCCTTATTTCTGGCTGTGAGATTTCTCCAGAGTGTTCTCCTTTTATATGTCCCGAGTGTTACACTTCTGTGTGGAATTTCTCTTATGTGACTCTTCCAAGTGCTTCATAGAAGCTCATGAAGTTTTCTCGAATGTCCACCCGAGTGAGTACCCAAGTGTGATGCCTCTGAGAGATCATCTTATAAAGCCTTCTTTGGGCTTATGTGGTGAGATTCTCCCGATTGGCTACCCGAGTGAGTACCCGAGTATGACGCCTCTGAAAGATCTTATCTTATGAAAGTCTTCCTTGAGCTTCATAACAATGATGACGGGCTAAAGAAGGTGGAGGTTGAGGAGGAATTGGAGAAGGAGGAAGCAAAGGAGGAGATGAAAATTTTGAAGGCAAAAGAAGGTCCAGGTAGGAGTTATGATCCTCTCCACCCGGGCAGGCGTTTGCCCATCCCCCCACCCTTCTGGGTAGGGTTGCGCCTGTGTCACCCATCCAGAGGGGCAAGGGGATGAGCAAATGCCATGCTTGCCCACCCCCCAACTCTCTAGGTAGGGTTGCCCATGTGTCCCCCATCTAGAGGTATGAGGGGATGATCAAATGTCGTGCCTGCCCATTTCGCCATCCTCTAGGTAGGGTTGCCCATGTATCACCCATCCAAAGGAATAAGGGGAACGCCTTACATGCGTGGAGAGGATTTGGAGTGCTAGGTGGTAGGATACCGGCATGACTGCTAATCTTCTGATGGAGCTACCATTAGTAGATATTTTAGATTTTATTAGTTATACAAAAAATTTATAGGTAGCTTTTTATCAAGAAAATTTATATGTAGTTTTTTTATCAGTACAAGGTTTTTTGTACACGTACGTACACCCCTGTGTTTGCAAACCAAGTTTTTTTTTTCCCTTTCTTGCTCGCTGCCTCGTCTGTAGCTAACCTCCTCATCCTTTTCTTCTGAATGAAAGTTGGCTTACCAATAAAAAAGTTCTTTATTTTAAGTTTTTATTTTTTATTTTTGAGATAAATATCTAAGCTTTATCTTGGAGTAACTTATACATGCATTATTATATATATATTTTTTTATTTACTTCATTACTGACAAATGTAGTAAGTTCAATAAAACTTATTAAATCGAAGATATAATTATCAAGGATATATGCTTAATAGCAGCAAAAGCTTCCAATATTATTGACTAAAAATTCTGAATTTCCATTTTAAATTGATTGGAAGTTCTGAATTTTCAATAGGTCGATGTAAAATCGCACATTATATGCTATACAAAAAGGAGGCATGCCATAGTTTTGTTGCTAAGAGAAGTACATCCAATAAAGACATAACGTGATGCATGTTTTACACTTAGACCTTCAGTATTTTTTTCATACTGATTCCAATTTAATTTAATGAAAATTTGCAACTCATACACAAGGTAAAACATTTCGGCGAATTTTGTCCAGTTTGATGAGTATCGAACCAAAAGCTGCACCGAAAAATGAAGTTAAATAATATTGCCGAAGAAATGCCGAATTTGCGAAAACTTGGCAAAAATCAACAATGAACCTACAAAATGTCGTCGACCGTGTTCAATTTCACAGTCGAAATCCTTGCTTTGATGGAGAAGACTGAAGAAGTGAAGAACTAAAGAAGAAGAAGACGACGAGCTCAATAAAATTAAACGTTGCAACTCAAACTCCAGTAGTGTTTCAGAAGGTGCGAAATATGCCCGAAACCCTTCCATCTTCCTGTTGTTCTTCACTTCTCTTCTCTCAACGCCGGAATCACCAAAACCACTGCTTGAAATAGAAACCTTCGCCGGAACCATTGCCTATTTCTCCTCTTTTTATTTGTTTAAAATCTCAGTGAAGAGTAAAGATGTGGGGACTGAAGTTTGATTCAAACTTATCCCACACGCAAGTGACGCAACCCCACTTTGAAAAATAAAAGAGAAGAAATATCTTCTCTTGGGGTTTCGTGATGATGGAAATGGGTTGGGAAATTTTGAAGTTTAAAAGTGGTTGGGACCCTGGGATTGCTTGTCATGATAAGAGGGATTGGTTTGGGAATCGGGATTTGGAAAAAATGAATGAGGAGATCGGCAAAATTTGGCGAGATTTCGCCGGTTCACATGGTTCGCCAAGTAGCAAACCGGTGAACTCGAGTGAGATTTCGTACTTTGCTCATACATAATGGATTAGAGTTGATTTGAGAATAATGCATGGTGACTGTTTTTTATATCTCCCCTTTGTTGGCAAAATTTGCTAGACATATTGAAAGATTGCATGGGTTACGGAATAAAAAAAAGAGTGCATAGCAGCATAGGATGGATTTGACCTTAATTAAGCAACGCAAAAGAGTCCAAATTTTTTATTGTAACGCATAATTCTTTGTTCTCTTCACATTTTTTCATTATATATTAGATAGGGTTAACATAAAACTCACTATAAGTCTCATCTCTTATTCATTTTGTTAGTACTTACAAGTAAGGTTCACTTCTAACGTGTGTTAAAAAAGTGTGAAAGAAGCACAAGCCTGTACTCGTCAATTTAGGTCTCAAGAGAAATGCCCTTAAATACTTGCCAGGGGCGACCAGAACCAACCCGGATCGAACGAGAATATACATGTTGGTGTAAAAACAGATCAGAAACAGAGATTCACCTTTACACAAAACGGAACAGAGATTTATGGGTAGGGGTGAAATCCGAGATTTCAAAAAGCTTTACATTTACACATTTACAAAATCACGTCGATCAAATAATTTTTTAGGATGAATCCACAGATTTCATTCCACAACCAAACACCTAATTTTATAAATTATAACTCTATAGATTTCAAATCTTTAGATATTTGAAATCTCCAGACTCATGTAACCAAACAGGCCCTTATAGATTTTGAATGAATTAAGAATTTTTTAGCGTAAATTTGCGTTCCTAAGGTTGAGCTACAAGCTTCTTCTTTTTTTGGGTAAAGGAGACACTTGGTCATTAAACATGAAACTACAAGGTAATTTAGGACTTATGCTCTCTAAATCTATTAGGCTGTGTTTGTTTGCAAAGGTGGGGTGAAAAAAAAAAAACATGTGGACCCCATGTATAGTGGGGGTGAGGGAGAATGAAAGGAAATGAAAGGGTTTGGTGGAAAAGTGATAGTGGTGATCCTACTTTTTATTTTTCCAAATTTTTTCACAAAGTCCCACTAAATTTGTAAGATTTTGAAAAGGCTTGGGGTGGGAAAGTTGGGTTGCTATTTCACCACACAAGTTTATTTGATTCAAGAGACTGCGTTTGTTTGCTGGAATAAATGTGTGGTGGGAAAATTCTTGAAAAAAACAAAATTTTCTTCATTTTCTTTTAAATCCCAAAAGTGTAAATTATTTGGTTGTTTGGGGTGAGAAAGTGAGACAAGTTTTCTTAATGGGGGTGGGAAAGTGAGTGATCAAGGAAACTTGTCTGGTGGTGATGTGGCAACCCAACTTTATCAGGCAAGTCTTTTCAAAACCACACAAAAAATGTGAAATTTTATGAAAAAGTATAGGAAAAATAAAATATGAAACCTATAATTAATATTTTTTTACACTTTTCTTTTTTTTTTCTTCTCTTCTCCCTCACCCCACTTACATATGGGGTCATATGTTTTTTTTCTTTCTCTATCCCACCTTTGCAAACAAATGCAGGCTTAATAGAGACCAACACATGAAGAGAAAGGGGTTAGAAAGATACTGGAAACAACACTGTTCTTTCTTTCCCAGCAAGTTGAGCCACGAGTCACTTCCTTTTATTTTGTTTTTTTTTTCAAATAAAATAAAATTTAAATAAGCTTAAAATTAGTTCAGGTCTAATTCTATTATATTCCAGTCAACTTAAGGTTTTCTTTTTTTTGGGGAAGACAAGTTCCTAGGTTCAAGCATTCAACGGCCTAAAAGATGAATATTAAAAGAAATCCAATATCCTCCGTAGATCATGTTCGTACACAGGCAGCGTACGGAGATCTATTCTCTAGGTGGAGCCCACCTACTTAACGGTTCGGATCAAAGGATCAAAGGATCAAATGATCAAATACAACTATACAAGTGGTTGCATTAATAATTAAAGCTCATGAAGTTGAATCATGTTAAGGGCCCACTAGAACAGTCACGAGCAAATCACGGCAAGCGATAATAAAAGGTTGTTCAAAGTTAGCGTGAACTGTGGGACCCACCTTGAAAAACATAAATTGCCTTTAGTGTGTGTATGTACACATGCCACTGGTTGCTGTACCTTAAGTTACGGAGAATTAAAGGTAATGTTTGGAAATTGGGAATCCGAAGGAAAACAGTCGGAAGAACCCTCTGGAGCTTACCTTTATTGGCTCTTCCACATGCGAGATCCAAAACGATTTTTTGGTCAAAAATTAAAAATGAAAATCATACCAAACACAACACAGTCTTATCCCTACTTTCTTCCCTTCTTCTCTCCCTACTACATTTTCCAGTATAAATTTGAGCTCAGCAGCTCTACTGTCCAGCATCCCAGACTCAAGAGTACATCTCAAACCTTCTTCTTCTGTCTAAAAGAAAATGTTGGGGTTACTCTCTCTGTTGCTTGTCTTCTCATCAGCCTTCACCAGTCAGTCTCTTGCAGCTAAAGGTTCATATTTTGATGGTAATGTCTTCCTGAAGCTCTTGACATCCCTTTTTCCTTTACAGATTTGGACATTTTATGATTTCTGTTGTTCTTTGCCTTTTCACATTTGTAATGGCTCTAATATGTTGAAGTCTTATTTCGCTTAGACGTTTGTGTCCTGGTGTTACAATGTGGTTCTTGTGTTCTCTTCTTTACCCTCTTTGTTACCTTTTATTTTTGTTTTCATGCTCTTCCTTTGCTTGCTTGGCTTACTGTGTATTTTACTGTTCTTCATAGTCCGAACAGGTGTTGGTGTTCAAAATCGCTTCCTTTTGTTGTTTTTATGTGGGTTCGCTGTATTTTGAGCTTGTATATATCTCTCTTGTGTCTTTCAGATGTGATGTTCAGAAAACTCCTATCAAAAGAAACGATTAGGAGGAATTATTTTCAAAACGCAACTCTTATATGGATCATTTGTTTAGTTCTGCTTCTGAGCTGCTGCTCGGTTTGCTTTCTTCATTTCTCCTTTACCCTGTTTTTGTGTTTAGTATTGCGTTTACTGGAATATATTCTCATTTTTCTTGTCAAACGAGATTTCCTGGATACTTTGCCTCCTAGGTTCCTACACATTTTAGCTATCGCTTATTGTGCTATTTTGCTTATTGAGATCTGTTTGCATAAACTGTTCTAATCGATCCTCTGTTCTGCTTTTCTGCTTCAGCTACTATTTGCTCATCTGTTTTCCTTCTTTGCAATGCTGAATCCTCTTTGATTCTTCTTTCTCAGGATTTCTCCAAAATGGCAACTTTGAAGAAGGGCCTAAACCAACGAAGCTGAACAAAACAGTCATCAAGGGCAAACACTCACTTCCCAAATGGGAAATCCATGGCCTAGTTGAGTACATCTCTGCTGGTCCACAACCTGGTGGCATGTTTTTCGCTGTTGCTCATGGTGTTCATGCGGTCAGGCTTGGCAATGAAGCTTCAATCTCCCAAAATGTAACAGTTAAACCAGGCTCCCTTTACGCCCTCACCTTTGGTGCTTCAAGAACTTGTGCACAAGATGAGGTGTTAAGGGTCTCAGTTCCTCCTGCAACAGGTGATCTACCTCTTCAAACTTTATACAGCAGCAATGGTGGTGACACCTATGCCTGGGGATTCAAAGCCACCTCTACTGTTGCTAATGTGATGTTCCATAACCCCGGTATTCAAGAAGATCCTACATGTGGACCACTCTTGGATGCAGTAGCCATTAAAGAGCTTTACCCTCCCAGGCCTACAAAATGTTAGTGATGTCATCTCTTTATGTGCACTAGTTTTCATTTCTGTCACAGATTTCTGATCTGGGTTTCTTCTGTTCATCTCAAATTTTATAATTTTGCTGATAATTTCACAATGTCTTGCAGTTAACTTGGTTAAGAATGGTGATTTTGAAGAGGGTCCTCATCTTTTCCATAACTCCACAAATGGTGTTCTCCTTCCCCCCAAGCTGCGAGACCTTGCATCCCCACTTCCGGGGTGGATCATTGAATCCAATAAACCTGTGAAATACATAGATGCAAAGCATTTCAATGTTCATTCTGGACAAGCAGCAATTGAGCTAGTTGCAGGCAGGGAAAGTGCGATTGCCCAGGTCTTGAGAACAGTTCCAGGAAAAATCTACAATGTCAGTTTTGCAGTTGGAGATGCAAAGAATGGTTGTCATGGATCTATGATGGTTGAAGCCTTTGCAGGGAAAGAGACCCTGAAAGTACCCTATAAATCCCAAGGAAAAGGATTGTTCAAGACAGCTAGTTTCAAATTCACTGCAGTTACACCAAGGACAAGACTTACATTCTACAGCTCCTTCTACCATACAAGGATTGATGACTTTGGAACTCTCTGTGGCCCAGTTCTGGATCAAGTTATGGTTACATCTGTTAAGCATTAGATGTCAGCCAGTACAGTCATGTGTCATTTAAGTCAAAACTGTTAGGTTATGTTTCTATATACTTGAAAACTTGGGTGTGGTAAGATTGCATTCCTGGGTGTTTGTCAATTAGCAATTCCCATGGTGTGTAACTCATGTGTCATCTAGAATTTAGAAACTGCTATTGTAAGTTGCAGTGAGAAATCTACAATGTTTATCGTTTTCTAAAAACATGAAATTTCATATTTTTCTGCTCTTAAGATCTTGCAAAAAGCCAAACCAGGTAAGGTAAATCTAGTAACAGGTCACATATATTAGATGAAATACTGAATTGATTGATTCACTTTTCCTAAACAATTAATTAAGGTAGTTTGAAGAGTGATGCGTCCAAAATATGCTCAACCCTTAAATCTCCTGAGAATGACTGGCAAAAGCGAACGTCAGATGTGGCCTGACCGGTGGGATCAGGAGTCCACCTCTGAAGGCTAAGTCAGTTGATGAACTTAATCACAAATGGCTCTGCTAGAGCACAGAGCTAAGGAATGAATAACGAGAATACGATTCAGATTGTATCTGTCCCCCTACCTTGTGAGTAGGTGATGTTTATATAGAGTGAATCTCCTTATTTGGATGTATTTGAACCTTCTTCGGATAGTTGTTGGATATTAACAGATAAATCCGTTGAGTGATAGATCTCTACTAGGTTGGACTAGTAGATGACTCCTTTGATAATACGATCGTTATATGGTAGTTATCCATATAATAGCGATGAGTGATAGCCAACAAATGCTGCTAGCCGTTTCTAGGTTGATTAACCTAATCTGATCGTATCGGATTAGGGCGTGCTTGTGACTGAGTTAGTTTTCTTCCTTAGCAAGCTATCTCCCGGACCCGGCTCGCTCGGAAGCGAGTTGATTCCTTTCGTCCCGACCGGAGTCGAGGATTGAACCAAGTTTGAACCAGGTTCGGTTATATTTTCTCCATATCAAAGAGATAAGCTCCCCTTGGACATGCAATAAACATTTACAAGTATGGATTTTAGTGTTCTTCCCAAATACTCTCCCATTAGTGTCTATCTAAACCTAAAGGGAGAGATAACAAATGTAACGGGCAGAGAGTGATCAACCAAAAACAAATTCAAGAATCTCTTATTGATTTGCAGAAATAGCAAAAGAATTGGGACAAGCTTTTAAGTCAAGGAAGCAAAAAGTAATGCTGAGTTCATACAAGGTGTCAAGAAAACCAAACCAGTACTTGGGATCCACATCCTCTATCCTTCATTTCCCTACAATTCTCTCTTAGGATTGTGCCATGTGGCATTAAATAATCCGTCACCCAATTCAAACTAGAGTTTAAATAAAATCCAAACTTATTAGTGGGTTTAAATAAAATTCAAATTTAGTTTGAATTGGGTAACAGTTGGATTACTTAATGCCACATGACACAATCTTAGGAAAGAATTGTAGGGAAATGAATTACAGAGGATATGAATCTGGATCCTCCAAGCTACAATTACGAAAAGAAAAAATAAAATAAAAACCAACCAACCGAAGCCTGGAACAGGTCAGAGAACGATTTTCTTCCTTGTTGGTCTGCATATTTCCTGGCCTTAGCAAGGCTAGGTTAGCGTTGATGCATCGGGCTGAACCGGACCCTTTCTAGCCCAGCCTTATTAATTATTATATCTAGAGCTAGCATTTTTTTTCTTAAGCCAAAGGTGAAATTGTGGGCTTTAGGCCCATTTATATTTCTAGAAAATCTAATATTGTAGCAGATTTTCTAGCCCAAAAGGCACTCTAGGTTCCATACCCAACTGAAAGGTCTTGTTTCTTTGAGTGGTTATTAGAGTTTTTTTTTTTTTTTTGGTCAATAACACTGCTAAACAAAAGAATGAGAAGAGAACAAGGGCCCAGAAGACATGACCTCCTGGGCCCAAGGACTAGATATGGGCCACTCTACTTTACTCGTTACAGTGAGAGCCCTCCGGGCTAGGGAATGAGCAAGCCCATTAAGATCCCTAGGAATAAAGATAAAAACACAATCTTCAAACTCCTCCTTCAACCTCTTAATGTCAACAACGATGGTTGACGTCCAACGGCTGCAATACATCTGCTCCTGCGAATTCAACATCTTGATGACCCTTCACAATCAGATTCCACCCTAAGTGAATTCCATCCTAGCTCCTTTGCTTGTAGCATCGCCTCCTTAATTGCTTCTGCTTCTCCTTGCTGAGCTGAAAGAAGAAGGGTTGGAATTGACAGCAACTTCTTGATCATTGTCTCATCCTCCCACATTGCAATACCCAATCCTCCTTTGAGTTCATCTTCCAAGTAGGCTGCATCGCATTGAATTCTATTCCTGTGTGTTAAGATTTCCTCATGAAATTGCCTTGCATGCCTTTGCATGTCATTTCCTTCCTCTTTATCCAAATAACCTGCTAGGGACCAGAATTCAGCAAAGGCTTTATGTGCCTTGGTAATGACTTCTTCAGCACTCCATGTGATTCTTTGGTGCACCAAATCATTCCTAGCCAGCCAAAGGTACCAGCATATATATGCACATTGGCTGAGTACTTCTCTACTGTGATGTCAACTTTCAAATGTAATCAAGTTCCACCTCTCCAGCCAAGTATGCAATTTGGGATTTCCTTCATCTGGTATACTAAAATTTAGTTGACAACCGAACCATACTAGCTTTGCAAATACACAATCCATCAGAATATGGTCAATTGTTTCTAATGTTGCTCCACATTGTTTCTAATGGTTATTAGAGTTATGTTTGGTACGTCATCAGCACGACGAGATGAATAAATTGCTTTACTACCAACAACAACAAAAATAATATCATATTAAGTACATCCTAAATGAATGGAAGGTTTTTTACCCAAAAAATATATATAAAAGTGAGGAATCCTTAAGAGATCTTCCAAAAGTGGCCATGAGATATGCAACTTTTTTTATAAATCTCAAGAGATGCATGATATATAATAAGAGGATACGTATCACACCGATGAATTGATAAGTATTGAGAATCTCATTAAAGGTATGTCCCTTTTTTTGGTAATCAAAATTTCATTCAGAAGAAGGGCAGGCCGAAATGAATTGCACCATTAGGGCATAGGATTTTGATGTAATTTGCAATGTCCCTCATAGAGAAAGAAGGGGGCTAAATTAAGACTTGAAGACATGTAATTATCATTAACTTTAAGAAGAATAACTTAACAAGCACTTTGGTTTCTTGCAGAAACTAAGGATAGTTTCTTTTCTTTTCTCTCTCTCTCTTCTCTCTTCTCTCTCTATTTCTTTTAAGGTTAGAAGACACTTTGATTAAGGCAAGCAAAACCTCAAGGTTGGGACAAGCCCAACAAAGCTTGCAGCCAAGGAGAGGAAAGGGGGCCAAAGTATCAAATTTGTTAATGATAACGTACATCCTTCAAGTTACGGCATTAGCAACTGTGTTGATCACTTGTGGAACATTCACAACAAATAACTAGGAAAACATTGAGTACAACGGTATCAGATATTATATGATGGATATTAGATGGAGATGGGATACACCCTGAATCAAATCCAACTAATGCATAATTATCTGAAGGAGAGATACAATGGTCATATGAAGAATCTCTCATTCGGGAAGAAATATGCTTTCACTTTTCTTCTTTATTCTCTTCGTCATCTCCCACCCCTTGTCATGATTTTCCTAGCACCCCCCCTCTTTGTATTAGTGTTGCACATAATAATGATTTGTTTAAACCCTTTACACATGAGGAGATTAAGATGTCCCTATTTCAAATGAAGGGGTCAAAAGCCCCTAGCATCGATGGCTTACCTGCTAAATTTCCAAGTCTGAGAAATCCTACATTTCTTTGCTGCAGGATATATGCAAAGAAGTTTTAAATAAATTCTCAATACTCTTTGATGTTTAAGTTTTCTTAGCCATTTATTTAGCATATAAATGTATTGTTGTGCACAGCAGAGAAATATGAACCGTAAATGACGTTTTTCTCTTTATGAACTACTAAAAAGGACCAGTAGAAAACCCCTTATTTATTTATTTAAAGATAGGAGATGAATAATAAGATGGATCTTTGGAATATCTCGACTCTTGAAAGCAACAACTATGGGTTTATTTCCCAAAAAGGAAAACAACTATGGGTTTGATTCCTTATAGTTGAATTACACGTATTTTTTCTTTTCCAATAATGTTTCATGTAGGCCCATGGATGTCCTCAAAGGACAGAAGGGTTGGCATGGTGGGCTAGTGGGCCAGTTTTACCAACATGTTTCAGTCAGCCGAAGTTAACTATTTTATTTATTAATTTTTTTGGGTGAGATTTGAAGTTAAATGCTTAGGATGGGCAGACCATAGGTATCATTTATTCCAATCCGACGCTTATTAACTACAACTGATGAGTTTACGGTTTACCACAAAAAAAAAAAACGACAACTGATGGAACAGACACGTGCATGATGATGACGTGGCAATCACTGACTTGCCTCTGACCTTATTCCATCCCCACGATTCCAGTGTTTGTGATATTCCAGTGTTTGGCCAAAAAAAAAAAAAAAATTCCAGTCTGTTCCATTCTGTATCCTTATCTCTCGCTCTGTTTCTGTCTCTCTTTCTACCCTTCGTTTCCTTTTCTAATTTGCTCTGGTCTCTGGTAAGAAGTAGCTGGTTCTTGTTCTTTTAGGTGTTTTGAGTTCATCTTCTCGATGTAAGCTCTCTTGATCTACTTTCTTTGGTTAATTGCTTTGTTCTTTAACACAAACTCTCTTTTTCATTCCCTGGTTGTGTGTGTTCTGGTGAAGCAGCATTATTACTTTGTGCTTCAGTGTGTTTCGATCCTTGTATTGTGTTTATGATTTAATAGTTTACTTCATTTTTGAGTGTTTTGGATCAAAATTGGACAATGTTTGACTTGTTATTCACAGTTGGAGTGTTCTTTCTTTTCAGATCTTCTTGTGTTCGAGAATCGGAAGATGTCGAAAGCTGGCGCATTCGATCTGGCATCTGGTGTTGGTGGAAAGATTGAGAAGAAAGAAGTTCTTTCTTCTGTTGATCAGTATATTCTCTTCTTCCTTTTATGGTCTTTCTTTTAGTGTGGGATTCACAATGCAGCTAAAAATCGAAGTTCTATTGTTTGAAAATGTCTTCCACTCCCTTTCCCCCCTTTTCTGTATCGGCGTATTTTTTTTATGATAATTTAGGTTGTATCTTCCCTCGGGGTTTTAAGTTTAAGTGAATTTCCTTTTGGTACCAAAGAAAGAATTAACAATGCACGTTCGCTTTTTCTTGTTCTTCGAAAATTTTTGACAAGCTTAGTTTTCTCTTTCAATCACAAACTCTTGGAAGATCTGATCTTGAAATCGTTTACGGCATTCAATGATCTTCTAGTCAGAAGAAAATCTGCAAATGCCTCTCTGTGAGACCCTTCTTTGCGTGCTGCAAGATAATTGCGGTCTTCCTTTATCAGATCGGGATTCGATTTCTTATTAGAAGTTTATCTCCTTCTGTGACTGTCATCTTAGTTGAAATCAATTAATCTTTTGAGAGATTCTACGTATCAAGTCTCCGCTGAATTACTTTTGTTTAAGTTAGTGTGTTTGCTTCAGGTTTTTGTTTGCGGGTTGAGTTTTCTCACTTGACAATTTTTTTGGTGTATAATGTAGGTATGAAAAGTATCATGCCTCTTTTGGAGGGGACGAGAAAGAGAGGAAAGCTAACTACACTGATATGGTGTGAGATTGTTTTTTCCTATTTAATTATTATTCATTTTGATTGCAATTATTTTATTACCACATTGTCCTACTTTAAGCTTTCAGATTTCAATCTGTTTTGAGTGTGTTTCTGAAATAGCTTCATGCATGATATATTCCATACCTTGCTCCACCCTTTTGTCCCCCAATAGTAACAACGATCTCCTGAATTTGTGAATTTCTTTTGATATTAGGACAAAATATCTGTTGACAAAGACATCGTGGAAACAGAATTCTTCGAGCATTTTAGTCTCTTATCATCCTTATGGAATTGAGATTTTTAGGCTTGGTTCAGGCCTGAGTTTTATTGTTCTTAGAATCTTCTGAACATTTTGGTAAATGACTGCTTTTCTGATGAACATGCATTAAGGTACATTATTGACTGTGTGGGTATCTCTATCTTTCTTGGACATTCTGATAACTATAAAATGGTAAATTTTATGATGAATACTGCAAAATGCAGTGGTGGTGTTCGAGTCAAATTATGATTAACTGATAAATAAATCCCTGCACCAAAGAACTGAAGTTAATCTGATATTATATTTCACCTGGAAGACTACTATTGTCCTTGGTTTTGTTTTGACGCTTCAGTTTTCTTTGTTGTTTCTGTTTGTTTTATACATGGTTGCAGAGAAACAGTTAGATTCATCAAACTGTTCAAACACATTGATATGTATGCATGAATCCCCTAGTTCTGTTGGACCAGAAAATATGTTGTAGCTGATAATATTTATGGCCTTTGTGGTATTTTATGCTTTCTTTATAAATTTGGTAATATCCTAACGAGATAACATCATGTTGAAATTTCAAGTCCTGTTTTGTAACTTTTTGGTTTCAGGTTAACAAATACTATGATCTTGCTACTAGTTTCTATGAATATGGCTGGGGAGAGTCTTTCCATTTTGCACACAGGTTAGTTCCCAACCTTCCATTTTTGTATTATTAAAAAGTCCCGGTTTTTCTCTTCTGCAAAGGAAATTAGCACAAATTGGATATACATTAAGACCATATTTTGTAGATGGAATGGGGAATCTCTAAGAGAGAGCATCAAGCGACATGAACACTTTCTTGCATTACAGCTAGGTTTGAAACCTGGACAAAAGGTTTGCTTTTATTTTGTTATTCTTGCAGTGTAAATGTTAAAAGAAAATATCACAATTATTAGACTTATGTATGATTTGGTTTAGAAAATGTTAAAATTTGGCTTGTGACTGTAGGTACTGGATGTTGGTTGTGGAATTGGTGGGCCATTAAGGGAAATTTCTCGATTTAGGTAACTTCTGTTATGAATCATATATTGAAAATTCATCTGTCTTAGACAAGAAATTGGAAACCCTTAATTGGAAATATGCTTATCATTCTAATGTTAGTTGAGGGTTGGAGAATTTTGCTTTTGACTTGTTTACATCATTTGTCTGTCACACGTAATGGAAGCATTGATCTTTGCATTACAATTTAGTTGTTGAAGCCCCTACATTGCAGAGATCTGAAACCCTAGCTCTTATTAGGTATTATGGCAGAACTCATCTGCTGCATCATAAACGTTAAATTTTGGACATCTCACTACTGAAACTGTCCTAAACTAACTGTATATTGATCAGTGGTTCACCTGGTGGTTGATTTTTCTTTGATATTGATTAGCTTTTCTTACAGAAGTAAGTTCAAAGACATAGAAGCCTTTTCTTGTCATTCAATTAGCTGCTATGTACATGGATTTTTGTTCGCACCTGCGTGGATATTGTCGGCGCAGGTTCCTTTTTTGTGCCACCAGGCAACGTTCAATCTAACGGTTATAATGGCGGGTAAAATGGTTACTTTGTTGACATAAATTTTGGAAATTCTCAAATTTGCAACTTCAATCCCTTTGATTTATGTTAATCACTAGTATAATAACCAGGTCAGCTGAAAACCCTAGCCATCATCTCCGGTGACCATAGCCATCAAATCTCTTTGCTTTTTGCAATGCTTTTGTTTGAGGAAGGTTTTACAGCTCTCTTCTTACTTTGATTGTCAACAATTTTGGAGTCACAGTGATGATTGCTGTAAAAAAGAAAAGAGATTTAAAGCATTCATTCAATCCTTTGGGTTGCCCGGCTTTCTCCAAAAAGAAAAGTTAGCAAAGCAGAGCCATAGATACTTTCCCCTTTCTTTCCTTCCTTGTTCTTGATTGTTAGCCTGTGTTAGGGTTTTTTCTCCCTTTTCCTCTCTTTGTTATCGATGCTGTTCTCTAATCCTTTATACATTCAAATGGAGGTATTCATTCTGTGGTTGATTTTCTCTCCTATTAGGTTTGATTCCGAAAAACCTCTTGAAAATATATATTTTGTTGATTCATTAAATGAGATCTTCAGGAAGCCAATTTTGCAGTGAAAAGTCATTTTTGGATCACTGGCTATGGAAGAGAGCAAGATAGTTGGGCTAGGGTCTGCTGAATATGAATGAGGAATCATTTTTTATTATCCCCAGGCCCCAAATCTGGCCTTCTTTTATGAATTTATTTTGAGTTAGGGATGTGTAATTGTAAATTAGAAAGAATTTTGAAATTTGAAAAATAAACGCAAACCATCGGAGCTGTTGGATGAAACTCTGACATGTGTCAATAAACTGGGCGCAAACAAAAATCCTATGTACATCTTCCATCTTGTCTTCCTTGTTTTCATCTTGTCTTTGTCATTTTTTGTTTTTGAATTAGATGGTGAGAGGGTCATGGTGCCTGGCCACTATTCTTTTAAGTATTTTTCTTACCCATAAAAAAGATTGTTGTAAGTGTTCAGAATAATTTTGTGTTTATTGAAGTTTTGAGAAGTTCAGATGGTTGAACTTGACTTTACTGAGGAAGGTTCTGAGAATTCTGGCTCATATGTTGCAGCTCAACAGCTGTCACCGGGTTGAATAATAATGAATTTCAAATATCAAGAGGAAAAGTAAGTATTTTATCCTGTTGATTTGGAATCAGACCCTCTTGAAATGGCATTATCCATAGATTGGTTTGTATCCTGACCCTGATGTGGGCCCATACATATGGTACATTTTTATTGTGACTTTTATGAGTCAGATTATTTTATATTCGGACTGCTATGTGGGCCCACATATAATCAAACTATGGTCGACTTTGATATTGATTTTTATTAGTTTGACCCATCTTTATAGTAATTACAAGTCTTGATTGCTTTACAGGATCTGAATCAAATAGCAGGAGTGGACAAGACCTGTGGATTTGTGAAGGTTGTTTTTCCTTTCACTTATTTTTGTTCTTGCAATGAAACGATTTTCGCATAGATGCTCCTTCCTGGCACTTTTACTAGCTGGTTGTTTTGAAGTTATGCGAGCATTTATGTCTAAATGGTTGCTGCCTTATTATTTCCTGATATATCGGCTAAACAACTCTGACAAGTTCCTTTTTCAAGGCAACTGCTTTTGTGTTGGGATGGACTATTGGATTTCATAGCATATGCATGGCATGACCCATAACTCATCTCTGCCTATTAACGATGGATTTTATTTAAAAGGGTTATGCTTTATTTGCTTACAGTAACTATCTGTAAAAAATTTCAGAGTCCTCAACCTGTTTAATGGTATTGTTCTATTGGAGTGCAGGCTGACTTCATGAAAATGCCATTTTCTAACAACACTTTTGATGCTGTCTACGCCATAGAAGCTACTTGCCATGCACCAGATGCAGTATGTCTTTTAAAATGTTCATTCTGGATTTCTGATTAATAATTTTCTATAGTTATGCCTTGGGTCAGTTGGCACTTTCAGATCTACTATTTCTACTTTTTGAATCTTGTGGTTCTTTTTTTCTTTTTTTTGGGGGGGACTTCTCTCTCCCTCTGCCTCTCCCATTGGTGAAATAGCTGGGATGCTACAAGGAAATCTACAGAGTGTTGAAGCCTGGCCAATATTTTGCTGCATATGAGTGGTGTATGACTGATGCTTTTGATCCCAAGAACCCAGAACATAAAGAAAATCAAGGTGATATGGTGATATAAATAGAATAAGCTGATAATGTTTTGTTTCAACTTCTTCTAGATTTTTACACAAACTCAGCTTTATGGATACAGGCAGAAATTGAGCTTGGTGATGGCCTTCCAGATATCAGGTCAACAAAGCAATGCCTTGAAGCTTTAAAACTAGCAGGATTTGAGGTGAGTGGGCAGGAGTTTGCACTTTTACTACTGTACCTTATTCTGTAGTTCAAAGCAGTAGAGTTGATGAGTGATGATTGATTTTTGGTGCATAAGGTTATATGGGAGAAGGATCTTGCTGTTGCCTCACCTGTCCCTTGGTACTTACCTTTGGATCCAAGCCATTTCTCACTGAATAGTTTCCGTCTATCCACTGTGGGTCGTTTCTTCACTAGAAATTTGGTAAGATCTCGGTGGTCTATAGATGGTATTGATAGCATTTGAAAGCTTCAAAAATTTCTTACTTGTTGGATTTTGTTAGAGAGAAATTGCTGTTTGTGCTATATTTGTCTTGCTTCCATGCTGAGTTCTTCTCATTAGTCTACATTTGTGAATTTTCTCTCTTGCAGGTCAAAGTCCTTGAATATGCGCGCATTGCTCCAGCAGGAAGTCTAAGAGTTCAAGCTTTTCTTGAGAAAGCTGCGGAAGGATTGGTTGCAGGTGGAAGGTAACAGTTCCTTCGGCCACAAACCCTCATCTCTTCCTATATCTTGTCACAGCTAAGAGAAATATGCTACATTATGGTTTTCTCTTCGGGGAAGGTCTCAAGTATCTGTCACATGGCAGATCAAATGGACCCAAATTTTTCGGGCAGTTTTGCCAATTGGGTAAAATAAAATTTGAGGGACATAAGGTATCTGTATGCGCACACATGGGAGGCTTAGGCTATTTGATTAAATCTGAGTTTGAAATCTCGCACATGGCTGATCCATAAGATAGCACTAATCCATGTAACTCAAAATGGTCAGGCTGGTCTGATATCCTATAGGCTATAGCTAATAATAGTTCACATGAACCTTCGGAAAAAAATGATTCTTTAGATGATCCACACGTAGTAGATGAATTTCTTTCTTTTGGTATATTGTATCATAATTACTGTAATTGACTTGTACAGGAAAGAGATCTTCACACCAATGTACTTCTTCCTGGTTCGGAAACCTCCCTCAAGCACACAAGAATCAGAAGCTTCTTCATGAGTGGTCGTCCTACATTTGCCATCTCATCTCAGGGGGAGACAGAAGTCTATTCCAAACCCGACAACCAATTTAGGCTATTTCTACCGCTTGTTAGATTGAATTGACGACCAGGCTTGGCAGCTACATGTTCCTGCGCTTTAAGTCTACTTATCTGGTTTTCGAGATTGGTTAATGAGCTGCAGCTCCTGTTTCTGATTCTCTTCAGAGCCTATTTCTCTGTTGTCTTAGCGCTGTATGAAAATGGCATTGAATTCTTCAGATGCATTTTCTTCTTGAGGTTTTATTCGGAGAGCTTGGATTTTTTTCATCGTCGTTTTTCTTGGATGCTAGTTGGTAGCTGAATTAAAGTTTCTGTACTATCAGACAGTTTAACAATGAATTGATTTCCCTCTTGAATATCCCCTTTTTTTTTTTTTCCTTTTTTTCAGAATTATTACTATATATATATATATATGGAAGGGGTTACTTTAGTCTAGGGGCAAAGTCCCGGCTATAAGGGGAATTGAACCCGGAGACCTCCGATTTGGGGATTTAGTTGGCTGTACAGTAAAGGGTGAAGGGGTATTGCAGTATGCTACCAAGTTCTATTTAAAAAAAAACACTTTGAGCTGCTTTAGCAAGTCTGCAATACTATTGCCTGTATTAACATCACTAAAAGTTAACATCCGAAATGAAGTAAGGCACCCAGGGCGGTGGTCGGCTCAGCCCTCTCAATCGGTTTGGTAAACTTCATTCGAATCCCCTGCTCTTTTGTTTCTTGCATTGGACAGTTGTAAAGCTGATTATCTTCTTGGATAAACTGCTTGAAGCCCAATCCAACGAGCAGGTTTGCAGTCCAAAAATACAGCATCTCTAAAGCCTCCAGCTCCATTACCGTAGCATGTGGATATCACTGCTGTGGGAATGATTTTAAGAGAACCGTGATGTATGCAGTCTTAGCTCTGTACTTGGACTTACTGCCCTTATATTGGACACTGCCACCATGGTGCTAAAAGCGAATCCACGACCATTGTAACTGGCCTATATCGACTTGCGATCAGTTAAGAGTTTCATGCGTGTGGTGGTTAATTTCTTTTCGAACGATTAAGGGCTGCTCTTATCTAGTACTCCCTTGCTTTACCTGTGAAGCCAAAATTCATGAGAGACCACGTACCCAAAATAAATAAATAAATAAATAAATAAATAAATAAATTTCATAAAAGACCAGTTTACACCAGGTTAGCAATTTTGTTAATGCGTTTGCCGAGTGATTCATTCAACATGAGCTGGAAAACTGGGAAGCACAACGGACGGGGAGTTGTGGAAATGTCATAGTTAAATACGAATCTGGATCCTCACCCCGTCGGGGGAACGGGCCCCGGGAAAAGATTTTTTTGTATTTTTCCAAAAAGTATTTTCACCGTGGGCCCCACTGCTTTGTGTGGTCAGAAACCGTCGTTTGTGCTCCCCGTCGGGGGAGCTGATCCGGACTCGTTAAATACAATCTCGTCGTCTCATGGTCGTTGCCAGGTGGACTTGTGTGACCTTTTGACTTGATCTTGAAACTTGAAAGGGATATCTCTCCTCATTCACTGCCTTTTACTCCTCCGGAACTCTCTCCATAAACATCGTCGCAAGGGTTTTGACGCTTCTGTTCTTCGTAGAATCCTTCACTGTTTTCGTTTTCCCTGCGTTTGAAAACTGCTTGGTGTCAGAGAGTGCTATGTCGGATCCATCATCTGGTCTTGGCGTGAAAAATGAGAGAAATCAAGCTCTTTCACTACTTGAACAGTAAATGCACTTTCTCTCTCCGTTTTGACTTTCTTCTCTGTTAATTGTGTACTATTACACAAAAAGAAAGAAAGAGAAAATTTGAAATGAAGGTCTTGTTGTCTTCTCTTCTTTTGTGGAAAGATACAATTTACTAACGTTAATGTTAAGATATCGACACATTTTGGGGAGAAGGCCTGGGTGGAGGAAGTAATGCTTGGTTGCATTGTTTCTCTTAAGGACCATGATTGAAAATCTGATCGTAGATAGTTAAACAAGTGAAGACCTTAGAAGTGTTAAAATTGAAATTCGAAAGCCAAAAACAGTTTACTCTGTTAATCTGCATTTTGCACCCCAATCTAGTGTAATGCTCTGTTAATCTGCATTTAAAAAGTTTTTATTTGAGGTCACTTGTGATTTAATTGTGGTATCATCGTCTAGGTATGAGAAATATCTACGCTATATTCAAGGGAGTGTGGAAGAGAGAAAAGCTAATTACATTGATATGGTAAGGAATTTTTTCTTATGAACTGTTAAATAAACTTAAACCTGCAAACATGGAATATGGGCCTGTTACCTTTTATATTTCTTTAGTATCTTTGGAGCATGGAGGAGAGGTGCTAGGCAGACCCCTATCTAGTATCACCTAGTTATTTCATTTTCTGCTCTATACAAAATCATTTAAATCTATCCCGGAAATGTGTTGTTTCAACTTTTTGATTGGCTGGCATAGTTCTGACCTATTGAGTATAACCTCTGTTGATCTCAATGTGAAACAGTGAGTCCAACCCCCCCCCCCCCCCCCCAAAAAAAAAAAAAGGAAGACTAGGGGAAAATTTCACAAATTAAAAAAGGAGTGGTGTGTTGTGCCTTTTGGTTTCTTTGTAAGCATGTTCAGTGCAGAAATCTTGTGTAGGTTACTTTCATGTCCATGTTTCTATCATGAACTTTTGCTAATAAGAAAAGGGTATACCTAGTGTTTAAGGCTTTTGCCACTGCAAGGTGTGGGGTGGGTCAAAAGGTGTGCAGATCTACTTTTTAAGACTAGAACCTGTGACTACTTGATCATAAAATAGAGCATAATACCATTGTTAAATAGGTTGACTCTTGTGGAGTTGGGTGAATATTCAACAAGATCTTTTTGTGGGATGTGTTACTTGGTAGAATATTTTTCTGGTTTTTATTTTTTAAAAATTGTTAGTTTTGTCATAGTCCTGTCTCCAATATTGTAGAGGCTCAAGCATTGTTACGTGCTAGGTTTCTTTGTCTCAACGTGATGTTTAAGTTTTCAAAAAGTGAGTACATTGTATAAAGAAACCAATCTTCATAAAAAGGGAGAACATAGTGCTAAAGGCTTCCACACAAGCAAAGCCCGAGGCGGGGGGGCCATTGTCATACACAGCCTTACTCCAGTAATTTTTTGCTGAGGAGTTGCCTTGACCTCATGTGGGATTGAAAGTAGCTCGAATATGAATCCAAATTCTTTGGTTTCATCTGAATTCTTTAGCATTCTTCCTCAGTTATGTTTTTTTCACTTCATTAAGTTAATAAGAATGAAACAAGGTGCCTTTAGGTGTATAACTCAAATTGGGAGGTATATATGCATATATCAGTGTTTTAAAGGCCAAAAAGGCTCATGCCTTCAGGCTCACTTTCAAGTAGGAAGTCACCTCAAAGCTTATGCAACAGCTGGTTTCTTGGGAGGGTCCAGCCTTACTCCTGCTTTCTTGGAGAGGCTGTTTCCAGACTCAAAACTCGTCACCTGTTCACAATGGAGCAACCTTACTTTTGCATTATAGTATATGCCTCTAAATTAATATTTTAGTTAGGAAGATTCAAAATTTGAAAACTTCTGTGTTTGGATTGGGGAGTACATATATAATGGGTGAGGGGAGGGATGGAGGGATAGATTGCTTCAGTATGTCAATGGAGGGGCAGGTAAGACTGGGGTTGACTAACTTGAGTTGCTCTAATTTGGGTTGTTAAAAAGCTGCTATATGTGTAAAAGGGATACAAATCACTCTATTTTTTTGAAAAGTCACGCATTTTATGAAACTACCTTCAGTTCCCATGCTCATAGTGGTTTTAAACTTGTAAATGGGTATTACCATGTAATATCACCAACTGGGTGACCTTTTTTTTGCTTGAAAGAAGTGGTTATACTTTTCCACGACTTTGTGTCATGTAGAGGAATGATGTGGGAAATCTGACTGTTGGATAGAAAGGTATCAGGTTGGATTAGTGGAGTGCCAATTTCAAAACCTATTTAACCAAATGCCCTCCTGTTTACATCTATGCATCCTTGTATTTTTCAGCTGCCCTCATATGTCAATGCATCCTCCTGTAGTCTCTAGATTTCAAAGCTTTAGTTTCAGCTTGGCAAACTCTACTTGTCCATGAAATTTGGACTGCATCTGATTCAGCCACATTACAGGATTGTTTAAGAGTTCCTAAAAGGATTGTATAGGAAAATTCTGCGCTTATTTTTTTTCTATATATTCATAAACTTTTAAATTAGGACGTATTCTATCCGACATCATGTATTAAAGAAGACACCATTCTTTCTGTTCTATGTTGTATCATTGATATGTTACATGGTGCTACATTCTTGTTCACGTAATATATACAAAAATTGTACCCTTATCAAATGCTTATTGCACAATTGAGGCTGTAACAAGACATCAGCTGTTGGAACCTGTTACTTTTGTTATTTTTTATTTTTTATAGTTGATGTGTTTCATGGTGCTGTATTCTCTCTCACATAATGCATAAAACACATAAGAATGGTTATACCAATCTATTCTCCAAGCATACTGAAATCATCAGTATACTTTCCTGAACTCCATTAGCCTTACAGAACTTTAAGGAAACCTCTAGAAATCTATGGGAGTGTGAGTTTTAGACTTCTTCCCTTCTAATTTTGCGATTAAGTATTATGCACATGTTGGGGAGGTCCAATGGTTTTCCATGATCATTTTTGTTACTCATTAATATATGGTAGGTCCCGTCTCACAGGCCAATTTTTATTAATTATTTGATCTTTAGTTTTCTTTTTTTGTGACTTCAGGTTGATACATATTATAATCTTGTGAGCAGCTTCTATGAATATGGCTGGGGAGAGTCTTTCCATTTTGCATCCAGGTTATTATTAACTGAAAAGATTGAATATAATTCTTTTCTCTTATACACATGCACAAGCAGATTATTATGAGTTGGATTTGCGTCTGAAGCACATTTCCTTTTATTTGAGAATATGTACTAATCAAGGGCATAATATGTCTACATGTAGATTGAATGACGAGTCACTTCAAGAGAGCAAAAAGCGGCATGAACACTTTATAGCTTTACAGTTAGGTCTGAAACATGGACAGAAGGTTTGATTCTGTTTGTTATTCTTGAACCATTGCATGAATTTTTTATGCTCCTGAGCTTATGTGCTGCTCTTGGATGGGTTGAGTTCTCAGGCATTAGAACTAATTCGAAATCCTATGATTTTATGCCTTCTGTGTGTGTACTGAATATCCAGGGTAGAAATGAAATTCCTCATATATGTCTTGAATTGCTAGGTAGGGTACATGCTCAGCTGTAATCATGAAAATTCATTTTCCCTGCTTTTACTATTATCATATTTTCTTACCTGAAACATACATAATTGGAAATGGTTCATAGTTCATCTTTGTAGCAATATAAACCATGTAATTTGTGTTAGAAATCACACACTTAGAATCAACTCAGTTACAACAACTATAGGAGAAACAAAGAAAAAGAAGTGGAAGAAGAAGAGAGAAAACAGAACCAGCAAGGAGCAGGAATTCCCTGCAATTTTGGACTAGACCTCTCCAGAATTGCAGGCATCACTTGTCACACCCCACCCGCCGGTCTCGGTTATCCACCCGACAATTCGTGGGTGCAAACCGTCACAGGATCCACGGTCTTACCCATCTATAATAATAAATGCAAGTATAGATAATCAAGAGCAAGAGCAAGTTCAATAATTAATAAAAAGGATTATAGGAGTCCAAATACTCCAATAAAATAATCAAAGAAATAATCAATGTTTAAAAGAATAACGAGTTCAACGGAAGCAATCAAAATAAACTAAATTATCTTCTTTCCAGTTTTTTTTTTTTCTAAAGCTAAGAAATGTGCTTCATGAATAGCAAGAAAGGGGGTTCTCCAGTTCTTCTCCATTCGATCTGCAAAGTGTTGGGCAATCTACCTCCTTCGGCCATCAATGAGTGCTATAAGCACACTCCAAGCATCTGCAGGAGGTTTCGTGCACGCTATCTCCATCTCCCACTGACGGTGCCACATCTTCTTAATACGAGAGGGTTCTTTCATACGAATTATCTCACATTTCCGACGATGTGAAACCATCTATGCAATTAGTATAACATACAAAGAAAAAGGAATGAGTTCTGACGAACTCAGTAAGGATAACATATTTCTCATCCATGTGTCACACAATCAGCAATGCATATATGATATGAATGTTATGCAATAGTACGAATGCTACTAAAATCTAACTATGCAAGTCTCTAGACAATTGACATGCTTTAAGATATAACACTAGCCCTCCTCTGGGTAGGTCTAGTCACTCTCATCCCTCACGAACTAGTTACCTCTGTTGGGATCCTGGGTAAAGGGGTAAAGTCCTCATCAGGCATTCATGGTTGGGGATTAAGTAACACTCTCTTACCACGACCATTGGCAATGAGTATTGGCGCATGTCGGGGTTTCTAATCCAATGCAAGTCATACTGGTAACACGCTACATGAAGTCTAGATACTTTCCCTGTGGCACCAATCAACTCGGTTCCTTATCTTTCACAACCTAGGAATGAGAACCCTTATGGACCGGCTACCGCTGTTGGACTCCACTCCCTAACCCTATGGTCATCCACATATTGTTGGAGCGGAATGCTCTCATGACTCCTCACGACACCCGATCCGCTCCTTGGACGTTTATGAGCCCAACCTTAACATATGCAACCCTACCATTGCATGAACAACAGTGGACCACTGAATCTCCGCACGGACTGTTTACCATTGTAGGATGAAACAGAGTCACGTCACCATCGTCACGGGTCAATTCCCCTACCGAAAGGGTAGTAGTATGTGGGGTACCTAGCCATGCAATTCTAGACTCCAACAGACATAATAGTGCTGGAGGCATCAGTGAGCATGTGTTCCATACCACAGCCCTCTGATATCTTAAGCCAAGATATCCAAATGGGATACCCTTTCCATCACAATTACATTACATCATTCACTATCATACCATAACTAGTTGTTCAATATCATAAATGATAAAGTACATAAAAGAACATCACAAATAGCAAGTATACAATAGTATTATTATGTTTTATACAATTACAGCAAGGTACATGATTAGTAAATAGTAAAGAAAACAACTGATTCATCATGTACATGTTATTGCATAAAGACAAGAATGTGAGTCCTTACCTGTAATTAAGTAGAAGCTTCCTAGAGTGCAAACCAATCACAATTAAAAGACTTTCAGCAAAGACAGAGAACACCTAAATATAGAGTTACAAGATTATATAAGAGACATGAGCCAAATCGAGTAAAAGCCAAAAGTCACATTGCTATTGTGATCCAGTAGGTCGCTTGGCTCAAGCGACCGCCTTAAGCAACCGCCCCAAAAACAGACAGCTTTAACTCCGAAACTCAAGCTTTTGATCATCAGATTTCAATCCGGTTTTGGGATGATCTCAATCCAAATTCTTAACTTAACAAATCTATAATCAAGGAGAAAAACATATCCCTAAAATTAACACAGATCTATCACCCAAATCATCACCTTTGATTATATCCATCCTTTATTCAAATGCAGGGATTCGTTTTCAGACAGGATCCTATCAAGAACATTGAAGAGGGGATACAGCTAATAAGATAGGTAACTACCAACAAAATGGGGATAGATCTACACCATTCAATAGCTGAAGAAAGACAATGGGTGAAAGGGATTCATTTACCTCAACCAGATCAGCAAAAACAGAGGGGGAATGGTTCCAAATCACAATCAGCACTTCGCTCACCTTCTAGCACGTCTCACTACCGCCTAACTGTCCAAAATAGCAATCCCGAGTATAATAATACGTTAATAGGGCGAAGGTTGCTAGTTCTAGAGAACAGGGGCAAATTAGGGCAATTTCCCGCAAAGCAGGACCTGGCGGTTGCTTGGGGCGGTTGATTGGCCCAATCAACCGCCTTAGGCAACCGCCCTCAAGTACATTGTTGTACTTGGGTGCTTTGCTCAAGGGGTTGACAACCACCCTAATCAACACATAGGGGAGGTCTTACTTTCATTCCGGACATCTCCAAACACTATTTGCCTTCTACCAGAGATCCAACTTCCTAGTAAGGCAAGTTCTTCATCAAGAGAATCCAGATCCATGGGTTCAGGGTATGGATCATGGACTTCTATCCGGACACTCCACAACTTAATCCGGCTTGACCTTCGGATTACCGGACCTGCAATACGGATTTCGGGTTAGAATTACGGGGGTTGTTACACCACTTATTTATAATAAAAACCTTCAAGTTACATGCTTGGAGGACAAGTAAACTTCCTCCCAAAAATAGAAATATTGTTACAAAGAAAGGACAAACTAAACAAGCAAGAGAATCTGTCCAAAAAGGAAAGAAACACAAAATAGAAAGTAATTGAAAATGAAACTTCTAAAATCCAAATTCTTGCACATCAAGCAACCACCACTCTAACTGACAATACCTAGGAGTCTTCTCTAAAAATAGAAACTCAGTTACTTGAGCACCGAGGTAACTCAATTATCAACACTCCCCCTCAAGCTCGAGTATAAACAAAGAAAACTCCAACTTGGACAATAATAATAAACTCGAAAGGCAGCACCAGTCTTGAACCATGTAGCAATAGCAGACGCCAATAAACACTATAAATGCTTCACCTATGGGTAATCAACTTAAAAAATACTTCAATTCTTCATGTCCAATGAACCATCCAATACTGAGAACAATCGACGATATTGAAGATGAACAAAATTCTTAAGTATAGCAGCATCAAAGGCACTATCCAAATAATGCTAGTAGTAAGGAGAAATTTCCACACTAAGAAATAAAATTTGAGCCAAAAGTCGCATATCATAGGTAAGTAAGGTGCAGCTCCAATGTCCCCACAGGTAGGCAAGATGCAACTTCAATGTCCACACAAGTAGGTAAGGTGCAACTCCAATGTTCGTACAAGCTCTTTGCAAGAAGGTAAGTAGTAGGTAAAATATGGGTGGATAAAAGACAATATTGGTTACTGTAGACCAAGTAGATAGGTAAAAGACAATATAGGCTACTGCAGACCAAGTAGGTAAAGTAGTATGGGTTACTACGAACCAAGTAGGTAGGTAAAGGTAGTATGGTTACTACAGACCAAGTAGGTAGGTAAAGGTAGTATGAGTTACTATTGACCAAGTAGGTAGGTAAAGGTAGTATAGGTTACTACAGACCAAGTAAGTAGATAAATGTAGTATAGGTTACTACAAACCAAATAGATAAGTTAAGGTATTGTTGTAGAAATCCATCTTAGGAGGACAAAGACCCCCACAAAAGACATCCTTTTTGGGTTTTAAGAGGGAAAAAAAAAGGGGGTGTATAGGAGTTAAGTTAGAGTTTGTATTCATATAGAATTCTATTCCTTGTAATATTCTACTTTCCACTTAATTATAAATAAAGGGCTTGAGATCATGGATCAATAAGCCATTCTACTACAATCGTTTCTTTCAACATGGCATCAGAGCCTAAGTTCGATTAGTATGTTCTTCTATTTTTTTCTGTGTCTTCAAACCTATAAACCCACAGCAGATTTTTTTCTCCAAAACCCTTCGCAGTTTTTTCTTGGTCTTCAACAACATAATTCTGCAACCATCGTTTGGCAGAAATTTTTCCCTTTTCAAACCCATCGCACCGCACCGCTGCACTATTTTTCAGTTCCACCTGAAGACCGGAGAAGAAAAAAGGGAAAGAAGAAGAGAAGAAGAACCACAACCTGCTGCGCTGCGATTAGAAAACGAATCGCAGCCACAACCGCGCCGCTTCTTGCGATTAGGTAAACCGAATCCACCAGTGGGCTAGGCCAAGAAGAAAAGGAAAGAAGAAGAGAAGCCACCATCGCCATCGCCTTCACCTTACTGCTGCTGCTGCATCATCTTCCCAATCGTGCGCAACATAAATCTTTGATTTTTCAGGTGTGTGGAAGAAGATATCGATTGTTATTTGGTTGGTTTTTTGGGTTCAACTTCGATTTGGTTTTTTAGTTCATTTGTTTGGTTCAATTCTTGGTTCATTGTCCAAAATAGACTAGACCAGAACCATATTTTTGGGTTTTTTGGTCTCTCGGTTCTATTAGACTGCACCAGAATTTTTCTTTGGTTCAAAAAAAAAAAAAAAAGAAGAAGAGGGAAAAGGGAGATTTGATCATATCATTGTTTGGCTATTGCATTGTGCGACGTTTAGTTTTTTTTCACAAGGTGACTGAAGAACTGCAGACAATTTTTTCAACATGGCAACTATCGATGGTACTACTGCTCCCACCGGACCTGAACATTACCCAAATTTTCATCCTCTTTCGGTAAGATTTGATGGGACAAATTATTTGATTTGGTCACGATCTGCTTACTTAACTATTGCTGGAAGAGGACTTGTTGGATACATTACGGCACCACTATAAACCACAGGAGAAAATGGATCTCGAAGACTTATATGATCGAAAGATAAAAGCGGAACATACGATAGGCCAAATCGAAGGCTACACCGAAACATATGGAATGGAAGATGCGTAGAGCTACGAAAGAAGCAGAGACACAGGAAAGGGAATGGAGGGACCGGAAGAGTTGGACAAGGGATTACAATAACGATGATGTGGGACTATAAGAAGACATGATAAGAGAGAATGAGGGTGAAGGAGAGAGAGAGAAAGCGGCGAAGAGCCGAGGGAGGAAAGGGAAGAGAACATGGAGAAACAGCAAGGAAAAGACGAAGGAGAGAAGAGAAACAAAAGGAAAATGAAACCATGAAGGGATTTGAGAAAAAAGAGCACAAAAAAAGGAAAAGAAAGCAACGAGAGAGCCGGAGGGCAAGAGGAGTAACTTTGGAGTACGAACCAGGGAAGACAGTACTAATCAAACAACCCACGACGGTAAAACTAAAGCTAAGTTTTGACCGGATTATGATACCGGAGAGATCATATGAGGTTTATCCTTTTTCTACAATATTCTCCAACCGGAAAGGATAAAGTTGAAGGATGGCATTCTTCAGCGGAAAAGGGACCATTCAACACCCACCGGTCAAAGTTAAGCACAACGCCAGAGAAAGACTTAAATTGTAAAGGAATTCCACAGGTCTTCAGATCCGAACGGGAAGGAGATGGACGTGGTAAACAGACAATGGACTTTATTGCGAGGATCAAGGATCACGAACACTCAACAGTCCAGGAATAGACCTCACGGCAGAGGAGGTCACCCCTAGGAACTCTAAGAAAATATCGATAGTTCTCGAATGAGGATGATTTTTTGGAAGGAAGGACGCTCACATTACCCCTTCAAATAGAAAAAATCCAGTAACAACGAGGTGGGGGGAGGTGTCACAGCATAGGTACTTTGTTACTTTATTGATTGTCACCTGTTCTACATGGATTTATCTTTTAAAACAAAAAATGAAGTTTTCCGATGTTTCGTGATTTTCATAATAGATTAAAATCAGTTAAGCAGAAGATCCTGCAGGACAATGGAGAGATATTGATGGTGAATTTCAAAGATATCTCTCCGACTGCATAATACATCGACTAGTGGTGAAGGCGAAATGGGGTGGCGAAAGGAAGAACGGCATCTCGAGATAGGAAGAGCAGAAGAGACAAGACGGAGTGATGCTATCTCAGACCAGAATAGGATGCAAGAGGATACGGTTTTAAATGTCCTAATGAGATTCTTCAAGGAGCCTCTTCTTTGTTATTTCAAAGGTTTTGGATGCGTGTGTTATGGAACAAGCAGGAGAAGTACGCAGCCACGCGCATATTTTTGGGGTAGCACTCGAAAGGGTACAAATGTTATCATCCTCCTCAAGAAAACCATGTATCCATGGATGTACTTCATGAGTTGCCTATACACCCTCAGGGGAGAGTCCTAGAGAGAGGTGTCTTTCGACTTAGATCTCCAAAAAACAACTAAGAGTCAAGAGTTTACGTGGGGAGACGGCGAACGAGGACTCTAACCCCCTTCAATTCGAACCAGTGAAGAACCAGAAGGGGAGACCACCCCCGAGAGACACACGTTGGGGTCTTTCAAAACCAGATGACCAAAATAAAGAGGGGACTTATCGAGGAAGAAATACAACCGGCTAAAGGTGGAGAAAGGGATACGTACACGTGTCGAATGATTCACCGAGGTATCTTCTTGATCTTCCTATTGTTGTTAGAAAAGGGGTCGATCTTGTACTCAACATCCCATAGCTAAATATGTTTCTTATAACTTTGTCCGACTCACCGTGCTTTTATATCCTCTCGTCATCGAGACTGCTCCTAAAAGTTGGAGAAGCTATGCCGATAAGAGATGGAAGGAAGCTATGGTAGAGGAAATGCAGGCAATGAAGAAAATGACACTTGGGAGCTGGTTACACTTCCTCCGTAAAAAACAAGGGCGCAAATGGGTATTTGTGGTTAAACAAAATATGGATGGATCACCAACAAGTTGAAAGCTAGACTAGTTGCAAAGGGGTTTACCGACCTATGGGATTGATTATCGGGAGACCTTTGCCCCAGCAGAAACTAAATACGTGAGTTGTTGTCAGTAGCGTGAACAAACACGGAACTTGCACCAACTAGACGTAAAGAATGCCTTCTTACATGGGGAGTTAGCAGAAGAGGTCTATATGGAAATCCCACATGGTTTTTCCGATGACAATACCGCAGGGAAAGTTTGTCGGTTGAAGAGGTCAATATATGGGTTAAAATAGTCTCCTAGATGCTGGTTTGGACGCCTTCGAAGGCAATGACTTCTATTGGGTACAAGCAAAGCAATGCTGATCATACACTATTTGTCAAGAAGTCAAGTACTAACATCACACTTCTCATTGTCTATGTAGACGATATTGTCATCACAGGAATGATGGTGAAGAAATTCAAAAGTTGAAGGACTATCTTGGCAAAGAGTTTGAAATTAAAGATCTAGGGAAGTTACAGATTTTTAGGGATTGAGGTGGCTCGATCAAATAAAGGTATATTCCTATCCCAAAGAAAGTATGTCCTAGATCTATTATCGAAGTGGGAATGTTGGGGTGTAAAGTAGTTGATACCCCTATGAAGCCGGAGCTAAACTTAAAGAAAAAGAGGGAGAACCAAAGGACAAAGGAAGATACCAAAGGCTGGTAGGGAAGCTTATCTACTTGTCTCACACCAGGCCGACATTGCTTATGCTGTAGGTATAGTGAGTCAATTCATGCATGACCCATATTTAGCTCATATGAAGGCGTATCGAATACTACAAGATTTGAAGGGAACTCCCGGAAAAGGAATACTTTTGTCACCCACTGATAATCTAAAAGTAGAAGCATACACCGATGCAGATCGGGCTGGATCTCCAGACAGAAGTCAATTTCAGGTTATCGTACCTTTATTGGAGGTAATCTAGTTACGTGGAGAAGTAAGAAACAGAATGTGGTAGCTTTATCTAGTACCGAAGCTGAATATAGGGCTATGGTTCGTGGAGTTTGTGAGCTACTATGGTTGAAAGGCTTGCTGCAAGATATTGGAGTCCAAGTTCCAAACCCCATGATGTTATATTGTGACAACAAGGCTGCTATTAGTATTGCTAATAATCCAAAGGCAACATGATCGAACTAAGCACATTGAAATTGACAGGTTTTTTGTCAAAGGAAAGTTGGAACAAGGGCTTATCTGCATGCCTTTTGTAAGATCTGAAGACCAATTAGCAGATGTTTTCACTAAGGGATTGAAAGAAAGAGATTTCCTTCCTATTGTAGGCAAGTTAGGCATGAGTAATATCTATGCCTCAACTTGAGGGGGAGTGTTGGATTCTATTAGGAGTCTAATAAGAGTTTGTATAGGAGTTAAGTTAGAGTTTGTATTCATATAGAATTCTATTCCTTGTAATATTCTACTTTCCACTTAATTATAAATAAAGGGCTTGAGATCATGGATCAATAAGCACATTACATGTGGACAATTGATAACAACCAATATTCAATATAGAAAGATCCCAAGCAAAAATTTCCAATGAGACCTGTATGGTAGATATAATCTTCATTCTTCTAGCAAATCTGAATCTAAGAAACAATTTCCAAACTCTCCTCATGGATTAAAGATAATGGCAACATTGTAATAAACCATAATTTTTCGAGGGGTTATTGATAAATAAAAGAAAAGAATGGTCAATCTGTAAATATCCCAAAACTGAAACAGGACTGATATATATGTAATTAGAAAAATCTCCAAAAGGAAACAAAACCAAGGAGTAAACTTGGAAGGGGAAAGCTTTCAGTGGCATCATGTAAATAACTTGGAAAGTATGGGTAATAAATAGAGACGGGATTCCCATATTTCTAATATCAAGTAAGATAAAGCTAAAAAGAGGGAAGAAAAAGTTGAATCAGGTAGCATTAGGTAATTTGACTAACACCAAGAAGGTAGAAACTCTTTTTCTTCCAACCAAAATGGCAATAAAAAGCTAGGAGAACCCCATCAACTTCAAGCAGCAGCAGTAAACCAGGATAGGTAGCATCAAGAAATCGCACAACCAACAAAACAACGGCAGTAAACCAAAAGCAGGGTAAGAAGCAGTGCAAATAAACCTGAACTAACAAAGGCTATAAATAACCAATTAACTGATGCATAATGGCAACTATAGTAGGAGGATTGAACCCTAAAATTAAAGACCAGTCAAGTGAGATCAAGGGCATTTGAAGGGCATATTTTAGATCACAAGAAAAAAAACTTCTAAAACAGGGGTTTCACAAGCTCTTTTGGGAGTACTTCTTGAGGAGGATCCAGACCATGAAACAACTCCTACTATGCATTGAGCTCTTGTAATAAGTAGCTGAACGGGTGTTTAACATCCTGCCATCCTCATGAGATTGGAAGACACTGCACAGATTTTTGAATAAATCTCAAAATATGCTACTGCAGGCATGAATTAGATGAACAAGACCTTGAGGATTCAGTTCTTCATTTATTTTGGTGTCTGATGCAGAAGCAACCAAAGTAAGCAGGAACTGTTGTGATAGCTGAAGAAGGTAAAGAAACAAGGGAGAAAAAAGGGATAAGAGAAAGAAGAAGGGACACTATGGTGGACTCTCAAAATTATAGGGGAAAACTTACCAACCCAGGCCTCAGTTTAGTGCTCTGATACCATGTTAGAAATCACACACTTAGAATCAACTTAGTCACAACAATTACAGGATAAACAAAGAAGAAGTGGAACAACAAGAGAGAAAACAGACCCAGCGAGGAGCAGCAATTCCCTACGATTCTGGACTAGACCTCTCCAAAATCGTTGGCACCTCTTATTTATAATAAAAACCTTCAATTTACATGCTTGGAGGACAAGTAAACTTCCTCCCAAAAATAAAAACAAAGTTACAAAGAAAGGACAAACCAAACAAGCAAGAGAATCTGTCCAAAAAGGAAAGAAACACAAAATAAAAAGTAAGCTGAAAAGGAAACTTCTAAACTCCAAATTCTTGCACACTAAGCAACCACCACTCTAACTGACAGCACCAAGAAGTCTTCTCTAATCTCTAAAAATAAAAACTCAGTTACTTGAGCATCAAGGTAACTCAATTCTCTAACAAATTTGGAACTATTTGACTTCTTCAAAGAGAAAATATTCTTACTGCATAGATTGGTCTTGCTCAATTTCACAGGACCAGACTTGTCTAGTTCACTGCAATTTCAACCCCCCCCCCCATCCTGCCCACTTCTCTATTTTTTATCTGGTACACATCAGTGACGCAGGCATTTTTCATTGTTGTTGTAGGTTTTGGATGTGGGCTGTGGTATTGGTGGCCCACTAAGAGAAATTGCTAGATTCAGGTAACTTAGTGTTATTCCTGATACAACTACTTTACTTGTATGCATGGAACCTTTGGTCATGACTTTTTTTTCCTTTAAGGGGGGGGGGGATGTTGGTGGTGTGATAAAGCAAGGAGCTGCACTGGTTTTGCTTCTAACAATTTGACTGCATGAAACCTTTTCCCTCTTCCACCCTATCTGCCAGATCTAATCAATGGACACCATTATTAGTAATCACACAATATTCAAGGGCTCAAAGTTTTGCAAAATGTCAAAACTGCTCCTTGCAACATGTAAGGAGCACTAGGTTTCAGTTAAGATGTTGCTGTTTCAGATAACCATCAATGGTATGTGTGAGCATTGTACATCAAAAATAACAACTCAACTCAGCCTTATTGCAACTAAATGGGGTATACATGGATCTTTCAAAACAAAGTAGGGAAAACTGAGGTCCACACGAGGGGGAAATGAAAATAAGAGGAATGAAGAATAAAGTTATTAAAAAATGATATAAATAAAGTGAGAAATGGAAAATTAAAGGTGAAAGCATGAGGAAAAAGGATAGCCCTGTGAATCAGGAAATTCCAAGCTGTATGGTGTCGACATCATGGATTGTTGCCCTCCAGTATGCTCTATCAAAGGTCATGCTCGGTACATGACATCGACTATGCATGTCATCCTTCACCGTCTCACCTATGGCCATTTTGGGCCTACCCCTGAGTCTTTTAGCTCCTTCAATTGGAATCAAACCACTGCTCCTTACTGGGGCATTCCCAAGACACCGTTGCAAATGATCAAATCACCTCAGTTGACACTCTTGGAGCTTTTCACTGATTGGGGCAATTCCCACATCAACTCTAATATGTTCAGTCCACACTTTTTCTTCCTAGTTTTGCCACATAGCCTTCTTTACATCCTCATCTCTGCAGCTCAAGGTTTCACTATATGGTACTCATTAACTGTCTCAACATTCTGCCCCATAAATCATAGCAGGTTGAACAGCAGTCATATTGAACTTCCATTTAAACTTTCGGGGAATGTGTTGGTTACTCAGGACTCTAATTGCCTTTTTGGTTTCATCCTTCCCCCTTTAATCTTATGCGAAGCATCGTCTTTGTCACCTTTTTGTGTTTATTAGACCCCAAATAACTGGAACCATCACTTCATGGTATCTCTTGCTCTTCAATTTTTACCATTTCATCATCAATTATAGTGGGACTAAAGTTGC
This sequence comes from Hakea prostrata, assembly GCF_041222555.1. Lineage (NCBI taxonomy): Eukaryota > Viridiplantae > Streptophyta > Magnoliopsida > Proteales > Proteaceae > Hakea > Hakea prostrata. The sequence goes on from NC_142609.1 coordinate 5,430,990, forward strand.
ATATCGTATACTCCTTTGATCTAATCTTTAAGTTTCTGCTTCAAGTATCCTACAAACCTTCAATATAACATGGTGTTCAGTGAAATGGACCAAATTGGTTTCTCCAGGTTCTACTCTTAAGGTGTTTGGAAATTTAGGTTTTTTTTGTGATTGGTGGCCAAACCACGAAGCATGAAACAAGTAATTGGATACCATTGGAATGCATTGAAAGCGACAATCTGCCACATTTGTGGCAGCTTTGTTCAAGTTTAAAGGTTTTCATGTTATCTTGGACACGTAATTCAAATGGGCAACTATTACTATTGATAAACACACAATATTCAAGGTCTTGAAACTTAGCAAAATATTTTTGGTTTGCCAAGATTTTGAAGCAAAAATCCTAGTGATTCTATTTATTGGTCATTGGTACTTCTTGTAGCTATAAATTTTAAACATTCCACTGAGAAAAAAAAATTTTATTTTTTTTTTTGTGTACACACTGAAAAACAATTGTTACAATTTTTTTTTTTACACACTGGAAAACAATTTTTAGTCTCGTAAATATCTACACTGGAATTCACCGTCACTTTTGGTTTCTCCATTGTTGCAAATGGCAAATGGAAATATTGGAACATATATGGAAAGTTGATAGCTGCATTTATCTTTCATTACTTCTAATGCTTCGAAATGATCATGCTATTTTCATTATCAAGTTCCATCAGATGATGCCCCAGATAATGTTATGACATTGCTTTAAACAGTTATGACATGTCTATCGTGATCTTGATGCAGCTTAACATCCATTACAGGATTGAATATCAATGAGTTCCAGATATCAAGAGGAACAGTAAGTCCTTATCTATTTACTATGTGGAAAAAATTATTTTGTTAACAGTTCTGGACAGACATGATTTTATAGGTTGATGATATTGTGGGTTCCCATAATTTGGTGGCACTCAGTTGACTCAAATCACTTTTTCTGACATCTATCCTTGTGTTGGTACACCACAGGAGCTTAATCGCATTGCAGGTGTGGACAGCACTTGCAACTTTGTCAAGGTCATAACCACTCTTTTGTTTTATTCAATTCATGCTGTGAAATCTACCACTGGAGTTATTTATATTTGCATATTTTTTGCAGTTGCAACTTTGTCAAGGTCATATCTGTTCTTTTGTTTATGTAATCCACGATTTGGAGTCCATACAGTAGTTGTTACATTTGCATAGTCTATGCAAATAATTTGCTTACATTCCTGTTTGTTGCATTTCACCCTATTTTGTATAATGTCTCCTTCATCCATGTATTTTCATTTCAATACGTTATCCACATATTCTTCAATGATCATGCAGACTTACAGCCAAAATGTATCTGCATCTTTCAATGTCATATAAGGGGAAAAAGAAGGGTGGGGGTGTTTTGCAGCCAGGGGTCGGGCATTCAAGGGGAGGGGCAGTGTGGTCCTTTCATTTTCCCATGGGAGAGAGAATATGGGGGTGCTGCTGGGCAGTGTTCTTTTTCCCATTATATAACTATCAACAACTAAACAACTGCATCAATCCTGATTTCCTGACTAATGATGATCATTGTTTTATGATGATTCAGGCTGACTTCATGAAAATGCCATTTCCTGACAACACTTATGATGCAATATATGCAATCGAAGCTACCTGCCATGCACCAGATATGGTAAAATCTTCCGGAGATAATCATTCTTACTTCTGAAAGGATTATCTTGGTTCAGTGTAAGGTTTTCCATCTTCTGATTCACACTTTGTTGCTTTCTGTACCTGGTGGAGTAGCTTGGATGCTACAAAGAGATCTTCAGAGTTTTAAAGCCAGGTCAGTGTTTTGCTGCTTATGAGTTGTGCTTGACTGATTCTTTTGATCCCAACAATCTAGAACACCAGAGAATCAAGGTGAATTGCTGAAGAATACACAGTTTATTGCATTTCTTTGCAATTGATTTGCATGTGCTTATGCTAACATATGTTCATTTATTCAGGAAGGGATTGCAGTTGGTAATGGTCTGATGTGCTTATGCTAACATATGTTCATTTATTCAGGAAGGAATTGCAGTTGGTAATGGCCTTGCAGACATGTGGTCAACAAGACAGTGCCTTCAAGCACTCAAACTTGCTGGATTTCAGGTGAGTACCATGATCGATTTGCTCTTAATCAGTGTTTTCATCTAAAGTCAAAAAGGGTAGATGATGTGAACAATGTTTGACTTTATGGAACCAAAAGATTGTGTGGGAGAAGGATCTTGCTGTGGATTCACCACTTCCTTGGTTTTTGCCTTTGGATACAAGTCACCTTTCACTTAGTAGCATCCGGTTAACAGCTCCAGCACGTTTCATCACAAATATCATGGTAAGATACTTTCAGATTCTGTCTCCTCCTTGTGATGTAATATTCCTTGTAAAAGCTTCAACAGATATGCTTGTGAATGGAACATGTAGATTCTTCTCCACTGGATGTGTGAGGTTATATCTTTCTCCTTTTGACTTCAAATTTAATAAACCTCCCAATTGCAGGTTAAGACCTTAGAATTTGTAGGCCTTGCTCCTAAAGGAAGCCAAAAAATTCAACTCCTATTGCAAGAAACTGGAGAGTGGGTTCTTCAAGGTGGAAGGTGAGAATCTTACAACAAATAAATGTCTAATATTTTTAATACCCAGATATCTAGAGTTCTTCACTAAGAATATTAAAAACAAAAAATTATCAATGAACTCGAATTTCTTTTCTTTTCTTTTCTTTTCTAATCAAGATGGACAATTTATGTTGTAGACATTCTCACATTAAAAACTGGATCATGCAGGAAAGGGATTTGCACACCTTTGTACTTCATCTTGGCACAGAAACCTCATTCAGGCAGTTAAGATTTTGCAGTCCAGTAGGTGCTATGTAAGTTGTGTAGCATTCTTGTCCCTGTCTCTGCATTGCCTTTAGTCCTGATGACCAGGAAAGCAATATACCATTTCATGCTACTAGTTGCTCTAAATCTTTCAGTAATTCAGGCAATAACCATGAGATCTAGGTCAACAGGAGAGAACACTAGTGACCTTTGGGTTTGAAATGTATGCTTATTATTCTATCAAGAAATACTTCAGTATTGTACCTGTCTTCATATATTCAAATTATACTTTCCAAATATTTACATTTATCAGTTAACTAGTGAGGAACACCTAAGATACAAATCTTGAAGACTTCTGACCCTTTTTTCACCCTCTCTCCTTATCAAAACTTTCTAACTGTAAGGTTTTGCTCTAGGGGTTTAAGATTGATTAAAATTTAAAACTTTCGAAGTTGAGGATGCCTCAATAGTTTAGGGAAGGATTTGCATGATAATCTTTATGGAGGAGATCCATATTCATTTAGGTACTGTTTGTCTTTAGCAATGGCCTTGGACTGTTTTGGCTAGGTCTTGGGATCGTAAACCTGCCTTGACCATTGATACGAACCGTATATTGAGCTCAGAGAAATGAAGAAGTTCAGAGGGTTGGAGATAGATTTCAGAAAGAAACAGGGTTAAGGAAGAAGAAGAAGAACAGAGAAACGAAACGAGAGACAAGATATGAGAGGATAATATTCTTCATTGCCTTTAATTGCCATACTCTACTATATTTATATGCTAGGATTCATACTGTAATGACCATACTGACCTTGACTAACCATGGCCTAATTCCCTCACTAACGTCCCAACCCAATAGTCACACACATTACCCTCTTCTCTTAACCAGGATCATAGCAACCATGGTACAAGATATAGGCAAAAGTCATGGATTTGGAATAGAAGCCATCATGCTAGCTAAGGGGGCACTTTTGGTTAATCTCCTGACTGTGGATGAACATCATCTCGGGCTCTGTATATTTCTAATATAGATGTCAATGATGTTCTAAATTGTGTTTTCAATATATTATTTCTTTACTTAAAAAAAAAATAAATAAATAACAAATTGCATTGGCACCCCAAAATGGAGGCCTTAAAGTACTAACACCCCACTTTATGTTTAAAAAACACAAAGACCCCAAAATTGGAATTTCATTGGATATATTTGTCTAATTTATCACTAAAAACAATCTAGGTACCTAGACTGTTTATTATGGAGATATTTTATGCATTGAAACAAAATAAACATTGATTTAACTGTTTTTAGTAATAAAATTGGACAAATATATCTAATAAAAATTTAATTTTGGGTCTTTGTATTTTTTAAATATAAAGTGGGGGTGTCGGTGCTTTAAGCCTCCATTTTGGGGTGTTGGTGCAATTTGCCCAAAAAAAAAGGAATAAACAATTGTAGATGCAGGTTTTATAAATGGGTTTTCTTCTAGTCATTGGGCAAAGTTTGTCAGACACCCATGCGACCACCCCAGGGTTGGAAGCCAACCGTGGAAACGATCCTCTATGGCCTGATGGGATTCCGAGCAGAACCCATCAAAACTGTTAATCAGATTAACAATTTCAATTCTTGGTTTAGTTTTCACCTTTTCTCAGATGGCACTATTAACTATAATGCAATTCTCACTCTCTTTTGAAATTATTAACCATAGGTAATAATAGGCTCTGTTGCCCCAATTTTCTCTAGCGTATGTAAATAAAATAGACTCTTTGATTAGGCCTTAACCACTGGACAATCTAGAACAAGCTCTCTAAATTTAGTGTAACAATTGATTAAATAATTAAAAAAAAAAAGATTAAATGAAGCAAAAAATTCACAAATTCGGTTTGTTTTGCTTAAGTTGCATTGTCCTTAGTGATAACTTCTAACTCCACATGCCAATCAAAATTAACAATGATTACATATTAAATCTCGATTCTAGCAATAGACTTATATATGAATGATTTAACAGACCTAAACTAGTAGAAATATACACAACTCAAAATCATTTAATTCAAAATAACATAATCAAATTCACAATATAGTAAGAATAACATTAATGTACTAAATAATGTATATGGTTTTAACATCCACTCAAACTAGAAAAAGAACAAGCCTAGCGTTGCATGATGAAAGAGCACATCTAGACATAAAAGAAGGAGGTTTTTGGTGAATTTTCTTGTGTTTCTTCTTTGTTCTCTTCGTCAATCTTCTTTTATAGCTTGAGGTTGATCTCTCCATTTCTAGAAATTAAGATCCTAAAAGTATCCAATAATCTTTCTAACTAAGAAATGAAAGATGTGAAGATGTTAAATGATAAATTTTCTACCAAAAATACTTAAAATTATATGAAGATGTTAAACAAACAATTCTCTTTACTTTCAATTCTCGAAAAAATATATGGCAACTTCCAAAAATTACTTTTTACATGGTATCACAAATCACAATCTTGTCAATCACGAGCCTATAGAGCAAATCCTGTTCAAATAAGGTTGTTCTTCTTGTCATTAAAATCAGTAAAAATAATTCACATTTTAAAATGCATGGCATCTTCTATCACTTGTATTAACCTATACTGCTATACATCACCAAATATCAATTAATTAAAGGTTATTAATGCGTTATAATGATGCTTGGATCCACTCCATTTAAAAAGAGGGACGGAGAAGAAGAAAAAAAAAAAAAAAAAAAAGGGAAAAAGGGAAAGTCAGGTGGATCTGTAAATGTTAACTTTTTTTTTCTCTTTTCTTTCACAAGTGGTATCTAAAGCTAACTTTAATTTTTCCTTTATATCAAATCAATTTAAACTAAGTCTTTTTTTCTTTTTTTGGTAATAATTGAAACTAAGTCAAGTCAACAACGAAATTTCCTTTATTTTGATTACTGATTTTTTTAATGTACTTCTCCAAAGACATGACAAATACAAGGCATCTTCAACTGAAACTATAATTGATATAAATTTTGAGTATTTAGATTGAAGATATGATCAAAGTTTCAGTTGAAAATATCTTTATTTGTCATGGGTCTTTTTTCAACATGTACCCTTTTGAAGAACTTGCTAAACTCATGGCATCCCTTATGAAAATTATATCTTTCATTTAACAAAATTAATGATGTAAGGATGACCAAAATGTAATATATGATTTTTTTAAAGACACGTCTAGAGAGAGAGAAGAATCTCTTAGTAAAATATAAAAATAAGCAAAAGACTAACAAAAATCATATGGATATTAGAGTCAAAGTCAATAATAAAGTTCTTTGTATATCTATTATCTTTTCCAATTGTATAATCCACTACGCAACATGTGGTAATAGAATCTGAATCCTTTATCTCTATGATTATGTTTTTCTTTTTCCTTTCCATCATACATTTATGAGAGGTTTTACTTTTAAAAACTAGTAGGGTGGACAAGAGGTAAAGCCCTCTCTTAAATACGTGGTAAAAGGGTTTAGAGAAATGAAGTCTTCTATCCGTGAAGATAGAAAATCCCAAGTCGTAATCAGTTAAAGTCTCTTTAATGAAAGACTACTAGTATGGATTTAGATACTCCAACACCTGAATCTTCAATGTTTATCATTAGTCTTATTTTATAAAAATATATCATTATTTCTGAAAAAGTAAATTTGATTTGATAAATGGAAAAATAAGATAGATAATGACTTCCCAAAACTTATGACAAATGTATACAAAAATCTCATTATTTTTGAAAAAGTAAACTTGATTTGATATATGAAAAATAAGATAGATACTAACTTCAAAAATCTATGACCAACGTGTACAAAGTGATAATTGTATCCTGTGAAAGAAGGATTTATAAGCAAAAGGTATCATGGTTTTAAATCCAACATCAATTGATTGCATAGCAGAAAGAAATTTTCTACTCTCAAACATAATTTAATTTTTTTTAAGATTAATAATAATTTTCTAAAATGATAAAGATATCATTGATGTAATTTCATTATCTTTTTATTTTCTACGATAGTTATTTGTTATCAAGATGTGAGGGGAGCACAGATTCAGTGGTGAATGAATGTGAGAGGAGAACAATCTTCTATTTGAGAAGATAGAAAATCCTGACACTTGAATATTTAAGAGAAATTTTACATTCATTCGATATTGTCAGTATTCAAAGGTAGGCTTCCTTCTTAAATGTGAGATGAAAAGATGTAAAGTAAGCATTATGATAGACCGATATTGTCAAATAAAATGGTATTGTACCTATGAAATCTTCTTCTACTCAAAAAGAAAAAAGAAGTGTGAAACCTTCTCCATTAATTTACTTTTTTGTTTTCAAAAAAAATGATAATATGACATGCGTTGAAGATCAATTATCTATTTTGGTAGGCATTGAAAATCTAGAAGCATGCTGAAATTTATAATATTCGATTATAATTCCTCTTATAACCTAAAATTATCGAAAAGATTTTTTTTTAATATTAAAAAAATATTTTATTTAATATGATTTGGCAAATAATCATAACATTGACTCATCAGATTGCCATGTCGTCATCCACATGACACAAAGTGGGGCCATCTTTCGATATAAAATAAGTAGGATGCCACGTCACCATCTACGTGGCTCAACCAAGTGGGTGATCCGCGGCTGATACTTTGGAAATCTGGTAAGCAAGAATTAAATGTTCCTTTTCTCGTGTGAATCGACAAATCGTCGAACAAAGATCAGAGCCGAAACCTGAAACAGCTGAGGACCAGACGGGGACCGTGAAGGTGCAAAAATGGCGGTTGGCAAAGAGGAAGTGGAGATACTGAAACCCCATACGGACAAGAGGGAATATAGGCGAATCGTCCTTCCTAATCGTCTCGAAGTTCTCCTTATCAGTGATCCAGAAACCGATAAGGTATGTTTATCAATTTGTAGGTTTCCCACTCTGGTTTGCCCAATTCGATTCTCTTTTGTTTTTGTTTTTTCAGTTCAGTTTCGGCTAGTTTATGAAGTAAAATCTTTTTTGTTTACTGGGTTTTGGAGTTTACGGACTCATACGGCTTCATTTGGTATTGCTATTTCAGGCTGCTGCTTCCATGAGTGTTAGAGTTGGTTCATTTAGCGATCCTGAAGGTCTAGAAGGCCTTGCACATTTTCTTGGTAAGTTGTGGAAATGCATAGACATAGTCACTTTGTGTAAAGATTTTGATTGTGATGGATATACAAATTTGGGCTTCTTTAAGACAAAAAAACATTGTATGGTATTATTACATATGGTCTGTCTGTATATAAAACATGATATGATGACTGCAAATTGTCTGACGATGTCATTGGTATTTCTTTGATTGTATTTAGGATTATAGAAGATGGTGTTTTCTTGTATTTTCCGAGCATTATTAGTATTGAGAGACAGCCTCTTTGGAAAAAAAATCCTGGGTTAAGGCTGCCTAAGAAAACTGACCCTGGACTCTGCTTGTGTGGAAGCCTTTGGTATCGGGTTCACCCTTGATTAGCATTGAGAAAATTGAAGATACTCCTTTTGTAGTGGAATGCACCACCTATTGATGCGATTGCTTCAAATTTACCTTTTCATGTGAGATGTGAAAATGAGGATGAATATTGCCGGTGTCATCATGTAATGACTTTCACATGAATTTGAAAGGAAACTTGTGTTTTCCATGACTGACAATAAAATTCAGCTTGTTCAACGGGGTGACAGAAAGTGTTGATAATCCCTATATATAATTTTGGTGGTGATTGTATATATACAGAAGGGAGAGTGCTGAGGATCTTTCATATGAGGAAGCAGTGAGAGGTTGACCAGAGACAGTGTCTGACAGGGGAGGCTGCTTCAATAACCATTGGCCTGTTTGTATATTCTTTGTGGAGCATAGTTATTATGTTTGGATGGGATAACTAAGCATATTTTCTCTTTAAAAGAATCAAGAGTTGTGTGGTCGCATGGCCTAGAGTGTTTATTTTGGTTCCCCACTTTTCAGGGTTGTTGTTTGTGGGTTGGCATTGTTGGCAGAGATGAAAGGTGGGTTTAGAATAGTTTCAACAGCTTGTTGCATTTGTTGGAGCTTAAAAGTGTTCTCTGCAGTGGGTTGCTCAATCCATGGTTCGATAGCTGTTAGGCCCGATGATAGCGGTTGGACTATTATTTTTGTTCCAAGCATCATAGTAATCTAGTGATCCATAAGATGGAGCAAAGTCTTATTATAATGCCTTATTTCTTTATACAGGAAATTTTTAGTCTGCCCCCTGAGTTAACATAGAAATCCATAAGGTGGGGTTTGATTGATAAATTGGATAAATCAAGAGGTGGCATTAATTTTAGTGGGCATTATTTGACCAAATTGTTTTTCACCCAACTTTTTTTGAATAAGCAAATAATTTTCAAATCCGAATCGGGATTGATATGTCCATTTTTATCACTTTTTTACTGAACACGATAAATTAATATATCACATTATTCCAGTTTCCAAATCATTATCCATTTAATGATTCATTGATTCCTAATTTCAAAATGACTAACCATTAAATTCGTATACGGGTTTGTAGAATAACATTTGATTTAAAAAAAAAGAAAAAAAATATTATTATGTACAAAATGTCAAAAAGTGATTGCTTTGGCGTCTAAGCGGCAAGAAGGCACACAAGGTGACAAAACTGTATCAATTAGGCGAAAAAAACGGCTGAAAAATTGCATGTAAACACAGTGGTGGCAAATAAACGCTTTGAAAACCATGCTCTCTTGCCAATACTCAATTCACCGATAAAGCGAAAATTCCATTATTAATCTTTTTGCCGGGCTAGACTTGCCATGGGGCGCTCTCGAGTAACCCCTAGTCTTAGTGGATGAGGGCTTGGGCCTAGGGGATAATTTACCATGGTCTTCATTTTGTGTGGCATATGTATACTGCAATTCCCAATGAATCAGATGGGGTACTTTGTATCTGGCAGTGGAACCACATGTAGCTCTTGAAATTAACCGTCACTTCCATGACCACTAGCATCATCTCCTAGTAGCATCATCTTCAATGTCAGAACCACCACCGTTCTGAGTCTGACACTGACTAGGAGCTTTGGTCTCATCTGGATCCTGTGCCTGACTTAATGGTTGAGCCTGACTTTGTGACTGTACCTCATGATCCCCATTGCCACTGGGACCACCTGAGAAATTGGACGAAATCCCATCTTCTGCAGTTGCTGCAGCTCCACCTGTAGCTTGGAATGGTATAGCTGATGCATCCTGTGCTTGTACCTGACCGTAGCCATGAACTTATCAACATCATACCAGCCTCAGCTTATAACAGGGTGAGGTGATGTAAGCCCAGGTCAGGGGCCAGTCTTCAGGATCCTCTTTTAGAGAACCAGCTGTGAAGACAGTTTAAACCTTGCTGTATTAGGTCAAATCTCACTTTATCTTAATGGACAGCAGCTGTATCAACCTGTGGTTGTAGGTTGAGGGCTGGATAGATGGCTCTAAAGTTATAGGAGGGGTTGGCAAGGGTTAGGGTAGGGTTAGGATTGTAGGTTTTTTTTTTTATAGAATTCAGTTCAAAACCTTGCTGTAATTTAGAATTCAGAACTGACTTCAAGTTTAGGGTTGAAAGAAAAGCTAGGGTTTATGTTTATAGGGTTGTTAGGGTTCAGGGATGATTTAGGGTTGATTGGCTAGGGAATAGGTTTTGGCCAGCAGGGTTAGAGCTTGGAAAATTAGAGAATCAAATCTGATTCTGTGGAATACGAGTTCCAGATTTGATTCCCAAGCTAGGGTTTCCTAATGTGTCTAGGACCCTAGGGAGGGTGGCTAGGGGGAGGCGGAAGGGAATAAGGTTCAGCCAAGGAGGGGTTGGTTTTAGGGTTTGATTGAAAACAGAATTCTGTTTAGTATTTGAATTCAATTCCCAACCTTAGGGTTAGGGTTTCTAGAGGTAGAAGATGAATTGCAGAATTTTCGAAAACTAAACCCCTCTCTCCCCTGATCGATAGAAGAGAAAAAGAAAAAAACGAGGAAAAAGAAAACTAAGGCAAGGAAGAGTGTACCAGTGCCACAGGATCAGGCTTTTATACCATGTAAAAAATAATGAAGAAGGAGATCAAGCCTTGTGTGTTGAAACTCCATATTCAATTCAATGTGGAACCTTGTGTTTTGAAGCTCCCTAGTCAATACAATATAATTTGTAACACGAGCGATACATTACTTGGGGGCAGAATAGTCCAACAAAATAAAAAGAATATACCATTGACTGTTCGCAGCTGCGACTGACATGCATACTTAGGCCTTTTGTATCATTTATGACTTCACATAGATTGATCCTGGGTCTAAATCAGTAGGTATAATTTTCCAAATTTCTCAGCTAGACCTAGGTTTGGCACTGGAAATCTTTCTATTTATAGAATAGCATAGAGATTGATCAGATGTCTGGTTCATTGCTAAACATTCGCTGATGCATATTCATCCTAATAGATGAAATCACATATCCAGGTCAATTCGGTTGGAAATCTTAGTAATTACTTCCCTCCTTCTCATACTTATTTCCTAAATATGTCCTTGATTTCTGTTTGGCAGAGCATATGCTATTTTATGCGAGTGAGAAATATCCTTTGGAGGACAGTTATTCAAAGTATATAACAGAGGTACTTGACTCATGCATAATTTGGTTTTAGAGCTCAAAATTTGAATATGCATTTTTTCAGTGTTTTTTCTTCTTTTTCGTTTTGGGGTATGGTGGTTCATTTCATACAATTAATGGAACTGGCAACTTTTATGATTGTATAATTCATATCTATGAGCCCACAAAATTTTTTTGGTCAATGCATGGGTATTATCATGCCTTTTTGATTTGGTTTAATGTTTGAACTGTGAATTCCTCATGCTTTTTATGAACTGGAGCAACCTTTGGGCCCATGTCCCAAGGAGATTTTTTTTGGGTGTTAAAACATATTTGATATCGTGTCTCTGGTTATTTCTTCAACTGATTTTTACCTGCCCCTATAATGTTAAGGTCTTAGCATAACTTTTTACTTCTTAATGTTAAATTGTCTAATTATTTTTCTGTTCTTGGAGTAATTGTTCCTTAATGGGAACTTTAATGAGTTGCAAGGCAAATGGTTCCTTTGATTCTCAAGGTTTTACAAAATTGCCAGAAGCTTAGGTTTTTTTCCCCTTTGTTGAATAAGTTATTACCAAACCCTAAGAAGGTCAAAGAGGTAAAAGGGGTTTGTGGGGGGTACAAACAAGGGAACCAAAAGGGGAGAGAGACTAAGACCCCAAGTAAGTACCACGGTGGGAGATCTCGGTCTTGAACGAGATTTCGCCACTTAAAAAAACCGAGATCTCGATCGAGATCTCGCCATCTCGGTCGAGATATACAAATTTTCTAGCGTAAACTCGGTGGCCCATCTCAGTGGGTTTTAGGGCCCTGGTTGGGCTGAAACTTGGTATTTAGCCTATTTAAGGCCTTTTGAACACATTGGTGGCCTTACATTTGTGAGAAATAACCCTAAGTATGTCTTCTAAGTCGACCCTATGTGTAAAATTGAAATGCTGTGAAATGCAAGGTTAGACAACATGTAATGTAGAGATATCAAGTAATTCAAGTTATCAACTATCAAGTATCAAATACATTACACATCGAACTGTTAAAGAACTTAAATGTCTTCAAAATTTTACAACCATAAGAAGTTTTAGACTTTTAGTGAGTCATAAGTCGTAATTCATAAGTTCACAATCACAAGAGTACAAGAGTAACAACTAACAAGACTACAAGATAACAAGAGTTTCACTCAACATTCTGCCTCAACTGATTTTGAACGGTGGCCATGTATGACTCCCAAGTCAACTCATCATTGTAGTATGTCACATATCGGTTTATGTATAATTGATATATCTCCATGTCAGAATACTGGAGGAATAACACTTTGGGGTAACTGTCAATTGTGGGTGGGTGAAAGAGCCATTGCTGCTCTTGTTGTTCGTGTTTTTGTTGAATATATGGGTAGGGGTTTTTAAACCAGTCAGTCAACAGCCCACCTTCGCTCCCATATGTGTACTCTCCAGGTGCAGGGTCATGAGGATTGCATCATTTTCATAAGAATCATAAGAAGAATACCTAGTGTAATCTGACCTGGTGCTGTGATCTCCATATAGGTACCCCGATGACTGTCAACTGGCCAAACTTTGTTGTGAACCACTGTGACCATGATCTAGGCTCATGCTTCCCATGTTCAATTCAAGATTCTGCATGCTCGCATCATCATTCATTTGCCTCTGGTTTGGTCTGCTCTTCCTACTCCTAGTATAAGTCTGGGAGATAAGGGAACTATGGCTCGCATGTGTTGGATGACTTCGACCTAGTGGAGGTGACTCCCTTTGTTGACCCTGACTTCAACTAGCAACACCACAGCTTGATTGCCTCCATGACTTGATGGCTGACTTGGCCACTTGGCCCCTCGGTATCATCGGCATCACTCCCATTACTAGACATCACCGCAGTTGTTTCAAGTCGACCAGGTGGCTTCACAAATGGTACACTCAGTCCTGCTGATGCTGCTATAGCAGTCGACCCTCATCAGAAGACATGTGGTCGGCCACAACATCTGGGCCCATGGCAGCAACAATGGTAGGATCCGGCTGCCCTCCTGGCCCATCCAACACTAGGCCACCTCGATCCCTAACCCACTGATATATGACATCATCTTCCTCATCCTTTGCAGGGCTCTTGGAATATATCAGTCAACTCAATTGGTTCCCGATTTTAGTCATCTATGTCATCTTGTATGTGCCCTACTCTCAATCTCATGTTGTAATGCACATACACTAAGTCCTTGAGCCTCTTACTCCCCAATTTCTTCTGTACCTTACTATGGATGAGCGAGAAGGTGATTCAGTTTTTCTCACAATCAGAGTATGAACAAGTCTGTGAGAGTACTTTAATTGCTATGTCCTTGAGATTTGGCGAACTAGTTCCATATAGCACCCACCAGTTAGCTGCATAACCAAATATAAGAATGCATTAGGCAAGTAATACTTATATAACTTATCAGTTGTCCCTTATAGAGTTATGGTAATGGACTATTTACTAGGATCAATTTTTTGCGTAGTTGCAATCGCAGAAGGCTTTCCAAAACTCCCAGAGGCATCCCTGAACTATACACCAATTGTTCAAGTATTGTACTTTTACTACTGTATATGCACTAATGCAAGAAGTTGAAGAAACAATTGAATAAGTTCTCACCTCTCCATTAATTGTCCCTTGCATGACGGGATTTGGCACAAGCTTCTCCACCACGTCTTGCACCCCATTCATCAACCTTACATTAAGCCCCAGATCATTATTGTAATGGTGCTTTTGGTTGAGGTAGTAAGCTTGTATTGTGGAAATAAAAAATTTGGTTGTTTACTTGTTTATAAATTATAAGTTATAAGTTATAACTTATAACAAATTAACGATCCAAATTATAGTATATAACAAAAACTTAAAGACTTAAAAGTGACTCACCAACCAAGTGCAAAGGATGCATCAAGTGCGTCTCCCATCTATCATCGATGATCCTCTTGTAGGATTTGAAGAAGCCAGGGGCAGCAGCTTTAACCAACTCTTTCATTTGCTGGAGGGCAGCATATATGTGGGGCATTGTGGGCTTCTTCTCCGAATCCACCATCCTTAAAACAAACATAATAGGTTCTAAAATGTCCACTGTCCTATTTAGCTGCCTCCAAAAGGAATCATCAGCTATGGTTTGTTGGACTACTACCGCATCAGGATGGCTAGATCCACGCCAATTAAACCACTGCTCACTTGCAAACATGTGCCTTTGACCCACCACTTTCTTCCTGGAAGCTTTTCGAGCTACATAGTTGGTGGCGAATCTAGTCAATTTAGGTCTGACTAGATCACCCTTACAGTGGTTCCTCATCATCTTCAGCACATAACTATGGTTACAAATAAAATTATTGACCCTTCTAGCCTTGTCAACCACAACATTGATTGACTTTCTCTTCCCCAAGTCCTTCAATATGAGGCCAATCGAGTGTGTTGCACATGGTGTCCAAAAGAGGTGGATCTTGTTGCTCTTCTTCTTCATCAACATTTCACCAACTTTCTTGAAGTTAGCACCGTTATCTGTGACAATTTGGACAACATTGCTTGGCCCTACCTCGAAGACCATCTTCCTAAGAAGCTCGTAATGGTAGTCGGCATCTTTAATTTTCTCTAAGGCATCCACTGACTTAAGGAAGGATGTCCATTGTAGCTCAGCATGAAATTAATGATAGACTGTCTAGTAGGACCACTCCATCCATCAGCCATCAGAGTAACACCATATGTTGTCCATCTTTCCTTCAATGAACCAATGTATTCCTCCACCTCCTGCTTCACCTTTGTTAAATATTTATTCATTACTTCCCAAGCTGTTGGGCCTTTAACCTCCACACTGCCCTAGAAACTGCATTGATCATCCCCTGATAGTATGGTGTTTTGGTTACATTGGTTGCAATGTTGTTATAGAGCATGAAGTTGTTGATCGCCAACCTAGCTTCCTCCTCCCTACACTCTTTTCTACCTCCAGCAAACATATATGAAATGCTTCTTTGATAGGTGTCTTGATGCTTGAAAAGGGAGGGGTCTTAGTCAAATGTGGCATCATAATATGTAGTCGTTCTCCTTTCAGTCCTCTCACTTCCATGAAAACTATGTCTAGGTGGCATGGATGCCCCGACCCCGAACCACCTGCTCCTCTTGTCTGTTCATATTGCCTCACATTCTCAAAATGTAAGGATTGTCTGCTACCTTCCTTTGCAACCTTCATTTGTCTCCACTCGGCCTGTGACTTAATACCCATAACCCTCCTCCTCTCCTCATTGTCGTCCGACTCCTCATCAACATCAACAAAGGTCTCCCCAACACTGTATCCTCAAATTCCCTTTGCTTGTGTGCCATCTCCTCCTTTTTTTGTTTCCCTCCCTTGAAAGTTGCTGCAATTGCTTTCTGCACTTTATAAGGAACATTGGGATACTTGGCAATATCTTTGTAGCTTCTAGCCAAATGTTGTTTTAATCTAGTTGAACCACCAGAATTCAAGGTCTTGAGGCAATACTTGCATCGAGATATTTTTTTGTCGGCAGTCAGTGTATCCCATGTTGCCAAGCAATGTCTTGGGTCCCATTGCCACTGCCAGTGTCGCCACTCCCATTAGTTGCCATTTAAGATACAAGTCTACAACACTGAAATACATGCATGGATGTTTCCAAATAATCATTAGAATAATTTTTAGATAAATAAAAACATCTAAAAACAATTTATAGAACAACAAAACACACTTTTTTTCTAAGATAACATATATACAATGCTCAAATAGACATGTTTGTATTTTTAAAATAAACTACAGAATATGAGCATCATTTAAGAAAAAAAAAGATAATTTTTAAATAAAATATTAATTTTATCATTATTTTATGTAAAAGCAATTTATAAAACAACAAAACACACACTTTGTTCTAAGGTAACATATATACAATGCTCAAACAGACATGTTTGTATTTTTAATATAAATTACATAATATGAGCATCATTTAAAAAAAAAAAGATAAAATTTTAAAATAATATATTACTTTTCATAATTATTTTATTTAATTATTCAAATAAAAAAATAAAAAAAATACAGCAAGCGTGATAATCAAAATATGAATACATGGGGTTGTAACCCTCTCAATGTAGTTTAGCATAAGTGATAATCACATTCATATCATAGGTATTTTTTTATATTTTTTAATTTTAATTTTTAGATAATACATTTTTTAAATACGAAAATTCAAAAAATATAGCAGAAAATTAAATTTGTTTCCATGAAAGTGTAGATGAAAGCTGGTAGATCAATATATAATTTTATGCTAGACTCACATCCATTGTAGAGCATTCTATTTGAAAAAAATTCAAATTTGAGGGAAAATCTTACCCTTGTTGAAGATCTAGTTGAAATAGGCTTGAATGATGATAATATGATGTTGTAGATGTGTTAAGGATGTTTAGAAGTTGAATCCCCAAAAAATTCTGGGAAAAAAAAAGGTTTCCGACAAGTTTTGAGAATTGCAATGAGAGAGAGGTGAGATATGCCTCTTTCGAGCAAGATAAGGGGTTTTAAAACCCCCTAATCCAAGTGGTTGGACCAGAGTTGGGAGATCTTGCGAGAACTCGAGGGGAGATCTCCCATCTTTCCCAACTCGTCTCGCTATCTCTAAATAGCGAGATATATCGCGAGATCTCCCACCATGCAAGTAACAACTTCAAATAGAAGGCTTTCCAAATCATGTTCAAAGTTTTGGTGTTTGAGTTCCATCTTTTAAGATTCTGATCTAAATGGTGATTGAGGGAAGCCCCAAACACAAAATGGCGGATGGTATCACTAATAGAATCACCACTAAAGGACCTAAGGATTCACGATCACTCTCTAGAAAAACTTGGATGAATTTAAAGCGAGGCCAAATGGAGGAATGGCATTTCTACAAATGGAACTGGTCAAGGGCAAAAAAGAAACAAGTGCTTGCTGTCTTTTAGTATGACTCCAACATAAGATACAATGCAAAGGGACAGGGAAATGGTGGGGGGTGGGGGGTGGGGATTCAGCTCATCTACATCCTTGACTCTAGGCAACTCAAAATTCAAAATAAATAGCATGATGGACGGAAAAAGAATCTGAATCCAAGAGGTTGTAGGCCTTCCAATGGGGTCTAACATATGTTAGAATCATTTCTAAAACTTAATATTTTTTTATTATGTTGTGATTTAATTCTTAAAAGATATATTTTTAATCCTGAAATTAAAAAATCTTCTTTCCATCAAACTGTAGATCAGACCAAGTTAACCTATATTTAATCAACATGCATAGAACAAGTGTAGAACATAGATTATTAAAAAAAAAAAAAAATTGGGATGAATAGCTTTCTTGAAGATTTGGTTGCAAACAACTTACCACCTTGATATTTGCAAGAGATGTTGTAGGAGTTTAGTTGATCAATGTAAGAGGTAACCCAGTGAAGTTACTGGGAAAAAGTCGCGCAAAAACCAATGAAAAGAGTAGTTGAAGAAGCTGGGGTGAGATCTCGGTCGAGATTGAGTTAAAATCTCAATTTGATCGAGATATGAGGATCTTACACTGGTGGCTCGGTCGAGATATGGAGTCATGATCTCAACTCGACCAAGATCTTGCTCGAGCTTTTTGATTTTTTTCTGTTTCACCTATAATCTGTGTCTTGACTTTGTAAAGAACAAGATGTCTCACGAGTTCTCAAACCATGAGTTTAAGTTTAAGATGAAGGTGTGTAGAAGGTTGAGATTTTGGATGTTTGTCATCAGTCAGCATGTACTTCTATTTTTCACTTTAGTTGTTCCTTGTACCATGGGAGTGTCAAGGGAACTTCTTTTTCTGTTTTGTCATGGAAGGCTTGGTCACCATAGCTTGTTTTATACCTGATGATAACAAATGCAATTTTCCTTGGTAAGGCATTTGATGCATGTAGTATCAGAAGATTCAGAACATTGTATTTTTGTGGTTTGTTGTTACTTCTATACTGCAGTATGATACATCTCTTTCCTGGATATGTTGGTTATCCATGAGATTGTTCATGTAATAATCCTAAATGAAATGGTGCAAATCTTGCTTCAATCCTTCTTCATGTGTCCTCTGTGGCTGATGTGCAGCATGGCGGCTCTACTAATGCTTTTACATCTCATGAGAACACAAACTACCATTTTGATGTCAACAATGACAGCTTTGAAGAAGCTTTGGATAGGTCAGTCGTTTTGTCTTTTTCGTGTAAGTGGCTGTCTATGTCTATACGTATGTTGATTCTTGTTGTGACCTCAAAAATGTACTTAATACAATAATAAGCTATATATATGTGTAACTAACATCACTTTTCTCACAAAAAGCTTATATTGAGATGGTGCACATCAGAATTGTTTTCAATTGGTTCCAGAAAATGAAACTCTCTTCCCCCCACCCCCCTGACTGTGTTTATGAATCGGGAATATTTAGCACTCTTTTTCTTAAAGTTCTTTTCTTCTTTTTCTTGGTTTTTTTTTTTTTTTGGGGGGGGGGGGGGGGGGACATTGTGAGGGAACTCGCCGTAACTTGTGTTGACAAAAAAAATGAGATGCATGATCGGTACAAAAGGAATGTTGGTAGATGTCCTTATTACTTTCCTTCCAGGTGTTTCAGCAAAGGATGAGAGCATCTTCCACAATAGGTTACTGGGCTTTAAAGGGCCTGCATTTCCTGTTTTGATATTTTGGCGTGGAGAAGTAACTAAAAATAGAAGTTCATATAGTCCTACTTCAGTTGCCACCTCTTTTTGGTGCAGAATACATCTTTAAATTTTTTGTGGCAGCTTTATTTTTTACTTTTATGAAAAAAATATTTAAATTCGAAGTAAGGAGGAAAAAAACAGGGGGTGGGGGGAGGGGAAGGAGAAATAGAAGTCTGAGCCAAGCACAAACACCTACTTATAATCATTGAAAGAATGAACAGAGAAAGGGGAAGAGCACCAACAAAACCAGCACGCTAAAGAAAGGGAAACTTCTTAACTAAAGTGACCAAAGCCAAGAAGCAAAACTATCCAGGATCCATTGGCTCATGACAAAGAGCATGACCTCCAATATCCAAGCTTGAAGGCAAATTCCTTTGTGGGCAGGGTTCAGAATAAGCAATTTAAGGGCAATTCTTGGGAAAAGTATGGAGCCAGGGTTTTGGTGCTTTAAATCATGAGGGGATCGGAGAGGAGCAATAGAGTAAGTGAGCCAGGATGGGTTAGAAGTCAGAACAATGGATTGAATGGCTAGAAGCTGGCCCATTAAGACAGGAAGAGTCAACCGTAGAGAAGTGGGTGGTGGGCTTGAGGCCAGGGAGGGAATGGCCAAAGGAGTAGGGGCCACAGTAGGGCCCAGCCAAGGAGGAGGTAAATGGTGGATACGGAGGATTTAGGGGCTAGAAAGGATATAATTTGCCCTTTGAGTGGTAGAGAATGACAGAGGATGTTTTTAAGAGGAGAGATTCAAGGAGGGATAGAGGGTCTCTAGAGTGTAGGAGGGTCTCAGACTGATGGAGTGATGGTGCAAGGGAATATCAGTCACTGGAGAAGGTAATCTTATTGCAGAGGACTTCTTTTCAAGATTGACTGCAGGGATCGCTGACAGGTCAGAAATGGCTGAGGCTGTTTGATTAGATGGATGATCGAGAGAAGCAGGTGCAAAATGGTTTCAACCAAGGGGCAAAGCTGGTTTTGTTTTCTTCAGTCGACTAACCGATAGAAGATGCCGAAGCCAGAGTATTCTTGTTGTGTTGCTGGTGGTGGCTGGTTCTGGTTCACTGGAGGGCTACCTGAGTGTTAAATTGATGCTTTGTCCAGTACTTCCAACCAATATTACTTTCACACATGATGGGAGTTGGGACTCTGCTTTCCAAAATCTCACATCGAGTACTTCCTATTCTCTACATGCTCCTGTTTTTCGTGGAGTTCCTCTCCAAATGCCTCTGCTCCTTTCTGGAACAGCTGTTTTGGGACTGAGAGAGCATTTAATAGACTTGAATTTCGTCTGATTCTTAGTCAAAGAAGTTTCTTCTTGAGGTTAGCCTTTAAATAACTTCATTTGGAACAAGAGCTTGTACTGCGATATGGTTTTGAAAACAAGACTTTAGTGCATTTTTTGGACCCCATGTGTCCATATGGTCCTGGAATGCTTGCAATTCAATGTGATCATGCTAATTTATCTTCCTAAATTCCTGTAGCACACTCTGAGGGTCAAACTTTAAGGTTGTTTGTATTGAGAAGTGATTGAAACAATGGTCCTAGGCCACCGACACCTCTTCTGAATCCCACCCTTGATCACTACTAGTCCATACGTTTCTCCCTGTTAATATCAAAGTCCATTTACCAAAAAGTGCATTCTTCGTTCAACAAACTTTTGCTTTTGCCAGCAGATTTCTCTAGTTTTTATTTCCTTGGAATTGTGAACCATGATTTTTATTGATTCCTATCATTCAGATTTGCGCAGTTCTTTATCAGACCGTTGATGTCTCCTGATGCTACTATACGGGAGATAAAAGCTGTTGATTCTGGTAAGTTTCGCTCAAGTTGATTGTTCTGCAGTAGTTCCAAGCGGTTCAGAAATTTACTGAAGCGTTTTATTTTTTCCTTTTGTACAGAGAATCAGAAAAATCTATTATCTGATGCTTGGAGAATGAATCAGGTATCAGTTATTCAGGACACATTAACTGTGCAACCTTGTTTAAGATTATTGCAAGTTTGCAACGCATTCTGATTGTTGATATGCAGTGTTGCTGCATTTTTAATATTAACGGCTCGAGCTTTCGGACAAGTGATTGTAACACGGATCAAAGTCGGGAGTTTGAGTGTTTGATTACGGAAGTGTAATAGATTCCCATGTCCAGACACATTATCCCCTGGTGTCTGGAGGGTCATGTGCACAAGGCCTGCCTGTGCCCAGGGTTTTAATATCATAGTTGTCAATATGTCTCCTTGACGTTGAATTTCATATGGGAAATTCTTGGGGCCACCTCTTGAGTTTACCCCGAAACATTAATGCCACCCTACAACAGATCAAAATTTCAGTTAGAGCCCCTACTGGCAGGTTCGTTTTTCTTAAAAGATTAACGTACCCCTCTAATGATGTGAAGTACATATCATACCCTTTTGACCGAAAAAAATAATAATCTTTGAACCAAGAAGAAAATACCAATGTTTGCACCTTAAAATGAAGTAACAGTATTTCAATGATTCCTTCATCAATCTCTTTTGAAGTTGTTTTGGTGTTCGTTTGGTTGGTTCTTTTGATTAAATTGGTATAATAAATACCATGGTTTGAGACCTTGATCTCGATGGGGATTTTGCTTGGCCCAAAAAACCGAGATCTCACGAGATCTTGGCTGAGTCGTCTAGTTTTTGCCAGCTCAACTCAAACCAACTTGTTGGCCCATCTTGGTGGGTTTTAGGGCTTAGTGTGGGCTGGAAATTTGTAGTTACCCTATTCCGGCCTTCCAAACACAATGGTAGCCCTAGGTTTAAAAAAAAAAACTAGTGTAGGTGTGAGTTCCAAGTTCCAACTTGACCCTAATTTCGAAAAATGTACTAATAAGTGTGCTACAAACTTACAAAACATAAGAGTACATAACCATTGTTTGATAAAATGAATACATCAAGGTTTAAAGTCAAAGAATACGTTAAACATGTTTATTGTTCACAATTTCACGTGACAAGATTGATGTACTTATAAATTAACACT
Source organism: Hakea prostrata (assembly GCF_041222555.1). Taxonomy (NCBI): domain Eukaryota; kingdom Viridiplantae; phylum Streptophyta; class Magnoliopsida; order Proteales; family Proteaceae; genus Hakea; species Hakea prostrata. The sequence goes on from NC_142609.1 coordinate 5,453,104, forward strand.
GGGAGTACAAGAATAACAAGACTAAAATAAATGAGGCATTAAGAAAATTCTCCAATAACTGCTCTACCACACTGGCACCAGCACCATCTCCACCACTTCCAATGGGTTTTGCAGCTCCTTAAGGTCATTAAGCTCTAGTCAACTCCAAATGATACAAGTTTTCAGCTACAACTTCCTGCACCTTAGGAGGGACTTGGTGGCACTTGGGTCTATCTGCTTAAACTATAACCAAGCATTGGTTGAACCTTGTTTTACCTCTAGCAAGACTATACTATGGTAGGTACACATTATTTTCTGTCTTCTTGCATCCATCAGGACTCTTTGTTGTCAAGAAATATTGTCACCTGCTATTGTTTAGTATTAGGAAGTAAGACCTAGGAAGCAACCTATAAATTGAATTGGAAACCATTATATTCAGTGCTGAAGTGAAACAGTTAAGATACTTATAATATGTTTATCAAACTATTGAAGTGTGTGTTTGCATTTCAAACCTTATGCTGAAATGTGGAGAAGTGGTGACTGGTGAGTTTCACTCGACATTACATAACATTTGGTTAATGAGTTTGTAGTAAGAAAGTTTCCCATGTCATCTCGTCCCTATAGTATGCCTCTTATAAGCATCTATATTATGCATATATGTAATATGATTTGCAAACTGAAGGAACAACAACCTAGGGTAATCTTCAATGGTGGGCATGTGAAATCCATAATCTGGTATTGGCTCTTGAATATGTGGGTATGGGTTTCTGAACTTGTCACTTGATAACCCACCTTCGCTTTAATACTAGTACCAGCAAAGGTTGGTTTTATAATGAACATGACGTCCTCCATACTGGGAATAGGCACTATACTCAGAACTTGTCTTGTGATCAAGGTGCAAACATGGTTGTCTTTACCTTGGCGAGATGAAACAGCTAGGCAAGATAAGCTGTGCAGAATTTTGTGATATTTCCACGAAATTTCAACTGTTTTGTCTTGTGAATTATGGCCAATACCAGGTATATAAGCAGTGATTTCAAATCCAGAGGTTGGTCAAACTCTGGCAACTTTATGTAAGGCAGAGTTTGATTTTTGGGGGGTGATAGTGAAGATAGATGGCGAGTGCCAGATCGAATTGATCAGGTCATGTAGGAACAAGGTTCAAGTCCATTGAAATAGGGTATTTTGGAGGGACCTGTTTGTAATTTTTGGGCTTACAAACACAATTTCAATGATACATTTCCTGCGAACTTCCGATAGTCCATCTTTTTCCTCTCCATCTACCTTTTTTAGTCATTATTTACTCAAATCTTGGGTTTTCTCCCTTAATTTTGCTGGCAAATGCTGTATGGAGGTAGATTGAGCTTGATTTCATCAACTTTTGGGTGTTTCTTCCCTAAAATATATATATATATATATATATATATTTTTGAAAGTAAATATTCAACTATAGTTTAATGTTGATGAATATAACATATGTTGAACACCATAAGCCGACTACAAGACTTATGGTGTCGAAATAAATTTTTCATGCAGTCTTTTTTTTTTTTTTTTTGGTTTAAGCCCATATCTATTTGCACTGGTAATGGATGAATTAACCAAAGACATTCAAGATGAGGTCCCCTGGTGTATGCTTTTTGCGGATGATATTGTGTTGATTGATGAGACCCAAGTGGGGATTAATACCAAATTAGAATCATGGAGAGTAGCTTTGGAATCAAAAGGCTTTAAACTTAGTAGATCGAAGACAGAATATCTAGTTTGTAACTTTAGTCATGATCGGGCAGATGATGAAGTGGTGATACTTGACGATAAAGAGATTCGTCAGAGTGATTGTTTTAGGTACCTAGGTTCAATCATAAGTAAAAGAGGTGATTTAGAAGATGAGGTTTCCCAAAGAATTAAAATAGGGTGGATGAAGTGGAGAGGTGCATCCGGGGTCTTATGTGATCGGCGTATTCCATTAAAGCTTAAAGGAAAATTTTATAGGACCGTTGTCCGACCAGCTATGATGTACGGTGCAGAGTGTTGGGCTGTTAAAAAGAATCATATCGATAAACTCAGTGTAGCAGAAATGAGAATGCTAAGATGGATGAGTGGCAAAACTAGGATGGATAAGATAAGAAACGATCATATTAGAGTTGGTCTGGGAGTTGCTCCCATAAGTGATAAGCTTAGAGAAAGTCGTTTGAGGTGGCACGGCCACGTTCAACGGAGACCTATAAATGCTCCTGTTCGGAGAAGTGATATAATCCATATTGAAGGAACTAGAAGAGCTAGGGGTAGACCTAAGATAACCTTAGGAGAAGTGGTGAGAAAGGATATGTATAGCTTAGGCCTTGTATCTAGCATGGCCTTGAACAGAACTGATTGGAGGGCAAGAATCCATGTAGCCAACCCCATTTAGTTGGGAAAAGGCTTATTGTTGTTGTTGTTGTTGTTAAAAAAATTTATTTTCCTATATTCAAAATATTAAAGATTTATATGATATACAACTTGCATGGTGATGGAATAAATATATATTGTACTCCATAGGCTGTGCTACGGTTTCACAGAGTTGAAATATTTTGCCATAGTAGAATAATTTATTTTACCTAAAAAAGTTAGTATAATAATATAAAAATTATAAAAAAGGTGCCTGGTAGAACATCAGGTATGGTTTCACAAAGTTGAAATATTTTGCCTCAATATAATAAATTAATTTTCCTAAAAAGTTAGTATAATAATATACAAAATTATAAGAAATAGGAGCCTGGTAGAACATAAAGGGGCGTGCTACATAATCCATTGCAAAGTGGATGCTTTTCAACACCATCCCATCTAGGGGTGTCAATTTTCAACCCAAACCGTTAAACCGGACCGAACCAGCCTGTTATAGCCCGAACCGGCCCGAACCGATCCTTAATGGGCCGTAATCGGGCTGGCCCGGCCTAGCCCGTGTGCGGCTCGTCAGCCCGTTAGTCTTTACATAAATAAAATTAAAATATTAAATGTAATTAAATTTTGTTTGGAATTGTTTAAATGTAATTAATGATCCATGAATTTCGATGTTTGAGACGTTGAGACTCGAATTTGAGTAGTTGAGAGTTGCTTAAGTTTTAAATTTTAACTTTTTAATTTTCAAATTTCATTTAGTTTTATTATTTTAAAATTTAAAAGTCTTAATTGATAACTCTTAACTCTTAAGTCTTAATCTTAATCATTAACTTTTTAATTTTCAAATTTCATTTAGTTTTATTATTTTAAAATTTAAAAGTCTTAATTGATAACTCTTAACTCTTAAGTCTTAATATTAATCGTTAACTTTTTAATTTTCAAATTTCATTTAGTTTTATTATTTTAAAATTTAAAAGTCTTAATTGATAACTCTTAACTCTTAAGTCTTAATCTTAATCGTTAACGTTGTTTCAGTTTCAGACTTTCAGTCTTTAACATTTTCGCTTTTGTGAAATCAGGCATCAAGGTTTCAAATTTCATTTTCACCGTTTCATTTCCAAACCGTTAGTCAACCCGAACCCAAACCGCACCAAACCAAAACCGCACCGAAACCGTTATCTTTTAAATGGGCTGGTTTGGGTTGGGGGTTTTTCAGCCCGAAACCGTTAGGCCCGGCCCGAAACAGCTCCAAACCGCACCGTTGACACCCCTAATCCCATCTAACATAGCACGGTGCCCCTATTACCACATGATGATTGACACTATTGCAGAGGCTGGTCTAGGTTACCATGACACCACCCCTTATGAGATAATGAATGTGTATCTTCCGCAAGAGAGGGTAGAGATTGATGACCATGTTGGAGGAATATGGCCCATTTGGGAGAGTTATGGATAATGTGTGATGGATGGATAGGTCTGACAAAATGTCCATCAATTTTATGGTATGCTGTGATGAGTAGACAATCTTCTTAAGATCAATGGACACGTATAAAGAAGTCAAGGTTCATAGGTATACTTAGAGGCTTCTGTAGGATGTGGTGGAGGAGAGAGTTTATGATGAATAACACCAGATGCAACCTATTTTGGACACTGTGCTGGCCACTGCATTGATATTTTGTTGAAGGATATTAGGATGATCAAGATTGTGCATGGTGCAGTCGAGAAGGCAAGGTAGGTCACATGCTTTATCTACAATTACAGGTGCACCCAAGGCGTGTTGAGGGAGAAATCCAGTGGGGATCTAGTTCTACCTAGTATCTCTAAGTTTTCCATGAATTACATTGCTTTGAGAGGTATTGAGAGCAATAAATATGAACTGAGATCAATGTTGGCATCTAAAGATTGGTTTCAATGAAGAGGGTCTAACACTTAGTGTGGTTGACAGCACAGGCTACCGTTTTATTAGATGACTTCTAGATACAGTTGGGCCATGTAGTGAAGTTGATGGACTTAATTATAAACATCGCACCTATGGTAGACTCTTCTATGAAGGGGCCCACTATGCCCCAACTGTCTGCTGCCACTAAAGCAAGGGATGCCCTGTATACCACAAGTCCAAGAGGCAGCACGACATTCCTGAAGATCATCAATGATCCGTGGATTGCTCATCTTATGCATCCACTGCATAAAGCTGGTAAGTAATGGTTGTTTATGCAATATGCTAGCAATAGTTATTTGATCATACCCTATATTTGATTATGAAGTCCAAATTGTGCAGCATACCATCTTTACCCCAAGTACTAATCTAGCAAAAAAATTTGGTTTTATATAGATTTGATAGAAGCGGTGATGCAGTTGGTTGCCAAGTTGGAACTGGATCCCATGCTGTAATTCGTTAGTAATATTGAGGTGACATAGGACTTAGGAGTTCCATTTGAAAGAAGTTTGTAACATCAATTACTCTTTTGAGTTCCATTTGAAAGAAGTTAGTAAAATCAATTACTCATTTGAGTACCATTTGAAGAAGTTAGTAATGTCAATAACTCTTAACCATTATTATAAATGATGGTAGATCAAGACATCCAGGAATGCCTTTTGAGTCATTGATGCTGTGGTGCAAAGACATGCGGTGATCTTATTCAAATCAATATCTTCTAACCATTATTGCATTTTACAAATGATAAGATTATCTAATAAGTAACAAATAGTCTTTATGGTATAATGTGGTGGGTCCTATATGGCTATATGGCGTGAGTGCAAAGAACGTGAGGTGGGTGGCAATCTAGGTCCTCGTATAGTTGCTCCACATTTGGATGTGAAAGAAATTGGAGCACCTTTTCTGTGATTCACTCAAAAGAGGTGTAACAGCTTGGGTTCTTAACGCCTTAATGACTTAGTCTATGTGACTACAATAAGATGTTGAAGCTTCATCCCATAGTGTGCATGGGCTGAGAGAGCAATGGGCAAAGGGATAACATTGATCTCGCAGATGTCTTCTAGGTGGAATCTAAGGTGGAAGACCCTATGGTGGATTGAGTGACTGATGTAAATCGAATTCTGAAGGAGGGGGGGGGGGATCTCCCTAGAATTTGGGATTTGCCCAGAATCTCCAGCAAACAAAGTAAAAATATAATGGAATGCCTATGGGTATCCAAGAAAGTTGTTGGAATCTCTTAGGAGGGATATGGGTCAATCCAAAATTATGCAAGAAGGCTTTTGGAGAAGGGAAAAATTAGGGTTTTGGCAAAACCCAAGATGGAATAGTTTACTAGGTAGTAGGATAGCCAAAATAATATTAGGAAAATTAGGAAAGGTAAAGGAATCCTGTGGTAGGGGTTTGGATGGGTTAGGGAATGACTCTTGGGAAGGCTATGGGTGGATCTATAAAAGATCTTGGGCGATGTGATTCTTTTTTTCTTTTTTTATTTCTTTCTTTCTTTTCTTTTCTCTTTTATGCTACTGTTGCTGTAAGTCAGAGAGGGGAGGGAAGGGAGGCTGAGAGAAAGGGAAGGAGTTGGGGCAGGGGGGCCTGGGGGCTACTGCAAGGGGCAGGGGAGGTTGGGAATGGGTGGGGAGGGTTGTAGGGGTGAGAGGCAGGGGCTAAAGGGGTCTGCAGGGGGTGGAAGGCCTGCTGCTGTGTTGTGGCAGCAAGGGGGAGGGGTTTATTGGGATGTGCAGAACAGGGGAAGAGCAGGGAGGGTGTTGTGGGGCTAGGTGAGGGAGGGACTGTCTTGCTGGGAATGAAGGGGAAAGGGGGGAGGGGGGCGAGAATGAGCCTGTGATGGGGTGGGGTGGGTCTTCTAGGGCTGTGCAAGGAAGAGGAAGGGTGGGGAGGGCTGTGGTAGAGGGAGAAGGCAGGGGCTGGGGGTGGGGAGCTGCTGTATTTGTTACTTGCTGTACTTGAGGAATATGGCTTTGAATCTTCTAGATGCTGGAAATAATGATGGAGATGCTGATCCTTGAACAGAACTCTTTAATTCTCAAACATGCCCCCTCAACTAGGAACCATGATCCTTAACTGAACTCAATTTTATTCAGTAATCAGACTTAAGGAATTACAAAGAAGCAATGCTATTTTTAGCCTACTACTAGAACTAGACTCTTAAGTTGGATTGCTTTATAGACTAAGATCCCACCACATAATCTTGACTCTTGAAATAGAATCTAAGCATCTTAGAAAACACTTGCTGAAAATTAAAGATTAGATAACTTAAAACTCTATCCAAGGAAGTTCACTTGAATAAGAACTCTTGAGGACACAACTACCAACTACTACCCAACAACTAATAAAGACAAATTCTAATCAAAGGCAAACTCCTAAAAGATAAGAACCTTTCTTGTAAAAGGGTCTTACCTTATCCACAATTTAACCATTTCAAACACAACTCAAATTGAGAAGTAAAACCCAAATTGGACTCTAGGACTAAATCTGGAATTAATGCCAGCGATAAAAGAGGGCTGAAAATGCCCCAAATACCTTTCCTAGAAGGTTCGGCCAGCCTATGGAGGATTCTTGGAGCCATCTAGGGGGCTGCACTTAGGGTTTTGGCCAGGGGTCAAACTCGTGGTCACATTAGTGGGGTAGAGGTGAGCCACTGCTAGATTTGCTTGGGAGGAGGCCTGACCTAGTTAGGCCAACATTGATGTAGATGAGTCTATGAATGATAAAGTTAGGGTACATGCTCGGGAGGCAACAATTGTTCCTTTTGTGGCATTAGGTGGAGCTAGTGTGGATGATGAAGATTAGTCAATGGACCCAGGTGGTGATGAGGCTCAGCCTTTTACACTTGGACAAGATCCAAACGAGACCCGACCTCCTAGTCAGGCTGGGACTTGTGTTGGAAATGATGGTGGAGACTTACTTTGCTACTACTGGAGCTTCTAGAGCATTATGTGATATCAGTGCCAGAGTCATCAAGCCCATCAGATTCACTGGGGAGTTCATAGTTTACACATGCCACCTAGGTCATGCACTATGGTGGCACATCTCGTCACAGGAGCAGGCTGTCCTCATCCACTGGTATTGGGGATTACTTGAGAGCATAGTCCAAACTTTGACCGAGGCGACTGAAATTTCGGCCAAAATCTCGGGTTTTTTTTTTTTTTCCTTCCAAAACTTGAGACGAAATCGTACAGGTGAAATTTTGTTCCAATGTTTAAACTCGTGCGATCAAAATTTTGACCAAGATGGGTTGAGGGATTTGATTGAAATCTGCGAAACCCTATTCAAAAGTCCTAAAACTTGGTTGACTTCTATGAAAATTTGTAGAATTTGTAGGTGTCACCAATCAAAATTTCAGGGATTTCCCTATCTTTTTGCCATTTTTGCCTCTTGCTACCTTAAAAAATCATCGTCCTTTGTCTTCCTTCACCTTGTTTGCTACTTGCTCAATGGCTGTAGTCCTTAGGGATTATGTGGTGGAGTTGTTGGATATGGAGTACTCTGAAACTTCATTTAGAGTGTGCATCTCAAGGGATGGATCCACCCAGACACTCAACTTGGAACTGAAGCCTGGGTGTTTCTTTTTGGTTATTGTATTTGTAATTTTGCATAAATAATTTAATGTATGCAATACAGTTTGTTCAATTTTATGACGTTTGTATTTCTAGGTTCCTCTCATGTGTACTAACACTTGAATGATAACTCTTTACTGGTTCTTTTAGCAAAGTACCTTTGCCATTGTGTTCTTTATGCTTTAAATAGGTAGTATGTGGGGAATCATAGAGAAAAAAACCCCCTAAAACCTAGTGGCAAAACTACTTGGGAAAATTTCTAGGTTTCAACTGAGATTCCAAAATTTCATTACCATCTAGGTTTCAAGGCTGGTTGAAATCAGCCTCAGAGTTAAGATTTCAAACTTGCTCGAGAAGGCCTCGTGGCCAGTTCCACATACGGGGTAGACAAACACAGACATTAAGAGCTTATTGGGCTCTATCTTTGACATGAGTATTGGGAGTTGGGACTATTGGCAGGAGTTCATCTTAGAGGGGCTCAAAGCAGAGTGGGTCATATTTTAACCTGTATGGTTAAATGGTTGGGAATTGGTATGGGGATATCTGCTGAATCTTATTCTAGTGTTGACTATGGCGGCTCCTATTCATAGTCGCGGTCTCAATAATAGTATGGCAACACATGCTTCTCCTTCATTGATGTCACGTTTTTCTACCCTGTCCTTGTCCCTGCAAACCAGCCAGTATCTGTATCCGTACTCGATGTAGGCAGCACCCAATGATCCTTATGATAGGTATGGCGGTGGATTGGTCAGTAGGATGTTGCAGACTTCATGGTATGATGACCCATATCCTAGGATTGGTTATATATTGATGATGCCACATACATGGAGTTGATGTTCTATTAATGTTCATTACTTCTTAGCTTCTATGTCATAGGGTGCATATGGGATAGGGTGAGTGTTGGGTCTGGCGGACATATAGCTGAATCAAGTCAGGCTGACATGGCATCTTTTTTTAGCGTAGGTCTCACTAGTTCGTTTAACTTATATAACTTAAATTATGACTTATGAACTATGATTTACTGTGTCTTTTGGAGTTCTAGCTTGTTTATTATAAGTTGTAAATGAGTACTGAATATGATTTATGACTTCTTGAATTCTAGTTGTTCTTGTATTTTAATGAAAGTTTCAATGTTCTCTTGTATATCCATGTTTACATTTGTTAAAATACATGATCTAGATCTGTCCACATATGCATTTGCAATTCAAGAACGCTTTGTGTTTGGTTTTAGTAAAAAAAAAAAAAAAAAGATTGTCATTGTGTTTATTGGCCTCAAATTAGGCTGTACTTAGAAAAAGTAGACCCAAAAACCACTTGAAACCCACTGAGACAATCAACCAAAACATCATACACCATTATACCATGTTTTGCTAGATTTTGGTGAAATCTCGATATCTTAGTTGTCTTGAGTTTCTCGACCTTGTCGAGACACTAAGAACAAGGAACAAATTTCGGTCAAAACCTGAATTTCGACCCAAGAAAAGGCCGAAATTTTCAACTTTTGATTGTTTTGGCCAAAACATGACTTTTTCTGAAGTTTCAAACTTCAGTTTTGAGCCTTGTATGGCCTCAAAAATATTTGGATTCGTGCCTCCTACCTATTTCAAGCATAATAAATATAATTTAACTACTAGTTTACCAAAAAAACCATTGAAAAGTTAATGTTCAAATATACTACCATAGGAGAAGAATCGAGAATATTACCAAGTACAAATCTGCCTAATATGTGCCTAATAGATCAAGTGATGGTGCCTCACATTCATCAATTTGAAGTTTGTACATGAGTGTATACATGTGTATTTTAGGAATATACATATTGTAGAAAATAATTTTTAAATACAGAAAAATAAAAAAATAGCAAAAATATCCGAAAGTTAATTTTAACTTCACATAATCATAGATCAACACTCCAGACTAAACATACTTTAATTTGAAAGCAATCTAAATGGAGAACATTATTAACTCACCTTGTTTGATTCTCAAGAAAACCCAACAATAGTTGGAAACTTGGAATGCAAAGGAGATATTAAAATGAGCTCAAATGAGGGTAGAAACCAAAAGAAATTAGAGAAAAAGTGTGAAGGGGTCGAAACTTGGAGTGACGGAACCTAGTGGAACCTATGAAATTTCACAGGTTTCGCTCGAAATGAGTAGGTGTTATAATTGAGGATGTAACGTTTCTACTATCAGTACCGAAATATCATATTGTTTCAACCGAAATTTCGTTCCGTTTCGGTCGAAACAAATGACTTTGATGAAATATTTGAGATTTTGTGTCATTTTTCATAAATGCAGTAATTTTGACCAATATTTTGATTGTTTCGGTTGAAATTTAGACCATGACTGAAAAGAGATGAAATTTTAAACATTAACTGTGAATTTGTGATCATTGTATGGATAATCTAACTATGATGAGGCTGCTAGATTTGATGATGGAGAGTACCATTGGTGTTAGTGCTTACCCTCTTGATGCTCTCTCTACCATATTGTGTAGGCTCGTATCACTGTGTGACCCGTAAATTGTAAGTCGGTGAAATCTCGATATCTTGGCTATCTCGACCTTGTCAAGACACCAAGAAGAGATGAAATTTTAAACATTGACTGTCTCGATATAAGTGTGCCAATATATCGGTGAAATCTCGATATCTTGGCTGTCTCGAGACACCGAGAAGGGATGAAATTGTAAACATTGACTGTGAATTTGTGATAAATGTATGGATAATCTAACTATGATGAGGACTGCCAGGTTTAAATGGTGAGTACAATCGGTGTTGGTGCTTACACTCCGCATGCTCTCTACCAAATCATGCATGCTTGTATCACCATGCGACCTGCAAGAGTAAGTCATGGTTATGCCTCCTATAAGTAGTTGGGGCACCGTGGTCCACATCTTGTCTAGCATGGGTTAATGTTGTCAAAGCGTCCGCCTAGGCGGCAAAGTGGTTTTTTAACCGCTTTGTTTTGAACCGCTTAATTGACTTGCTCATTTTTTGCCGCTTTTTCACCTAAACACTATCGCTTTGTCGTCTTGTGCACCTTATTGCCGCCTAGATGCTAGAGCAGCCGCTTTTTTGACATTTTGTACATATTATTTTTTTCGTAATTTTTTTTTTTAAAATCAAAATTTATTCTACAAAATCATATAGAAATTTAATAGCTTACTCATTTCAGAATCGAGTCCCAAATTGCAAAGGAATTCCGAGGCCCAAAGTGACATAAAACCTCTACAAGCTCCAAGGGCGTTGCCCCCACACCCCTATCGGGGTGGCCTTCCTAGACCCTGTGTTCGTCGGTAACAGAATGTTAAGCATGAGCCATACTCTAGATCGAGAATCAATGAATCATTTAATGGACAATGACTTGGAAATCGGAATAATGAGATCTATTAATTTATCTTGTTCGCCTTTTAGTACATAGTCATTGTTATGACGAACTTATGTTTGTGTTCTTTTTTTTGGGATAATTTTTCATAAATATGATTCTTGAATGCTTTTTTTTTGGATGAATGTGGCTATTGAATGTCTTTTTAACTTATTATAGAAAGTAGTTGTTTTAAAAATTAGTTGTATTGAAAAAATTTGACCCAGCTGCTTTGGTTGCCTTATTGCTGCCTAGACACTGCTTTGTTGCCTAATCGCCTAGGCAGAGCCCCAATCGCTTTGGTCACCTTGCCGCCTTGACAACCTTGGCATGGGTAATTGTGGCTCACCATCGAATTTGATCGGTGACTTCCCCTGTTGGCTTTCACCATATTAGCTCTCTATTTTAGATCTGTCATTATCTAATGACCTCTACCTCCACCTCCACCTCCACCTTCACCACCACCACCCACTCCATTACCAGTTGCTCTACTATCATTTGCGCCATTGCCTCCCTTCATGTATTTCTTGATTTCCTCGTGCTACAGCAACATGAACCGTGTGGCATACGATGATATCTTTAGAAGTGCCAGCTAGATGTTGCCTAGTGAATAATAGTGATCCCCCCTCCCATAAACTTCTGGTGACATAAGTCACACTCAGTTTTTCTCTTATCTCCATTGATAGGTCTACCATACTGCCATGTGCCAGCTAGATGTTCCCTAGTGATCCCACCTCCCATAAACTTCTAGTGACATAGGTTGCACTCAGTTTTTCTCTCATCTTTATTGATAGGTCTACCATACTGCCATGCACTGTCACCTCTAGGAGTACTAGGCTATCCCTGTGAACTCTTCTCCCCTTGCCTCTAGGAAGTCCCTCTCCTTGCCTTTGTGATGATCGCTTCGCACTCCCCGACATTATGATTGTTGCATAAAGAAAATGCTTGTAGGTCACTGAACAACATCAGAGTAATTTCTTTTAGACAAAGAAATAATGTTTTACCTATCTAGTATTTCCCCCCAGCCTATGTATTCTTTTTCAAATATAAAATCATGTTTAAAATTTTTTGGCAATAAAATTTGTTTCCCATAGCAAAACCGACTATGAAACCATGTGGCAGCATTTCAAAAACATAACAAAGCCATTTCTTATTTTTCTACAATTTTCAAAACCATAACATGTATACTCCCTATATATATAATTTTTAAAAAGTAAAATAAATAATTATAGTGTGGCTAAATATTTCGACTCCTTCAGATTGTAGATCGGCACAAAGCTATACATATATTTGTTTGATCATTATACAAGTTGTATATCATATATATTTTTTACATTTTGTATGTAGGAAAGTAGAATTTTTTACATAAGAAAAAAGAAATGCGCTGAGCGGAAAATTTTTGACACCGTGAATTCATAGATCGACTTGATCACTATACAAGTTGTATATCATATATATTTTTTACATTTCGTATGTAGAAAAGTAGAGTTTTTTAAATAAAAAAAAAGAAATGCGCCTAGTGGAAAAATTTCGACATCATGAGTTAGTAGATCTACTGGCGGTGTTCAACATATATTATTTTCATCAATATTTCAATATTGATGAAAATTCATTTTCAAAAAATTAGTTTAGTGAAGAATGGTATACCTCAATGTCAAGAAACACCCAAATGTTGATGAGTCCGACTCATCTGCCTCCACACTGTGTTTGCCAGCAAGTTTGAGGTAGAAACCTCAAGATTGAATGACTCAAAAAAGTAAGGATTTGAAGAAGAAATGAGGAGAATAAATGGGCTTTGATGAAATTTTGCACGACATGTGTGAAATTTTGTTGAGGTGTTGCTTTCAGACCCACTTAAAAAGGGGGCACTGAAAATGCATAATTTCATAACTCAACCATATCGGTGGTCAAAACTGTGCACAAAATGTTCGCTGGCCTGTTTTGTCTCGCCAAGGTGGAGAAAAGCAGAACTTTGCAGTTTGTACGTTGGAGACAAGTGGAGATGACTCAATCTCAACCGAAATATGTTACTTTTATAACTATGGCTTGTCCTCAATCTTGACTTTAGCAAGATCTTGGCCCAGATGTTGTAATCTTCTAGTTTTGCATGAGATCTTGTTTGGAGATCTCAAAGAACTGAGATATCTCACCAGATCTCAGTGGAGGGGTATTCTAGTCTTAAAAAGATAATGTGTTGGTAGGGGTTCTTGTTGATATTTTGATTTGTTTTGGGGTGGCATTAGTATTAGGTTTTTACTTAGGGCGTGGCGCTGAGAATTTCCTTTTTCATATTTGGGCATTACTGCAAGTGCTTTAACACTGCGCTGCAGGTATTGAGTCTTGATCAATATGAGATGTTTGTTGGTGAGTCTTGTATTAGTATATTACATTCATGAAAGAATCATGAGGGATTGAGGTCACAAAATAAAAATATGAGGTCATCCTACCCCTATTAATTTCTCAAAGATGGTTCAGTTTCCTGGTCTGAGCCATCTTTCTTGATCTGGTATATTAATTAGGGGAATAGATTTTGAATCTCTAAAAATAATTTAATCCACTTCCGTCCCTCACTCTTGGTTCAAGATGTTGATCTTGAGGCCCATCTCACAAATCACAAACTATAAAAAAGAGAATTGGTTGAGATCTCGGTGAGATCTTGCTGAGTTGGTGAAATCTTTTGCCCAAGTCAAGGCTCCAACTAAAAGGGGTTTTTGGTGTCATTTAGGGTTGAAACTTGCCTGTCAGCCTGTTTGGCAAGTTTATGAAAGAAAATGGAAAAAGACTCTGCTGAAATGAAACCTTAAGATGGTTTATTGCACACATCATAAACTCATACATTAATGCTCAAAATTCAATTCAAAGTTTCAAACAAATCGAATTCATTATGCATGTTCATTCTATTACAAAGTCCAAATGATAATTCAAATCATCAAAGTCACAACTCGATAGTCAATACTTGAGACACTATGTGCTAAGCACATCGTCTTGTCTTGCACGTCATCTCATCTTGTTAAATGGAAAAAGAGAGATATCTTACCAGATCTCGGCAAGATCTGAAGTGTTCTCCTACCATGCCCTCCCCCGCCCACTGGAAAAAAAAAGTAGTTCTATTTTTATTTATTTCACTTTGATGTATTTTACTAGATATTTGTTATTTGTCACTGTTGTCAACTGATTGTATACCATTATAATCATCTTTTTCTACTCAAACTTTTTTTCCCCCCTTTACAGCTTCACAAACATTTGTCCACAGATGGTCACCCATATCATAAATTTAGTACGGGTGAGTGTCGTTGCTCTTCATATGATGGATTTTCTCTACAATAGGTGGCACTATTACACTTGTATGCAATTATTATTTCCACAATTATTTTGCTCCTTCCTTTGCTGCAAAGACAATCTCTTTCCTGTTTGGCTGTAATAGATGGACAAATTTGGAAAATGGGGGTTGTTTGATGCTTTAACAACCTTTCTTTTTAGTTTTTGGTATTTTCCGATGTTATTTAATGCAATTGGAGCTCCTATTGAGTTTCTTGCTTTTGTGAGATGTTAAGCCTCTTATTCACTTGTTTTTTGATTCTTGATACCTATTCTTTGTCGTTTTTGTTTAGTGTTTTTGTGATGCATTCTGAAAAATATTCTTGGCCATAATTTTGAGTGTATTTATTTCCTTTCATCATGCATTGAAGATCTGTGATAATTTTAGGAAATTGGGATACATTGGAGGTCCGTCCAAAAGCAAAAGGGCTGGATACACGGCATGAGCTTCTTAAATTCTATGAGGAAAACTACTCAGCAAACCTTATGCATCTGGTTGTATATTGGAAAGGTCAGGGGTTACTTTTGACATGTCTTTTTGGACTTAGTGATCATGTGAAGGCATGGAATTTTCAAGACTTTTTTTTATTGAAAATTCCAGAAAGCCTTGATAAAATACAAAGCCTGGTGGAAAACAAATTCCAGGATGTTCGGAATAATGATCGAGGCTGCTTCAAGTGTCTTGGTCTCCCATGCACGTCGGAACATCTTCAGGTACTTGTAGGATAATCTCATGTTCTGATATTTTAGCAAGCTAGGTATGTTGAAATTAAAATATTTTATCAAAATTGGTGAAATATGTTGAAGTGGTCATAATTTGATAAAAAAATTATGGAAGGATGAAAAACAAGGGAAATTTAATTTCTGTTTTTCTTTTAAGTGGAACTTTAGGGTGGCATACATGTTCAGATTTGAATTTTGACTAAATATAGAATTATACTCAAGACTTCTTTTTGAGGTCCATGGAAACCGAAATATTTTTCTATACTTAATAGAATATGGGGAATAACTGCTTGACTCCAGATGAACTTTAATATCACTCAACTGCTGTGTCTCATGGAACTTTTTTAGACCTTAAAAAATCATAATTTTGGTCAATATGTTACGTAGGATGTGAAACACGGGAGTACTAACAAAATTATTTTCCACTGATCTTCCATTTATATATTTTCTCTTCAGATTCTTGTCAAAACTGTCCCAATAAAGCAAGGTCACAAGTTGAGAATTATATGGCCCATCACTCCAGGAATTCGTCATTACAAGGAAGGTCCTTGCATGTATATTAGTCACCTTATTGGCCATGAAGGAGAGGGATCGTTGTTTTACATCTTGAAGACCTTGGGTATGTTACACAACCAAATTGCTGTGCCATTCTATTTCTTAGATTACATCTCATGCTAATAAGTTCATAGATCCATTGCTCCAGGCATTCATATTGCTAGTACATCTATTGCTCATAATCACTGAAACTCTTGGCCTCCTGGGGGCCTTGTTTGACATATACATTGATCTAGGCATCAGATCTGTCCCAAACTTGGGTCAGGGGGTGATCATCCCTATGCACCAGACCCAACCTTCGATCCATGTTACAGGCTTAAACTCTATTACCCCATCAAAACCCTTGTATCTGGCAATTATTGAATTTGAGTTCTTGAAAAATAAAGAATTTGAATATCTTCCAAAAGTAATCCAAACCCTGCCAGTCTGGGGACATTAGGACAACACCTGCACCTGCGCATCTAAGTTTTGCAGTCCTATCAAAATCCTACAGACTCTAGGGATGTAGGGACAACACTGACTCCTGTGCATCTACCCATTGGAGCTGGTTCTGAGTAAAGATCTTGGCATTACTCCAACTCCAAATATGGGTGTGATGCTGTTTTACGACTTTGCCTTGGTTTGTAGATTCTTCCACTTTTGGGCTCATGTGCTCTTTGCATTTGATAATTAATTGCTAGTCCACCCTAATAAGCAGCTGACTAGTTGATGTAGAAGCTGAGCAGATTTTAACAAGCCAAGGAATGAACCAGTTCAGACTAGTTTTGAACCAGCATTTAGACCACCTTGAATCAACCAGATGGTCCAGATAGAAGGTCCTCATGCACACAATTTTTGGCAGGCTAACTTGGACTGGTGCAGTAGAACAAAACATGAAGAAAGAGGCAAAAACACTGTTCATCTGAACAGTATCACAGCCCCATATTCTAAGTGGGAATGCTCGTAGAAGATCTGTGGGCCCAGGATTAGGTTTCGTGGAGGCTTTATTCTTGGGAGGTATAAAAGCTTAGCAAGTTCAGATTTTGTGGAGGCTTTGTTGTTCGGAGACGAAGCTTCGTGTAGTTTTAGTTATTCTTGCATGTGATGAACTGTATTATCTTAGTTATTCTTATTTGTGCTGAATATAAATATATTTTCTTTAGGTTTCTTTTTCTTTAAAAGTTGCTATTTCTTTTAGAAGCCACAATTTCTTAAGTTTCTAATTTTAGTTTATTTCAGCTTTAGAAAGTTTCTATTTCTTGTATAGCTTTCGCCAAGCTAAAAATAGTTCCTCTCATTGGGCTAGAAAATTAGACTGTCCGGAGATCAATTTTGCAAGCCATGTTGGCGTTGCTTATGGAGCAATCTTTCAACAGCTGAGATAGCTCTGGGTGAGAGAGCCCATCCCCTTTCCTCGTTTCTCTTCCAATCCATTTGAACTCCCTTGCTACTGCCAGGCTTCCACTTCGAAGCTTTAATTGGTTACTGGTACTGCACTGTTTGAAACCTAAATCAACCATTGGGTTATTGCTACTGGTCGTAATCGGAGAAGGATCACAGCATGTCTGCAGGACCAATTTCTTGTTCAGTTCTCCAGAAAGTTAAAAAGTCAAAAGATGTCTGTAAGCTGAACTGTGATCCGGTGAAGATTGAAAGACTGATTCGGATCTCCAAGAGCTCTACTGGTCCCTGATTTGAAGCCCAGATTCTCGCTGGTTTGCAAGTTCTCAATAAACCTTCTATCTTGGAGTTCTTTTCTTAATTCAATCATTAGCCATCAGAATTAGCTATGATGTAGGTCAGAAGACCTACTCAGCCCTGCTATATCCCAGTGTGATATGAAACTCCTGGTTGGTTTATCTAGTATTTGTTACTTTCCTGTTTTGGTGTCAGATCATAAATTCTGGTTTGTTTCTGTTATTGATTACCTGCTGCAACTGTAAGTGATCCTACTTTTGGAGTGGTTATTAGGTGAACCTCTTCTGTACTACTACTGGTCTTCTTAAGTCAATTGCAGAGGTTGAGTATAGATTATAGAGCTATGGCTCATACAACAACATAGTTTATGGTTGATGATTCTCCTATGAGAATCTGGGTTCTTTGTTCCTAAGCCACCAAAGTTGTATTCTTGATATTCAGGCAGCAATTCACTTTTTCATGTGAAGACCTAGAACATTGAGGTTGGTTGTCATTTTGTGACAAATGCAGAAACTTATTTCAACCCGGTTCAAAAATTCCGGCAATCAAATTTGTGATATGGTCACAAAGTTGCTGATTTGACCTTCAGTCAAATTTCCTCTCTTCTTTTTTTACAATCAATAGTTCAAGAAGATGATGTAAAACATAATTTTCCATCTTGAAGGTTGAGTAGCAGCAAAAAAATCATTCAGATGATTGTCTCCATTAGTACTTGGGGAAAAATAACTCCTGTAACTTACCCCAAAAAAAATTAAATTATTGTTTGCTTTAGTCCCTCCCTTCTTATTTTAGACAACAGCCTAACCAATATGAAAGGACCAATCTGTCCTCACTAAACAATATTTAGAATTAATAATCAGGACAAACTGGGAAAAAAAGAAAGAAAAAATAACGCAAGCGTCACTGCTGGACTCAGAAACCAGCGGCATACTCGGAAGCTTGCTTCTTAGTTTGTCACTGACTCAGAATCGACTCCTGAGCGACTCCAATTAGCTGGTTCAGTTGTTCCTCCTTGCTTTGATTATCCCTTGTCTTCCGCAAGCTCTTCAGGTGCTCTCTTTCTTCCAGAACTGCAACTTCTGACTCCATGCTGGGCTTAAATTCTCCTTCTGTTCCTAATATTTCTGGTTCTTGATCTGTCATTGTTTCTGTTGGGTATGGGAGACACACACACACTCCAGCTTGAAGGGGAGTGTCATTTTATGTCGAGGTTTGAGTTCCAAAGGTGTCTTTGGTCTCTATACCATGGGATCATGGCTTGTCTAAGTAGTTTACTTGCTTATTGTTTTCTCTTTCCCATTGTAATTAGACTTTAGTCTTGGTAGACTTATATTCTGATTATGTAATATGTCCAGACTTGATAAAAAATAAACATTTTCTGGTGCTATAGAGATTATTCTCTTCTGTCACACATCCTGCCCTCATCTCTTTGTTCTTTTTCTAATGCATGGTATGCTTACCTCTGTTTTAATTATAGATACTATACAACTAAGTCCTCATTCTGATGAATGTCGTATACCACATGGGTAATGGGTTTCTTTGCTATTGAAGCAAACTTGGTGTCTGGGGACCCTAATCTACACATACTTCTTGTCATGGGTTTCTTTTCTATTGAAGCAAACCTGGTGTCTGGTGATCCTAATCTACGCATACTTTTTGTCACCAGAATTTGTTCTGATTTGGGTATTAAAAAATATTGCAGGATGGGCCACAAGTTTATCTGCAGGTGAAGAGGATTGGACTTATGAGTTCTCTTTCTTCAAAGTAACTATAGAGCTGACTGATGCTGGTCAAGGTTTGTTCCTCTTCTGATGTGTTGCTTTCTCTTCATGCATGATACATTTTGTGCATCTCTTCTCTTATTGCTCTCAAGGAAAATGTTTTAACCATTGCTGTCAACTAGTTTCCTATTTCCCAGACGCTTGGAATGGGAAAGGCTTGCACTTGCTCATTTTTCAACTTACCCGGCCTGTACGTTGATCATCTTGATCAGTCTTTTGAGCATTTTGGGTTTGTTCCTCCCTTGAGATAGGTGTACCAGCAGGATTGGATCTGGATTGGCAGCTTCAGATCTGGTTGATACCTCTTGATACCAGCCAAAACTTGTGTAGTTGGTCAAAGATAAAGTCAAGTTGGCCAGAACGAATCAGGATTTGTCTCCTTGGTCCCGTATCCAGTACCGGTTGTTAAATTCTTCTGGTAATTAGAAAAGGAAAAAGGAAAAAAAGAGAGTACTTTCTTGATCATCCATCTCTTTTATGAGTGTCGTGGGATCCTCTCTTTTTTTTCTTTGTTTTTGATTCTTGATTTTTACTCTTTATTTACCGTAAAGAAGATCAATTATTACCCTGTCAGGGTATCATTGATAAAGGGGCGGGTTGGCATAATAGTCAGTGGACCACAGTTGTAGCCTGATGTTAAGGAACCGAATCAGCCTCTCAGCAAAAAGTTGCTGGGGTAAGGTTGGGAAGGAAAAGCGCCCCCATCCCCTGGCGGGACTTTGCTTGTGTGGAAGCCTTTGGTGACGGGTTCACCCTTTTGTTAGGGTAATTGAACAATGTACCAGCGTTAACCTGAAGGATCCTAAACTAACCCGTTCCATGGATACCTTGATGCGTAGGGAAGGCCTCAGGTCGCTGAGGTCAAGCCTCTGACCACTTGAATGGCCTTGTTGTCTAAACTATGTTTCTAGCATCCTTCCATGTGCCCATGCCCAACCGCCGCCTGGGGGTGGGGGCACTGGAGATTTGGAGATCCATGTAGTTTGACATCTTGTGATATTATGACATTGATTTCTTTGAGTTTTCTGACAGAGCACATGGAAGAGATTGTAGGGTTACTGTTCAAATACATCTTCCTCTTACAAAAATCTGGTCCCAGCAAACGGATATTTGACGAGGTATACAAGTTTTTAATTTCTAGATATGCATATTTATTGGGCCCTTGAACTTATCATATTCTTTTATATGCCAGTGGGGTTTTCTAGAAGGTCATATAGTTTGATGTGCTATATCTAGAATCCTTTTCTGGGATAAGCAGAAAATAATCTATCTATTGTCATTGATAAAAAAAAGCCAAATTTTGTGAAGTGCGTTGATCTGTAATTTCTCCGCGAAGACTTATGATTTGGTCAAAATAGATGTACTGTCCTTGCTATGATTTTCTCAAGAATTCTGATTATTTTTTATTTTCAACTTGCTTTCAATTTATAATGGGATTAATCTGCCCTGTTTGTGCACTTTAATGGACAGAAAACTTCATTTTACTTGTAGGTCTTAATCTATAGGCCCATAGCTCAGGTAAAGACCTGCTAGCACCCCAGTTGAGGAGGAACCTCTCTGCAGTTCTTTGAAACCAGCTGAACCCATGATCTCTCAGTATTTCACTTCTGCAAGTGAGAACGATAGGCAGCTGGTTTCTCTAGACTCGATCAGTGCCCCACGTGGACCTCGGGAACTCAACAAGCTGTCGCTTTGTACCCTGATCCCTCCTGGGGAATGCACAGCCATCGAAGACATGACCAACATTGCTGGAACAGCCGTCTCAGGGGACTGTTGGCCTATGGTACTTCATCTGCTCATGCTCCTTTACTGCCATTGATTAGGCGGCAAACCAACTTGAACTCCTGTACAGACTCCCAGGCTTGTGGTCCTCAGCAGTCTGCTCTAAGTCCTTGATCCTTCATGCAACCATCAGTCCAACTGCAACTGTTGGTTCTTCAATAGTCTCACAATCTAATGTCTCCAGAGTCTTGCAAGTTTCCCAGAATCTGCATCAATCAACTGTTACAAGGGCTTTTGTCTCCTCTGACATGGTCCAAGATCCTGATTTGAAGCCCATCCCTCCAGCTCAAAAAAGAGAGATCTTGCTGAGTTGGTGGAATTTTTTTTCCCCAACTCAAGGTTCTAACTCACAGGGGTATTTGGGGTCATTTGGGCATGAAACTTGCTTTCCGGCCTATTTCAGCCCTTCTGAACACACTGGATACCTTAGATTTTTGAAACTAGTTTGAATGTGAATTTTCCAGCCTATTTCAGCCCTTCTGAACACACTGGAGACCTTAGATTTTTGAAATTAGTTTGAATGTGAATTCCACTTAGACCCCAAGTGGGAAAGCTCTATGCTGAGTGAAACCTTAAAATGGCCTGTTATACAGATTACGTACCCATATATTAATGCTCCAAATTCAAAATTCAAACAAGATTAATGCATTACACGTGTTTTTTTGAAGAAGTGGCAACCATCAAAGTTACTACTTGAGAGTTGAGACTTGAGATCTATGCACCATGAGCACTCTCGTCTCGACGTATCTACTCTTGCTAAATGGAAAAAGAGAGACATCTTGTGAGAGTTTTGCAACCATGTCCTCAGGTTTTGATGGTACTGCTTCTTTGGCAACTCTGGCAACTCTGGCAACGAGGGGTCCTAGCATCACCACCACTTGGAATCAATATGGGTCGGACTAACAGCAGCAGATGGATAGAACCAAGTTAAATAAAAGAGTTGTTTAGATCTGGCAAGATGTCTGGTGTAAACCAAGAAGGGAAGGGACTAACTTTACTGTTATTTGATGAATAGCAGAGTTTCCCAGGGTTTTGGAGCTTGCGGCTAAGGGAGAATTGGGCTTCAAGGCTTGCGACTACGGTTTTAGGTGTTAGGTCAAGCTGCATTGGATAGGTGGTTGAAGAATAAGTGCTGCTTAGCTGTTTTCTAAAGGGAAAAACTTCAATTTGATTCTGATTTTGTTATTATCTTCTGCAATTTAATTTTTCAGGTCAGGTTTAGGGTTACGCTAGGTAGGGATGGGATTTCTAGGGGTGGGGGAGGGCTGCTGATCGCAACTGATGTCTCTAGGGATGATCTAGGAGTTATTCCTAATGTGATTTAGGCTTTAGAAGAGAGGGACAGCAGGTTTTAGGGTTTTACAGGTTTAGAACTTTCCAGAAAGTGCTGCAGGTAAGAGAGAAGAAAAGGAGGGCTAGGTAGGGCTTTGGGCTTAGGTTTGGGGCTGGGAAATAATACTTGCTGTATCTTCAAAGAGGATAGGAGAATTACTGCTGCTGCTGCTGTGGATGATGAATGAGTGAAGAGAATACCGACACAAGGGCTGCCGCAGGGTTTCCTCCTTGGAAACCATACCTCAACCTATCAATCCTTCTTGCTCTCAATCCTTAGCAATTTTTGATTCAAAAGCTGATTTGTAATAACTCATGGCCTTGAATTTATAGCTAATAGAGGAGACTCCCAATAGAATTCAATACTAGGGAGTTCTACTCTTAAAGAACTTAAGACCTCTATTCTAATTCAAACTCTTACTCAACTTAACTAATTATAATTTGCAGTTAATTAAACAAAATATTGATACGAACTTCTAGAACTCTGTTGACACTTGACAATGGAAATCCTACTCAAACTAAAACTCTTAAAGAAAATTGGTTAGAACTTTTGAAAATGACCAGAGTGCCCCTAGGTGGTGGCACACCTTTACTGGCGTTGAAGAGGGCTGCTGCCCTAATTCTTCTTGCGGCTCCTAATCTCCTACTAGGGGGTTGTTTGGGATGTACATCAATTCTTCCCCTCTTTTAGACATTGATCTCTGATGAATGGGTGATGGCCATGTACCTTTCATATAAATCGGGGTTGATCCTTTTGAAGTCATCTGCATGAATCCATGTACTTTCACTTATTGGCTTGCCCTTCCACTTGACAAGGAAGGTATGATAACCTGGTCCTTTGTGAGTGGTCTTGCGCATATCATCAAGGATGCTCCACCCCAAGAAAATGTGAAGCCATAGGAGGCAGGAGTCAGTAGTCTTGATCGGGGGAATAAGTTGTGGTAGTTGCAACATATGCTTCACCCCAAGAAAATGGGAAACTTAGGGAGGCACTAGTCAGGAGTCAATACCAAGCTCAGTGATGTGGCAAACCCGGGTGGGCCTAACCAATACAGGGGTATTATTATCCACCCTTGGTTCGAGTCCTATTTAGTTTGAAATAGGTCCAGCTATTTTTCTGGAGTCCTTTTATACTTTTCTTTGGTTAGTTAGCGTCCTAGTTTGTGAGTTATTTAAGAGTTTCATTTTGATTGGGAGTTGTTTGTTTGAGTACCAAGTTATCTTAATTGGCATTTGTGTTTTAAGTTTACTTAAAAGTTTAATTAAGCATGTAGTAGATTCAAATCTAGGGTTGAGGCCTTTTAAGTAATTAGATTCCATTTTGAGTGTTTTGGTCAAGAGTTGGAATCCTTATCTATTAGGGAATCCCAACCCATATTAGAGTCTCTTTTTTGAAGGCTATAAATAGCAGATTAATCCCATGTAATTTTCAGGTTTGATGAATGAAGTTTTGAGTTGAAGAAAGACCCGAGAGAAGTCATGGGTGTCCCAGGGTGGGAGGCCTGTGGCTGGCTTGTGCCAGTGTTTTCTGCAACTTTGAAAGTTATTCTTCTTCAAGCTTCAGCAGCAGCCTACTTTTAGCTTTCTTGAGTAAGTATAGCCCCTCCCCTCCATCGTAACCCAACCCAGTCCCCTCCCTCTCTTGCTTAGACCTAAAACCTCTCCAACCCCAGCGCACCTGCCCCCTCTCCCTTCCCCTTCTAGTTCAGCAAACTCTATCCCTTCCCCTAGCAACCGTAGCCCTTCCCCCTTCCCCCTTCCCCTTCCCTGCGATAGCAGCAGCTACTACCCCTTGGTAAACCATCTCCCCAGTGCCTCTAGGTTTCTTTTTTGCTTCCTCTAGGATCACATCAAACCCTAGACTGCTTACCTAAAGTTATTTTCCCCAAATCAGCTCAATTTCCTTGGCCCAGAAAATTTCTGCACTTCATCTTCTACCTCGGAAGAATTCTGCAGAATTTCAAAACTTCTAAAAACCCTAATTAGGTATACCAGGCTTCTTAAACCTTCTAAATCCTTGAAACCCAGTTCTGAAATTGCAGAACCAGAAAAGACAGATCCAAACGCACCCTCACGGAACCTACCCTAACCCCTAATTTTGACCTTCTGGTCAAATTTCAGATCTGGAACTCAACTCACAGTGAAGTTCAGAACTGATTTCCTGTTACAGCAGGGTTATTTGATACTCTAGAAGATCCTAAGACCCCTGGCATCCATCCCTTTTGCTGGAATTCCTAGCCAACCCTAAAATCTAGGGTAATTCCCAAAGTACCCCAAACTCTAGATTCGGGTTTACATCAGGGAGTTGACTTGGGCTTTATTGCAACTGAAAGAAGTACCTATAGAATGACTTTCAGGAGAGAGAATCCTGGCAGAGGCAACGCTTACACTGATAGAAGGCACTATTGAAGAAACTTCCAGCCAATACATTAGTTGATGAAGTTGCTGGAACTCCATAAGGGAAAGAGTCACACTGCAGAAAAGGAGTTGTTACTAACCAACGCATTAGCAGCAGCTGCCCGACGACCTGAGTTTCTGCTCCCACAAGAAGCTGTGGATGACCATGCACCTTCCAGCACTTATTCCCTGATAATGATGACGACAATAATCACAGTGATCAGGTGGACGAACAGATTCTGCCACCTCAGAAGAACAAGCTGAGGTAGAACCCCCAGAGGTGGAAGTGTAGGAGCCAAAAGCAGAGCGTAATGCTTCACCAATGATAGTATAAACCATGTCACTTTGTCAACTATTTTTGGCATTGACAATGGCATGTGCTTGCTCAACTATCGGAAAGGGCTCCAGTGTCAAAACATAGGCACAAATCTGGTTGTACTCCATATCCAAACCAACCAGAAAATTATAGACCGGTAGTTTGTTCTCTCAGTGACAATAAGTAACAACATCTGTTCGACAGGCATGGTTCAAAAAGTCACAAGATTTTGCCAAAATTCAGCAAAATTTCGGGTATCTTGAGGTCAGTGAAACAAGATACAGGTACAAAATGTAATTGCATGAAATCTTGTCGAAATGTTGGTACATATGCAAAATTTTGGACACTCTAGGAGGCATATTGTAAATTTGACATTACATCAACCATATTTTTATGAAATTTTGCACATTTGATGTGTATTTTGCATATTTGTTTCTGTTTTGTTAGTTGGAGTCCTATTTATGAAGTTACAGTGGAGTTCCAGTCCAAGTAGAAGTCCCTTAGTTGTTAATTTGGGACTCTCTAAGTTTGTCAAGTCTAAAAAGAAGTCCTTTAGTTGTTAGTTTGGGACTCTTTTAGTTTGTTGAGTCTGGTTAGAATTCCCTTGTGTTAGGCTATAAACAAAGGGCCAGACTTGTAACACAAATCCTTTGTTCATTAATAAAAATTCAGAATGAGAGTTGCAGCCATAGAATTGCATGGAAGTGCTTCAGGGTTTCTAAACTTGAGGAAACCCTGCAGCACCTTGGTGAGGTGGTTTTCTTCCTCAATTTTCACCAGCAGTAAATCAACAAGTGAGCGTAGCCCCTATTCCCTCCCATCTTCTATTCCCCTTTCCTGTCTTTCCCATTCTCCCCTTGAAGCTTGCAGCACCTTGAGATTTTTCTCCAAACCGTAAAAACCCATTATTCCCTATTTCCTCAACCAAACCCTTTCCCTTTCTAGGAGTACCATTGCACCCCTCCCCCCAGCCTTCAACTTTAATTGGATTCCCAACCCTAATACCGAAACCCTAGTTTTAACTCTCACCTGATTTTACAAACCCTGGAATTCATCTGCAGTTAAAACAGAAATACAGAATTAAAACCGCTTCAATTACAGTCTCAGTTGAAACTAATAGACCCTTCCAGCAACCCAGGGGCTGAAACCCTGGAATTCATCTGCAGTTAAAACAGAAAATACAGAATTAAAACCACTTCAATTACAGTCTCAGTTGAAACTAATAGACCCTTCCAGCAACCCAAGATCATCCCCTAATCCATGTTTTTTTTTTGGGATGAGTAAATAATATATTAAACTGAAAGAACGAAGAAGAAACAAAGAATGATACAAGGGGGTGGGGGTGGGAGACCAGCCACTAAATAAGGGGCTGGAAAGTGGAGTTAAGACCCTGGGAGACAACAATGAGTCTGTTCCTTGGGGTGTCAAACAACCGGGGGGTGGGGAATAGAGAGAATTCTAGCAGAAACATCAAACTGGATGGCATTCCAAATCGTATCTAGAGAGCAGGATTTGGAAGTTAATCTCCTAAGATTGCACTCCCACCAAAGATGGTGAACTGTGGCACCAAACACAAGCTTACCTATCTGATCACAAATAGAGGTGCCAGAAAATTTCATCAAAACCCAAGACTAGTCACGATCAAAACCAAAGGAACGCCAGGAGCGAGGCCATATGGATGCAAGGGCTTTTCTCCAGAGAGAACTTGAGAAAGGGTAGGAAAAGAATAGGTGCTCGAGATCTTCCAAACCGTTCCAACAATGGGTACAATTGGGGTTAGCTGGGATATGGTGACTAATAAGGAAAGCTCAGGTGGGAAAGGCTAGGTTAAGGGCTCTCCATAGTGTGAGGGAGTGGTGGGGGATGTGGTGACCAAACTAGGGAAGCATAAAGGGGGCAAGGGGGAATGGGGTTGGAGAAAGTTCTAAGCTGAGGACATGGTAAAGGATTTGGTAGTGGAGGGGAGCCAAACAAGGAGTTTTGAGGGGGAAGACAAAATAGGGGGAGAGAGTTCCAGACTTGTGTGGGATTGTGATGAGGGGGGGGGGGTAGGATTTATTGATGATGAAAGTGGTTAGGGGTAGCTTTGGGGATGCGGGTGTTATAGGCTACACAGGGGCCAAGGAGAGAGAAGAGGATGCCCATCGGATGCCACGGATCAAGCCAGAAAGATGTAGAAGATCCAAAAGAAATCTGGGTCGGGATTGTGCAAAGAGCGCAAGGCCTAAGCATAAAAAGCTTCTTCAAGGTCCAGGAAGAATTGGAAGGGGTGGGGACTGTCCAGAAGGAATTGGATATAAGGAGAGAAGAGTAAACCCTGTTAACCCATATAGAATCTTGTTTGGAAACAATTTTCCTTATGAGTTTAAGAAGGCAAGCAGTATTGACCTCTAGGATGCAGCAAATACCAAGGCTTCCTTCGATTTGGTCGAACAGATATTGGACCAACTTATAGGGCAAAGGAAACGCAAGGATTCTAGGCCCTTCCAGAGGAAGGCACCGAAGATGGATTCTATGGCCGAGGTGATAGACTTGGGGATATTAAAGATACCACACCAGTAGAGGTTAGAGGATTGGAGGATTGAACGGATAAGCTCCACTCTACCCGCGAAAGATAGAAGCTGGCTTTTCCAAAGGTGGAGATTCTTACGGATGTGGTCAAGCATAGGGGAGCAATGGTGGCGGGAAAGCCTGCTAGGGATGAGAGGGAGGCCTAGATAGACTACCCGGAAGGATCCGGGCTTGAAACCAATAGATGCAAGAGGTTAGAGCACAGAGGATCAGAGACTTCCGAGAGAAAGAGAGTGGATTTATCGAGATTGAACTTGAGACCAGAGAGGGACTTAAAAAGGGTGAGAGCCGAAAGAATGGAGGAGATAGAAGTGAGATCAACTTTTGAGAAAATCATGAGATCATCAACAAAAGCTATATGAGGGATGGGAGAGATCAAGAGTTGATTGGTTTAGGACTGGAGAATGCGGGAGAGAACTCTAGAGTTAGGGAGAAGAGGTAGGGGTAAAAGGGCAGCCTTGGGCAGATGCCAACACAGGAAGGGAAGAATCCATCGGGGGACCCATTAGTGATAATGGAGAAATAGGCAGAGGGGATACAAATCTCGATCCAATGGATGAAGGAAGGAGGTAAACCCATCACAGTAAGGACGTCACTGATAAAATTCCAATGAATGGAATCGAAGGCCTTATGGAGGTCCACTTTAAGGATTGCAGCCAGGGAATGGGAGGTCCTATCAAAACCACGAACAATCTCTGCGCAAAGAAGGACGTTGTCCGCAATACTTCGACCGGAAATGAAATTAGTTTGGTTAGCACTAACCAAACTGGGCATGACTTTCTTAGGACAGTTCGCAAGGATTTTGGAGATGAATTTGTAGAGGAGGTTACAGAGAGAGATTGGATGGAAATCCGAGAGGGAGGAGGCTCTGGCTTCTTCGGGATGAGGTGAAGGAAAGTTTGGTTGATAATGGGGAGTTGGGATGGGTTTAGGAAGAAACTACGAATAGCACGAACAAGATCCTCCTCAATAAGATCCCAAGCGGAAGAGAAGAAGCCCATACCGAACCTGAACATGGGTCTCTGTTAGGCTTATCGGAATAGATGGCTAAGAGGATCTCATCAGAGGAGGGAATAAAGGTAAGGGGGCAGTGGAGAGAGGATCAATGGATTTGTTGAGGAGGTTAGGAGGGAACAGGAGCGAGGAGGAAGGGAAGCCAGAGGAGAGGAGATTTGAGAAATAGGAGACAACCTCAGCTTTAATGCTAGGGGGGTCGGAGATTCAAGAACCATTGCTAGCAAGGAGAATTGGGATTGAGTTGAAATTGTGGCGAGCTTTGAGCGACCTATACAAAAATGTCGAGTTGGTGTCCCCCAGCTCAAGCCACTTGATTCTAGCTTTCTGGGCGAAGAAAGCTTTCTTCTTGGGAGACGAGAGAAGAGTTCAGAGGATAACAATTCCTTATTATCCGCAAAAGAGGAATTGAGAGGATCATTTTGGAGGGAAGATTGGACGGATAGAAGATTTGAACAGCAAGAGGAGACCCTAGAGGAGATGTTTTCGAAGGTAGTGGAATTGCAAAGACGGAGGGCATCCTTGATATTTTGAAGCCCTACGAGCAAAAGCAATAAGAGGGAGGGAATGACAATAGACAAGCTTATTCCAGGCCTCTTGAATAGTGGGGAAGAAAGAGGGATTGGAGCACCATATATCGAAGAATTTGAAGGGTTTTGGGCCGAAGGAGGAGGGGGGAAGAGATGGACAATGCAGGGAGAGTGGTTCGAGAGATTAGACGGGCAGAAAGAAGCATGGGAGGCCGGGAGCTGAGAGAGCCATGAATCATTAACAAGGAAGCGATTGAGTTTCGATGCAATTCTAGCCTCTCTGACCCTATGATTATGCCACGCATGGAGGTGACCTGACCAATGGAGATCGGTAAGAATAGAATCATCACTACAAAAATTGAGAGCTTTCATTGCAACAAGGTTAGGATGGCTGCCTCTAATATGCTCATGAGAATAACTGACAATATTAAAATCACCCCCAACACCCCAAGGGTGACCCACTAAAGAGGAAGAGATGGATTGGACCTTCTCCTATAGTGGTTTGCGATTTGAGGCACGGTTAAATCCATAGACAATGGTGAGGAAGAAAGGGATATGGGAATAAGAAGGGAGGATATTGAGATGCAAGAATTGGGGAGAAGAGTCCAGAAGAGAGATTTGGAATTTTTTAGGATCCCAAAGGACCCAAATTCGGCCATTGGAGCACCAGCAGAGTTGGAGATGAATGACTAGGAGGGGGCAATAGATCAGGCAATCCGATGGGAATTATCATTTTGAACACGGGTTTTGAGAAGAGCACAAATGGAGGCTTTGGATTCCATAAGAGAGTCTTTGACTTCAGCTTGTTTTGCAAGGGAATTAATTCCCTTAACATTCCAAAAAAGAAATTCAGACATAATGATAAGCATTGAAAAGCCAGGGCCCAGGGGAGGGGGACAATTTTGCAAGTGGGGTCATCAATGGAGGGGCTGATAGCTTCTAATTGGGCAAAGCAAAGGGAATCAATCTCACACAAGGGAGAATCCCACGGCGAAGGGGTTTCAAAGATTTTTGGGTCAATGGAGGAGTTTGATGAAGGGGTAGAAGGCTGAGGGGAAGGGGGAAGGGGAAAGGGGAAACGTGGTAGGGGTAGAGCTTTGGCCAAAGGGGTGAGGGGTTTGGATTTTAAGAAGTTTAGTTGGGCTGGTATGGTTAGTTAAGGTGTATAAAGGCTTAAGGGTAAGGGATGAGGGTCCAACTGAACGGAAAGGCCCAAAGGGGTCTTTTGTTAGAGGCTCATTAGCCGATGAGATGGGCTGTGGGTTGGGCTTGGGTCCAGAAACAGTGGATGAAGGGGAAAAGAACTTTTAAAAAAAAGTAGTTTGGTGGATATGGTTGAGATGAATGGTGGGCCCCATCAGGGTAAGACAAGGGAGAGGGAGTAAAGGATGGGAATTTGTGTGTTTTGGGGAAGAGGGAAGGCTCGATGAGGTGCAGGGGGAGCTGAGAGGTTTTTGGGAAGAAAAGGAAGGTTGCAGGGGTTCAGAGGTAAAGGACCTGCAGAGGCTATCAGTTTTGCAGCAAGGGGTGATTGCAAGGTCTCGGGTAGATGAGAGACACACCTGCAGTGGCCGGTCAGAAGCAAGAGTACCCACAAGATCGGGAGGAGATGCATTTATCTTAGCAGCAACGATCTCATGAATGACTTTTGCGGGATTGCAGACTGTTTTCTTAGAGTGAACAACAGTAGTAGGGCAGATTGAAAAGGTACTATTCAGAGGCACATCGGGAACCAACTTGGAGTTTCTTCTTCTTCTTCTTCTCCCTAGAAAGTTGCCGGAATATTTTTTCACAGAAGCAGCCGGCGGAGCAGAGGCAGTAGCATGGGAATCAATCGAAACTGTAATTTTTTCTAAGGTATCGATAGTTCCCAGGGTGGCTGGGATGTCATCATCGGGCATCATGTCTTCAGGAGAAGGCGGACATGCAACAAACTTTGAGGCAGTGCTTCCCGAAACAGAAAATGAGTAGCGACTTGAGTCGTGACCAAAGGATGAGCAGAGATCGCATCGGTCAGGGACCCAATCGAAAACAATGACTTGTTCGTATTTTAGCCCATTATCTTCAATAGTAAGGGAAGGGGGGGGGAGGAGATTTGCAGCTGAAAATTCCACAAAAATTCTTGCATAAGAGAGGCGGTCCATATTCAGGGTTTTTGCATTAGTTCGAATAGGTTTTCTAACAACAGAACTGATTCTACTCAGACAGTTAGAATTCCAAAATTCAAGCGGAAGACCAGGTAAGTTGATCCATAGGGGAAGTGTGCTGAAGTCGACCCTGTGGAGAGGTAGCAAAGGAACCCAAGGCTTAACGAATATTGGAGACTTCCCCACAAACCAGGGAGATCCTTCTAGAGCTCGGGCTTTGCATTCAAGAGAATCAAACTTAAGCAGAAAAATGCCAGAATCGATATGGTACGTATCCATAATGCCTTGCGCTTTCTATTGTTTAGCAAGTGAAGATTTGAGGATATTGAGGGGAGGGATGGGACCAAGGAATTGGCCTAGGATTGCAGAGTTCCAATGACTAATTCCTAGAGCAGTGGATGAAGAAGGGCAGTGGGCTAGGGGGTGGAAGTATTAGAGGAGGGAGGGACAAAGGTGAGGTCAAGGTCAATAGCAGTGGAATTTTTGTTAGAGAACAAGGAGTTCCAAGCTTTGTCAGTTGGGAGAAAAGCAGGGGGTAAAGGAGGGTTAGGTGATGGATTGGGAGGAGATGAGACGATGGAGGGGGTGGAAACTGCAGAGGGAAGGAGGGCGGCCATCAGAAAATAGAGGTGGAGCTAAGATTCCAGCGGGTGGGACATTCCGGCGGAAGCTGTCAGAGCTAGGTGATAACCAGACATAGTTGATCAGCACTACCAGCCTTCAGAAACTCGATCATTCCATCATCGTCTGCGCAAGGCTTCTAGCTTGCATAGTCCTCAACCTGTAGAGGTTACTGAACTGCAGGGTTTAGAACTAGTTTTCCCCTTGCTGCAGACCTCCAGAGCCCTTAAACAGCTGTTGCCTTGTTGCAAATTCATCCGAAACCCTAAGGCTGGATTCTGTGAACCTTAAGCCACTGCTGAAACCTAATATCAAAAGATCCTGAAGACTGGTCCTGTAGTTCAGGGTTACATCACCCATGCTGTTTAGGTGAAATATCATTGGCTTTACAAGTGTTTACGCGAGCACGTGGAAGGAGGAGATGAATTTGGAATCTTTCTTTTGTCTCGTGTCTATGGTTTTTATGCAGATATTAAGGTTTAACTTTGGATATGCACACATCTTTAGGTGTTTCAGTGGTTAATTTGCCTGATTTGCAGAATGATTTGAAAATGTTTAATTAGGAAGTTCAAACAGAATGTAAATTGAGTACATTTATATATATAACGTCTGGGGCTTTTTGTCCCTCCTTCAGTTGTATTTTTGTACTAAATAAGGTATACATGAAAGTAATGTTTTTGTGACTTGTATTGATGGTTGCATGTTTTTCCATAGTTGATGACTAAAACATGCTCAGGTTTTGGCAGATCTGTTCAGTAATGAAAGAATCGTATCTGACTTGTATATTTTCTTCTATTGATCTATACATAGCAATAACTTTTCTTGTTCAGACTACGTTTATTCTCTATTCCGAGTTTTAAGACAGCTTATTTTGTTCATAAAGCTCTCAGCGATACGTGAGACCGTCTTCCATTATCAGGACAAGATTCCTCCTATTGATTATCTGGTTAATATTGCATCAAACATGCAGGTAAGTCAGTAATAGCATTCAATCATAATATTCATTGCAATTATTCATTTTTAACAATACTACTTACCAAATTTTAAATTTTGATGAACAAAAAAAATTTACTTCAGTTCTATGTGTTTAGGTCAGTTTTGCCGTCTTTCTTTCCTTTTAACCCCCCCCCCCCGATTTGCTTTGGATTTAATGAGGAACCTAAATGACCTAAATGAATGAAGATAGCGGAACTTATTGAAATGAAAACCTAAAAAACTGCCCGAGGGTAGTTGGAGCATCATGGCAAATAATTTTACATGTGGTTGAGGGCCTAGATATTTAAAAACAACCTGATATGGTTTGCATAGGCCTAAAGAAGGATCTTTTTTTAATTTCTGCACAATTGTTCTTCTTTTTCAGCTTTAGTTAACTTCCGTTGACCTCTGTTGACATGTTTATAGGTAACTTCAACTCACCAGATCAGTGGTATTGCTCCATCAAATAATTCTTTTTGGCTTTTTGCAGGCTCAAAGTGTCCTGACATTCCTCACAATAGTTCATATGCTTATCCGCGATGGATATGTAGGGGAACCCTGAATGTGTGCTTTTTTTATGGGGTGGGGCTGGGTGGGTGGTTGAATAAAGTAATACTACTACAACCAAAGGACGAAAATGTATAAGCGGGGGGCGGGGGGAAGAGAGCAGTCTAGAGGGCTAAAAAGAGGAGCCAAGACCATCAGTAACAACCATATGCCTGTTTCTTGGGGTGTCTAAAACGGCAGGTGGGGAAGAAGCTGTAGCCTAGAGGAAACTTCAAAATAGATAGCTTTCCAAATTGAGTCCAAGGATTTGAGTTAGAGGTCCGTCTCCTGTGGTTGTATTCCCACCAAACATGAAGGGTTTTTGCTCTTTGTAATTGGAAGAAGTGGTCAAGGACCACAACCAATCCTGAGCAAAAACCAAAGTGGCATCTGTAGCAAGGCCAAGACCAAATAGAGGAGATGGCCTTCATCGTGACGTGGCAGGAGAAGGGGCATGTAAAGAAGATGTGATTAATGTCTTCGGTATAGTTCCAGCAGAGGATACAATAGGGGGAGGCAGGGATACGGCGATGGATGATGAATGGGGTTGGTAGGCAAAGCTTAAATGTTCTCCAACTGGTGAACTCATGACAGGGAGTGTGGCCTTTGAACCATATAAAAGGGCCCAGGGGATAGAATGGCTAGGAGAGCGGGATAGATTCCAAGCTGAGTTAGAGGAGAATGTACCAGATGGGGTGGGAAGCTATATCATGTAACCCAATTTTAGGGTTAAGGGTTCCTTGAAGTAACTGTCAAGAATTTAGGGTTAGCCTAGAATCTTCTTTATTGAACCAGCAAGTAACCATCAAATCAGAAGGGATTGGATAATTTGCTATGGGTAGGTTTTGGGATGTTAAAGGTAAAGGGTTGGGGGAGGGTTCCCAAGGGGCTGCGATTGGTAGGTGTTGAAATCTTGAGAGAATCCTAACTTATGTCTTGTGTGATATAGCTTATTTATAATAATAGTTATGAATGAACAAGTACAATGATCCTCGATGTGGGCCTAAAAAACATAAACAATAAGGACTCTCTAATAGACCAAACTCCCAACTAAACTCAAAATCCTAACCATAGTTGTCATGGCGACGAGGCGATGCGAGGCAGTTTAGGCTAGTTGAGGTGATGAGTCGACGATGTGTCCTCTGAGGCACTTTTGAGGTGTTTTAAGTGAAAATTTTAGTGTACATCTCATACACTCTAATTCATTATAAATCTATCATATCTTATATAATAAGAAAACTAAGATTAGCCTACCTCAAGTCATCCAACATACTACAAACCACACATAGTAGGTCGGCCCCATAGTTGTCACGACGACGAGGCAATGTGAGGTGGTTTTAGCTAGTTGAGGCGATGAGTCAATGAGGCGCCCTTCGAGGTGCTTGTGAGAGAACTGATCAACTCACAATCATCTACACTATTTAAGTTGTAGAACTTCCCAGGATTAAAAAATGAGGCTGCACCATATAGAGTTCTCTCTATCTGACACTCCCATCGCCTATCAATTATTTGTATGTGTTGGATTCTACTAGGAGTTCAATTAGAGTATGTATAAGAGTTAAAATTAGAGTTTGTATTCATGTAAAATTCTATTCCTTGTAATAATGTACTTTCCACTTAATTATAAATAGAGGGCTTTAGATCATTAATCCATAAGCCATTCCACCAATATCGTGTTTCTCAACATGGCATCAGAGCCTAAGTTCGATTAGGGTAGGGAAGAGAAGAAAAATTCTCCGCTGAGGAAGACCTACCTCCTTACCGAGACATCTCTCTAAAACCCACCGCCTCTGCTTCCGAATAGGGTTGAAATAGAGCCGTGCAAGTTCAAATCGTTCGTTGTTGAAGTTCTTGAGTTACAACGAGCATCTTCGACTGCTTTCGGTGATTTGAGAGAGGGTTTTTTTTCTTCCTTTTGATTCCATCTTCTTCTTTAACAAGACCTGCAACTTCCGCCATCACGCCTGCTTCTGTCGCCATTGCCGTCGCCGGCTTCCGTTGCCATTGCCATCGCCGGCTTCCGTCGCCATTGCTTTCGCCTGCTTCGGTCACCGTCGCCATCGCCGTCACCTGCTTCCGTCGCCGTCGCCGTCGCCATCGCCATTGCCGTCACCTGCTTCCGTTGCTATCACCAGCTTCCATCCCCATCGCCATCGTCGTTCACAGGTAACCTACGATGCTTCTATTAAAACCCATCGTATGAAGTAGACCAGACCAGATTTTATTTTCTCTGGTTCTATTAGCCAAAAAGCAGTAGACCAGACCAGATTTTTTTTCTCTGGTTCTATTATCCAAAAAAACCAGTAGACCAAACCAGACCATCCATCCTTTGACCGAACCATATTTTGATGTCTCAAGGGTTGGTTTATTTGTAATTTCTTTCATAGTTTTTCCACTTATTTTATTGTTATTATTATTATTATTATTATTATTATTATTATTATTAAATAATTTTTTTTTTAAAGGTGTTCCTTATATGTATTTTTGAATTGTTTGGGCTGTTCGACTATTGCATTCTGCGACGTTTCTATTACTTCGAAAGGGTGAAGACAGAAGAACAGACAATTTTCTCAACATGGCAACTATTAATGGCACTCCTGCTCCCACTGGCTCTGAACATTACCCCACTCTTCCTCTTGTTTCGGTGAGATTTGATGGAACAAATTATTTGATTTGGTCTCGATTTGCTTACCTGACTATTGCCGGAAGAGAACTTGTTGGACACATTACTGGAGCTACTATCAAACCTACAACTATGGGTGTTTTACAGGATAAATGGATTTCGAATGACTCTTTTATTATGTCATTCCTTTTGAATTCCATGCATCCAAATATTGCTCGGGGTTACCTATTACTTGATACTGCAACCCAAATCTGGAAGGCTACAACTGAAACATATGGATAGTTGGGGAATGATGCACTGATTTATGAGCTCCGTAAAAAACTTCATGAGACTACCCAAAAGGAACTGACTGTGGCCCACTATTATGCTGAGTTAAGATCTCTTTGGCAGGAGTTGGATTATTATGGGGATTATCACCCCACTAATCCAGATGATGTGGCTACTTATAAAAAGCACATTGATAAGATTCGAGTATATGACTTCTTGGCCGGTTTGAATGTGGAGTACGATCAGATAAGAGTGCAGGCATTAAATCGTTCTCCCTTTCCTACTTGAACAATCTTATGCCCTTGTTCAGTGTGAGGAAAGCCGTTGTTTAGCCATGTTTCATGCTCCTATTGTGGAGAAATCAACCTTACAGTCTGTTAGCACTAAATCTGATTTAGTAAATGAGATTGTCAAGTGTGAGCACTGTCACAAACCATATCATACCAAGGCAAATTGTTGGAAGCTCCATGGGAAGCCTGCTGATTTTGAGCAAAAACGAGCACAAA
The DNA here is from genome assembly GCF_041222555.1 of Hakea prostrata. NCBI lineage: Eukaryota > Viridiplantae > Streptophyta > Magnoliopsida > Proteales > Proteaceae > Hakea > Hakea prostrata. The sequence continues at coordinate 5,490,014 of NC_142609.1, forward strand.
GAAAGGAAAAACCAAAGACTAATATTTCTGAGACAGTTTCCACCACACCCTCTGCAGACGTTGGTTTTTCACAAGAGGAGTTCGCTACTCTGCACGTATTATGCAGTCTTCTCTGCTGCGGTACAGCTTCGACCACTGCTTCCTCTACTACCCATACCAACTCCTACCTTTTGCTACTTCAGGTAAAACTTTTACAGGCTTTCAATTTTCTTCAGTTTCTACTCCTTGGATCATTGATACAGGAGCTACAGATCATATGACAGGTTTATCCTCCTATTTCTTACAATATTCTCCAATTTCTGGAAGGGATAAAGTTCGAATTGCTGATGGCTCCTATTCTTCCATTGCTGGAAAAGGGACCATTTAGCATTCTCCATCACTTTTTTTTTTTTTCTAAAGTTTTACATGTTCCCTCTTTCTCTACTAACTTGCTCTCTATCAGTAGTCTTACAAATGACTTGAATTGTAAAGTGATTTTTCCCCATCTTATTGTGTCTTCCAAGGATCTGGTCATGGGGAAGGAGATTGGACGTGGTAAACTAGACAAAGGACTTTATTTGCTCGAGCCGATTGGAGGATCTGCTTCTGCTTTGACTACATCTTCTAATCCGTTCCACTTGGTTATATCCGACCTTCATCAGTGGCATCGTAGGCTAGGTCACCCCCCTCTAGGAACTCTTAAGAAAATATTTCCTGATTTGGTTTCTTCTTATAATGAGGATAATTGTTTTTGTGAAGCCGGCATTTTTGTGAAGCAGACTCGTTCTACTTATTTACCTTCTCTTCATAATAGAAAAACTATTCCTTTTATGCTAATTCATATTGATGTGTGGGGTCCCTGCCGACGTGTGTTTATTACTGGCCATAGGTACTTTGTTACTTTAATTGATTGTCACTCTTGTTCTACATGGATTTATCTTTTAAAACAAAAAAATGAGGTTTTCCGATGTTTTCGTGATTTTCATAATATGATTAAAACTCAGTTCAATGCCCCTGTGAAGATCCTTCGCAGTGACAATGGCACAGAGTATATTGATGGTGAATTTCAGAGATATCTCTTTGACTTTGGTATAATACATCAGACCAGTTGCGTTGATACGACTGCCCAAAATGGGGTTGCTGAAAGGAAGAATTGGCATCTCTTAGAGATAGCCCGTTCCATTATGATTGCTATGAATGTACCTGACCAATATTAGAGTGATGCTATACTCAGTGCTTCTTACTTATGAATAGGATGCCCAGTAGGATACTTGGTTTTAAATGTCCTAATGAGATTTTTCAGGGAGCCTCTTCTTTTGTTATTCCCCCAAAGGTTTTTGGATGCGTGTGTTATGCCAGAATCACAACCCACTAGAGTAAACTGGCTCCCCGCGGCCTACGCTGCATATTTTTGGGGTATTCTGCTACTTAGAAAGGGTACAAATGTTATCATCCTCCTTCCAGGAAAACCATTGTATCTATGGATGTAATTTTTAATGAGTCTTGCCCTTACTATACACCTCTCTAGGGGGAGAGTCCTAGAGGAGAGGTGTTTCTTCCGACTCTAGATCTTCCTATCACACACCAACACAACTTAAGAGTTCTAGAAGAGTAACCTGACAGGGGGAGACTTTGGCCAGTATACCTGAGGACTTTAATCCTCCCCCTTCGTTTTCTGAACCATCTGAAGAACCTAGGCAGGGGGAGACCATTCTTGTGAGACACATTGTTCGGGTCTTTCAAAACTAGATTGACCAGAATAAGGAGTTACAGACTCATTAGAGGAAGAATTACATCCGGCTAAAGCAGGTGGAGAAAGGTGATACGTTACCACTTCAATCTCCTGCTCCAGAATCAGATTCTATTGTTCCCCTTAAGGTATCTTCTTATGATTTTCTTATTGCTGTTAGAAAAGGGGTCAGATCTTGTACTTAACATCCCATATCTAAATATGTTTATTATAAGTCTTTGTCTAACTCCTATCGTGCTTTTATATCCTCTCGTCATCTTGGATCTGTTCCTAAAAGTTGGCAGGAAGCTTATACTGATAAGAGATGGAAGGCAGCTATGGTAGAGGAAATGCAGGCAATGGAGAAAAATGACACTTGGGAGCTGGTTACACTTCCTCCAGGAAAAAAACCAGTGGGCTGCAAATGGGTGTTTGTGGTTAAGCAAAATATGGATGGATCAATCAACAAGTTGAAAGCTAGACTAGTTGCAAAGGGGTTTACCCAGACGGGCTAGACCTATGTGATTGATTATCAGGAGACCTTTGCCCCTGTTATGAAACTAAACACTATCAGAGTTCTGTTGTCTGTAGTTGTAAACAAAGACTGGAACTTGCACCAACTAGACGTAAAGAATGCCTTCTTACATGGGGAGTTAGCAAAAGAAGTCTATATGGAAATCCCACATGGTTTCTCCGATGACAATATTGCAGGGAAAGTTTGTCGGTTGAAGAGGTCAATTTATGGGTTAAAATAGTATCCTAGATGCTGGTTTGGACGCCTCCTGAAGGCAATGACTTCTATTAGGTACAGACAAAGCAATATTGATCATATGCTATTTGTCAAGAAGTCAGGTGCTAACATCACACTTCTCATTGTCTTTTTCTTTTTTTTGGTTGCCAATCCCGGTTTATAAACCGGTGTTCGACCCGCGTCGCACACCTGGCTGTGGTGGGTGAGTTTCCCTCACTTCTCATTGTCTATGTAGACAATATTGTCATCACAGGGAATGATGGTGAAGAAATTCAATAGTTAAAGGACTTTGTTGGCAGAGAATTTGAAATTAAAGATCTTGGGAAGTTACAGTATTTCTTAGGGATTGAGGTTGCTCGATCAAAGAAAGATATATTCCTATCCTAAAGAAAGTATGTCCTAGGTCTATTATCAGAAGTGGGAATGTTGGGGTGTAAAGCAATTGATACCCCTATTGAAGTTGGAGCTAAACTTAAAGAAAAAGAGGGAGAACCAGTGGACAAAGGAAGATACCAAAGGCTGGTAGGGAAGCTTATTTACTTGTCCCACACCAGGCCAGACATCGCTTATGCTATAGGGATAGTGAGCCAATTCATGCATGATCTATATTTAGCTCATATGAAGGTTGTTACCAGAATACTTCAGTATTTGAAGGGAACTCCTGGAAAAGGAATACTTCTGTCACCCATTGATAATCTAAAAGTAGAAGTATACACTGATGCAAACTGGGCTAGATCTCCAGACAAGAAGTCAATTTCAGGTTATTGTACCTTTGTTGGAGGTAATCTAGTTACTTGGAGAAGTAAGAAACATAATGTGGTAGCTTTATCTAGTATCGAAGCTGAATATAGAGCTATGGTTCGTAGAGTTTGTGAGCTACTATGGTTGAAAGGCTTGCTGCAACATATTGGAGTCCAAGTTCCAAATCCTATGATGTTATATTGTGACAACAAGGCTGCTATTAGTATTGCTAATAATTCGGTGCAACATGATCGAACTAAGCACATTAAAATTGACAGGTTTTTTGTCAAAGGAAAGTTGGAACAAGGGCTTATTTGCATGCATTTTCTAAGATTTGGAGACCAAGTAGCAGATTTTTTCACTAAGGGTTTAAAAGAAAGAGATTTCCTTCCTATTATAGGCAAGTTGAGCATGACTAATATCTATGCCTCAACTTGAGGAGGAGTGTTGGATTCTACTAGGAGTTCAATTAGAGTTTGTATAGAAGTTAAAAATAGAATTTGTATTCATGTAAAATTCTATTCCTTGTAATAGTGTACTTTCCACTTAATTATAAATAGAGGGCTTGAGATCATTGATGCATAAGCCATTCTACCAATATCGTGTTTGTCAACAAGTATGACTTTCTTCCGAGTCATTCTTTGCTTCCAAAATTGTCCTTTATTCTTCTCTTAGCCTCTTGTATAGCTACAAACACTTCAGGCAATGCGGGTCTTTTATCAGCATCCACAATCCTCAATACAATCATAAGAGGTTGTGATGCTTTATTACAATCCTCCACACCATGCCAAAATGCTGTAGAAAAAGTTGTTTCAGCCAAGGAAGAATTTTTGGTCGAAATGGGAATTTCAACCTTGCAAAAGGTCAAAATTTCGACCGAAACTGGACATTTTTTATGTGACTCTTGGAAACTCAATTTCGAGCCTCATATGCACTCAAATTGATTTGGATTCTTGCATACTACCTATTTCAAGCATAATAAACACTATAGAACTACTAGTTTACTAAAAAAACTACAGAAAATGTAACATGCAACTTTCCAAGTATATAGTACATCAGAGAAGAAGCGAGAATGTTATTAATAACTTGTTTATTCTATTCATCTCCCTTATCCGTCTGCACCCCATACAAATCACAATACAAGTCCCATGATGTTAGACACATATGGTTTTGGACGTATTAAACAACTGCATCTCTGTACGTGGTCTCATCCATATGCATAAGATTTCCTGACGGTGGGAAGTTGTGAATCTCCAAACAAGAAACTGGTGGTGGTGGGCCTTGTGGCTGTGGAATAGAGTGGAAGATCTGCTCAACTAATAAAAGAGCACCCTGGCTCTCAGGAGAAGGATAAGGTCCATAATGATGATGTCCCAGTGGTTGACTGAAATAGGTGACAGTGGGAGGGACACCATAAGCTCCATTGGCTACAACATAACTTAAGGCTCCACTAGTGGCTGACTAGCCTGACCCTAAATCTGATAGCCAGGAGGGACAGTGACACCATATGGTCCATAACTATAAGTCGACTCAGTAGAACCAATACTCTCCACAGCAGTATCATATGAGGATTCTGAAGGCCTATACCATCAGGATCCTCTGGAGGTGGAGTCTCTAGCATCATCAACGCTCATCAATCTCATAGATCCCACCAAGCTCTCGGCATCAGGTGGACAGTAGGACCCATATGATGGCGTGTCCCTCGTGCTACAGCCGTGCTGTCTCCCCTTCCCCTTCCTTGAATATGGAGAGGAAACATTTTGGCCTTGAGATGCAGCTCCAATGTGGTCTGAATCCTGTGTCGCATGGGTGAACTAACTCTCGCCCGTGAATCTCGGTGGTCGTCCTCCCCACCCTTGACTCTCACGTCGTGGTGGTGGTGGTCTGTCCCTAGGATCAGCTGAATCTTGATCAAGAGGTCCAACACCCTCCTCATCCCCTCCATCATCACCGCCATCGTCATCATCACCACCATCGTCGTCATCGCCGGAGGCCTGAGTCACCTCATCCTTAGTGTCGGACCAGACAATCAAATCCTCACTCTGGGTGGATGCACTAGGGTGTGGCATGAAGGGACGGGCGGGCTCTGCATGTGCACTCCCCTCCCTCGCCATGAAGTCCTCCACATCAGCCCCTATCTCCTCTGCAATCTGTCTACTAGGACGACCTCCCTCCTCATCCAGCAATGGCTCTCTACTATCCCTGATCTAGTCAACTACTGGGTTATCATCATCATCCATCTCGAATATATTGGCCAACTCGATATTGGTACTCTCTCTGTTCATCCCCTGTCTAATATGATCCTCTCTCAGTCTCATATTATAGTGTAGGTAGACAAGGTCCTCAAGACGCTTCACACCCAATCGATTGCGCCTCTTCAAGTGAATGAGGCTGAAGGTGCTCCAGTTTCTCTCACAACCAGTGGCAGAACATGTTTGGGAGAGCCCTTTGCTTGCAATCATACTCAAGTGGTGTGAATCGCGTCCAAATTGCAACCACCACTCAACTGCAACAAACATAGACTCCAAGTCATTTTAATACTTAAATAACTAAATTAAAGATAAAACATAATAATTAAATGTATAATGAAATAAATGAATGAACTTACCCGCATGGGTGGATTCCCATCCCGATACGGCCACAGAGTGACCGAAGCTCCCAGTGGCATCCCTAAATGTCTTTATCTAATATATAAAGAGAAAAAACAATAACTAGTTACTAGTTACTATGTAATAACTTAGTATAAAATTATGAATTGTGAATATCAAATTATTCATATCACTATCTCACCTCCATAAGGATGATTGCTTGTTTAGCTGGATCCAGTTCCAACTTCTCTACTACAGTTTGGACGACATCCAGCAAATCTTGCCTCATCCCAAGATTGTCCTTGTAATGGTACTTGGGATTTAAATAGTATGTTGTGTAAGAAAAAGTATATCATAAAAGGGAATAGTTAATGCTTCATAGTGTGATAACATAATGAAAATTAAATTAAATACTAGACTTAATAACTCACCAGCCTTATGCAGTGGATGCTGCAACATAGACTGGCATCTAATTACGATGATTTGGAGGACTTTCTTGTTGTCGTGTGGGTGGACTTGAGCAACTTGTTGCTTCATCCTCTTTACTGTAGCAAATATGTGTAGTAGAGTAGGTTTTCTCTGCTGTTCTACCATCCTCAACACATGCACCACATACTCAAGTATCTTCACCACTATCCTCACATGGTCAACTGTGCTCTCCTTCCTCCCACTGATGAAGAACCCTCCCATAAACCACTCCTCTGATGCAAACATGCTCCTAAGGCCAGTCTTCCTATTCTCAAAGCTCTGCAGTGCTATCCAATTAGTTATGCCAAGCCTCACTAACTCACCCTAACACTTGTCCCCTATCATCCTTAATGCATATGTGTGGTTATATATATGAAGGTGCTAACATGTCGGGCTTGCTCCACGGTCTTCTTCACAAGCTTGACCTTTTCGATGTCCTTCAATATTAAGTCAATGCAGTGAGCAGCTCATGGAGTCCAAAAGAGCTAATATCTGTCCATCCATCAAGGCATCAATACAAAGTTATAAAGTGTACATGTGATGTAAATATATGTATTTACAAATGAAAATTAATACTATATGATTAGATACTTGGAGTCTCTTGCATCTTCAACCCAACTTTCTTATAGTTGGAGCCATTATCAGTCACAATTTGAATCACATTTTCCACTCCAACCTCCTTCACCACTTGCTTTAATAATTTGTAAATGTATTTTGCATCCTTCTTCACACCGGATGCATCTACTAACTTGAAGAACACTGTCCTCCCATCACAATTCAACATGAAATTGATGATGGACTGTCTAGTGGGATTAGTCCAACCATCAGCCATCACAGTCACTCCATAATGATTCCACATGGGCTTTAATCCCTTAATGTACTCATTTATGTCCTCTTTATGCTTAGGCAAATAGACATTATATATCTCATATGGAGTGGGGCCCTGTACTCCACTCCCAGCCCTGCCTATCTCCTCAATCATATCTCTATAGTAGGGCCCCTGGGTTGTATGTGCTGTAATACTATGTTAATAAGCCCATTTGGAGATAGCCATCCCCACTTTTTCATTCACACTCCCCCATAAGCGCTTCAACTTTCTCTGTTTATGCTTAGGCCTCGCAAATAGGGTCGGATCATTGCGAAGAATCTCAAGATCTGGATCTGTAGGATGTGCTGACGAAGCTTGACCCCTTGTAGGGGCCCGTGGATAGGAGCCTCCTGCCTCACACTCTGAGTCCTCCTCATAGGGAGTTGTGAGCCACTTGTGCCTCCCATACCTATTGGCTCTCTAGAGGAACCACAACCCAGACCCCTTTGTTGCCTCCTCATGTCATCAGTCCTCTGTTGCTCCCTACTCATCATCATCGCCCTCCTCAGCTGATTGGCCTCTGGATCAGGGTCACACTCTCCTGGCTCATTCATACCATAATCCTCAGGATCTTGAAGGTCATCTAAGCATGCATCCTCGAACTCATCCCTCTGTCTTCTCTTCTCTTTCCTCTTTTGATTTCCACCACTAATGTATGAGGCCATTGCCTTCTTGACCTCTGCGGGCACCTTTGGGCACACTATTACAACCCTATTGCCACCAGCTAGATGCACCTTCAATCTAGTGGCCCCACCTCCTATTTGTTTCTTAGAATAATTACACTTGCTCTTCCTTCTATCAGCTGTCAGTGGCCTCTTGTGTTGCCAAGCTATATATATATATATATATATATTCTAGTAAAGTAAGACACGTGCAAATGCACGTGGCCATATGAGAGAGAAAAGATATCGACTCAAAAAATAGAAAGAAAATTTGTATATTAAGAAAGAAGACAATTGAAATAAACAATCAAGTTTTGGGGTGAGGGAATAATCAGTGAAACTTTTGAGAGGGAGAGTAAGTGCATGGAAAATAAGTACATGAAATAGTATTCAAAAACTTAAAAACAAAAAGAGATGATTTTCAATGAATTATGTCAACGTTGTTTTATGTGTATTGTTAGAATGAATAACGTTCTTCAAGTTTTGTTTCTCCCAATACCATACCATATGTTGGTCTGGCAGATGCAATTGTAAATTTATGACATACGGGAACATTTCGTTCAAGTTGAACTCAAAAATTCAAAACATTATCGTAACTGATAACCTTAAATAATTCATTAATTCAAAGATTTATTTAACTAACCTACAGTTAACTGCTTTGCCTCTCACAATCCCTGCACTAAGAGATGGAGAAAGATGAGCCGCTGCAACCCCGAACAGAGAAGACAAAGAGGAGAAATCGCCTTCGAAAGGACAATGGTTAGGGTTCGAAGGAGAAAAATAGACTTCAACATTACTATTACTATTTGTAAAAAAAACGAAAAGATAACAGTGCAACAGCACATACCTGACGCAGTCCACCGCCCAATTTAATGGTTTGATCAGCTATCTTTGAGAGGTCTAGTGGAAGAGGAGGTTGGTTCATGTAATTTTAGGGTTAGGTGAAGGCCTTCCGCAACAGAGGATTAGGCATCGAGAGATCGAGAGACCGAGAGACTTTGAGAGAGATTGAGGGGATTGAGAGGTTCGAGAGAGATCGAGCGAGAGATTTAGAGAGATGGTCGAGAGAGTGCTGATTTAGAGAGATGGTCGAGAGAGTGCTGATTTAGAGAGAGATTCAGAGAGAGTTCGAGAGGGAGAGGGATATAAAGAGCGACAGACTTTGAGAGAGAGAGAGAGAGATTCAGAGAGAGTTCAAGAGGGAGAGGGATATAGAGAGTGATAGACTTTGAGAGAGATTGAAAGAGGTCGAGAGATAATCGAGAGAGAAATTAAGAGAGGGATTAAAATTAATGATAAATTAATTAATATTAATTTATGACTAAAATGTTTAAATTATACTTGTAAAAATAAGTAAAGTAATAGCAAATAGTACAACATTATTGGTATTTGGAACAATGATAAGGACAGAAAAAGATTTGCGAAAAAGGTACAAGGATTAACCAAAAAAGGAAGAAAAAAAATTTACAATTTTAATTTGAATGGGGTCATTTGTGAGTTAGAGTTAGAGTTTGAGATGATTACTAATAAACAAACCTTACAATTTGAATTTGAATGGAGTCGTTTGTGAGTTAGAGTTAGAGTTTGAGATGATTATTGATACAGTCCCGGTCTCCCGTATCGTTGGACTAGAGGAGAAAAAATTCAGACAAGAGAAAAGCGGATTAGAAGAAACAGGGGTTGGGGAAGAACAAGAACGCACAGAGAGATAACGATTGGGAATTGGGGTAAATATTTTTTGTTCCTCCAAAAACTCCTTTGGCAAATCTTCCACACTCGGGATTTCGTATCTTCGAGAGGGAGAGGGATATAGAGAGCGATAGACTTTAAGAGAGATTGAGAGAGAGAGATTGAGAGAGAGTTCAAGAGGGAGAGGGATATAGAGGGTGACAGACTTTGAGAGAGGTCGAGAGATAAATCGAGAGAGAAATTAAAAGTGGGATTAAAATTAATGATAAATTAATAATAATTTATGACTAAAATGTCTAAATTATCCTTGTGAAAATAAGTAAAGTAATAGCAAATAGTACAACATTATTGGTATTTGGAACAATGATAAGGACAGAAAAAGATTTGTGAAAAAGGTAGAGTATATGCTTTTATAATAGTAGTATGATATATATATATATAAAGTATTTTTTTAATATATAAATAATTTAAAATATAAAATTCACACAAACTATCTTAAAAATATCCACAACATGCTTCCACTAATACTTTGCTATTTTTAAATTTAAAACAGAAATTAATTAGTTTTTTTAATATTTAAATTTTTTTAATTATTTAAATATATATTAAATACAGTCATATTACATAATTAACAGAAAAAAAAATAATTTAACACCATCACCGCAATATGGTGTCTCAACTCTCACATACATTAATTTAAAGCTTATACATGTACTATACATATACATTTTTAGCAATATACATAATTTAGTAAATAATTTTTAGTAACAGAAAAATAAAAAATAGTAGGAAGAATAAAAAAATAATTTTGACACTTCAAATTCATGGATCAACACTCTAAACTAAACATACATAAATTTGAAAGCAATTTAAGATGATTTAAGGCACAAATGAAACAAAAATAAAAAAAATGAGGAAGTTGGTTACTCACCTTGCAATATTTGGAAAAATGCACAAATGGAGGAGCAAATCTAGTGTTTGAAGGAAATGGAGTTGTAGAAATTAGGTGTAAAGAGAGATGAAGCAAAAGAAATAAAAAATAAAAATAAAAAACAGCTCGAAATCTCTAGGGCGATATCGCTCGGTACTACTCGAAATGACGGTAAGGTCGAAATTGGCTTGATTTTGGTCATTTTAAAGCTTGCGGAAGTGTTGTTTTGGCCCGATATGGTATCGGGCTGAAATTTCGGTCGATACGAAATGATATATGACACATTTCGTGCCTGTACCTTTATTTCGTTTCGATTTGGAATTTTGTAGACATTTTGGTCGAAATTTCGACCATTTCAATTGAATTTTTTTTCCATGGTTTTAGCTACTTTCTTCCTTTTGTCTTGGGCAAATTGGATTTTGTCCACTCCTCAGAAATGAATAAGTGCCTTAAGTCATCCTTGTGTTTCAATAAGCGTTGCAATGTCAAGAATGAAGTGGCAAACCTAGTCACTGCAGCCCTCACAAGATCCCTACCATTTGTCTTTTGTCTTAAGGCCTCCAGCAATCTTGTGTGCCTATAAATGAAAGTCATTATTCTCTTCCCTTGAATTATCACCTTCTTATATTGTTTTAAATTCCCAATTTCCTCTAGCATCAAATCAAGACAGTGGGCTGCACAGGGAGTCCAATATAATCTAGTCCTTTTCTCCATTAATAATGCCTTGCTGCTTTGTAATTTGAGCCATTATCAATCACCACTTGAACTACATGCTCTTCTCCAATTTCTTTAACTTTGTTATCCAATAATTGAAAGAGCATGTTTGCATTTCGCATATGGCTGGATGCATCCACAGAACCAAGGAAGAATGTTCCCTCTGGATAATTGACAAGAAAATTGGTGAGGTGCCTACCCTTTTTGTCAGTCTACCCATCAGACATGAGTGTGCATCCATACATTTTCCAATACCTTTCATAACTTTTCTTCATCTCTATTGTTCTTTCTTTCACATTCTTCAATAAAGGCACCCTGACTTTATGGTAAGTTGGGTGCTTATACCCAGAACCATATCGTGCTACAGACTCAGTCATCACCTTGAAGCTTTTAGCTTTAACTGCATTGAATGGAATGACACATTGATACATCCAATCAGCGATGTGGTTATCCACTCACTTCTTTTCTTCCGCGGATCTCATTATATTCAAGTTTGTTGTTTGAGTGGCACCCTTTGCCCTCCTTTCATCAACAACTTCTTTAGGAGTGTGTCTAACATACATATCCATAGGACCCCTTACTAGTGCCTTATTGAGGGCACTTTTCAATCTCTTAGATGCAGTCCCCGAGCTTGGTTTCTTGGAGCACACCTCAAACCCAATACTAGGAAATGTCCCTCCTTCAGTAGAGGCTGGAGTAGGATGTTCTTCTCCAATTACTTGTTGAATATCATCATACTCCTTATTATCCCAATCAGTAACATTGCCCTCTTTTTATTTTTCAACAACACTGCATTCATCTCTTAGGCAATTGCTACATTGGTCTTGATGCACTTCATAACATCCCCATATCCACCCACTGGATGTTGCTTCAATCTTCTAATTCCTCCTTTAGGGTCTTTTTTTTTTTTAACAAAGTGCACTTGATTGTATTCCTATCAGCCACATCTGGCTGATACCCATACTTCCACCTTGGGTCATATGACTTGGCCTTTCTCTTTGGTTCTTTCAAGGGATCATAACTAGCTTCACGCCATTAGTAGCAGCCATCGGATTATCAGTTGAGGCCATTGCAAATAACTAGGAAATATCTACAAATAAAAAACATGAAATATATACAAATAATCAACCAAATTAAAAACAACAACAACAATAATAATAATGATACCACAAAGCCAATTAAAGTATTAAACATCTATGAATTCTGGATCAATCCTAGGTTGTGTTGGGTATGCTTTATTAGAATGAATTTTGGATCAGGCCTCGAAGGGATTCTGAAAAGGAAAACAAGTTGGATTCATGGTTCGAAGTGTCAGCAATATATTGCTAAGTTTTGGCAATATATCGCCATGTCAGAGTGGGGAGACACAACACCCCCCCTTCGACACGAGGTCAACAAAAAGTCGACGACATATCATCGATATGTCGCCAGTGTCACCTCTCTCTCTCTCTCTCTCTCCTGTTTCTTGCATTTTAACCTGATTTTGCTTTGATCTTCGTCGTTTACAAGTACATCTTGCTTCGTTAACATCGACTATTACATTGTATCGATCAAGTGGAATTTCATACGAATTGCAAGTTTTTCAGACTTCCCGTTTCGCCCGCATACAGCTTGACATGTGTTGATTATGAACATTAGTTTAGGTGGTGTTTTAGGTCAAAATAACGCTCCCAGTGTGTTTATTGGCCTCAAGTTAGGCTACACAACAAAATTCAGACTAAAATGATCTCTAATACCCCTCGAAATAGGGGGTCGATTTTTCATCGACACCCCTCCAAATGTCGCTTGACATATCACACCACCACCGACATGAAACGATTTTTCGAACCTTGGTAGGCTTGGTTGGATTTCGTAATTAGTCTATAGCTAGAATCAATTCTGATAATGGATAGACAAAACTACCCCTAGTTTGGATTTTTTTTTTTTTAATTGCATACCCACATAAATACATGTATAATATGTTTCTTGTCTTAAAGAAATAAGCTAAGAATTCAATAATTTATTCAACATGCAAGACACAAACTAGAAAGGTTAACCCAATCTAAGGATGCAACCCAGAAACCAAAACCCATATGAATATCCCATCTAGAAAAGATTATACAGACTCCACAACACATTAAATTTAAAATATAAGAATTCCCATCATCCAAGTAACCAAGAACGAATCTACCAGGCAGGAGAAAATAAACAAAAACATCATTTATTAGATACTAAATTCCTAGGTATCGGCAATTATCAAGTTTAAAGTAAATGTCCGGAATTAGAACAGAAATGAATCGCAGGGAAGGAAGTATGTATTCATGGCTCAATTAGTCGTTGGCAGCCTTGAATTGTACTACTGCCTTATCAAATGCAGGAACCAATGCCAATATTCTGAGTTATAGAAAAGAGAGAATAGAGTTAAAAAAAAAAAAAAAAAAAAAAAAAAACTGGAGAAGATGGTGAACAAACAGATTTTTTATGGGAAAAAAGAAGAATAAAGAAGTCGCTGGAGAGAGGAAGCTCCTATTGGGGTGCTGCTGTGACTTGAGATGGTTAAAGTGATGTTATTCGAAGTGCCGCTGCAATCTTAGACTACCAGCGCTTTTGGCGCTGCAACAGGTTTGTACCAGAATTTTTTAGAAGAAAAAAAAGAAAAATGAAAAAGAAGAAGAAGTCGCCGGAGAGTAGAAGCAGTTATTGGAGTGCCACAGCAACTTGAGATGGTTCGAGGGATGTTATTCTCTTAGCCGGAGAGCCGCTGCAAGTTTAGACCATCGGCACTGCAAATGGTTTGTACAAAATTATTTAGAATAAAATAAAAAGGAAAAAAGAAGAAGAAAGAAGCATGAGGAAGTAGAAGAACTTACTTGCTCGACGCCTGTCACTTGTCGCTGCGTCGCTAGCTCACTGCACTTGCCGGAGTGTTGTCGCGGGAAGAAAGGAAGAGAAGAAGTCGCCTATCGCTGCCTTGCTAGTTCACTATTTGCCGAAGTGTCTTCGCGGGAAGAGAGGAAGAGAAGAAGAGTGGAAGAGAGAAAAAGATTAGGGATTTAGAGTCTTTAACTCATTATTTTTTTGATTTTGATTTCTTCTTTTTCTTTTTTTAATAAAAGTTTAAACATTTGATCACATGTAGTGTCATTACAATATGCATATAGGTTCCAACCAATAAATAATTTACAATCGGAATCTAATAAGCAAATCAATATATGTCTTCGATTTGGTATCTTTCATGTGATTTGAAAAAGAAATAAAAGTGATCGCCCAGGGGTATAAGGCGTCCGAGGCGCCTGAAGCAACGCCTCATACCCCAAGGGACTGCATTATGGTCTGAAAATAGCGACCCCAATTTATGGCGCCAAGACGTCTAGGCGACACCTTAACAACTATGCCCTTAAGTCCTTTACTATTCAAATTTACAAAAATAGTCCCCTGGTACTATTCAAATTTACAACAAACTCCCTGTGAAATCTCAGAACCACGATCCACCTCAAAATAGGTCAAAAAAAGGGTTTTCTAGAGACGAAAAAAAATTCTGATCAAGGAAGGAAGCCTGTGATGGTCCGAGAAACATCCTTGAGAGACATCGATGGTTCTAGGGACATTCAAAAGATCTGGTTAGGTTAGATGATAGGTTTTAGAGGGACTTTTGAATCTTAGAAACCCTCTAGCAACTATTAAAGGTAAGAGGAAGAAGAAGGGAGACAATCGAAAGGTATTTTTTGTTTTTTGCTTAAAAGGAATGTTGATCATCCTAGGAGAGTTGCAAATGATGCAACGAGACTCCTTGGGTCAATCACTGGGTGTAGGAAAGGTAGTTGGTGGTTTGGTTTAGGTTGGAATGGTGTTGAAGGCCTAGGCGATGGCTGTTATGGGTAGTGAAGAGCTGTCGGAGCGGAGGTGTCGATGATGGTTGGTGTGGAGATTCAAAAGCAGAAGCTTTTTCTGAATTTTTCTGACTTACTTGGAATCTGTGATGGAGTGTTGGTGCCCTAGATGGCATGACTCTGATATTATGTTGAAATCTTGAGAGAATCCTGACTTATGTCTTGTGTGACATAGCAGAGCTTTATTTATAATAATAGTTATGAATGAGCAAGTACAATGACCCTCGATGGAGCTAAAAAAACATAAACAATAAAGACTCTCTAATAGACCAAACTCCCAACTGGACTCAACTTATGACTTACAATAGTAGGGGTGGGTTTTAATAGGGCCGCAATGGGAGGGGAGGGTTTTCTAAGGCCTGCACAAGGGAGAGAAGAGGGGGGGGGGGTGAAGGCTGTGGGTGAGAGAGGAGGAAGGAGAAGGGGATCAGGTGCTGTGCTTACTTGAGGGGGCTGCTGGAACTTGAACATATGCTGCTGAAATTGAAGAAAGAAGCTTCGAACTCTGCCATGGCTTTCTCGGGAAAGCCACTACTTGTTTCCCACAAGAATCGTAATTCTTTATTCAATTCATTCTAAGTTTACAATGAGAGGAATGGCTTTTTTATAGCTCTAACTAGAAAATAGAGACTGACTTGACTGGGGTTTCCTTCATATATTATGATCCCCCTTACACTTAAGTAAATAACAACCACACAATTTAAGGACTTTAACTTGTACTAGCAGACCTAATTATCCAGCAGGAATTTTTATTTAAAATAGATTTCCTGACTCAAACTGGGAATTAGAAACAGATTTTTGGACTCAGAAAACTAAAACAAAATTAGTGGGAATGAAATAATCAAACAAGAAAAGGGGGAAATGACCAATTTGCCCCTACAGGGCTTTGGCCAGCCCCAAATTGCGCCATCTGGGTTGGGCTTTGGGGCCCAAACTAGGGTATTGGCCAGGGGGAGTTTTGTGCTTGCATCACCATATAGTGCAGTCATGGGGGATGGGGGAATCCTGAGTATGTTGATTGTCCATTAGTGTGGATGATGTCATTATATATTGGATTCAGTGGTCCAGTCATGCACTTATTGATTTTATGCATTTATTACTTCTCTTCCTAAAGAAACCTGAGTATTATATTGATCTTATCCTTCCATCTTGGTTGGATTTTTGCATCAGAAGAGGGTTCTCTAATTTAATTGAAAAGGCAACTCATGTTCAGAAATAGCCACGGTATAAATTTCGATTGAAACAGACTGAAATTCTGGCCTGGCGCCAAACCGAGATGAAGCTTACCAACCAAAAAAAATGTACCAACTTTAGGTCCATCACTGTCGAAATCTCATTCCATGTTGACTATTTGGACCGGTCTTCTTTCTTTAAACTCCCTAGTTTCAATGAGATCTACATAGTTTGCAATTGTCGTCTCATTACCGGCCTTCCAGTTTTCCAGATCTTGACCTCAAATCCAACTTTTTGGCTTCATAACCCTATTTCTTCCTCAAATTCCTACACGCCTTTGTCAACAAACATGTATTTGTTGGAATGTTGGGGATTAAGCATGCCTTGTAGTTAAGTATCTATATTCATCCCCAATTTTTTTTTTTATTTCTTGATAGTTGATAGATTAAAACATGTTCGTTTCTTTTCAAATTAGTATATGTTTAGGTTAGAAACATAATCTATGAATGTATGTTAATATTTTCCATTTTTATGGAGTGTGGTTTTTTTTTTTTTTTTTTTTTTTTTTTTTTGAGACATCATCAGTCAGTCTACGCTATGAGGGTGACGAATATATTTTTGTGTGGTTAATTATTTATTTAAATTATTTGAAAACTATTACATATTTGTTTTAATTATTTAAATTGATAAAGAAACCCAATTATTTTCTTTTTATGCTTAAAAATTGATTAAAAAAAAACATCTTTGCTTATTTAGCTTGTGGTTATCATGTTTAACATTTCTCTGATTGTACGAAATATTTTAAGTATTTTATTACAATTTACAACTCTTTGTATTGTCGGAACTGACATGGGTCTCTCGATTATCAGGATATGAATGATTAGTTCTTATTAATTTTTTATGCTAAATACCTCTCCATCGTGTTAGTTATGCTTTAAATAGGGTGTATGCAAAAGCCTAGGTAAAAAAACCCATTGAAATATGGCCATAAGGCCCATAACCACCCATCAAAAAATTTCTGGCAAAAGTGCTAGTTTTCAACCTAGATGGTTGAAATTTTGACACCATCTAGCCAACCTCAAAACCGAGATTTCAAACCATGTGAAGTAGCACGGGCTACCATAATGAGTACCATGGAGGTTTAAAGACATCATAGGCACATCAAGCATTTGGCAGCTCAATACTCAGTTGATTCTATTATTCCAATGGCTCCATTTCTTTTTGACGTAAACAGTCAGGACAAAAAAAAGAAATTTTACTCTGGAATTGATCATTTGTTCTGTAAGTTGGAAATTTCTTATTCCAGAAATATCAAAAGATAGTCCCAGAAAGTGCCTCACTTGATTGTTCAGTCTTTGCATAAAGCTTGCAGTTATTTTCTTATCCACTCCACATTCCTCATTTATTTTCTCTCTCTCAAGTTTCTTTTACTCCTACTGGTTTAGTCTCTTCAATGTCAGTTGTGGCTTCTGTTTCAGAGAGTACACCATTTTAAAATTGCTGATTCATCTTGTTCAGCCATGGTAAACTAGGCTTCTTGTTCCCCATTGCTGATTCTTTCATTCCAAATAATCTAATACATAGTGACCTTCCACTACAAAACCAAGCTCTTCACACAAAGGGCTGCTTGTGATCATAGTCCTGGATCATCTGCTCCCAATGTCAACAACAATCCTCACTTTTCCACAAAAAAGAATGGCACTTATAACTTCGAATCATTCAATTCCATGTTTGAAGCCTTTGGGATCCCTCTGCTGCCAAGTTTGTGTCAAACTGTCAGGTTCTGAAGATGGGTCTTTGTCTAGACCACTTTGTGCGCCCTTCTATCGTTCAAGCACAAACTGGAATTTGGGATTTTGTTTGCAGAAGAATCTTCTTATGTGGATATTTAAACTTTTATAGTTATTTGAAAGATAATTGGCTAGTTGATGCACGTCAATGTTCATCAGGGTTTGTTGTTGTTTGCAATTTGATGATTTTAGGGTTCAAAAGGGATGCATTTCTGGCAGTAAGTTTCATCTGTTCTAGGGAGATATAGCATTGAATGTATGGGATTGAGGAAGACTGCAAGCATTCTATATGTGTGGCAGAACCAGGCACATAGATTGCTTGTACCACCGTACCTATCAGATTTTCTCTATTTATAATGGAACTATTATTCATTAAAAAATAAAATATATTCTTATATTTATAAGGACTGAATCATCAATTGCAGTTTCAATCTAATACCAAAATGCCGAGATTTGTTCTTCTTTGACCAAAATATTCACTGAAATGTCAATTTTACTTTAGGGTGCATCTTAGCAACAAATTGAGTTGATATTTGGTTAACTGGTCGTTACATAAAAAAAAACAGATAAATATTACATTGCTACCAAAGTAATAGTTTCTGAGTTATGCTGTTATTTTCTGGGACTTTATATAAAAGAAAGGCTCTAGCAAGTAGTAACATTTTCTTAATGGTTGATGGTAACCACTAAACAGGTACTGAATCTAATGTTATAACTTTCTTCTTCTTGTCTTCTTTATTTATTTATTATTATTTTTTAATTTTTTTATTAACCTTCCATGTATTGATTAAGCTGCTTTCTGTGTAATGGTTAAAAACATCTTTTCAGTTATATCCCCCAAAAGATTGGCTAGTGGCATCATCCTTGCCTTCTAACTTCAATCCAGGAACCATTCAGATGGTACTAGATGAGCTTACTCCAAACAATATCAGGTAAGTTTTTGACATTTTATGTGATCCTTTATTTAACCTATGATTTTATATATGTCAAACGTTTTGTGTTGCGTTTGGGAAAAAAATTGCCATGATGCCAGTGTACCGAATCCTGTGCATGTCCTCTCACTTCCCACCCATGGAAAGTCTCTCTAAAACACCCTACCAGATTATTTGATCCCCCCTCCCCCAAATCAAAATCGTTGGTGGGAACTTAAGGAAAGCCTTGGCGCAATGGTGTGGTTTCTACATTGCAACCTTGTGGTCTCAGGTGTGAGTCTAGAAACAGTCTCTTCGTGAAGCTGGGTAAAACTGCATACATTATGACCCTCCTCAGACCCAGCAATGGTGGGAGCCTTGTGCACTATGGTTGCTCTTATTGGCGGGAAACTTCACTCTGGCAGCAAAATGCTTGGTTGCTATTTGCATCCATGGAATAAATTTCAGTCGAAACATGCGAAATTTCAACCAAAATGCATGCAAAATCTTATACCAAAACGAAATTCCTAATGTTTTGTATAGTTACCAAGTTTAAACCAAAATATCGGAAACAAGATTTAGGTTTCTGTCTCTGTTGAAACTTTTTGCACCACGTTTGCATCACTATGGTCCCCCCCCCCCCCCCTCTTTCAATCATGTACATGGTTCCCTCCATTTTAAACATCATTGATGTAGGCAGAAGCACATCCAGATCGTTATCTAGAAGGCAGATCTGGACTTTCCAGGCTCCTTAGGGTGTCTTGTTAACCCCCCCTCCCTTTTTTTTTTTTTTTTTTTTTGGGGGGGGGGGGGGGTTGCAGTAGGAGTTTAAGTTATTTAGTTCTGAGTTATATATTAGGTGATAGTTCTATATCTCGTAGGAGTGGAAGAGTCATTTTCTGTTTCCTGCAAATTTGTTTCGTTATAACAAGCTCCAGTAGGAATACAACTTAATCTATTCAATGTTGAAGTTTATAATTAGAGTCTGATAAATAAAGATGTAACCCGGTCAATCATAGGTATTGGAATCTGCTTTGTGTGGTCGAAAATGTTTGATGTGGTTGGCTGGACTTCAAATGAAAACTAGGTGGACTACTTGGTGGCTGGGTTAGCTAGACTCCTCCTGCTCGTGCTTCCTTCTCTTCCTCTTCTTTTCTTGTAGTTAACTCATCTTTAAGCTTCCTACCTCATGTTTCAGCTCTTCAAGAGCAGATTCGAGAAGTTTTCTGCATCGGATGAGTGGCTAACATCAAGGTTTCCGATATAGTTCGTGGATGTGAGTGGGTGACCCCCACTTGTTTCCACCAATAAAAACAATCCTTTAGCATCTCTTATTTGCTAAAGATATGATAGTTTTCTGGCCAAAGAGCTTCTGTTTCTGCCTTGCCTTGTGTTTCAGCTCTGCAAGAACAGATTCCTGAAGTTCCGTGCATTGGATTACTGGCTGTATCTAGGATCAACAGTTGCATTCTTGCTGATGGAAATGTATGATCCTGTCCATATTTGGTTGGTTCTGGGCCTAGGATGCCCAGGCCAAGTCTGGTTGTGGAGTCTCTATGAAGTTCAGTTTGTCCTAAAAGGGTTAGGCATGAGAAACCTTAAATGGCCTGAAGCATGCCCTGCACTCTTGGTGAAGGTTAGGTCCATGCTTTTAATTATTTGTATCAGAAGGGCTTTTCTATTTTAAGAGACAGATTGTTTCATATTGAAGCGATGCAAGAAATTTAAAGAATTACATGGAAATGATTTTCATAGATGCAAATTCAGTTTTGAAGCATCATATACTGTAAATAAGCAATACATACGTACTCAGATTTTAATTTCTGATTGGTTTTGAGGGCCTGCTTAATTTCCCCAGGAAGGTATAAGGGAAGGAAGACAATTTTCTGACCCTTATGAAAAAACTTGCAAGTATTTTCCCTACCCCTGATGTTGACATTATTATCATATAGCCATGGTCTTCCTAGAATAACATCAGATAACTTCATTGGAACCACATCAAACTAGATCTCCTCAGAATAGGAATTTAGACTGATGGGTACTAGGCATCTCAGTTTAACTTCTAGTTGATCACCATTAAGGGGGGATACTCAGCAAGGTTGGGAATGTTTTTCAGTTCTGACTTTAGTTCTGTTGATGAAGCTTTTAGATACTGCATTAACACTGCTACCACTGTCCACAATCACCTTGGCTGGGATTCCTTCTGATCTGAGTCAAGTGTAGAAGACAGAACTACTCCTCCGGTCTTTTTCTTCTGTTTCTGCTATCAGAATTTTGGTCATGACGTTTACGGAAGGATTGTATTCAAAATACTCTGTCATTAGGCTTCTTGAGTTCTTCTCTGTAGTTGTCTGTGGATTCACCCATGGCTCTGGTTACTGCTGATTCATCCGTAGCTTTGACACAAATCGATGTAAACCCCTAAGTCTAGGGTTAGTTGTCAAGATCCATAAAACTTGAATTTTATAAGCCTGCTGTATAGGTATAAGGCTGATTTTAGGGGTTCTAGGGCTTGGGAAAAGAGCCACAGGGTTTGTGTAGGGCTAAGGGTCTAGGTTTATATGATTTCCAGATTTGTAGCTTGCTGTAAACTGAAATTCAGATCTGAATTTCGGATTTAGGGTTTGATAGAAATTAGGGTTTCTAGAGGAATGGCTAGGGTAGAGGCTGGGGTTAAAAGTAGAGTAGGTGGACTGGTAATGGGGAATAGGGTTTGATGAATGGAAGGGGATTGGGAGGATAGGGGTAGGGGAGGTGGGTGAAACTGCTGCAGGCTAGGGGAGGGTGGAATGGAGGCTGCGATGGGGGGTGGGGTGAGGGGTAGTTAGGGTTTGGATGGGGATGGTTGTCACAGGCAAGTGGGAGGGGAGAAAGAGGGGCTGCGCAGAAGGAGAACGAATAAAAGGAATAGAAGATAGGGGGTGAGATGGGAGTGAAAATCTTGCAGCAAAATCAGAGCATCAACAGTGCCCACAGGCTTCCATCTGTAGGAAACCCACAACTCCACTGTTTCACCTTTAATCTGAAGTTTATTCAATAATCAAGTCTGTCTCTTTACAAGTTAGAGGCTTTATATATAGCTTTTACATGAGTGGACTCACACTAGACTCAACATTAGAAGGTGATTCAAACTAGGACTCTTATTGGACTTAGGACTATTATTCTAACAAGGACTCTAACTTAACTCATCCTAGGATAATTCAAATTACAAAACATGAATAGGACTAGACTCCTTGTAGAACTTGAACTACAACTAAGGGGAATCTCTCTCTAATTTGGACTCCTAACTTGATTGGGACACTTCAATTACTTGACCAAAACAATTCAAACTTCAAAACAAAAGTTGAGTTGGAATCCTACTATCATACTGGATCCAACAAACCCTAATTTGGTTCAATTAGGACAAGCAAACATTACCAAAATGCCCCAATGCTAGCCGAATTTTCTTGGGTTACTGGCGGGCCTGCAGGGAACTGGCAACCTCCTTGGGCCTTCTTTGGGTGGTCCTGGATCTGATTCACATCAGGTGGGCAATAGAAAAAGGAATTTGAGTTTTCCATGTTTGTATATATTCTCAAATAATATGGATAAAACAATTCAAGAATGCTTGACAATATTAGACCATGGGATAGAGCGTGGTTGGGGTTTAGGTTAGGGAGAAAAGGTGAAGACAGGTGAAGAAGTAGTTGACCTTGTTTGCCACCTTGATGATGTATTTATATTGGGGAGGCCATGACACTAGAGGATGGATCATAATAGCAAAATAAAAGATTGTCATATAATCTTTCTCTTAGACAATAGCTTCTCCATCTCAGTCTACGAAAGTGGTGCATAGATTATTTGTATGACAACAAAGCATATATTAGCTTCTCCATATCAATGCTTGTCTAGGTCCAAGGCATTAGCACGCCTAATTGACAGATCATGAGTTGCATTGACTTGTTTGTTGATTTGTTTTTCGATGAATACGCCTATATATTATGTTATGCATGTTTATTATATGTTTTTTTGGATCAAATGTTTATTCTATATTGGTTGTCATATTAGATTAGTACTATCATAATTATCTCATATTTCATTGATATGGATTCTTTGTTCATATGGCCGTAATTATATCAAATTACCATTGCTATTCTACATTTTTCATGTATTGCATTTGCATAGACAAGGGCATCTAGGTAATGCTGAGGCACTTTACCCATGATTTTAAGAATTCTCAAGATATCTTGGTTTTTTTTGGAAAAAAAACCGAGGTGAGATTATAGGTGAAATGGGGGGAAAAAAATCGACCAAGATCTTGACTCAAGATCATGGTTCGACCAAAATATCGGTTGTACCAACGTCATAAGATTCCTAAATCTCAATCGAGATAGAGATTTCTACTCGATATCGATCAAGATCTTGCCAATCTGGCCCGGCTTCTTCTACTACTTTCACTAGTTTTTGCCAAATTTTTTGTCAGTAACTTGATCAGAACACCCCTTACACTTGATCAACTATACTGCTATAATATCTATTGCAAAGATCAAGGTGGTTTTCAACCAAATCTTCATGAAGGGTGAAATTTAATCCCAAATGTGATCCCCCACCACCACCAACCCCCCCCCCCCACACACACCAAAAAAAAAAAAAAATCTATGTTCTATACTGGTTCTATTGTTGATTAAAATGTAAAATTACTTGGTCTAGTCTGGATTACACTTTGGTGGAAATAGAATTTTTTATACATTGATGACGATCATGTCTGATGTACAATATATCATAGTTATTGGAGTTCGAACATTAATTATTCATATACTTCAAGTAAATCATGTGTAGAATAGGATTTATAAGTCTGCATTTTCACTTCTTTAGTGCTGCAATTTCAAACTTAAGATTCAAAATGAAACGTACATTTAATTGTTTTTCATCAATCCAAGGCTACAATTGTGTATAGAAGGCCTAAAATAGCCTGCATAGCTAGTTCCATCCTCAAAAGACCCTTAAAAGTCACTGAGATGCGCCACCAAGATGGGGTGAGGTGGGAGGAAAATTTTCCTCCAACTCGCTGAGATCTCACTTTTTTGGCTCAATTGAGATGGCTGCCGAGATCAAGTCCTCAAACCGTGCTTCTCCCATGTCCTAGGTAACCTTGTTGCTGTGACAAGTGTCAGCTATGACCCAGATTGGCTCATACCCATCAAAAGCTGTCTTCATACGAAATTTAGGATTCATCTGGGTTGAAATATAGTATGTTAAACATTACATTGACATATTTTATATTTGACGTTTGGCATCCAGTTTGTTTTCTCTCTGTCTTTTTTTTTTTTTAGGGGGGGGGGGGGTGTGTTCCAAACTCTGGGGCACCCCATCCCACAGCGACCTGAAAGAATCCTTATGGTTCTGAATACTTCATGATTTATTGTTTTAGTGCTAAATGCAAGCTCTACATCTGGCTTGAAATATAGTATGTTAAACATTACATTGACATATTTTATATTTGACGTTTGGCATCCAGTTTGTTTTTCTCTCTGTTTTTTTTTTTTGGGGGGGGGGGGGTGTTCCAAACTCTTGGCACCCCATTTCTAGTGCTAAATGCGAACTCTGAAAGAATCTTTATGGTTCTGAATACTTCATGATTTATTATTTTAGTGCTAAATGCAAGCTCTTTGTTTAACAGAATATTTTGGGAATCAAAGAAGTTTGAAGGACTTACCGACTTGGTTGAGCCATGGTATGGAACTGCATATTCTGTTGAAAAGATCAGTGTTTCCGTGTTACAGGTGTGTTGCTGGATATTAAGTACGCAAGGTTCTATCTTAGTCAGGATTCAATGAAGAATTAGCCCAGCAATTTAGCTGTTTACTGCTATTTAAACCAATAAAAATAAAATACAGAGTACATTTTTGTGCAGCCATAATGTGAATCCTCTATTTTCGGTAGTCTTAAATTTGATTTCTAGTTTAATCTTGTCTGGTTGATGGTCTTTTCAGAAATGGATAGAAACAGCTCCTGACGAAAATCTACATCTACCCGCACCAAACATCTTCATTCCTACTGACTTATCAATTAAAGAACTACATGGGAAGGTACTAGTAAATGATGGTGTAAATTTTTTTATATGTACTCGTTTTCGGAAAATAGTGTCTAAACATCTGATTTTATTGGATTCAATCAGGGTAACTATCCAGTTCTGTTGAGGAAGTCTTTGTTTTCAAGATTGTGGTACAAACCTGATAAACTGTTCTTCACCCCCAAGGCGTATGTTAAGATAGACTTCAACTGTCCTTATGCGAGTCACTCACCGGAAGCAGAAGTTCTAACTGTTATTTTCACACAGTTGTTAATGGATTACTTGAATGAATATGGTAAGCTATTACAAGCATTTATGATCTTGGTCTGTTTTGAGATTCTTCCATTTAGTCATAGTCAACTATCCTTTCTTGTCTCTTGTTTCTTCTTGAAAATATATCAAAGAACTCATTGCTTTGAACTAATCTTTGGCGAAGCATATCAACGTTGCATTATGGAAGATACATTCTGTTCTGAGTGAATTAGACATCCAATTGCTAGTTTTGAAATTTTCTCCTCATGAATAATTGTAACTAGAGGAACATTATTGGAAATGATAAAATAATTATCAATAAACATGGAGGGACTGATTATTTGACAACCTGATCCTGGACAGTAAATATAAGAACGGTACGGAATTTGAAAGCTAAAACTTGTACATAAATCATGGCTTGCGGTGGTGGTTATAATTTACAAAATAGTTCTCAATGACAGCATGTTATAGAGCATCATAAAATTAATATTTTAGTCAGTTGATGATGGAGGGAAGCCTTCATTTCCATGGCTGCTACTCTGTTATGGGATCATGTTTATCACTTCTGAAGTAGGTAACAGAATTGTCTGTGTGCAAAACACCCAATCACTGGAGTTTATTATGAAGTGTTATTCTATTCCAGTAATACAAAAATAAAAGAGTATTCTGTAGACATATGAAGACACTTTGATTAGGACTTCATGGAGGGCTTGGAGGATTGCGTCTCAAAATTTCCCCCCCTACTCCTTAAAGATCATATACTGACATGCTTTGGGTTTCATTTGCTCAGCAAGTCTCCAACATTTTTGCAACAATGTTGGAATGGACTGAGATCAGGCCGACTATTGATTAGTGGTGTTTGCACTTTATCCTAACTTGAGTTGCTATTTTTGTTAGTTTCTCTCGTCTAGTCTTCATTGCGTGACTTCATGGATCCCGTATATCTATTTGGATATTTTTTTTGGTAAGCAAAAACGGTGAATTCAATGGGCCTCATTTCGGCTCTTGAAGGTGTGGGTTGTGTGTGCGTAGTTTGAGAACTCTAGAAATCTTGCAAGATATGTCGCTGTGTTTGGACTGAGATTTTGACTCAAACTCAAGCCAGCCTATGTTACAAAAGGGTCCTAACTCTATTGAGTTGAGATATGTCAACTTAATCTCACCAAAAAGAAGCTTCTATCCCCATTTCAGTTGTTGCTGCTGGGTTTGCTGGAAAGCCTCAGTTTCTTTTCTGGATATTTTCTGTGACAACATATTTGAGCTGATTCTTAGCACTCCTACCACCTCGATGCTTCACTCTGTCCATTTCATAGCTAATTCCCAAGAAGGTAACACCCATGTGCTTAGTGCATATCTCATGGGGTCTCTGAGTCTAACTCTCAAGCTGTTAACTTTGTACTATGATCTTTGATTAAGTTTGTTTGTAGTTGAACTTACAGGATTAATGTATGATTATATGATGTATATATGTGTAAAATTGGCCATTTAGGTTTTATTTCCAGTGTAGCATTTCCAACAGTGGGGTCCAAAGTGGAACTCACATTTACTCTACCTTTTCTCATAAATCCAAGGTCATCATTGTGCTCACTGCTCAGAAGGGCTGAAATAGGCTGGATGGCAAGTTTGTCTCCTCTTACCACTCAAGTAAAAAAAGAAAAAGGGAAGAAGAAAAAAAATCCCCCAACTTGGCAAGAACTCAAATCAACTCACATTTTTAAAGTGGCAAGATTGGGCTTGAGACGAGGCCTTGACTTGTGTTTGTATGGGGATCGGGGAGGGACTGACCCCATGTGGGCAACATTTGTTGTTTATCATGCAATTTTCAACAATAGCAATCTTGTTGAAGTGTCCCTTTGCCATGGATGTATTTCTTGGTTAGATTCAAAATTTGTGCTGCCCTTGTACTAGAAAATGCTTATGATAGAGTCCCTAGAGCGTTAATTTGGAAAAAGAACTAGAGAAACTAAATATTACAAGTAAATATGTGGATATAGTTAATGATATTTCTGATGGTTCAGTGACAAGTGTAAGAAAAGTGGGGATCCTCTCGATTCCTCCATCCCATCCCTTGGGACTCTGTTTGTTGTCCCAAAGCCGAGGGAGGTCTTGGGATCTGCTGAATCCTTGACGTCAATATTGCTTGTCTTTTGAAGCTCATTTGGAAGATTGTTTCTGAGTATGACTCGATTTGGGTTTCATAGGTCTACTCTTATCTTCTTAAGCAAGACTCCTTTTTGACGGTTTCTTGTCCCCCTAACCCGTCCTGGGTTTGAAGGAAAATCCTTCTCCTCCGTCCTCGAGCTCTCACTGCTATCTCCACCCAAATCTCTTTTGGATCTTCAATTCTCTTTTGGCTTGACCCATGGCATCCGTTGGGCATTCTCTACTCCCTCTTTGGCCCCCATGCTGTTTACGAGACTCGCATCCCCAAGACTACCACCCTTGATGTCTTCATCTCCAATGGTTTGTGGTCCCGGCTCCCCCACCCTAGTCTCTCTCAGGTTTGGGGTGCCCTTCCCCTTATTCTCATCCAGCCGCATGACCCCTCCAAATCCTTCACCACAGCCTCCGCTTGGAACCGTCTTCGATCCCATCACCCCCATGTTCCCTCGTCCCGGTTGGTTTGGTTTAAAGGTCACATTCCCCGCCATACTCTCACACTTTGGAGGGCCCTCAATCTTGCCCTCCTTACCCAGTCATTCCTCATTAGCCGCCATACCCTAACCCGCCAACCCTAATTGTTCCCTTTATTGGAATGCCTTTGAGGACATTGAGCACCTTTTTTTCTCCTACCCCCTTTCCCGATCTCTTTGGGACAGAGCCTTGCCTCCATTTGGCCTCGTTCGCGGTGATCTCATGGTTTTGCTAGGATTGGTCTTGGATCTTGAGAAACTTTGCTGGACACTCTATTTGCGATCACCTTGGCAAACTAGTCTTCGGTGCCACCATCCACCATCTTTGGTGGGAGCTAACCTTAGAAGATGGAACTCCAAATCTCGATCTCTTTATTTGATTTGGAGTGCCATCTACTTTGATGTTTCCTCTAGATTGCTATCTATTCCCCATCCCCCTGTTGTGGACTCCCCAAGAAATAGGTTAATTGTTAGTTTCTGGGGTCTCCGCTCATCCTTTATTTCCCCTGCTTGAGCTCTTTGAGCTATCTTTGTTGTCTCTCTGTATTGCTTGTTGGTTTAATATGATTATTTATTCATCCAGAAAAAAAGGTGGGAGGCAAGGTAGTGAATCCCAATTATAGTTGGGCTGCGTCAATGATCATCTTTAAACGCATTTACTTGCACTTATAATGGATGATTTAACCAAAGACATTCAAGATGAGGTTCCTTGGTGTGTGATCCGCCAATGATATTGTTTTGGCAGATAAGACACAAGTAGAGATTAATATCAAGTTAGAATCGTCAAGAGCAAGTTTGGAATAAAAAAGCTTTAAACTAAGTACAACCAAGACAGAATATCTAGTGTGGAACTTTGGTCATGATCAGACAGATGACGAGGTGGTAAGACTTGATTAGATAGAGATTCCACAAAGCAATTATTTAAGGTATCTCAGCTCAATCATAAATTAAAAGGATGGTACAGAGGAATGGTGTTTACCAAAGGGTTATAATAGGGTGGATGGAGTGGTGGTGCATCCAGGGTCTTGTTTTGATTAATGGATTCCTTTAAAGCTTAAAAGAAAATTCTATAGGACCATCATAAGACCAACTTTGATGTATGGTGCGGAGTGTTGGGCTATTAAGAAGTATCAATAAACTCGATATAGCAGAAATAAGGATGCTAGGATGGATGAGTGGCAGAATTAGGAAGGATAAGGTAAGGAATGATCATACTAGAGTTGGTTTAGGAGTAGCTCCGATTAATGATAAGCTTTGAGAAAGCTGATTGAAGTGGTGCAGCCACATCAATAAAGGTCTTTAAATTCCCTTTTACGGAGAAGCAATATAATCCATATCAAAGGAATTAGAAGTACTAGAGGCAGTGTTAAGAAATTAACCTAGGGGAGGTTAATAGTTTGAGACTAGTGGCATTGCCTTTTCCTTGTGGTTAGGCAACAACTAAAAATTACAGTAAGTAAAGTAAGCAAGAAGAGACAAGACACAACATTTATAGTGGTTAGATTCAATTGAATCTACATCCACTCCCTTCTAAACCTTTAGAAGGCTTCCACTAGTATGTCCTTTTCAACACCGTGGTTGGGGACAAAGCACCATTTACAACCTCTTGATCAAGGCAAGAGCACCTTTTGCACCATAATTAATTTTGGGAAAGAGCACCTAATTATAGATGAGACAACAAAAATAAGCCTTGTCCCAACTAAATGGGGTTGGCTACATGGATCTTGCCCTCCAATCAATTTTGTTCGAGGCCATGCTAGATACAAGGCCTAAGCTATACATATCCTTTCTCACCACTTCTCTTAAGGTTATCTTAGGTCTACCCCTAGCTCTTCTAGTTCCTTCAATATGGATTATATCACTTCTCCGTACAGGGGCATTTATAGGTCTCCGTTGAACGTGGCCGTGCCACCTCAAACGACTTTCTCGAAGCTTATCACTTATGGGAGCAACTCCCAGACCAGCTCTAATATGATCATTTCTTATCTAATCCATCCTAGTTTTGCCACTCATCCATCTTAGCTTCCTCATTTCTGCTACATTGAGTTTATCTATATGGTTCTTTTTAACAGCCCAATACTCTACACCGTACATCATAGCTAGTCGAACAACGGTCCTATAAAATTTTCCTTTAAGCTTTAATGGAATACGCCGATCACATAAGACCCCAGACGCACCTCTCCACTTCATCCACCCTATTTTAATTCTTTGGGAAACCTCATCCTCTAAATCACCTCTTTTACTTACGATTGAACCTAGGTACCTAAAACAATCACTCTGATGTATCTTTTTATCGTTAAGTATCACCACCTCATCATCTGCCCAATCAAGACTAAAGTTTCAAACTAGATATTCTGTCTTCGATCTACTAAGTTTAAAGCCTTTTGATTCCAAAGCTGCTCTCCATGATTCTAATTTGGTATTAATCCCCACTTGGGTCTCATCAATCAACACAATATCATCCGCAAAAAGCATACACCAAGGGACCTCATCTTAAATGTCTTTGGTTAATTCATCCATTACCAGTGCAAATAGATATTGGCTTAAAGTTGACCCTTGATGTAGCCCAACTATTATCAGGAATTCATTACTTTGTCCCCCTATTGTTCTAACACTAGTCACCGAACCATCATACATATCCTTAATTATATCCAAATATTTACTTGCATCACTTCTTTTCTTTAGTACTTGCCAAATTAACGCTCTAGGGACTCTATCATAAGCTTTTTCTAGGTCAATAAATACCATATGAAGGTCTTTCCTATGTTCTCTATACCTTTCCATAAGTCTCCTAATTAGGTAAATAGCCTCCGTTGTAGATTTTCTTGGCATAAACCCAAATTGGTTCTCTGTAACTGTAGTTAAGTGTCTCAAACGGTTTCAATTATTCTCTCCCATAATTTCATCGTATGGCTTATCAATTATAGATGAGGAATTTAACAAAAATAAAACTTATAAATACCTTAGGGAGTGGCACAATCCCTTTGTATGGATGAATGAGTGTAAGCACTTCAATGGTCTCCGACCTCCAAGCAATCTACCTTGAGATCAACACCTCAACCTTCTTGAGAAAGGGGATAAATCATTAAAGGGATTAGGTATTCGGGATACTAGGTAGCTAGAGCAAAGGCACAATTATGAGGGCAATAATCAATTTGGGATTCATGCCTTAGAGAGTCAGTAAGGCCCCTATATATTGCCCAAAGGTTGGGGGTTTGATATGGTCCCAACAAATAGAAAATGGTCACATTTTTTAACTCGTGGTTGACCTAGCATTGACTAAGAGTAGCCGTTTGAATATAGTTGGAGTGCCAGTTGGCTTGACGGTCGGTCCAAGGTCGAACTTGGCTTCAATTCTAGATTCCGATTGACTAGGAGGCCTTCACTGTACAAGCCATGAGCTTTTTGAAATGCTAATGGTCCATAAGGCCATTTTGGCTCATAGTCGACTGGCAAACAATCCTTGTGTTTCCCTTTGCCCATATGATTAGTTTTATACACCAAAAAAAAAAAAAACCCTTGAAAAATGCATGCATTTACATGTGTTTGTAATCTATATGTAATCTTCAAGCTTGGTTTCTTCTTCATTCTTGGTCTTTGATTTGTACTTGTGCGTGTATAGGTTGCTTCCTTGATCCTTTATGTCTTGAATCCTTAATCTTGGTCTTTGTGTGTCACTTGGACTGCTTCAATGCAACATACACTCTCTGCTTGAGTATATCACCTTGTTATTGTACTCACTCTATCTTATCGCACTAGTAGATTGTTAGATCTTTGTTATATGTGTTTGTGATCATCAGAATCTTATGAATCTTTTAATAGGATATGAATAAGCCTGTTCTTTCTTAGTAATTTTCTTAAGTATGATTATTTGAATAAGATTAATTGAGTTGAGGATTGTGGATCCTGTTGAGGGATCTGGTTGAGTCAAAAGTTGAGATTCTTCTTCAAAGATTAGCACCTATATTCTGTTTAGCACTCTTCTTCCAGAAAATACAGCAGCTCTACAAGTAAACAACCCCCAACCCCCTTCTCCTCTCTCTACCACCATCGTAGCAATTTTCCTCCCCTTCCCCTTCCCTTCAATGTGGCAACCCCAGCACCCTCCCCCACCTCCCAGCCCATCGCATGAGCTTCCCCTACCCGTCCCTTGTTTTTTGCAACCCTAGAATCCCCCTCCCCTTACTGCCACACCATTGGCAGCTCCTCCCCAGCCCCGTAAGATACCATAGACCCCTTCCTCCACCCCCTACGATACTACCTAACCAGTAACCCCTCCCCCACCCCTCTCCTCTTCTTTCTACCCCTTTTGGCCCTTCCTCCTCCCTCGCTGACTTGTGGCAAGCCTGAAAACAGAAAAAAGAAAAGAAAAAGAAAGAGAAGAGAAGAGGAAAAACAAAAAGAAAGAAAGAAAGAGGAAGATCCAACAAAAATTGCCCAAGATCCATTCTCAAATCCAGTTCTATTCTTAAACCCTGAAATTTCCCTAACAATCTTGTGTAACTGTATTACCCAAATTCCACAACCCATAACCATCCAAAATGTCATTCCTAAACCACCTAATACACGTGGTTCAAGATCTTGCTCTCGAGTGAGATCTTGTCCCTTCCAAAAACGAGATCTCAGCTGAGTTGGCAAGATCTTGGTCGAGATATGATCTTTTTTTGTTTTGGGCCAACTAGATGGCCCATCTCGGTGGGTTATTTTGTCCAGGTTGGGATCAAACTTGGTAGTTAGCCTAATTTAGTCCTTCTGACCCCATTGGGGCCTTGGATTTGTGAGAAAACAACCCTAAGTGTGTGTTCTGAGTCTACCCTGAGTGTGAAATCTAAATGTTGTAGGATTGGAGAATGCAAGGTTATACAACATGTAATATAAAACCTTTAAGGCATATAAATGAAAAGTAAGTGTATCAAATACATCAAATAACTTAAAATGTCATCAAAATTCCATCCATATGAATATCACAATCTCGACTCTCAAGAGTTGAATAATAAAATCATACATCCATTAGAAGTTCTATGTAAGTCAAACTCATAAGTTCATAAGACAAGCATAAAGTGATTGATCTTCCTTTGGTGTTGTAGATGTGCTAAGAATAGTTGCAAGTGAAAATTCAACTAAAATCCACCAAAATCTGGGAAAAATTAGGAGTTCTAGCGAGATCTAGCGAGATGTGGGATTCTTGCCCTTGATCTCGTCTCGCTTTCTTATGAAAATGAGATATCTCGCGAGATCTCGTACCATACTTTATACCCAACCGCAGACTTCCTTGGAACCCTTGATACACCCAATATCGCTTTGTTTCGTTCCATCTTGATAGTGGGATATCCTATTATCAAATAAACCATCCCATCTGAAGAACTATTAGGGCCATGTCTTACTCAAATCCTGCCCATTTAGATAACCATCTTTATTTATTATTATCCATCCCATCTAGACTTGATAACTATTTGCTGGTTCAAAGAATATTATCTTGGGCAAACTCTTAATTTTAGGGAATCCATTCAAGACCCTAACCCTAAAATTGGGTTTCTGTCCCTAGGGTTAGGCAAGGGTTTTAGTTAGATTCGGCAAGGCTGAGTCTAGGGTTTTTTATTTTCAAGCTTGAAACCTTGCTATTTTACTGATTACAGATCTGAATTTTCAAGTTAGGGTTTGGGGATTGTAGGGTTTTATGAGAATTTGGGTTTTAAAACTTCTAGGGTTAGGGTTTCCTAACAAGTTGCGGAAATTCTAGGGTTTTAGGTGTAGGGAGGGGCTGGAATTTAGTATCGAAGGTAGGGGACTGAGACTAGGCTCTGATTCCAAAAGGGAAGGGGTTTAGGTCAAGGGAATGGGGTTCTACTTGTTGGAATTCTGGTTTTTAGTTTTCTGAAATTCCAGAAGTTCCACAAGCGGGAAAAGAAGAGAAGGAAAGAAGGGTAGGCTAGATGGTAGTTTAGGGTTGGGGTCCTTGGGGAAGCGTAGGAGATTACGGTTTAGGATGGGGGAGGGTTTCTATGTCTGCCACAGTGTGTTGGGAGGGTTGGGGATGACCAACGATGGAGGGGGAGGGGCTAGGATTCCAGAACCAGGGGTTTGGGGAAACTGCAGCCTGGGGGAGGGGGGGGGGCAGAGGGAGGGAAAGGGGCTGGGTTAGGGGAGGTGAGGGGAAGATGGTCCCTGCGAATGAATTGGGGATGCTGTCACAGTCCCCATCTATGGAACCCGTGACTCCTATTGATTGCCTGCAATATTCAATCAATTTTATTAATCAATTCAACTTGCTGATTACAATCTCAGGGGGCTTATTTATAGCCCTTTGAAGGAAATCTTACTTGGATCTAATTGACTAAGACTTTTAACTTACACATGAGACCTTCATATCTCACTCTAGAGGAATCCAACTGGATTTCTGAGAGTAGATATGGGATCCTTGCAAGAAATAGGATAACTCTAGGGGACTCCTTCACAACTTAGGAGTCCTTACCCTAATGAGGACTCTTTAATAGCTCAACAATTATGGACTCAAATTTTAAAACTCAAAATCTCAAATAGATCCAAGGTCCCACATTCATACTGGTCCCAACTAAACCCTAATTTGGACTCAAAATGGAAAGTGTGAAATTGTCAAAATACCCCTGCTGGTATTAGGGGTCTAGGGTTTGGGGAGACAACCGTATGCCCTATTTCACTCCTGAAGCTGGTTTACATCAAAGGCAAGGATCTAGTAGCAAAACCCATTTAGTTGGGAAAAGGCTTGTTGCTTTATTCAGAATTTGAGCTGCACCTTGCAGCCTAATGGCTGAAGAGTTTTGGATCTTTAGGGCTTCCATGGAGGGGGCTGTCAGTCTTCGTAACTTTCTGTATTGTCCTTAACTGTAGAGTCTTTAAGGAGAGGAAGTTTGATGCAAATACCCTAGAAAGAAGTATGGAATTTTTCTATTCAGCCTTCTTTTCCTTGGTTTTTCAGTTGTGTAAAGGAATCGGTTTTTTTCTTCTTCTTTTTTTCCCCCTTTTAGTAGGTAAGCAGGATCATTTGACCGCCTAAGATTTTATTTCTGTTAATTATCTAGTGAACTGAGACCCTGGTTGTTGTATGTGATTTAAATTGATGGAATAAATTACTTGGGGTAAGAAGGGGTCAGCCTTGGTGAGATGGTCGAGACACAATTGTAGCCTGAGGTCAACGCACCGAAACAGCCTCTCAGCAAGAATTGATGGGTGATGCTGCATAGGAATTTCCTCCAAGACCTTCAGAACCAGGTTTGCCCTATTTTTATTAGTTGTGGTGAGGCTGAGTTGGAAAATTCTTGGGGTAAGTCTGCGTAGGGAAATTGACCCCCCCCTCTTCCCCCTGGGGTAACTCCGCTTAAGTGGAAGCCTTCGGCTCCAGGTCGGTCTGTTAGTTTACCCATCAAGGTTGCATCTTCAATTCACTGGGATAACCAAGTATATGGCTGAAATATCGTTATCTGATTTGGGCAATGTTCTGGACCTTCTCTATTTATAAACTTTGGCAAACAGACATTATTGTCATTATAGGGAACCTCTCACATGTGGGATAAGGAGTCCTATTCAATTGGCTTTGTCCAAAATAGAAACTACTAGTTTGGAAACCCTCTGGAAACTAGGAAAACAGGAACCACTGCACACAATCAAACATAACATGCAGAATGCTCTACCCAAATGTAGTATTGCTGATGTAGCCTCAAGTGAATGAGCCAATAAATCAGATATTTAGATGATCAGCAGACAAACTAGGGCTTACAAAAACTACGGCTAGGTTGCAAGGTTGTTTAGGGCTTTGGCATTTCTAGGATGGGTGAATAGGATTTGAATTAGGGTTATAGGTCTAGGGTTTTGAAAGAAAAAAAACTTAAACTGTATTTTCAGTTTCAGATTCAAGTTTCTAGGTTTTAGGTTTTGGAGTTTAGGGCAGCGAAGGAATTAGAGCTTTGAATAGGGTTCAGGAATTTTGGGCAGCAAACGAATTAGGGTTTGGAATAGGGTTTTGGGAATTTTGGGCAGCAAAGGAATGAGGACTTACACTAGGGGTTGGTTGGTCCGATGGGGCTGAAATTGGGATGGAAGGTCACTAGGGTTGGGGGAATGAGGTTCTTAAGTTTGGGACAGATCTAACACTTATATTGGTGTAGATCTGACCTTGAATTTTGGGTCTCTAGAAAATTCCAAAATTTAAAAAAACTTCCAAGTAAAAAGAAAAGGGAAAGGAAAAAAAAAAAAAGCAGTGTAAGATGGCAGAAGGTGAATGGGATGAACTGAACGGTTACTTACCAATATGGAGGGGCTGGGATGGAGAAAGTGAAGACAGGCCAGCATGCCAAAGGAAAATTCCTTTGATCTAAAACCCTTGATGCTCACACCTTGTTCTCTCCTTGCAACAAAACTCTCAATAATTTTACTCATTAAATCTGTGTTTGTTACAAGCATATGCTGTCTATTTATAGCCTTTATTAGTGACTCCTAAGCATAGAAAAAAAATTCGAGGGAAACTCAAGTTTCGACTAAGTGAAAATGGGAAACCTAGGATTTCGAGGAACCTTAGGACTTTTTTGTGCAAGTTTCGACATGAAGTTTCGACGGGTTTTAGGGAGTATTTTAGGGTGGGACTCTGCATTTAAGCTAATTAGAGTATAAAGAACACATTGGCTATATTTTGCTAAAAGAGTCAATATAGATGTGTCATTTAATGTACATAACATCAATGTGGAGTTTTTCGATAAGTACACTATAAACTTATCTACTTAAGTACATAATATTCAATATATAATTTATAACTTCAAAACATAAAATACAAAGTAACTAGCAATAAAAGGAAAGTACAACTCAGTTCCAAGAAGAGTGCCTTGATGGATCCATCTTGTGAGCCGAGTAGTACTATGCATGTAACATCCTCTCCTCCAACCAACGAACATAGACATCCCATGACATTTTATGCCTATGTTTGTCAAGGTAATCGATATATATAACTTTATAAGTCTAGTCATCAATATGCTTAAGATAACTAGTCTGAGGGAATACGTAATTTGGATAGGGAAGTCCTGAAGGGGTATTTGGGGAAACATGAAAGAAAGAAAAAAATTGAAAATATGCGAAAGCTACGAAACTTGCAGGAAAAAGTCCTAGGTTTCCACGAAATTTCCCATGTTTCCCACGAAATTTGGGATTTTTTTTTCTTTCTCATGAACCAGCTGGTCTAGCTAGGTTGAACCAGGTTTCGACAAGTTTCGAGGTTTCAACAATTTCGACCAAATTTCGACGGTTTCGATCGAAACTTGGGATTTGTTTTCGGTCTCCTAGTTTTTCATTTCGAGGTTCCCAAAATGGGAAATTTCGGAGGAAATTTCATGAGTTTCGAGGGAATTTTGTTCTTTTCTCCTAAGAGGACTTAACATTTAAAAAAATAAAAAATAAGATAAAATAAAATAGGACTTCTATCATAAATAGGACTCTTACTTTTCTCAACCTAGACTGACTCAAATAATAATTTAAAAAAGATGTAGATTCCTAACAAACTCCCAATTTTTATTATGCCCAGCTGGTTTCAAGGTAGGTCTGTCAAAATGACCAAAATATCCCTGGTATCTCTATGCTCTAATGCTGCTCGGCAGTAAGCTGGACTGCTGGACCTGCATTAATTGCAAAATTGGTCTGAAGTTTTGAAATTTCTCGTTCTAAGTTGCTATATTTCAGTCAAAAGTTAACTGAAACTTACCTAATGTTGATAGAGTGTGAACAAAGTTTGCATTGCCATCATAAAGCTTTTACATTATCTCTTGAAACAAGATATTCTATTTAGGGGATTGCCTATTCTGTAATCTCTTCTATAATACAAAAATATTAGATTTATAAAAGAAAATTTTTTTTTTATTTAGTTCAGATTAAATGTTGTGGATCTCAAAAACCAAAAACTAGAACCGGTTTATCTAGAAAAGAGTATATTCGCTTCTCCGTTATATAATTGATGTGTACTTGTACACTTTATTAGATTATTTTTCATGTAGTTATTCTCTGTAAGCATGTTATTCCACATTTTATCTTCTTTTTCATTACAGTCCTTGAACTGAAGAATTCACTTTTTGATATCTTTCAGCTTATGATGCTCAAGTTGCTGGTCTTTATTACAGTATAAATCACACAGATACCGGGTTTCAGGTTATTCATTTTTCTTCTCAAAGGAGAATAAATTATCCATGCATTGATGTGAATATATTTATTGAGGGTAGAATGCCGACTTCTGGCTAACTCTTTTTTTTTTTTGGTTCCATTTCTTCTGATGAGGTTTGAGGTATAATGGGAATTATAATTCTGACAAATTTTTTTTTTTGAAGATCTGCTTTCAAGTTTTGTTGATGGGAGACTTCTGATTTGATGGATCCTACTTTTGTTGATTATATAATGCTAATGTCTCTCTACAAGGCAGTGCTTGTGTAATAGAAGTGAAGCTGTTTTTCTTGTCACTGAATCAAAGAAAAATATTATTAAGAGCAAACCGTGAACATATCCAAGAAAAGGAATCCCCCAGTGGGAAGAAAGGAAGAAGCTGGTTGATAGGGTGAAAGGAATACTGATCTTTCAGACACATTTATGAGATGCTAAAAATATTAGAGCACAAGTAACCGCCGATTAATTACTCGCAAGTCCTTGACCATTTGTATCAATACATTGATATCACTGATGCAGCTTAGAACAAATTTTTTTTTTTGGGGTGGGGGTGGAACAAAAATATATGACCAAATTGTTGCACAGAGCCAATAAAAGAATAGATATAATGTTTTGCATCACAGACATGGTTTGAGAATTTGCTAGATTTCAGCAAGATTTCTTGTTTTTTCAACTAGTGAGAGAAGAAGAAAAATTTACCAAATCCCTTCGAGATCTTGCTCATATCAATTGACCATGGTTGTAGCCTAAGGTCAAGTCATCAAAACAGCCTCACAGCAAAACATTCTGGGGTAGACTACATAAGAAAATTGTCCCCAGACTTTGCTTGTGCACTCTGGGTTCACCGCCCATAGTTTCATGTGAACTTTGTTCCATGGTTCGACGTCTCGTGATATCTCCCCAAGATCTTAGTCAAGATCTCAATATTTTGCAAAATCTAGTCGAGTTCCTTTGCGAAACGCAAAGAATTCCCATCTTTGCCGAGATCTTGGTTCGAGTCTTCCGT
The DNA here is from genome assembly GCF_041222555.1 of Hakea prostrata. Taxonomy (NCBI): domain Eukaryota; kingdom Viridiplantae; phylum Streptophyta; class Magnoliopsida; order Proteales; family Proteaceae; genus Hakea; species Hakea prostrata. The sequence goes on from NC_142609.1 coordinate 5,528,990, forward strand.
TAAAATATGAGGTCTCTTATCTCATCTCTTCTCAACCCTTTGGACCTCTTTTCTTCCCCATGTTGTAACCTATGAGTCCATTTAGCCCCTTTTTTTGTTGGAGAACTGCCAGATCTTCCCTACATTGCATCAACACACTACTTAGCAATTCAACATCAAGTGATTTTGAAGCCATTCTTTAAGGATGGTGAGTTCTCTCCCCAATTTCATGTTTTTTCAAACAATATGGTTTTCGTTAGGTGAATGAGTGTGGATTAGATGTATGTTGAGTATCTTTGTCTGATCTACAATTTCATGGAACAAAAATTATTTATCTGCTATTGATTTACTTTTTTGAATTTTTAAAATATATTATATATATTCTAAGAAATTAAAATAAAAAAATGAAAAATAAGGTTCAATAGATACTTGATTGGGTATTATTTGGATGCGACCAAGTTACAAAATTTCGGGTTTCGCTACCTAGCGAAACCACCGAAAGCTCGAAATTTTGGTGGAAGTTTAACCCCCCCCCCAATTTCGTGGAGTATTTAAGGTCATTTTGGGTAGTTTTTTGTGTCTAGCCTAATTTGAGGCCAATAAACACACTTGGAGTGTTATTTTGGCCTAAAAGCTAACCTGAAGTGTTCTTCTTGTTCAGTACATGCCCGGTTGTATGCAGGCAAAATTGGAACTCTGGAATATGAATTTAAACAAATGCAAATATGCAAATGATGTAAGAAAACATAGCTATCTTTATTAAATTTCAAGAAAGAAGTGAATTATTAAAATTCATTATACAACTAGTCAAGTGTACAAGTATAATCATATCAATGCCAAGTATTGTGCCTAGGTGGATCCATCTCCTTCGATGCTCCATCACAGCATATGTCATCCTCTCCCACCAACCAATGTACATACACTACCCATATCTCTCCCTGTTGATGTCCATTTAAATAGTCCTAAACTGCAGCTTTGTAGTGGTTGTCATCCACCACCTCGAGAATTCCTGTCTGAGGGAACTAAGAATAGGACCAAGGAATCTGCTCTTGTGGCTGTGGTGGTGCTGCTGGTGCCTGTGCATATGGTGGTACTATACACCACCAAGTATGGAATCCGCAAATAATTATGGCCCTGAGAGACTACGCTCGCATTATCCATCAACTATGCCCATAGTACGAACTATCAACATCATGTCCATGAGCAGCTAGGACACTATAAGGACCATAAGCCCAATAAGTAGATGTGGAGGCTAAGGACTCATCCAAGCTTATGGATCCCATCACTCACACCAAGTTGCGTGCCGAATTTACCAGATTTAGGAAAGAATCGTACAATCTGTGCTTTCGAGTATCATCACCATAACCAGGTCTATGTTGCTTCCCCTGGCCATTCCCCTTTTGGTTGTAAGTCATAGTATGACCACGATGCCCCTCACCACCGTGATCCTGAACCTAGGTGGCATGTGTGAAGTGAGACTCTCTAATGAATTTCTTGGAGGGGGGCAGCTGTATCTTTGGCAATGGAACAAGTAAATGCTTTTGAAGTCCTCCACCACTATGACCATCATCATCATCCCCATCACCTCCAGCCTCATGATCCTCATCATCACTACCACTATCATCATCACCAATCAATAAAATGCCTCTAACTCGGACTAGGAGCGTGTCATCTGGATCGTTGTTGTGCATGCTAGGTGTCGTAATCCAATCCTCATCCACAATACCAATGCCTCTTGTGCATGTGGTTGCCATCCAGAGATGCCATAAAATCATGTACATTTCGAGCAAGCTCTAGGTCAAGCCTTCCTCAAGGCTAGTCCAACACTGGCTTGTCCATCAATCACTTAGTGAGGGGATCCTGATCCTCTGCATCAAACTTAAAGATATCATCGAGGACAATTTCCAACCATTTACCGTCAGCCTGTTCCCTAGCATGTTGTATCTTCAACTTCATGTTGTAACTGCAAAACACTAGATCAGGCGTTGGCTCCCCGACATGTGCCTCCTCTTGGAGTGGATCGTGCTAAATGCACTCCAGCTCCTCTTGTGCCCAGAGGCAAAGCAAGTCTGGGAGAGGATTTTGATCGCCAGTCTCCCAAGATTTGTTGCCCTTTTACCATAAAGAACCCACTACTCAGCTGCATTATCATAAAAACATTAATTTAATAGTTTAATACTTAACATATAATCCACTTAGTTGTAAGATATGTGCATTTAATCTGGATCCATGTTTTCTTGTCCCCTAATAGTAGCATCTCACTGAAGGACCCAAATGAGTCCCTAAATAGCTTTATCTACAATCATTTGTAATGATGGTTAGTTAAATTCTTTTAAAAAATCAAATGCAAGTTCTATGTCTGAAATCCTTGCTATAGGACCTCGTTGTCACAAAATTATAGGACCATCAAGTCCAGCCCCAACTTTGTAATCACCTACATAACGGAATTGAGCAGGGCTATCTCCAACCCCAATTGTTTGCTATAGTGATATTTGGGGTTGAGATAGTAGGATGCATAGTTGACTAACTGACAGTTTGAGTTAGGATTGAATGAATTACCAATACCTACAAGCCAACAACCCACGATAATTTCTTACCAGCCTGATGGAGCAGATGCATAATATAATCGGTCCGTCATTTATCATCAATCCTCAAGTTGCCTTGGTAGCCTTTGGGGTTTGCTTTTTGTATGGCAACCTTCATATGCTTAATGGTTGCATACAGGTGGGGCATAATGGGCCCCCTCAAGAGGAGTCCACCATATGCAAGGCCTTAATGATGGGCTCCAAGATAGACAACACAACCCCCACATTTCTCTATAAATCCTTAGATGAGATGGTGCCCTGTGCCTCGCACTTGTCCGGGGTCCCGAATGATAACACACACATTAAGCTAGTATTTAGTACGTAATAGATGATGTAATAATTTGTAAAATGAAATAATGGCTGCACTGTGTGTCCAAAAAAGATCAGACTCAGTTGAATTCATCAACACCTCAGTACCTCACCCGCCTTCTTGAAGCTGGAGCCATTGTCTGTGACATTCTACACTACATTCTTCTTGCCCACCTCATCCACCACATCCTGTAGAAGACCAATGATATATCTGTGGTCTTCTACATTACTGGTAGCATCCTTGGATCTCAAGAATACTGTCCTCCTATTACAATACACCATGAAATTGATGATGGGCTTTCTTGTCTGACTAGTCCATCCATCAGACATAATGGTGCATCCATAAGTATCTAAAGAAGGGTCTCATACCCTTGGTGTATTGTTGTAGCTCCTCCTCCTATGTAACGTAGGTGGTCATCACCTCTTTAGGGGTGGAGCCCTCATTTCTAGGACTTGCCTCAGCAATAGTATCTATCATGTGCTTGTAGTATGGTCCTTGAGCTTTGTTTGCTAAATGGAACTATAAAGCATCCACTTTGCTAGTGCACTTTTAACATTTTTACCATACTCTTCAATGCACTTGTTATCTTGGGCTGCTTGGCCCCCTTCTTCCTAAAAACTTAAAGATCCTTTTCTAGGATCGGGTCCTGACAGCATGGATAATCACCTAGTGCTGGATCTGCTGGAGGAGTGACCCTTTTGACTCTGTAATCTGCTAAACATGCCATCAATACCACCCCTCCCCCTTGGTTGAGATGCTCCAACCCTAGAGGGACCAGCTTAAGCTTGAGCCCTCTCTTGCTTCTGATGGTGTGATGCCCTACTATCTGCCATCGCCTGCCATAACTCCCTCTCCTCCAGCTCTCTGCCCACATCAGCGGGTTCAACATCCTCATCAGAATCCAAATCAACCCTGTGTGTTGAAGGTCCCGACACTGCTTCATCAAGTGTTTTATCCACTCTCATCTTCTCTTCTTTCTTCTTCCCCTTCCCTCTCTCTATCTCCATAATTGCCTTCACTACCTTTACATTGGCCTCAGTGCATGTGGCCACATTCTTCGAACTCCCGCTTTGTGTGCCTTGAACCTGCTAATGCCACTTGAATTTAACTTCTTTCCACATAAATTACATTGTGTTTCTCTTGTTTCCATCAATGGCCACACAATACTGCCATTCACAGTCAACCCTTCTTATTGGCGGTCTCTATTGTCCAACCTGTGAACCACCTCCCCTTTGATGCCCACCAGAAGATATGATAACTATTGCATCCAAAAGGATTACATAAGTCACTTAATAACACCTAAAATAATTTTCTCTAGACAAAGAAACAACCATGTACAACTAGCAATTTTTTGCCTACCCATATATATATATATATATATAAATTTCAGCTATAAAATAGGCTACCCATACCAAAACTGAAAACTGGGAAAAACCACATGGGCAGCACTTCAAAGACGCATACATAGTTATTCCACAATTTTCTATTGTTCAAAACCTTTTTTCCTTGACTATTTATATTTGCTATAAGCAATAATTTTTGAAAATTAAAATAATTATTCGTTGGGTGGGAAAATATTTTGACTCTGTGAAATCGTAGATCGGCTTATAGAGTCTTACATATATTTATTCTATCACCATACATGTTTTTGAAATTAAAAATAACCGCAAGCGCACGGTATCGTGTAGCTAACGGGTCAATCTCAAGGAGATATGTCACTTTAGAATTAACTTCTTAATGATAATGCGAGAGTGCAATGATTCAAATTTGTTAATTACTTAATTAAACTAAACGAACGGTCTTAATTCATACATCTAATGCTATTGAATTGAGACGAAAAATAAAGCAAACATAACCAATGCATAATTAATAAGGGCAGAAAAAAATGCGAATAATAAATAAATAAAAATAAAAGGGAAGTGATCCGAGTGTCAGCTCTGGATCTAGGGAAGGGGAGTATAATTATAATGACTTTGACCGTTATAATGACTTTGACCGTGGACCCTTTGTCGTAGCTTACAGTCCACCGATCGGGAGAACGGATATTAGAGAAAAAAATTGCAGAAATAAATAATCAAAGCAATAAAGAAGGGAGAACAATAAATAAATGCTGAAAGTAAATCCTAAATTAAGAATATTGAGGGGTAGATAGAAGCGGGAATGGAGGGGGGGAGAGAAGATTATTGAAGAATGTTACTTACTTGCATCTTTGAACTTCAAACAAAAAAAAAGAATTGAACAAACGATTCCAATCTCAACCAATCCTAACAACCAGATCTAGATCTAGAATGATCTGCAATTGCTAGACCCAGAGAAAAACAAATCTTGAAACTTGAAACTTGAACTTGATCTTGAACTTGAAATTGCATTACATTACATAGAAAAATTAAACCTAAACATTCAATCTAGAAATTAGAATCTCACAAAAGCAAGCAAAGAAAACTAGAGAAAGCCTAAATAAACTCAAGAGAAAAGAAAGAATGCTTCAACTAAGCTCTAAAAAACGTTCTCCCTTGATGGAGTATGCTCTCCTTTTATAGAGTTTACATGGGATATGAATCTTGACAGAATTTGAATCGAACTTAGGGTTCCTATCTGACTCAACCAATTAGGGTTTTGACGTACTAATCGGACTGACTTAGAGAGATCAAATGCGCAATTCCACCATTGGATTTGAGGATTAAGAAGTCGTGAAGCTCTCCTCCAAAAATCAGCTCGATCGGACACCGGATGACCGTTCAATAAAGGGCTTGATCGAAATTGAACAGAGACATTCAAAAACGGGATTTTATAAAATCACAAATAGGAAATAAGATATTGAGGTATGCAAGGACTCTTTTCTCCATTTGGACTCTCTCAATAATATCTCTGTAGATTTGATTGATAATTTATAATCTCAGCCGTAGATCAAATATGCCTTCTTTATCTCTTAAATATTTCGGAGTTGGCCCATAACCACATCTCTAGCCCATCATGCTCTAGATCAGGCCCATTTTCGCATTTGAGAATTTGAACGGACCTCTTGACATGTAAAATTGCATGATTCATACCCAAAACTCCAAATATTTGCTTAAATCTTGAAAAGTCCTAAAATCTTCAAAAACAACATAAAACCCAAGGTAGCTTCACTCTAAGTGTGTAAAATGCATGCTTTATGCCCTAAGATTTCACACATAAATGTGCTCATCGCAAGACATATGATGCAAATTTGCTGCATTTTTAGTGTAAGAAAAGACAATTTTTTATGTGTAAAAATAAATAAATAAATTACTTTGCGAAAAAAAAAATCCGATGGCGTAAGTTCGTAGACCAGTCCACGATCAACATACTATAAATTTGTACCCATCTGACAATAGCTTTCATTTTGTGAAAAATAAGTTTGGAGAATAGTGGTTATATCTAAGATGAAGATCTCCAAGAATCGAGCTAAATGCCACTTGATCGATGCGATGCACACGATTGCCGGCAAGAATCAAGCACAGACCACCCCTAGATGTTGAAGATTGATAGAAAAATAGCAATTATCACCAAAACCTTGAAGAGAGAAGCTCTAAAAGGAAGAATGAAATTTCACCCGAATGTGGGTGAAATGTCAACAACATTTGCTTTAAAGGCAATAAATTGGCGATAAAATGGCCTCCTGGCAATATATCGCCCACTGGTCGAAATATCAACTTTTCAGTGATATATCGCCCCTGTTTTGGTGATGTATCCCCAACATTTTGGAATGTCAATTACTCAATTTCGCTCCTGTCTCATGTTGCCATGTACTGACACACCGAAATATCGCCAAGTTGCGGTGATTTTTCATACCATGACTGCACCTCTTGTGAGGAATGCTATTCTTGACAACTTGATGGAGTTTGCTGAACTACGTAAGAGGACCTGCAAGACCTATGGCTGGAGGAGACAATGAAGCTAGTGTTGGTGTTGTGGAGCAGGAGTTGGAGGAGGAGCTGCTAAGTCACTTAGTCATTGATTTCATTTCATCCTTATACTCATGATACTTGTGGCCTTGTAATCTCGTGATGTTGTGATGTCATAATGTGGAATTGTGAAGAATTGAACATGTTTTATGTGGGTTATCACTTAAAACTTTAGTTTTTTCATTTATAGCAATTAATGGTTGTGTTTCATGTTTATAAGTCTGCATGTTCATTCCTTCAACATTTCAATTTTAAAGTTAGGGTCGAGTTGGAACTCATATATACACCCTTTTTTTTCACAAATTTAGGTCACCACTATGTATAGAAGGCCTTAAATAGGCTAAATACCAAGTTTCAGCCCAATCTAACCCTCTCACATATACAATTGTTTTCATTGTAGTGCCACGACTATGTTTAAAAAGCCTAAATAGGCAGGGCAGCAGATCTTAGCCCCAAAGGACCCTTACAAGTCATCGAGTTGGGCCATCAAATCAGGGGGAAATTCCCCAACTCGCCAAGCTCAGTTATTGGCCCATGCATGGTGGGAGATCTCGCGAGATCTTGCCGAGATCTCGCGAGATATCTCGTTTTTTCACCTTGGCGAGATGAGATGGAGGTCGAAATCTGCGAGTTGGGATATCTCGCTCGAGATCTCACCATATCTTGCTATATCTCGCCATATTTCGCCCTGGATCTCGCTGGAACTCTTAATTTTTGCTTTTTTTTTTGTGGATTTTGGCTGAATTTTCACTTGCAACTACTCTTAGCACATCTACAACAAGGACGATCAATCATTCTCTACTTGTCTTATGAATTTATGATTTAATGACTTATATATAACTTCTAATGGTTGTATAATTATTTTATTCTTGAAAATTGAGATTGTGATACTCATATGGATGGAATTTTGATAACATTTAAGTTAGTTGATGCATTTGATATACTTGCTTTTCATTTATATGCTTTAAAGGTTCTATATTACATGTTGTATAAAATTGCATTCCCTAATCCTACTACATTTCGGTTTCACACTATGGGTAGACTTAGAAATCATACATAGGGTTGTTTCTGACAAATCCAAGACCACCAACGTGTTCAAAAAGCCTTAAATAAGTTAAATACGAAGTTTCAACCCAATTGGAACCCTAAAACCCACTGAGATGGGCCACCGAGTTGACGCCAAAAAATTGTATATCTCGACCGAGGTCTCACCGAGATGGTCGAGATCTCTCTTTTTCAAGGTGGCGAGATCTCTCTCGAGAGCGAGATCTTCTACCATGATCAAGATGGCTCGCTAGATCAAGTTCTCAAACCATGATCCATAGTGTCTCGCAAAGTAATTCTGAAGGCCCCTAAAAAGGGGGATTACCATGAATTCTCACTTGGTTGGCACAAGACATCTCTTTTGGCCCGTTAATGCAAAATCCTTGTTTTTAATTGTATTAGTCTTCAATACACAGAAACAACAGCAACAACAAGAATACCCACTGCATCATTGCACACAACCAAGTTTTGTACAAGAAAATTTTATTGTTGTGGTATGGATGGCCAAACTGGTCAAGCCAATTGAACCACAAGAATTGTTTGAAATTCCGTTTCATGTTGAGGTCTCAATGGGCTCAAGACCACCAATATCTTAAGATTTGGTTCAAAATCTCGTCAAGACTTGGTATAAAAATCTTTTAGGTTTGGTGATATGTTTTGATGGATTTATGCATTTTTTGGCACTAGTTCTTCTCAGATAGCGTATATTAAGGCCTATAAAGACATTAATGGTGGCTATAGCTCCCACTCGCATTACTAGTCATTTGTGGGAAGCATATGCATGCTCCATCATATTCTAGTTTTGATAGCACTCACAATATGGTGGTATTGGATCCTTGTTTGTCAATGACATGTTCTCCTACCCAAGACACCAGCCACCATACCCACACATGCTCCCAACGGCACTGAATGATTTGTATGATGGTGGATTAATGGGTACTTGGTGCCAGTACATCATAGTTTGGTGACCTATATATCGAGGATGGGTTACCTTCAGTATGTTAATGGTGCGACATACATGTCTGTGGTGTCAAATTATGTTTAGATCTTCTTGGAGCCTATGATATGGGATTCCTATGTGTCACAATCAGAGCATAATGCTCATTGAGTCTAATGGACTTATGGTGGGGTTGAGCAACGCTGAGATAGCGGCTTCTATTAGTCTATAATTGTGAGGGATTTCTTTGGTTTAATGTTTCCTATTAATAACAGTTATCTAATCTCTTATTTTTGCACACTTTGCACATAAATTTATTTGATATTTAACCATTGATGATGTATATGAGTACGTTTTAGTTATGTGTCATGCAATATTTAATATAGGTTTAACATTTTACTTCATCATAAATTGAAATTACTATCATTTATGTCAACTATACTTCCAAGTATGTTTAGATATGTGAAAATACATTTAATTTGGACCCTACACAACCAAGCATGAGTCTAAATCTAAGAGACCATTGTGGGTTGTTTCTTAATAACTGACCCTGGATTTGTGTTTATCTGCCTTAAAATAGGCTATCAAAGAAGAACCAGACCCCCAAAAAAAAATGCATAAAACCCACCGAAACATACCACCAAACCTGGCAGACTTTTTACCAGGTTTCAGCGAGATTGGGCATAAATCTCGGTATCTTGGTGGTCTCAACCCTACCAAGATGCCGAGACGAAATGTGATCTCAGACCTTCGTGAGTGCACCCCTTTCTTCTTGATTGGGCTTTCCAATTTCTTAGTAACAATCAAGCAGCTATCTACTTGGAAGTAATCCTTTTTTTTCACAAGCACACCAAGCACATTAAATTTGACTATCATTTTCTCCAAGATGCTGTCCTAGAGAAGAAATTCATTACTCCTTCCACTCATACCAATTAGCTTGTTGACATGATTACCAAAAAAGAAATCATTGTGACATTTTTACAGAACCCAGTATTTGCCCCTCCCCAAGTATTTACTCATTATTTCTTTCCTTTTCTCTTCTAATCAGCTAAGAAGGGTTTCTTCTTTTTCTTTTCCAAAACTAGGCTTCCAAAAGTTGGACTGCTCTCAAGTTATGCACAATCTTCTATGGCAACCTTTATAACTGTTAGAATTTCACACCTCTAATCAACCTAGGGACTGAAAAGAAATTTAGAAAGAAGACTGAAGAAGATGAACTAGAAGAGAAAAGGAGAAAGCTTGTATTTGTATGTTTGGCTCTCTTGGTACTTTATTTATTAAAATCAAGTCTTAGTTTGGAAAAGTTTCCTACTGAGTTATAGCAAAAAAGAAAATTACATATTGTATTGAATCTCCCAAATCTACTAAAAGGAAACTATCCTAGGAAGATTACTTGTCAACCAAGCAGTGAGAAAATAGAAAGCAACTAAAATAGAAACAAAAGGAAAATAGAAAGTATCCAAAAAGGAAACTCCAAGCTGCAGTTCCAAAACTTGTGCACCAAGGCAACATCTCTATAACTTGTGCAAATCTCAACACTCCCCCTCAAACTGGAGTATGTACAAAGAAAACTCTAACTTGGGCATAAAAGAATAAACTTGAAAGTCAAGTCCAATCTTAAAATAACAGGAACATATATTAAAGCTCTATCATCTCGAACAAAAATAGCAATAGTAGATACCAATAAACACTGAGAGAACTTCATCCAAAAGATAATCAACATTGACTTAAAATAATAATAATAATAATAATAATAATAATAATAATAATAATAAATTAAAAATATATATATTTAATTCCTCATGTCAAAGGAACCATCTAATAATGAAAACAATCAGTAATATTTAAGACAAACAAATCTATAATAGCATCAAAGGCACTATCCAAATAATGCCAATAGTAGGGAGGAATCTCCACACTAATGGATAAAAATTGTAGCTCCAATGTCCACACATAACCTTTGCAAACATATGGGTAGGTAAATGGCAATATACGTTATTGTGGACCAAGTAGATAAGGTAGTATGGGTTACTACGGACCAAGGAGCTAGACTAATGTAGTATAGGTTATTGCAGACCAAGTATGTAGGTAAAATTAATATGGGTTATTACGGACCAATTAGGTAAATTAAGGTAGTATAGCTTACTACAGATCAAGTAGGTAGGTTAAAGTAGTATAGGTTACTACAAACCAAGTAGGTAGATAAAGATAGCATAGGTTACTATGGACTTAACCAAGTAGATAGGTGTTGCTGTAGAATACCTTCTTAGGAGGATAAAAGATATTTACAAATAATACTCTTCAAAAGACTTGAGTAGATATAAACTAAGGCTCCAAGCTCCCCCTCACATACAGCACTACATGTGGACAAAGAATGATGGCAAATTACCAGTATCTCAAAGTCTAAACTAAGGAAGGACTTGGGTACTTGAAGGAACCATGTTACTTGATGAATCCAAGTGCAAGAACTAACAATCATCACAGTCGAAAAATATGAACCACCTACATCAATTCAAACGGGGCAATAGTAAAAGAAGTAGACCACTTAGTAGTAAGGGAAGCACCAACCAATATCAGAGGAATTGAGGAAAAGCGATAACCAGTAGTATGTCCTAGATCCAAAAAGTGGCAAATTAACTTAGAGCAAATTATTGCAGAACTAATGATCATTGATATAATATTCCATCACCAGAAGAATAACCCCGTTTCCAGTTAGTTATCAGCTCCGCTAGACCTCCATTTGGTCCAAGTTTAGTCCCAATAAGTGGCCGGTTAGGCTTGCATAATCCTGTTTTCTAATTTGGGAACCATTACCATATCTTTTGAGTTGGAGAAACCTTCAGCAGTCTTTACCTACAGCCCATCATCATTCACTTTAAATTTTTGCAAGTTCTACAATCTAGTTCTCTTAGAATCCTACACCTAATTTCTGAACTTCTTTATGATTTGATTTAATGTCTGAGGTTTTACACTGATTTTATTGGAACTGGAACATCATATTTGAACTCTTTACCTTTTGTTTACAACTTTTAAGTTACTTGGATTCTAAAGGTGTATTGATTTTAATAAAACTTGTTGCTGCTCTGTTTCTAGTCAGCCTCCCCCCCCCCCCCCAAGCAACAGTGGGCTGTGATTCTAGCTTAGAACTCCTAGAATTGCAGTCTCTTATTTTTAGACCTCATTTGTCTAGGTTACAACTTGAGAAGGAAACCATCTTGCCCTCTAAAAAAATGAAATAATAAGCACATCTCATAGACTCATGAATCTGTCCAAAATAGAAAAAACCAATAAGGAAAGTACATGAAAATAGAAACTATGCTTTCTAATTCTCCTAAACCTTGATCACCAAGGAACCTTTTCCAAGAAAGGAAAGTGTGTAACTCAATTCTACAAAACTTATGAACCAAATCGCCTTCTCTAGAATTATAAACTCAATAACTTGAGCACCAAGGCAGCACAATTCTCAACACCATCAGCAGAATTTTTCAAAGTAGAAAAATTCAATAAAAAAGGCGAACCAGTGGTATATCTTGCAGCAAAATCAAATACGGTATCGGTAGTATTTTTCGGACATAAAACCAATTGAAGAATGGTAGTAGTTGAAGAAATCACATGAAACAAATTTCGTCCAGACAATAAATGCAGTCTAGAGAAGTAAAACAAAACTGAATGGAAGCAAAATAGATGTTCAGGCTAGTGAAGAACTGTATCAGGTTAAAGGGTCTTCTACGTCCAAAAACTTTGCTAAGTTATGGATTCTGCAGTAGTGGTAATAGTAGGTATGTAGATCACTTCATGAATTGTGAAAATGATCTAACATATTATTAATGCAGCAAGGGGCGGCTGCACACCAGGTCGAATGATGAAAATAAAGAATATTGAGAGAGAAGAAGCAGTCCCTAGGCTGATTAAACTTGTTTTAATACTATGTTAGAATTTCAGCACCTCTAATCAGCCTAGGGACTGAAGAAATTTATAAAGAAGAAGAATAGAAGAGGATTGAAGATGAAGGAGAAGAGAGAGAGAGGAAAAAAAAAGAAGAAGAAGAAGAAGAAGCCTAGGGAGAGAGCTTGCATGTGTATGTTTGGTTCTCCCCTGGTACTTTTTTATAATATAAAATTAAGTCTTAGTTTAGGAAAGTTTCCTAAACTGAGTTACCGCAGAAAATTACATATTACACTGAATCTCCCAAATCTACTAAAAAGGAAACCATCTTAGGAAGATTACTTGTCAACCAAGCAATAAGAAAAATAGAAAGCAACTAAAATAGAAACAAAAAGAATATAGAAAGTATCCAAAAAGGAAACTCCAGGCTGCAGCTCCAAAACTTGTGCACCAAGGCAACAACTCCAAGACTTACTCACCAAGGCAATATCTCCATAACTTGCACAAATCTCAAAAATTTCATATGGTTTTGACTATCAGAGATGTCTTTGATGGGTTAATCCAAATAGAATATGTTACTGGAATCTTTAGATAAACCAATTCCTTGAATGGCCATCTCTTTTTCAAAGTCACCCTAGGGAAATCCTTGTCATGGCAGACCTATTGTTGTCAGAGTTGAATATAAGAAACTTTCTTAGTAACTTCCTTTGAAAGAACTGAAACCTGTGAAATTTTATATGAAATTCTTTTTGTCTTCTTGAAAATATAATCCTTATGATTTGTTAATGGTTAAAGCTCATTGCCTCCCACACCCCCCACTGTTCAGTAAAGAAAACATAATAATAATTATAAATAAATGAAACATAACCCCAGCTGGTTGCTTCCTCTGTAGCCAATTCAGATTTAAACTAAATGAAAAACCTTCATAATGAGTCCAAAATTATTATCTTGTCCACCGAAAAGTGATTAGTTGAAGATGATAAATGGAAGATTGGTCAGTTTGCTCCTGATCTGAATCTGAAACTTGCATTGTCAATCATTTTATTTTGTTAATTTTGGTAAGAAATGTCAATAATTCATATGAGCTGACATTTATTTTCTTTTCCAGGTGGTTGTGGTGGGTTATAATCATAAAATGAGGATCTTATTGGAAACCATTGTTGGAAAAATTGCTCAGTTTAAAGTAAAAGAAGACAGATTTGCTGTGATTAAGGTAATTAATTGGTTTCTCTTGCTACTGAAACCATATTAACTTCATCCAATTCACAAACCCCCCCTATTCACTCTTCCCCAAAAATCTCAATATTCTTTATCCATCAGTAAAGTTTTGTTTTTTTCTGGACAATGGAATTCTTTTCTTCCCCCTTCCGTTCCTTCTAAAGTTATGGAGTAGAATGGTTGAGAAATTGATATAAAGTTTTGAAATAGTTCTGGTTTTTATTGTGTTGAACTCATAGTTTCTTCATATCTAGGCAATCTGAGGTCACCTGGAACCTAGATGTTTCCAGTGCAACTCCTTGACAAGTATGGTTTAACTTAAATGATAAAGCCACCAACAACAACTATAATGCAGTTACGTTAATGCACAAACTAATGGAAAGCCTATATGTCCTGCAGGATCTGCATATACTTTTCCCTGCAGATAATCAATCTTTCTCAATGCAAAACCATGCTACCCCTTTTGGAACTTATTTATCCTTGGGGCATATCTTCTCCCTCTAGACCCCCAAAAAATGGATTGTACTCATGAATATTCTGAGTAGAAGCAAGTTTTTGAACTTCCCTGTTTTGACTTTTGAACCCTAGGTCATAAATTTGCTAGGGTTAGTAAGGTGTTTTAACAAAATACGTTATCATTTCTTTCTTCAAAAGGTTTTTACAAGACTGTAGGTGTATGTGTATGATATCCAAATAGATGAATGGTGGTACCGTGGTTTCATGGATGGATTTCTTTGTATGCTCATGATGAACAATTGGATTCCAAGGAGTCTACTCTGAAAGTCAGGTATCTAACATTTGTTCTTTTGACTTCGAAGCAGGAAACTGTAATGAAGGAGTACCAAAATTTTAAGTTCCAACAACCATATCAGCAGGCTATGTACTATTGTTCACTAATATTGGAGGATCACATGTGGCCTTGGATTGAAGAACTTGAAGTTCTTCCTCGTCTTGAAGCTGGTGATCTTGCAAAATTTGCACCAATGATGCTTTCAAAGGCTTTCCTAGAATGTTATGTTGCAGGTTCAGAAAATTTACCAACTTCCTTTTTTTTTGGAGAGAGGAAAGAGGGGGGGGGGGGGTGTCAGTATTTATTGCTTTTATTCTAATATTTTAATTTTTCCACTGTCACTTTGTCAGGGAATATTGATCCAACTGAAGCAGACTTTCTGATCCAGCATGTAGAAGATGTTCTCTACAAGGGCCCCACTCCCCTATGCAATCCGTTGTTCCCATCTGAACATTTAACAAATAGAATTACAAGGCTTGAAACGGGCATGACTCACTTCTACCCTATCGAAGGCCTAAACCCAAGCAATGAGAACTCTGCGCTTGTTCAATACATACAGGTAAAAAAAATAAACAAAAGTAGGCGGGTGAAATGGATGTTCATGGTTCTTTGGTAGAGGTCTTGTTGTCACTTGTCAGATAACAATGGAACATTTCGGTTCAAGAACAGAAACCCGCGTTCGTTGTTGACATGAATGATAGTGAATAAATCACCATTCAGAAAACATTGATTCAAATAAAGAACAATCAGTGCCCTACATTTTATTTTCTTTTGGGGTGAAGCTGTCCTATACAAGGTCCCAGCCCATTTGCAAACTTTTGTTCCCATTTGAACATTTAATAATAGAACCATTGAACTTGACTAGAGCACAACTGCATGTCACTTCTAGCCTGTTGAAGCCTGAACCCAAGGGATACGGATTCTATTTTCGGTAGATACATATATGGTACAAAAATTTGGAAACATTAAAAAGTTTGTGTTTTAAAAGAGTATTATTGGCTGTTATGTTTTGTATGATTCTTCTGGGAATGTTATAGGTGAAATATCTCATTGTTCTTAAGGAAAATGGTTTCTGTTGCATTTTAGGGGAAAAGGAGAGGTGGGTATATGAACAATGGTACTAATACAGCTTCTCACCAAAAAAAGTCTAGCATTCTTGTCTCATTTAGAGATTGAGAACCTCATGGTACATATAATGGCAGATGAGCTGCAACAACCAATAATGATTGATTCATGATTGTTTCCCTTCTTTTCCTTTTCTTTTTAATATAGTCTACATGCAAATGCACAAGTTTTATGGAACATTTTCTCATGAGATTTTTTGTATGGAACACGATGAATGCCAGGAAAATTTCAACCTCCCTTGCTCATCTTTTAAATGTATATATATGTTCAAGCAATAAAAATGGGTTTTCCAACTGTGACATTTGTAGTCCTCTATATTCTTGTTCTCATGAGATTTCAAATGTCATAGTGCCTTTTGTGATGGTATATTTTGCTTTCAGTAATAAAAAAATTTTGAGTAGTAAAAACAATCTTGTTTGAAAACACTGAAATTGTGTTATTCACTAAAATGTTTGGTTTCAAGAAGTCCTAAAAAGAAAGCTCTTTTACTATTTCTATACATTCATTTTTCTTTAAGGGCATATTCATCCATGGGAGAAAAAGTTGCGTACTGATCTTGATTGTCTTTCTTGTTGCAATATTTAGGTTCATCAAGATGATTTGCTATTGAATGTCAAACTCCAGCTTTTTGCACTTGCTGCAAAGCAACCAGCCTTCCACCAGCTTAGATCAGTTGAGCAGCTTGGGTATATAACTGTGCTTATGCAAAGGTAAGGGAGGGTTTATACTTTATACCCAATTTCCGTTCACCAGCTAAAAATTGAATTTTGTTATCCATGCATAACTAAGTAGATTGCTTGAAGTACAGGAACGATTCTGGTATCCGGGGTGTGCAGTTTATAATCCAATCCACAGTAAAGGTATCTGATGCCTCTGCCTCTGCATACGAACAATCTGTCCTTAGGTTGTTACCTAACACTCTTCATGTATTGATCTTTGTAGGATCCAGGACAAATAGATTTGAGAGTTGAGATGTTTCTTAAATTGTTCGAAAGCAAACTTAACGAAATGACGAATGATGAATTCAAGGTGAGACTCTCATTTCTAGACTTCTTTATCCAGTTTTCACCTACCTAGCTTTTGCCTCTTTTCTTTGTGTGGCATCCCTTTGGTTGAACAGCACAAGAATGTCAGTTAGATCTTCTGCTTACCATGAAGTTTCATTGTTACACTACAAATGACCATCCTAATGTTTTTCATGCAATTTTATATTGTTTGATGAGGGGCGGGCCTTGGTGCAATGGTTGGTGGACCATAGTTGTAGCCCTAAGGTCAAGGCATTGAAACAGCCTCCTGGCAAAAATTGTTGGGGGTAAGACCGCATAGGATTTTTATTTTATTATTTTTTTAATTTTTTTAATTTTTTTTTTTTTATTTTTTTTTTTTATTTTTTAATTTTTTTTTTTTTAATTTTTTTTTTTTAATTTTTTTAATTTTTTATTTTTTTAATTTTTTTAATTTTTTTTTTTTTAGGGAGAAGGTTGCTTGTGCTTCAGCCTTTGGCACCGAATTCGCCCTTATTATATTGTTTGATAATATTACATGAGAAGAATTTAAAACAAGAAGGCTGAATAGAGAGTTTACCATATACTAGTATAGACAATGGATATGCTATGTGTGTACTCATCCAGTAGAATGTTGCTGTTTTATCCAAGACAGAATCAATTGGGACACAACAAGTGATAGAGAGGAGCATGGTATTGACTTTGTAGCAGTTCTAGGAGTTTCTAATAATCCAGTTTTTGTACCATGTTAATAAGAGACTAAAACTAGAAAAAATAAAGCGGGGGTTAAGAAGATAGAAGAGCAAGAAAGGCTTCAATTAAATTCTCCCCATTCTGTCCCTTCTAACAGAAGTTTTTCGCTGCCAGTATGTTTACTGATACTTTCTTTTGTGTACCTTAAGTATATTTCTTGTTTCAACTAGATTCACTAATCTGAAATGGAAATTCCCTGCCACATACAAACCCAGAAGGCTTTCCCGGTGCATGCGTCCATACCTATCACGTAAAGTGATAGTTGGCATCCTGGGTGTTGGATGGATGGGAAATAATCAAATGGATGGCCATGGATCAAATTTAGTGGCCCATAGAATTATTGTTCCTACAAGGCTTTCCCTAATTTTTTTGACAGTTCCAGTAGTTCCAATAACATTTCAATAAATTTTCCTTCAACATTTCATAGACATATGGACTGTTAATATTGACTGAATATAAAGATGTGAAGCTGACAAGTTTTATAACCTACCTGCTATTAGGCAGTTGTGCTGAATGGTCCTTATCTTGCGCACTCAAAATCTGTGCCCATCTATAATAATGCATCCAACATATCCTGAAAATTTTGGATACTAAAACTGGTTTTCGACAGGACAATGTCAATGCACTAATCGATATGAAGCTGGAGAAGCATAAGAATTTGCGGGAGGAATCTTCATTTTACTGGCGAGAAATTGTTGATGGCACCCTCAAGTTTGATCGCAAGGAATCTGAGGTTTGAAACCATCATTATCAATGCCACGGAATGCTTTATATTTACCTTTAATAAATTATCTCCTCGTTGTGGGCACTTTTTATTTCCCGCTACATGCGAGGTGCCTAAGAAAAAATCAGATGGTATTCACTGTTTTCCTGTTCCAATAAACAGATTGCAGCATTAAAGCAGCTCAGCAAGCAGGATTTGGTTAACTTCTTCAATGAATACATAAAAGTGGGAGCACCTCAGAGAAAGGTTCTTAGTGTACGAGTTTATGGATCCTTACATTCTGCTGAATGCAAAGAAGCAAAAAGCAAACAGAGTCAATTGTCATATGTTCGGATTGATGATATTTTCACCTTCAGAAAATCGCGACCTCTGTATGGTTCTTTCAAAGCTGGCCTTGGTCACATGAAACTGTAAATGTTACACCCAAGCTTCTTGTATAGAATGACAAGAGCATTTGGAGCTGGCAAATGCTTGCTAAGCAGAATTGTAGCTGAAAGACTGATTAATAAAAGCCCAAACAAGTCATTGAGTGCTAAGCGATGGTGGAGATCTTCCACACAGGTATTGAATCATGTGATCACTTTTACAGTTTCTCATGCATATTTTGCTGGGATTATTACTAAAGATGTAAAAAAAAAATATCCAATTCTTGCAAATTTCATTATTTTGAAAAGTAGAATTTAATTTGTCGTAATTGCTTCCATACTTAGTTTAGCCTCCATTGATCTGTTCAATACTGGTCCTGTTTGTCTAATGTGAACTGAGTAATTTATTATCCAGGAATGTGTTAGATGTTAATTCACACTTCACTTTAACCAGAGGCAACAGTGTTTGCAGTCTGAACCACTATTAAACAACCTGGGACTTAACCAGCCATGAATAGATAGATGAAAGTGAAACTGTCCTTGGATAAATTTTCTTGACAAATTCCATTTGAGTTGAAAAAGCATGTGAATCTTTGAGAATTTTAGTTTTTTACATGCACCCCTCTATAGAGTAGGTGGGTAAACGGCTCAGATTCGGATCGGATAATGGTAATGTCATATCCACATCCTATTATATTCAGACGGATTCAAATATATCTTATTGGTTTTTGGATGGATTCAGATAATATTCCATCGGTTTTTTGGCAAATTCAGATGATAATCGGATAATTATTTTTTATTAATAGATTCTTTGAAATGTGCATGAATACAAGTTTTTTACTACTTTTTAACATCTTTACCACTTTATTTGTGAGGCTAGGTTTGGAATTTAAGAACTTAACAACTTTTGTGGTTATTTTAGTAGAAAATCTAGAAAAATAGTTACATAACATATTTCAAGTAAAAAATTATAAAAATAAGAAAAAAAATCTAAATAAGCAACTTAATCAGGTAATTTAATTGAACCGATACTAATCGGTAAGAAAGGGGAATGCTATATCTGTATTTTATTAGTAATCAGACAAATTGGGATATTGTTAAATTGATGCGGATTCCTGTTATCCATTTTCGTCCGTACTATAGATAACCCCACCTTCCCCTTTGAATGGTATTGTAATAAATATGTGCCGCTCCCTTGTAACAATTTGATGCTACATCTCCTTCCTAATTTCTTATGCCATAGGCAGTTCATCATGTAGAGCCTACCTTTGATTCATCAATTAGGATTAAAATTGATCGATAGAATGAGTTGAAATGTATCATAAGGGCTTACCCAGGCACTTTAATTTTTTGTCAGGATATGTTATGCTATGCCTAATTAGGTTAGATGTATTATATGATTAACCACCCGCAGACTTGATTGAACCTTCCCCATATTCACTTAATGCTACAATCAAGCTCCTATTTAATCTTCCTCTGTAATTCTACTTTCAACTTAAAAGTAGACTGTTTTTTAAGGAATTTAAAAACGAATAAGAAAAATTAGGTAAATTAATAAGTAATTTATAGGGTTCATTACAAGTATATACTTACCAAATAAGTTGTTTTAATGGTTTACTCCAATGTCTTATCATTTGAAGTTTTATCATCGTGATTCTTCTCTAGTTGTGGTAAAAGAAAATTCAAAAAAGCAATGACCCTAAATTTTTAAGGACATTGAATAATAAGGAACTATTATACATATTTTGTTTTATCATAAGAAATGCGCCCCGCCCCCCCCCCCCCCCCACATTCTTAAGGCAAGCAATACATGCCTTATCACTCATCTCATCATTGTGACAAGACCAGGTAAGACCTTATGCATGGGGGAGAAGACAGGATATGAGGATTCAAATATATTTTATTGGTTTTTGGATGAATTTGGATAATATCCCATCGGTTTTCTGGCGGATTCGAATGATAATCGGATAATTATTTTTTTTAGTAGATTCTTCAAATGTGCATGAATACAAGTTTTTGACTACTTTTTAACATCTTTACCACTTTATTTGTGAGGCTAGGTTTGAAATTTAAGAATTTAACAACTTTTGTAGTTATTTTAGTAGAAAATCTAGAAAAATAGTCACATAATATATTTCAAGTAAAAAATTAAAAAAATAAGAAGAAAAAATATCTAAATAAGTAACTTAATCAAGTAATTTCATCGGTAAGAAAGGGGAATGTTATATCCGCATTTTATTAGTAATCCGACGAATTCAGATATTGTTAAATTGATATGGATTCCGGTTATCCATTTACACTCGTAGTGTAGACAACCCCACCTTCCCCTTTGATGATTTCTTATGCCATAAGCAGTTCGTCATGCATAACCTACCTTTGATTCATCAATTATGATTAAAATTAATCGATAGAATGAGTTGAGAGGTATCATATGGGCTTACCCAGGCACTTTGATTTTTTTTTTTTTTTGTAGGATATGCTATGCCTACTTAGGTTATATCATATGATTGACCACCCAGAGACTTGATTGAACCTTCCCCATATTCACTTAATGCAACAATCAACCTCCTATTATTACCAAAAAACAAAAAAAACAATCAACCTCCTATTTAATTCTATTTTCAACTTCCAAGTGAACTGATTTTAGACGAATTCAGATCTGCAGATAGAGGATTATGTTCCTCTGAAAATTAGTCATCTCTCCACTAGACACTTAGGAAGGAGATTTACTTCTAAGCGTCTACAACGTAAATTAGAGACGAAGTTCTCTTAAAATATATGATGAAAGGGTGTGAGGAGAGCATATTCATTTATCTTCGTGGGTAGAGGATCTCAAGTTATTCTAAAGAGGATAGGGTGGTGACGTGATATTATAAATAAGCGAGTTTTAGGTTAAGTGTATGTGAATTCTTTCGAAAACAAGATTTGGTCTAGTGTCAGACTCATTAATTTTAGGCACTAAGGAGGGCATTTTAGTCAAATAATTCTCTCAATGTCCATCAATGCTTGAATGTTGGGCATTTGATCAATCAATGAGTTAAAAGTTGAGTCAAATACTTTTAATCTATTTTATATTAGACCAACTTATGCCAACTTACACATAAGAGCTGGCTTTATTTGACACATTATATTGGAAATGTTTGTCACATCACCACTTCACAGGAAACAAATAAATTTATCCCTCAAGAAACTGCCAAGCTATTCCCGTGAAACATGCATCAAGCATCTCCTACATTTATATAAAAACAAAAATTTCGTGACCTTCAAAACTTGAAAAGATTTGATTACCAAAAAGTTAATTTAACCAAAAAAAAAATACTTGAAAAGACTTTTATCGAAAGGGATTCAAAACCAATAAAAACAAAGTGAACAGTAGGGATTCAATTAAGCTCCTAGTTAATTTTCCTCAATAACTCTACTTTTTATCTTCCAAGGGGAGTTCAGATTTTCTCCTTAGAGGACTTTTCCAATAAGATAAATATCTTATTGGAATTAGTGACATATTATATTTTAATGCAAAGGCTAAAGTAAATCTAACATATGTCGTTGGATAAAAATATTATATGTAGTTGAATTTTATAACTTTATTGAAAAGAGATGAACCAAATACGTTTTAGGAGGCTAGGTCAATTGTATGTGAATTTTTTTCCCCAAAACAAAATGGTGAGTCACAAGTCTTTTAGGACCTATTTGGTTACATGAATCTAAAGATTTGAAATCTCTAGATTCATGAATGCAAAATTTTCGTTTGGTTGTGAAAATCTTTGGATTCATAAAATCTAGAGATTCATATGTTTACACTAAAAACATAAATGTATAGATTTACGGATACTGGGTGAAATCTCTAGATTTCATCCCTACTATAAAAGCGCTAAACCTTTGCGAATTCACAAAAATTACGCTGACCAAATGATTTTTCAGAATAAATCCACATATTTCATTCCATATATTCAAGATAACCAAACAATTAATTTTATGAATTATGACTCCATATATTTGAAATCTCTAGACTCATGTAACCAAACAAGCCCTTAAGAACTACGGAGGGTGATTGAGTAAATAAAAAGAGAAAGAAAATAAAGAGACAATTGACAAATATAAATATACACTAACACGAAGGAGTATTTAGGTAGATTTGGCAAGGCAAGCCAGACAACTCTTTCAATGTCTACTAATAATTGGAAGTTAGGTACTTGATTAATGTACTAAAAGCTTTGAAGTTGATGGAATGAGTTTAATTCTTTAATCTATCTCATATTAAGCTTGGAAAATGGAAGCAGCTGAAGGTTGAACATCAGATGATCTCTTTGTTTTCGTTTTTATTTGTTATACCAAACGCAAAATCCTCAATACTGGGTGGAAGTTAGCTGCTAAAGAGATGATGTTGGAGATGCTCTATATTAATTCATACCTTTAATTATCTAGATAAGATGGACAAGCTTTTGTCGCACTATTAAGAGTCTTTTATGTAAAATAATAAGACCAAGGAGATCTCAGTACGAGCTTTTGTCTCTCTACATATTTTTCTGCCTCTTTTTTCTTTCTTTCCCTTGAGCTTACTTACGGGTGCCAATCCTCGTGGCTGGATTGATGATGATTGAAAAATAAGAATAAAAAAATTATTCATACAAGTAATGCCCATTAAATTTGATTTATACAATGATTGATCAACTACAAGATTGATGGAAACCTTCACCAAGCTTAGGAAATAATTATTGAGTGCCATTGGTTTTCTTCCATGTCTTTGGGGGCCCTCCTCTACCGACATAGTGGGGAAATTTCTACTAAATCAATCCAAATAATTAACTTAATTGGATAATTTAATCGGATGGATAATAATCGGTAAGAAAGAGATATACCATATCCGCATCCAATTAGTAATCGGACGGATTCGGATACAACTAAACGGATGTGGATGCGAATTCAAGAGCAATTTCAGTTATCCATTTGCACCCCTATTCAATACTGTGTGAAAGTAGCTATTAATGGGATGACGTTCGAGATGCTCTAGATGAAATGGATATGCTTCTAGCATAGTCTTGACAGCCTTTTATGTAAAAATGGTAAAACGGTCTCAAGTACGAGCTTCTGTCCCTTCACATATTTTTCCACCCCTTTTCTCTTCACTTCCCTTGAGCTTACAGTCCCCAATCCTTGTGGCTGGATTGATGATGACTGAAAAGAAAATTTGTTCAGACAAGTAATGCCATTAAATTTGATTTATACAATGATTGATCAACTATAAGATTGATGGAACCTTCCCCAAGCTTAAACAATAATTATTGAGTGCCATTGGTTCGCTTCCATTTCTTTGGGGCCCCTCCTCTACCGACGTAGTGGGAAAATTTCTACTAGACATTGAATGCCATCTGTAATGATGTTAGATCCAAATGCTCATTTTTGTCTTTTCAGCTTCTTGTAGATATCTAGAAGAACAGACATATTGTTGCTACCTGGGGTCTAGATAATTTTATATTATAGTCTTCCAGTAGTTCTTGGCTCAAAAGCCGTCCACTTATATCTACTCTTCCCTTCAGTATGTTTATATATATATATATATATATATATATATATTTGGTAATGATGTTTGTACATATTTTTACTCGTCAAAATAGAATCTATATCAATTTGGTTCTTCTCAGTTTTTATTATAACTTGTTATGGAATCTGGTTGGTTCGAAACGAAGCTAATGTCGCTAGAACCATGCCCCAACCCCATCGTGTTCTAGACTTTAGCCATAGATGGTTTGCAGATCTTAATCTAAGACCCCCTAGTAAAGGATTTCAAGATTCTCAGATCAGTGTGACATACTATCCTGATATCTGCTTATGTAGCGTATTTGATCCAGCATAATTTCCGAATGATAATTGTTCATAGCCTTCGCAGTTGCTTCATCAATGTTACCTACCAAACAAAAGGTCTACTCAGGAAGACCATCTAATTCGCTAGAAAGGATCAGTTGAAAACCCCTAATTGTTTTTTCTAGACTAACATATTTTCCTGGAGAACCGGTAAATACTTCTGCTACGAAGAAGGGTTGTGAGTTGGGTCGAGTGAATAAATGGATAGAGCTCGATGGCTCCAATTATAGGGAAACAAAAAGTAATGAGCTTACTATTTGGTTTGGTCTTTTCACTTAATACATACCCATACACTAAGTCTGCATAGCCGATTGAGATAGCTGAGGAGCTCTTTTCCATTGCCAAAGCCACTGCTAATGGAGCTGTTCCAAAAGAGGGAAATCCATCTTTGTTAAGCCAAAAAAATTATGTTTCTTTCTTTTACCATAAAAACAATAAATGAAATTTATTCTTTACATTTCCATTGTGAGAAAAGTAAGCAATTTGAGAAGATAGACCAAGAAAGAAAACACTTAATTTTTTCTTCAAATCATCAATCCCCTACCATCGGTTGTTGAAGTGTTGTAGAAAGGAAGGAAGAAAATTTGGAAGGAAAAAGAGGAATGTTTATTTATCCCACTTGTTGAATTGGAGGGAAATGAGGTTGGCATCATGGCCTTAATAGTCAACAAAAAAATTGAAATTTTTTGATTTTTTGATATTTTGATTGTTTTAAATGCAAGATTATTAAAGTCTCCTTTTACTTTTCACATTATTAAGATGAAACCTCAATAGAAAAAATGCAGGATTATCAAATAAACATATTGAAAAGTTTGACTTCGATTTTTACTATGAGATAAGTTTTCAAGATATTTAATTTTATTTAAAACTAGACACTAATACAAAATCAAACCTAACCTTAGCTTTACTGATATTTTTGTGAGGGTTTTAAAAAAGCACCCAATTTAAAAGTTGTGCATGAAAATATTAATAATAAAAAAAATCCTAATTAGGTTTATCTGATTGTTTTAGGGCCTATTTGGTTACACAAATTCAGAGATTTGAAATTTCTAGATTCACAAATGGAAGATTTATAGTAGTTTGGTTGTGTGAATCCCTGGATTCATGAAATCTATCTAGAATTTCTTTTTTTTAGATTAAAAACGTAAATTTGTGGATTTATGGGTTATGAAGTAAAATCCAGAGATTTCATCATTACTATAAAAACGTTAAACATATGAATCATGGCTCCATAAATGTTTTTTTATGATGAATCTACTATTTCATTTCAAAATTTTAAGCTAACCAAACAGATAATTGTATGAACTATGACTCCATAGATTTGAAATCTATATATTTCAAATCTATATATTTCAAATCTCTAGACTTTTAAAATCTTCAAATTCAAGTAACCAAACAAGCCCTTAAATTGTTATTCGTTCTTTATTATATTATTTTGATTTGATACAATATTCCAAGTTTGATATCATTGATAATTTCAACTTCAAAATTCAAATCAAATTTGAATAGAAAAAAATATATATTTTAACTTTCAAAATCAAAACTAAATAAATTTTTTTTTTTTTTTTTTTGGCATTGGTGCTTTTTTAATATTGGAAATTTAATGCCAATGGTTAAACCCATGACCTCTCGAGAAGTATGAATTTTTACCACTCAACCAATCCTGCATTGGCAAATAAATAAAATCTTTTGATACCAAAATTTTGTCATTTTTTTTTTTTTGACATCCTCATTTTAGGTGGATCAAAAACACACGGCTAAATAAGCCATAATATACAATAGATTTTCTTTTTTGGAAGAGATACACAAAATATACCTTAGACAAAAAATAAATGTGAGAGCACCAGCTAAGCAATGATAGATTCATAATATATAATGTTTTTCATTTAATAAATAAAGAGATAATCAAATAATATATTCAAACTGCCATTTTCATTGTTTGGTTTATTAATCATCAAATAATATTATTCCAATCTTAAACCCTAATTCTTAATTTAATATTTTGATTTCGTATTTGTCGGTTATGTATTATATTTTAAAGAAAAGATAAAAGCAAAAAAAAAAGTACAAGCATTTTAATTTTATAAGAGAAACGTATAACTAACGAATATAAAATTCCCATATTTTAAGCATTAAAAATCTTTTGTTTGCTCCTTAAGATACAAACCCAACAACTACCCAACTCTCATAAAGCCATTAAAAATCTTCTCTTCTCCTCGCTAATCGCTGCCCTCTCTTTCTCTTTTACTTTTTCCTGATTCCTGATTTCTCAACGGTTGAATTCTTCGTCTCTCTGACATGTTCCTCCAAACAGTTCAAGAAGAAATTAAAATCCACTTTCAGAGATAAATGAACTATGATTCTATAATTTATGAGTAAACCCACTTGTTCTTTAGCATGGTCATCCATAAGGGCCATAACCCAGAAAGATTTCAATGCAAATTCAGTCAAATTTCATCCTGAAGAACTGGAAATCACTCAGAGTTAAGGGGCAAGATCTCAAAACCCAATTTCTAGTGAATCTGAGACAGCAAGATCAACCAAGAAGAGAAGGAAACTAAACTGTAATAATCCCCTTTGGCAGTTTGCATACTTTGGTTCAATTCAACCCAGAAATCAAACAATAAAATCTGCAAATCACAATGAATGGCTACAAAAATTAAACCTAAAAGATGAGATTTTTTATTGAACAAATCGAAAATAGTATAAACCCACAATTTCTTTCTTCCTGTAATTCTTTGTTCACATGGTTTTGGTTCATACAACAGTATAAAGAATGTCGGTGTTGTTGACGCCGACGGTCTTGGGACTGCAACTACCCAACTGAGCAGAGACGTTGGAAGCACCACCATCACCGTTGCCGGCGGCGCCACCGCTTTGATGGAGGAGATTGTGGTGGTTGCCGTCAGAGTTTGAAGGAGGGTGGTAATACATCTTCGCCGTCTGAGGGCAGTGAGAGTGGAAACGAGCAACGATTCTCACCCCTGCATCGAATAGCTCCACATATTTCCCCATCTCCTCGTCTCCTCTTCCTCTCCTCTTCTTCTTCCCAGAAATCGCAAAGCTGTGCAAGAAATTTAAGAAGAAAAGAGAAGGCAACAGGAAGAAATCAAAGAAGGGAAATCAATTTTTAGAGCAACTCCAGATATCAGAGTCCATGAAAGAAAGGTGAGGTGAGATTGAGAAAACTGAAGCACCAGAAACCCTATTTATCTCCACGAACCTTGCACGGTCGGACCGGTCGGTCTCACCCTCGACCGGATCAACCTGCTTTCTTTTTCCTCTTATTTTATCGGGAAACGATACTATGCGTGACATGACAGGAAAGAGGATGTTCTTCAGGAAGAAGAATCGTCATCTGTCTGTTGTTTTGGATCCTAAAATATGCTCATCTGGAATTGGAGAATACTGGATATAGAATATTTCGGTGGTCCCATGGAATATGTTATCAACTATTCGAATATTTCGTTACCATAAAAAAAATTTCGATCATTAACTATATTTATTTGTTATATATTATTTATTATAGTTTTCGTCTTCAATTCCAGGTTCATATCGTGGGAAGCGTGTGAATTGAAAAGTGCAATAAGGCGGATTTTTATTTGCGGCAGCAGCTGCCTGCTGCTGCCGACGGCTCTGATTGAGCCACGTCATCGAAATAGAAATGAACGAATGAGATTTAAACAATGAAGGGTTGTTGTAAATATTAATTTTTTTTTTAACACTTTAATCCCTTAAAGCTTTCTTAATTTACAATAACAGGTCCTCGTCCCAGCCTCTGGAAGAAGAAAATAGGGCAGAAAGAGAGGGATGATCCAGAGGAACGGAAGATTGGGAGATTGATCGATTTTGAAACCTGGCGTGTCGCAGTTTGTTGGTGGTGCATCGAATCGTAAAGGGAAAGGGAAAGGGAAAGGGAAAGGAAAACCAAAGCTGACACCCAAAAGAGAAGAGGAGGAAGAATATGGGGAGGACGAGCATCGATCCTAAACCTGATGGAGGATCTGAGGAGCAGCAGAAACGGTCGGAAATATACGAGGAGCATCTGGTGCATCTCCGAGGGCAACGTGGAGCCTGGGGCGGCGTCGGCGTGTTCACCTCCGTCTCTGCCGACGGCTCCGTTAGGGTTTTCGACCTGCGTGACAAGGAGCACTCCACCATCATCTACGAGAGCTCCGAGCCAGACACCCCTCTTGTTCGCCTTGGCTGGAAAATAATAAAGAAATTCTGAAAGTCAAAATAGAAAAGCTAAGTACTAAATTTAACATCGTTGTTCTTCGTTGATACACCTGGAAATCAATCCAATCCAACCCCCACGAACAAGAATCAAGACTAAGAAGCATAGTTTACATACGAAGTTGAAAAGTAGAATTTGGTACTTAAATACAGATGGACACATACATGGTGACATTGAAAATATCACTTCCAGAGAGCACCTACATCTCTGACAAGAGGCACCAGCTATTCACTGAGATGAAGTGCCGTCAGATTCTCTAGTCCTCCCAGTCTCTTCCTTCCTATGAACACAACCGGTGTAGGCGAAGACGGAGGCGCAAGCCTTGAATCACCTTCACCATCGCCCCCTGACTAGTTTGAGCAGGGCGTGCTCCCAATTCGGTTTCTTCCAACTCGATGACGGATGGGTGAACACCAAGAATGAAAAGCAAATTCTTAGATCACGTTGCACATGAAGCAGGAAGTCCTTCTGAATAAACCACCGGATTTTCCATTATCAGCCTTTCTATCTTCTTCTCCGTTAGTCGTTCTCGACATCCGCTTTCCCACTCTCCCTTTCCACACTCTCCCCGTCGTCGAGCTGCAGAGGACCTGTTATTGTAAATTAAGAAAGCTTTAAGGGATTAAAGTGTGAAAAAAAAAATTAATATTTACAACAACCCTTCATTGTTTAAATCTCATTCGTTCATTTCTA
The DNA here is from genome assembly GCF_041222555.1 of Hakea prostrata. NCBI lineage: Eukaryota > Viridiplantae > Streptophyta > Magnoliopsida > Proteales > Proteaceae > Hakea > Hakea prostrata. The sequence goes on from NC_142609.1 coordinate 5,558,427, forward strand.
TTTCGATGACGTGGCTCAATCAGAGCCGTCGGCAGCAGCAGGCAGCTGCTGCCGCAAATAAAAATCCCAATAACGCGTAGAGCTGGGAACGGGAAAGCGTTCGTTTGTTCACTTGTGAATTTCAGTAGGTGCTGCCCGGAAAATAGGGGAGAAAAGAAAGGGGTTTTGGTAGGTGACGTTTTCGTCATGGAAGCTAAAGACCCAATTGATAGGGCATTCAAAAAAAAAAAAATGATAGCCCATCAAGGGTTTTTACATCAAAAAATATTATATATATATAATGTGACTTGTGAGGTATAACAATTATTAGGAAATAATCGAGAAGAGCGAGTCATGAGGCTCGATGGCCCGATGAGGGGAATGGAAGTGATTGACACGGGAGCTCCTCTAAGTGTTCCATCGGTGGAGCAACTCTCGATGTCATAATTTAGGTCCTGTAGATACCCGCACAAATATATACATATATATATATATATATATATATATATATATATATATATATATATATATATATATATATATATATATATATTGTTTTTAAATTACTTTACATATTACGTGTTAAAAATAATGTTTTTTTTTTTTGTTTAAAATTGAACATTTGATAAATTTGTCTACTAGCAATATTCATTAACTCTTTAGTGAAGAGGTTGCGGGTTCAATTCTCGCCGATGTGTCTTTCCTAAGAATGTGGTCTAGGTGCACTCAAGCAAACCCAAATGAACCTCAGCTCCCCCTATCAAAATAAAATTCCTCAATTAAACCCACAATCTGAGATTTCTATTTGCAAGTGGGAGAGCAATGTAAAAGGGATTTGTGAGCTGGGATGGAGTGGACCTTTACCACTTAAACCATTGTATCAAGATTTTTGTTGTCCAAAAGGAACAGGTTCTACAAAACTCATTCATCATACCATTTTTCTTGCTAAGTCATTCTTTATGAAACACAGGATCAATCATTTTAACAAACACCTACCATCGTTCTTCTATTCTCTGAGAACAAAAGAACATCATAACCATTCTCTAAAACTGTTACAATTATAAACACTTTCGTGAGCCATTTGATAATTGTTCTTTGCCAAGAACACTACTATTCAACAACATCATCTTTTGTGGATGTGTTTCTGGCGCAATGGTAGCAACTTCCTATACATAAACAGTAAGCCCAAAGATGTCTTGAATTCAAACGTAATGTCACCGGACCTTCCCCCCCTCAAGTTCACATCTACTACAATTCTTTGTAATTCCTATTTAGGATTGTGACATGAAGTAGTTAATTATATAAAGGTCATGATTAGAACCTAACTAATAATTGAACCTAATAAATCCCTAAATTTTTTTCCAATTTTGTCTCTCATCTTTTACGAGGCTTAATTTTAGGAATTTATTTATTTATTTATTTATTTATTTATTTTGGTATTAGTGCTTTTTTAATACTGTAAATGAAACGTCGCCGGATGGGTGCAAACCAAAGACCTCCCCATAGGAATTTATTAAGTTCAATTCTTAGTTGGGTTATAATCATGACCCTTGGATAATTAACTGCCAAATGTCACAATCCTATATAGGAATTACAAGGAATTGTAGAGGGTGAGAATTATAGAGGATGTCAATCCGATCCACAACCTCTGTAATTCCTTTCCTTACAATTCCCTCCTAGGATTGTGTCATGTGGCCATTTAAGTAATCCATGGGTTAAATGTGGATACGTCACATATGTTCCTTGGTTACTCTTCTTTTTTTTTATTTTTATTATGGAGGGGAGATACAAGCTGGGAAATAGTGGCTTACACAGAGCCTTTAACCACGTTGAAATCACCAAAAAGCTCTATGCTGGTCTAAATGTCCAATTTTTCATGAGTAATCGACACTAAGATCCAAAGAAGAGAGAAAGCAGCTGGAAAACCTGCAACAAACCCTTCTCAAACACTTGGTTTTTCTTTCAATTTGATTGGTTCCAACAAACTAAAGAACAGAGTCCACAGCATCAGATGATTTATATGAACTGGAGAACCTCAGTATGTTGCCATCCATATTCCATAACGCAGTAACGAATTAAGATTATGTCGTATCAAAGTTAACACATGAGATTAGAACCTGAAGATGAGATTAGTATTAAATAATGGAAAAATTAAGTGGGTGAATCAATCTGAGAATTCCCTCACAAACAATGATGTCTCTCTCTCTCTGGTTAATTCATACAATGGAATAAAGAATCACATCGGTAGTATTGACTCCCACAGCCTTGGCACCGCAACTACCCAACACGGCAGAGACGTTGGAGTCGGCACTGCTGCCGGTGGCGCCACCACCGTGATGGTGGAGATTCAGGTTGTGGTGTTGGTTGTCTTCGGAAGGAGGGTGGTAGTACAGCCTCGCCGTCTGAGGGCAGTGAGAATGGAAACGAGCAACGATCCTTACCCCTGCGTCCAGTATCTCCACATACTTCCCCATCTCTCTTCCTTCTTCTTCGTCTTCTTCTTCTTCTTCTTCTCCTCTCTTTCTCTCTCTGTGTTTGATGCTTCAATTTTTTCTTCTCTCTTTAAAGGGAGAAAGAATCGAATCAAAAACAGATCTTAGAACTTAGAGAACATCCCATATATCAAAGTCCATGAGAGGGACACAGAAAGAGAGGCTCAAGCTCTTCCTTTATATTGACTGGTTGCGTTTGAATATTTCTCTTCTGGTGGTTCAACGTTTTGCTTAAATTTCAAGTCCTTCAAAAAGTTGGGAATATGGACCAGCCACCCTTTTACTGTTTCGTGGTCACAACTCGGCATCATTCTTCTCTGCTGATAATTTAAAATACTCGAAGTCTCGAACTACCATTCTCACCGTCCATCCAATATCCATATTAAAATACAGGTTTCACATTTAACATAAGGGCTTTGATTGAGACTTGAGACTACCCTGTTGTGTTTTTTATTCTAAGATGGGTTCCTCATCTCTCATGCTTCTTGCTGGGTCAAGTGTGTAGAATTACACAGAGTTCCATCATCAATTGAACACAAAAGAGAAGGGTATGTGGTCTACATAATTAGACTTTGACGTAGTTGTAATTGGAACAGTTTTTTTTTTTTTTTTTCATCCGGGCCAGCTTAGGATGCGTTTATTACATTCTTAGGGAGGGAGCTTTGTCGTCGGGATCAAACCAATGATCACTCCACTGAGAAATATGGATCTTACCATTCTATTAACCCCGCATTGACTAATTGAAACAATTTTGAGTCAATTAATTATTCTGTTTGACTGTGTGAATATTCCTGGATTCATGAAATATAGGGATTCACCTTTTTAAATTAAAAACGTGAATCTAGATTTACGGATATGAAGTAAAATTTAAAGATTTCACTCCTACCATAAAAGGGTTAAGCATTTGTCATTCACAAAATCAGGATGAATTTATAAATTTCATTCCACATATTCGGTTAACCAAACAGGTAAATTTATGAACGATGATTCCAAAAATTAGAGATCTATATATTTCAAATCTATAGATTTCAAATCTCCAGACTCAAATAACCAAACAAACCCTAAATATTTGAAATCTTTAAATTTTTAAAAAGACCTGCAACATCTTAGACGGTGCAAAATGTATTCAACACAACATAAACAATACAAAAGATGCTTTCATATCCATATAAAGCTTAGAGATCGCTTGCTTCTTGAAGAGCCCAGCTCACCACTATGTGAACATTTCCATCCTGAAAAGAGGTGAAGCTGGACTCTTCAAAAAAGCAAGCGATCTCTGCTCTTTGGATAGTTTTCTTGACAAGGAACCCTAGGAATCAAGTTTGTCTAGGCTTGATGCCCAAGAGCTCACACAACCAATGGGAATTTATAGAGGCTCCATTTTGTCATACAAAAGGAATGATGTGTTGTTACAAGATACACAAAAAGGAAAAGAAGTAAATTTATGTGCTTTCCTATCAATTCCTTAAATGTTTCAATTCTTTGGGTCTTTGTTTGCTGTTATATAGACTTCAGATCATGAAACATGGCATTTTTTAGATCCAATTGTTGTGATTAACTGACTATAAGAGCAGGATAGATCATCGATGTTGCATCCCAAGAATACCACATTTCATGATCTGAGAGCAACAAAATTTTCAACTCTATATTGACTACCAAAGATGTATGAATTTGGAATATAGGTATGTATATGTGTATATATAGATTTGGAAAATGGAATAGTGGGCGCTCATAAGTAAGCATAGATTTGGTTAATTACTTAGTCAATAATTATTTTAGGGTTTGTTTGGTTATGCGAGTCTGGAGATTTCAAATATCTAGAGATTTCAAATCTATGGAGTCATAATTCATAAAATTAACTGTTTCGTTAACCTAAATTTGTGGAAATTTCATTATGAAAAACTATTTGGTCAACATGATTTTTGTGAATGCACATCACCCCATACCCATAAATCTACAAATTCACATTTTTAGTATAAAAAGATGAATCTCTAAATTTCATGAATCCAAAGATTTTCACAACCAAATGGGTATAAATTTGGTATTCATAAATCTAGAGATTTGAAATCTGCCCTAAAGAAGTAATCTAAATGAAAGGTATATTACAAGAGATGTAAAACAGGAAAAAAGTAAGCTTTAATTATACAAAATTTGCAATAAATTCCTCACAAAATCTTCCGATTTTCTTAATTTGACCACCAGATAAGTATAAATCTGAATAATAAAATTTTATTGATTGAAAACAATGTTCAAAGCGATATGATACTAGTCGATACATATCCATATTTGATATAGTTGATACAATACATATTGATACGTTTCTCCTTTTTTTTTTTTTTTTTTGAAGGCACATGTTGGTTGCACCAAAATATATTGGCAATGGTGGTATAACATAAAAGGAATGATGTGTTGTTATAAAATACAAAAAAGTAAAACTAAGTAAATTTATGAGCTTTCCTATCAATTCCTTAAATCTTTAAACTTTTTGGGTCTTTGTTTATTGTTATATGTTATGGGTGATTCGAAAGGAACCACCAAATAATAATGGTTCGAATAAAAACCGACTCGGCGTCTCGGCGGTTCAAAAAGATATTGCATGCCAGCTAGGTCAGGAGGCTTTTCGGTTGACAGAAGGCAACGCTGGAAAGACTCACTAACAAGTCCAGACGCCCTATAACTTTATAGCAGGACCAGCTGCCTTTGGGGGATCCTTGATATTTCCTCGCTTGTGATGCCTCATAGCATTAATTTCAGCAATTAATGTCTAGAAGACTGTGTAGTGATAAGAGACAGCTTGGAAGCCCAACATTCGTTCTAAGACTACGGCAAGGACAGCAACACCACTTTTTGTCTCCTCAACCATGGACTAAGGTCGCATCAGGATGATACTTGAGTTGACTCCTTGATTACAAAAGGTGTTGGCAACAGCCCAGGGTCTGCAACCTTCAAAGGGTAACGTCTCCAAGCCCCAGAAGCCATCTCCACTGTTGAGCAACGTGATGAAGAGCCAGTCGGTCATCGTAGGCGAGAAAAGGTCAGAGGTTCACTATAAATAAGGACGAGGTTCCCAGGTATAACCAGAGCTTTCTCCAGCCATTATTCTCCTCCATAACTCCTTGAGAAACATTCATTCTTCCACCTTTAGCATTTACTTTACTAGTCTTGATTCTCATCTTCTCCATTAAAGACGGACTTAATCATTGGAGGTGGCTTCCCGTCCTCAAAGGCGGCCCACTCTCACTCGTGTTTTATCTGTCAGGAAGCTGAGGATAACCGGAACCATTGAAGGATCGGGGTCGGTCCAGAAAGTTGATCTTCCCCACAACATTATATGAATATTTTTTTGAGACTTTAGATCATGACATGTGGCATAAAAATAGACTAGATACTTTCATGTATATATAGATTTGAAAAATGGAATAGAAGGCGCTTGTAAGTAAGAATTGATTTGGTTCATTTATTTATTTAATTAATAATTATTTTAAGGATATGAAAGGTAGACTAGAAGAGACGTGAAGCTGCTTAGCATCATTACTCATATTCAAAAATTAGGTTCAAAATACACTAAACCCCACTTGTTTGATAAATTTTTTAATCCATAGATCTAAAGAATTTCATCCACAATTCCAACATTTTAGACCAAGCCATGTAAAAACTGATATGGATTATCTACATGCATGTAAACAAGTGAATATACACCTAAAACTCAATCATATGAATCTCAACAAGTTGACTCAGTAAATAAAAACCATCGTCTCGTAAAATAAAATCAAGAGTTCAAATCCCGGATCAAGGGTAAAGCTCTCATATATTTAAATTATACATTAAACTACTTCTAAAGATGTTGTCAAACTATGCACAAGTTGGCTTAAACAAACTTTAATTAAACAAAAAATTCACGTATTTTATTTTTCTATTTAAATTGAAAAGAGAAATATTCATCTAAATAGAAAGGGCATTCGATTGACTTTTGAGTGTAGGTTTGCGTGCCATCACCTCCTTGTCAGGCTGAATGTGGTCCGTTAACGTTTTCCCACCATCCAATAGTGGTGAGACCCAGCTATAAATACTAATTATAAAATAATAATAATAATAATAAAAAGTTTGAACCACTAGTAGGTCCTACGTAGATTGTGTGATGTAGAAGCATTAAAGAAGCACATTGTCATGCCCTGACGGGAAGGTGATCCATTACATACAATAGTCCTAATCTTCATGGATGAAGATTGGAACCCAACAAACCAATCCACCTTTTGGAATGAGTTGATAGCCAAGCCAAATCCTTCGAACGATCAATCTTCTTGGTTATGCTTTCCTTCATATAGCTCATGGCGAATTTCAAATGCTGCAGATCGTCAAAATCAAGGGTGTCCAAGGGTTCTTCCCACCAAAAATCACCATTCTTAGCACCTATCGATGTTTGCAATTCCTTGCTCTTCCTCTCTTCATCCTCCAATTGGGCTACCATCTCCGTATATCGCCTGGTGTGTTCTTCAACGTTGGCTTGACGAAAAGCATCAAAATTCGAAGGGAGATTTGGTCGAACATGTGGTGTGCCCGTGTTGAGGAGTTTGTCCATAACAGTTTCGACAGAAGGGTGTCCAAACGAGAAAACAGTGCCTGATGGGGAAGAAACAAGAATGCCAATCTCTGCACCACATAAGCTTTGAAGCTCACTGGCCTTCTTGAAAAGTCCAGATCTCCGCTTTGAGAATGTTACTTGACGAGCATTTGAATCTTGGATTTTCTTCATTTCGATCTTCATGCGCCCCTTGGTGGATCTTCTTTCTGCCATGATTGAAAAGCTTGAGAAGACAAGTATGCTCAGAGTATGGAACAAGGAATGGTTGCATGAAAAGCTGTAAGTGTTATTATATAATCCGAACTTTTTATTTTGTGGAATGGCAAGTATTTATAGTTTGGAAATTTTTCTTTTTAAAAAAGATCCATTGTATCAAGTGAAATTATGTTAAATATATCTTGTTGGAAGCATTTATATATTTGATAAATCTCATATTTCCAATTTGGTATTCTATTTATGAAATTCTTATCCAAATTTTAATAATTTATTGAGATTAAAAAATATATATTCACATTAGAAATTTATCCAGAAAACAATTTGATCACACTAGAAAGTGGTATGTCATATGTGGGAGAAGAGTGATGCACTTGTGGGCCTGTGGTAATCCACTGATTGGGCCAAGAAGGTCTGTTTGGTTCAAAATGGGCTTCTTATTGGGCTTGGACTGGACATGGATCGAATCCAATCTTACTTGTCATGAAGATCCAAGACTAAGCCTCAAACCCATAAAGGATTTTCTCACTGACAATTCAAGGGATTAAATCAGAGTTAGGGGATCTTCTCTGAATGTGGTAAAAAGGTGTAAGAGAGGTACAATCATTTACCCATTGGGATAGATGGTCCGAACTCATTAAATCACCATTGGTGAAGAGATTCTTCCGCTGAAGAATAACCAAATCCTTCTCATCAGAAGTAAGAATTTTGCATTAGATTGAACTAACTCATTTGAGCTTCAGACTATAAAATGAAATCCAGGTAGTGGGTGCACTTCTAGTGCATTGGTAATCAACCTTTTGTTAGAAGTTTAAAGTCCTAGGAGGCCTGTGGTTTGATCCTCTGTTCTCGACCCCAAAGGACCTGTGAGCCCCCAGTCACAATGACTAGCATCAACTTGGTAAAAAATTAAAAAAAGGGAGAATTCTAAGGCAAAGACAAACACACACCTATGAGATAGGGAACTTTAGTTTGTTGTCCCATGGTCCTCAACTCATGACACATGGCATTTTAGAATTCAAAGTTTGTAACTTTAATCTTTTTGTCTTCTAATCACAATGAATCGATCTTTTAAACGTCATACGTCACAATCCGAGGTTCGTACGAGAAATACTTGCACGAAAACAAACAAAAGATAAGAGTACGGGTAGAGATACCCTGGGCCAAGGGGGACCATGCCACCCCTGCTCTCCCCCTGATTTTTTGAAATTTTCTCAAAAAGACGTATCTGCCCTCTTGCCATGCTTGAAATATCAACGATTAACCCTCCCCCTTATCTCAGTTTTTTGAAATTTTCCTAGAGAAACCTTTCTAGTCATTTTTCCTTGTGCAAAATGCAGTACGTGACATTCTCTCAATGTGGTTTCATTATTTACTCCCCCCACCTCCAAAATAAAACTACCCTATGTTAATTTCTGGCTCTACCCTAGATGAGAGAATATATTCTTTTATCGAAATATTCAATAATAATAACCGAGGACCCCACTTCCACTGTAAGCCATTTGATTACACCCACTTGGCTAACAAGCAAGAATTGGGTCTTTTACTACTTTTTTTCACACCCCTAAAACAATAAAACCCTATCTAGATCAATTACCCTTCTCTCCAACCAAGAAAGTAAACTCTATGACCTACAAGAACAATTAGTTCCATGCACAACATCACTATATACGGCTAAGAGGAACTCATGGGTCATAGGTCAATTGATCAAGCAACTTTCGGCATTGCATATATTCCAATAATCCAATTGACTAATATTATTATGCATGGTGTAGGAAATCCAAGAATGATCATTATTTGTATCTATGAAAGTGGAAATGAGGGTTAAAGTCCTCCATTTGAGGACCTATTTGAAAAGAATCTAAAATGTGGAAACTTGAGAGACGTCTGGGTCAATAGTAAATTCTAAAAAAATTCTAAATTTAATAAAAGCAGATGGAAGCTTCTCATTAGTGGAGCAGTCAAAACTGAATTGTCTTTGAGTGATGATTTAAACTGAATATGTGTTGGCAAGTTCCATTAAAGTAAAATCGATATTGGAAAGCGGAGGAGAAGAGAGAATTTCAGCTATTCACACATGGTAAACAATACCCATTTGACAGTTGCATCTTAGAACCCTAAATTTCAAACAAAGTGGTTGAATTCATATAAGTTATGTGATTTAGAAATAAGAAAGGATGGAAAAAAATAATCCTAATGGAAAAAAAAATTAGCCTAGTTTTCTTTCATTCTTGTTTTTTAAGAATGGCCTAGTTGAGTATTTGACCATTATCCTTTCAAACCCTAAAATATTGCTAAGAAAAAAAAAAAAACTCATAAATTTAATATAAAAATAAGGCCAAAGTTTCATAGGTGATGTGACATGAGTGTAAATTTGGTCTCATGGTCCGAATCCATCTTGATCTGTCTTGAGTCTGAATAAAGTTTTGACTCGTCTAAAAGGGTGCATGCGTCAAAGTTAGACAAAGATAACCATAAGGGTTAAGTGTTTGACTAGGGCTAACCCACTACGCTCAACATATCCTATCACGCTTATAGGTTCTTTTAAGCACTGTCACATTGTATTATGACTATGAGTAGAGTAGGCACGAATATCTCCTAATGCATTGGATCCCATTAGAACTCCAAAGTTAAGCATGCTTCGACGAGAATAATATCATGATGGGTGACCTTCTGGGAGTCCTCGTATTGCACCTCTTTAAAAATTATTGACCAAAAAAAGGGGAGGAGTTAAGTTCAAGGCCTGTGTTAGGGTTAGGTGTTCAACTTGACTGATCTTATAACGTTTCTATGCCTGAAAACTCCTGTTTTCTCACATGCACGATATACAATCGAACAACCATAAAAGCTTCCTCTAAAAGTTGTTCTCATCCTGTATGGCTGGCCCCAAAATGTCTTCTTTTGGGATTAGGTGTTTGCCATGGATAAGTGGCAAACCATGACCCCTAAGCATGGTTAATTGATTATTTTGCTTGGAACCTTCTCAAGGAAAGAATAAAGTGGGTTAGTGAAGTTGAGCTACAGCTTTGGAGTTAACTCCGAGTGGAATAAAATACAAAAAGACCTTCTTTTCCTTTGTGTGAAAGTGACCAGCTAATCTTGTAGTAAACTATGATTATTTGTTCTAATGGTGATTAGCTTTTCATGGTTTGATCCTCATACTTTAATATCAAGGTTGTCAGCTTGGCAAGTTTATGTCGATCATCAAAGATATGTGGAAGAGTATAGAACCAATCAAGTACTAAATATTCAAGGAGTGATTAGTTTAAGTGCACCTTAACTACATCATCAAATAGTGATATTTTACATATAATTTAAATATAAGGTGAGACTTCTCTCCTAGTCTTGAGGGGATGCGAGCCCGTGACTTTATAGTGATGAGGCATTAATTTTACCAATGAGTAACAATTTCCATGATTTTTCTCAAGATTAAATTTCACAGTTACGTATGTCACATCTTGCATCATGTATCTACAATGATTGATAGATTTGATTCAATGGTCTAATCGAAACTTTCAATGCTGAAAATTTTTATCAAAACTATTAGCTTTCAATTACTACTTAAAGATCAATATGAGCCTTAAATGACAAGCAAAATTAGGATTCTCTATTGGGTTAGAGATCGACCTACTTTGACTCTCTATTTATCATATATTTAAGAGGGAGACACACTTTCGAACATTAATAAATTGACTTCTAGCTAAATATATGAATACAGATCCTCTACTTGAGTTTGGTACACATCTCTTCTACATATTTAAGAGAAACTTTTGTTTTTAATCCACATTGTCGGTACTCAGAGACCTACATATTTAAGAGAAACTTTTGGTTTTAATCCACATTGTCGAGAGACGAGTCCCTTTCCTCAATGCATAAGACAAAGATGATAAAGAAGTACACTCCTTTACTCGTAAGTAGAATTCTAATCATCTCCCGTAATGGAAAATACAAAGTAACATGTTTACATTTTTCAGCTACAAAATTAAGTAAACCTACAAGTAAAAATAACAAAAAATGATAAACAGAGATCCATAATAATACCCCGTGGCCCCTCGTAATTGGAAGTCCGGCAGTGTACCTGTCAGCATCGCTGATCCTCCACCCGCACATATCCCTCAACGAAATGCTTTTATGGTGTCGTTGACCATTCAAACTCTAATTCACGTTACACGTGTCAATATTTCTGTTCAGATTTTGGTTACTGTTTCAATTCCAATTCCACCCAATTCAAAAGCATCAGATCCTTTGCTTCGTAACATCTGTTAGCAAATTGGTGGAACACATGAGAGAGCATCTCATCTCCTGGAAACTTCACTTAGGTTCCGATTACCTGCTCCTCACTCATCGTTATGTTTTACGACAGACATTGTAGATCACATTCAAATGGAATCTTCAAAGGGTATCACAAATCTACAAGTTTGTGTGTATCGTGATGCGGCCCCACCAATTTCTATTCAACACGTGTGTCCCTTTGCCGCTGTTTCACACACAAACACAATGCCCTCCGCACGGACCAACTCATAGGAGTCGTATGCTCGTATCATGTGAGGGGATTCAGATATGGATTTGAAATTACGAAAGTATCCTTCGATCTCAGTAATGATCAGTAGATTCAGTACTTCGTTGTGATAAAAGGACTAATTTACCCTTGTGAGTATTTGAGAGGACTTTGCCTTCTGCACTGGTTTCTTATAAAATCCCAAACTCCCGCTACTTCTGCTGGTCTCATCGAACACACGAAAAAACAGAGCAACCGGAATTCGGAAATAATATCTTCTCGCTCTCTGCGTTAATGGAGTCTTCTTCTCCTTGTACTGTTATCATAATCGGAGCAGGGATTTCAGGTAAGGAAAAATCCTCTTCACTTCTGATTTGTTCTTCTTGTTTCATTTCTTTATCTGTAAAATTCTTTGTGAAGGTATATCGGCGGCGAGAGTATTGGCGGAGAATGGAGTGGATGATTTAGTGATACTCGAAGCTTCAGATCGTATGGGAGGAAGAATTCGGAAGGAAGATTTTGGAGGATTGTCGGTGGAATTAGGTGCCGGTTGGATCCAAGGTGTTGGCGGCAAGGAATCCAATCCAGTTTGGGAACTTGCCTGCGAATCAGGCCTCAAAACCTGCTTCTCTGATTACAGTAATGCTCGCTACAACATATACGATCGAAGGTTCGTTACTTGTTCCAATCTCGTCCTCTCCCTACAAATCTTTTTCTCTGTTTTTTTGCTAGAGTACGCCAGGGTTGCAGTGTGAAAATTGACAGAAGTCTGAATGGCGAAAACGACATTTGATTCTCTGACCTCCGAATGATAGTCATTAGGTCACTAGATGGCGCCTTAAGGATATGGTTCGCCATTGCGCTTCCCCGGCGGAATTTGGCGTTTACTTCATATGACTAGTTCTTCGGCAACAAGCAATTAGGGTTACCAGGTTAAACAATTGGATGCAATATTCTTAGTGAAGCCTCGATCTGACGATGTTTGAGGCGGAATTCTTCTTCCACTGTTCTTCTTCTTTATACAGATTACTACTGCACGAATGATTCTGGTTACTGATTCGGTTTTCGAATTGTTTTCAGTGGAAAGATATTCCCGAGCGGTTTAGCTGCGGCGTCATATAAGAAAGCTGTGGATTCGGCGATTCAGGAACTCAGGAATCAAGAGGCTAATCTGAACAGTGTCCTCTCTGCGGCTCCAGAACCATCATCGTAATAGTCCGCTAACTGTGTTAATCATCTTGATTGTCAAGAATTCAATTAATTATCAGGTTTAGTGTTCCAAAATTTTAATGTTTTATTATTATTTTTTTCAGGGCGCCAAAGACTCCAATAGAGCTAGCCATTGATTTTATCCTCCATGATTTTGAGATGGCCGGTCAGTATGAGCTCAACTTTTATTTTATTTTTTTTCTCTTGGATTCTGCATCTAGGCTTTTCTTGGAGTTTGACATAATGAGGTATTATTTACAGAGGTGGAACCAATATCAACGTATACGGATTTTGGGGAGAGAGAATTTCTTGTTGCAGATGAGAGAGGATACGAATTCTTGCTATATAAGATGGCGGAATCTTTTCTTTTTACCTCTGAAGGTAAAATCGTGGACAGTCGTCTTAAGCTTAACAAGGTAGAATTTCTTTGTGCGCTTTCTCTGTTTGCTGTTTTCTCTTCTTTTCAATCGTCACATCGAGAAAACAGAAATTTGGTGTGATTAACCGATGAAATGGGCAACGAACAAAAACTAAAAACAAAAAATCCGAAATCCGTTTTGAATGCATGCACATTTTTCTCTTGCTGGGTTTGACCAATTTTTTTTTGTTTTATGGATAACGACGTTCCTCCTCAAAGCCATTAAAATAATATCTCCCCTCACCTTAGGTCAACTGTTTTTATTGGGGGTTCCATCTATTTATTTCTTGCCTATCTTCTTTCCTCGATAGAGGTTTTGTCGAGCTTGGTGATCACGGTTTTGGTTATTAAAGAAATGCAGGTTTTCTGGTTTCCTTCAAGTTGGCAATTGATGTATATTATCATCAAAATAAAAAAGGGAATTGAAACCTGTGGGCGTCATTCGAGCCGAGTGTTTCAGAAAAAACCTCCTCCACAAAACTAAATGCTTAAAATAGTATAGTGTACGAGGTCTTGTCACTTTCCACATTCAATGGGTGCTCACTTCTTCCGTCAGTTCCATGGACCCAGACTAAGGAGCTTGCATGGAAATATAAATAAGGGAACCGTAGGACAGTACGATCTTCACCTGAAACAGAACCTCCTGTCGACATTTTGGTTCAGTTTATTATCAGATCCCTCATTACCAGTAAGCAAAGTGATTCAAAATTACTAATAGCCAATAGGAGACTCGGGTTTTGATCAAATATTGATGTATCCCGCATTTATTTGTTGATTTCAGGTCATACAGACTGTGCCCAGAATTTGATGCATCTCGGGCCTCTCGGCCTCGGATTCTATCTTTCCTTACATAGTAATCAATTAAATTAAGGTATTTATTTTATTGTTTGATTTGGGTTATTTGAGCAGGTTGTTCGGGAATTACAGCACTCGAGGAACGGCGTTACGGTGAAAACGGAGGATGGTTGCGTTTACGAGGCCAATTACGTAATTTTGTCTGTTAGTGTTGGCGTTCTCCAAAGCGACCTCATTTCCTTCCAGCCTCCTTTACCTGTACGTTCTCCCTTTCCTTTGCTCTCTTCCTAGAAGTTCCTACTATAAAATTCAAGATTTTGATCTTCTGTGGGATCCGCTGGATTAGTCCATTTTAAACGCTTTTAAGCCTATTGGGTCCCATTCGAACCAGTAAGTGTCCTTACCCGGTCTGTCATATCAGCCGATCGCGTCGATGGTACACGGTCTATGGCAGGAGATACATAGATTGGATGCTTGGGGTCCACCTATGCAACTAGGATTCCTGGTCTGGTCTTGCAATTTGCAAACCAATTGGATTCTTCTGTCATCCGCACATGAGAGTTTTGAATTCTGATATTTTTGTGGACCCTATTTTTTGAGACTCTTATTACACAAAACACTTCACCATACACAATGAAGTGTTTGGCTTCACTGCTGCGCATTGTTGCGTAAGGCTCAGATGTAAAGTTACAAATTTTGATCACCCTATTTGATTTGATTTTTTTTTTTTTGAGTTTTAGTAGTTTAATTCAAAAAATAAAATAAAATAACCAACGGGGTTGGTCCAAGTGGTAAGCAGCTTGGTCCGCTTAATCCACGTTGGGAGACTCATCCACCGCTAGGTGTGTGACGCGGGTCGAACACCGGTTTATAAACCAGGGTTGACAAACCAAATATATATATATAAAAATCAAATGGATTGTTGAGATTCAATCTCGACCACCACTTGATCCGGACTATAGGCAACTCAATGCTCAACACTAAAGCTCAACCCCAGAATGAAGCTTCTAAAAACCCTCTCACATAGATTCTTCCCCATTATCTTGAAATAATCGACAACAACACCGTCCCTCTTTGATGAGTTAGGATTTTTTTCTCAGAAGAGTACATAATGATGCTCCTCTTTCTATCTGATAGTATGGCAATATTTATAAAGAGGTTCATTCTTGAATATTAAGAGGGTAAACTAAAAGTGGCAAAACTATTCTCATAGTTAGAAGTGTTAGAAGAATATAATCCGTTGTCCTCATGAATAAAGAATCCTAACTTCCATGTTGCTACCGTTTCAAATACTGTTTTTGTTTGAGAAAAGAGTAGAAAAGGGGGGAGCTGTGCTGGTTTTGGGGTTTTTTCTCTTGAAAGTGCTTCTGGTATCTGTTAGATTTTTTTAATTTTATAAATAGGTTCTACGTACAGTTCACCAGGCGTGCGGTGAACGTGTTCCGTTGGTGCATGGAGCCAGCTGGTGGCATCCCATGATCTGCTTCACGAGTTTGAGTTCGAGTTTGTTGTGGTAACCAATCACCAGTTCCTTCCCAGCCTAAAGACCAAGGAAGGTTGCGTGCAGATTTTTCGCACCCGGTGTACGACGTGTCCAACTTTTTCCTGTATTAGGTAATCCATGAAAGGGGAAACTTAGATATACCATACACTCAAATGGAGGAAATCCAAATCTCAGTTATGAATGGCCAGTATTTTTTATAGCTTTGACATCTTCAACAATATTGTTTTAGTTCTTTATAAAAAATTTATATTATTTTTAATATCACGTAATATTTAAAAATGTACAGAAATGGAAAACGGAGGCCATAATGAAGTGCGATGTGATCGTGTACACCAAGATCTTCCTCAAGTTCCCCTCCAAGTTCTGGCCTTGTGGGCCGGGCACTGAGTTCTTTATCTATGCCCACGAAAGAAGAGGCTACTACACGTTTTGGCAGGTTCGTTCCTCTTTTTGTTTCTCTGACCTTATTCATGTGCACCTATGTTTGTGTGGTTGATCTGTTGGAGTTTGTTTATGAGTTTTGTTTATTTATTGATAATGCATGATTGGTGCAGTGCAGACTTATGTTTTTGGAAGGCAATCATTTTTCTTAAGTAATTGCTTGATTAAAACCAGGTTCTTTGTCTGTTTCCAATCAATCAACCACGTCACCTTATTTATTCCAACGTTATTGAGGTCTTCTCAACTATTTGTACAACCTGGGCTAGGACAATCTTGCCAACCCGGGACACCCATGATGTAGGCCAATTTTGTTGGCACAACTTTGGTGCTTTACTAATTATGTACTTACAAAAGGTTTTCTAGTTAGAAACTTTTAGAGATGATGATCTTTTATGTAAAGGCTTAGTCCAAGAAATTTATGGATTCGAACTTCCACCCTTAGTACATCTTCCCCCTCCCTAGCTTCGTGATGAAGAAAAAAAATTTAGCCCTTTTTGACTTTAGCTGCATGGAGTAAACCTGCTTTGTCTATGTTGGAATAGGTTGATGAATTCAATAAGGTTTTCTGTGTTGGCCTGCTGCCTCTAGTTAAAAATCCATTTAAGTTTTTGATTATTATTATTACTGATACTGTTGCATTTATAAATTATCTTTGATTCTTTCACAAAACCGAGGCACAGTGATTGGGCCTTGATCCGTTCTTTGACTGCGATGTTCTAGGTGGAACCTTAAATGCTGTGTCACGGTAAATTGTTACTGGCTGCATATCATGAGTAGCTCAATAATTGCTGGACCTTCTAGGTTTCTCACACTAAGCAATGAAACTATACAGCTGTGAAGGGTTGGGTGGGAAGCGAAACCAACTCTCCCTCCCCCCCCACACAAGAAAATTAATGTAGAATTTTATTGAAGTTCAAAACAAAACCAAATAACATTAGTTAGAAAATCTTCAGAAATGTGAACTTTCAAAACCCTCAGAATGGGTAGTTCATTATCACATTTAGAAGTAGAGTGGTAAATCTATAAACATGCTTGAGAGAACAGCGACCTATAAAGAAAGTTTGCGAGACTTTAGTGTCCAAAACAATAGTTGGAAATCCCAGACAGGCCTACTGAACTAAGCCCCAATTAGGATTCAGTTGTTAGGAATTGCAGAAAAGAGCCATTGTTTTTGGGTATCTCCTTTTTTTGAAGATAAAGGAAGTTTTGGAGTTGCCCTTTTTCCTACAACCTGGTTTGCAATTAATTTTGCTTGGGTCATGGCGTTTGCAATATGACATGGCTGCGTGCTGCATATAATATTGTTATGTGCTGTAAACTTTTTGACAGATCATTGTGAGAGAGAGAGAGAGAGAGAGAGAATGATTAATATTTTATGCAGGCAACTTGCATCTGTAATTAAACACGGAAAGGTTCTTCAACAATGACGCACAAGGATGAGCCACTATTGAGCTGGCAAAACATTGATTTAACCATCAACGATGGAAAAGTATATCATAATCTCTAGTCTCACAACGCTTTACTTCCTTTCTTTCTTTAATAATAAATGTTTCTAAGTTCTGTAAGGACCGATTCAAATTTCAAACGTTGGATTTTCTTGGGAACATTATTTTATTTTTTGATATACTGCCATGTTAGAATATAATATAGAATGCTTGACCTGAGAAGCAAAATTCCATGTTTATCAGTTAGTGAATCGTCACACGTGGCCTGCAATGGACTTGCGGTGGAGGGATCTTACTTTTTCCATCATTTTTCATTCTCTGCTTATTTTAATTCAATCAAAATGGATACTCTGTTTGCATAATTGCAGACTGATTAAACTAATAACTTTCTTAGTAATATATAATATGTTGGAAATAGTGGTTTTTTTATTTATTTATTATTTCTGGAATTAAGCATCTACTATCGAACACATCACTCAGTACTAACCACCATTTATTTGATATGATGCTTGCACGTCACCAGCACATGGAGAATGCGTACCCAGGGTCCAACATTCTGGTGGTGACATTAACCAATGGCGAGTCGAAACGTGTTGAACAACAATCGGATGAGAAGACGATGGAAGAGGCCATGGAGGTTTTGAGAGACATGTTTGGACCAGACATACCCAATGCTACCCAGATTTTGGTACCTCGCTGGTGGAATAATCGGTTCCAGAGAGGGAGCTATAGCAACTACCCCATCTTCGCCACCAAACAGGACTTCACTGACATTAAGGTCTCTTCACCGTTAGCCTATCTAAGAATGAATTAATTCTTCAGCTTCGCGCAATCCTTTGTTTGTTCCAAATTGGATGGGATTTGATTTTTTTTTCTTCTTTTCCCTTTTTATGAACCACAGGCACCAGTCGGACCAATCTTCTTCACTGGAGAACACACGAATGAAAGGTTTAATGGTTACGTCCATGGTGGCTATCTATCAGGTAAGATTACAGGAGTGAAGCTTCCCCAGGGTCAAGGAGTTTTCTTTTGTTTTTTTCGATCATTTGACTCTTTTTTTATGTGTGAAATATGAGTACTATTTGAAAACAACCAATAAAATGCTTACTATTGTCTTCCCAATGTTAAATCCGATCATGGGTAAAAAAATGAAAATGAAGCAAATTCTGAATAAGATATCTCACCATTGATTTTATTTAACGGCAGGAATTGACACAAGTAAAGCTCTGCTGGAAGAGATGAGGAAGGAGAATGAAGAATGGGAGAGTAGTCAAATCTACCTGCTAGAGCCCTTACTGGCTTTCACCGGGTCGTTGACTTTGACCCAGAAGAAAACAATGCCAAGTGCCCACAAGTGGGACATTGCAAGGGAGCTTCTCGGAAATGGAGAGTTGGGCGTGCAAGAAGGCATCAAATGACTAGAAGAATCTTCCACTGAAACTCACCAATTCGATTTTGATTTTGACTTTGACCAAAAAGGATCCATGACACTTGCGACGAGTGACCGTTTGGTCTCGAATACAAACCTCCTGCGTGTCCGGCCTAGTACTGATATTTAGGAGGAGAAAGAACCTTACTCAGATTGCGATGCAAAGACGAAAATGTTGCTTGAGAAATTTTGAAGAGACCCCAAAGCTTTGGAGTTTTGATTCTGAAGGAGAAGCTGCAGCTGATAAGAACGACACAAGTTTTAGGTTCATTTGGGTGAAAAAGTGAAACCCAATCCACGAGGTAGATACAGGTAACAATTAGAGTACTGCCCAATATTCAATTTAAGGAACAGTCACTTATTTTATTTTTTGTTAAATTGGGAACAGTCCCCTTACGTATAATCCAAATTTTAGTTTCAACTTTAAAGCCTTCCCTTTAGAACTTTGCATGGAGGATAAACATTGTGGTAACAGCCGCTCACCCTTATATTATATTATTTTATTATTATTTTCATAATTTATGTGCAAAGGTAATTCTCCCTTCTTGTTGGTGTATTACTCTTGAGTACGCTGCCTGCCAGTCAATATTTGTTTGTTTTTGTGGGTTCTAACTTCTAACAAGATGACCAAGTTATGGTACTGTAAGTTAGTGATCTTCTTCTACCAAAAAAAAAAAAAAAAAGTTAGTGATCTTCTTATGTTCTTTTTTGCTCTAAAACATTTCTATTATACATTTATGAGAGGGTCTTCTTTCAGCATTGGTAAAATGGACCATGAATACTCAGAGGTAAATTTTTCTTCTAAATGTCTTTGCAAAATATGTGAATGAGCACAATCCTCTATCTGTTTATGTAGGCCATTTGTGATGGGCCAAGATACCAAACAACAAAAATGGAATATGTTTGATCATGAATTATAAACAGTTTTGACTTGTCTCAATTTTTTCTTTCTTTTGTTTTTTGGTTAAATTTTAATCTTATTAGTCTAGATGGAGCCGAAGTTGAATGTTCAACCTTGATCTTGACGCGAATCATCTAAAAAAGTATATCCATAATTCGATGTTTCATGGTAAAATTTGCTTTGGAACCCGATCAAACACTCAGTGCTATCCCAAAAAGACCTTGATTTTCTCTTGGTACCATAATTTTAAACCCTGTTATTATTTTTTTTATACCCGCAAGTAGGGGAGTAAATGGATAACCGAAATCTGCTCTCGAATTCGCATCCGCATCCATTTAGGGGATCCGATTAAGTTATTTATTTAGATTTATTATTCTTATTTTATATGTGACTATTTTCCTAAATTTTTACTAAAATAGCTACCAAAGTTGTTAAATTCTTAAATTTCAAACCTAGCCGTCACAAATAAAAAGGTAAAGATGTAAATAGGTAGTCGAAAACTTGTATTTATGTAAGAATCTACTTAAGAAAATAACTATCCGATTATCATCCAAATCTGACATAATCCATCCGAAAACCGATAGGATATTATCCGAATCCGTCCGAATATAATAGGATGCGGATATGGATATACCACTATCCGATCTGAATCCGGTCCGTTTACACCCCTAACCAGATGCGCTCATGGTGAATATTTACTAAATGCAAAATGTAAAACCATTGAGCGCATTGGTTGGAAATTGCACTAAACAGAATTGCTTGTCACTTTCCTTACATTCTCTCCTCCCTGAAGATCAGACACTTGAATTATCTATATATAACAGTTATATATAACAGAATTGGTTTTCACTGCAGGGGATGTATTGGTAGGTTTCTAAGCTCGCTAACCTACCCACATTTATTGGCAGAAATCCTAAGGTATATTTTCTGCCATTTGGTAGGAGGAAGAGAGCCAACAAGAGAGCCCATTTCCAGGTGTTCCAAAAACTCTCCTGTCATGAATTATACTGTGCTGCATCAGCCAGCCCATTAAATAAGTAATGGGCCATTTTATTTAAACCTTCATCATGTTTAAAAATTAAAGATCTCAATAGTCCTGTGTCTGATCAAAATCATAGTAATAAAGCATGCATGTAGGTCCTAAGAGGCATCCAGGGCCTTCTCCTCTCCTGCGCAGGCTGGCAATGCCAAGCAAAATCAGCCCCACTAGTTTTAATGGTTGTTCCCGTGTTTGGTGCCTTCATCCACCGAGACCCTTTGTTTCTCTAGGTAGGAATTCGCTCTTAATTTTCCTTAAATAGATTTTGTTCATTCTGTTCAAAAGGATGGGATGCTGACCTTTAATCCCAGACACCCAAGGCTTTTGATTTTGCACACCTTAACATAAAAGCATGAAAGCAGGGTATTGGACTTTTTCACTGCCACTCGTTGGGCTTCATATCCAACCCAGATATTGCTTATCCGTTTTGGTGTTTTGTATGTTCTCTTCCTACCCCAAGATCCATTGTGATGATAAATCTACCATTGCAGAGACTCCATAAAAAAATTTAAAAAAGCTCAGGAGAAAATTTCCTGAGAGGGATTACATCAGGATGAGAAATCCCAAAAAAAAAAAAAAAAAACAAATTTTATTTAAGAAAAATTAGACTAGGTGAGGTTGCATTGATGCATGTTGAGATAGCTGGGGTATACTGATGAATCTTGAGGTAAGGTGACGATGATAGGGCAGAGTTAGGATTGAATATTTGGGGGATGACCAATAATGAGTCTAGATCACTTCTC
This sequence comes from Hakea prostrata, assembly GCF_041222555.1. NCBI lineage: Eukaryota > Viridiplantae > Streptophyta > Magnoliopsida > Proteales > Proteaceae > Hakea > Hakea prostrata. The sequence continues at coordinate 5,580,115 of NC_142609.1, forward strand.
CATCGGACAAGCACTAATGTCTTTTTACCATACATATTATGTGGGCTAATGCGGGACCTATTATGCGTCCTACCTTTGAATTATTTGATTATATTTGGACGTGGGGTCCACATTAAAAATTTAGATAAATTAGTAAGACGACTAAAATATAGATAACACAATTATAAGTAAATTATAAAAAATATATTGAAATAAAGCATAGTGGCAAAATTGTGGGAGAAAAACTTTAAAAATTCATTAAAGAAAAAGTGGGGAAAAAATTGTGAGAGAAATTGTATGAAAAAATATAGATTTGAAGTCTATTAACTAAATATGGGAAAAACAAACAATTTCCATAAATTAAATAAAAAAATTCAATGATTATGGTTAGATCTAATAATATTAATGGCTGAAATTCTAAACAAGATTTAAATTTCTATTAATAGAAATTCAAATTTTAGGAGAAAGTTTAGAGATTAAAAAAAATCAATGATTATGATTAGATCTGATAAATTCAATTGTTAAATTCTAAGAAGATTTAAATTATTATTAGTAGAATTAAATTTCCGAGCTAGATATGTAAATTCATCCAAGGAAATACTCTTTTCTGTAGATGCTATCTTGTCAATGTTGTCATCCCTTACTAAGGACGATATTAATTACAGTAAGAAGTTCTACAGACAGACAGTAATTTTTTTCTTTCTTTTTCCCTTCTTCAATAAAGAGCTCCATTTTCTCCAAAAAAAAAAAATAGAATCAAATTTTAAGAGAAAGAAAGAACAACCAAATAAAATAAAATAAAAAATTCAATTATGTTTTCTGAAAAGAATACTAGAAAAATCCTAAATGAGAGAGAGAAGAATAATTTGAGAATAAGAGATTGAATACCTGATAATTGTGGAGAAGATTTAGGAAAATTCCAATGTCTATTAACTACTCTAATGTTTAGTGGGACATGTGAAATAAAAAAGAGACAAAAAAATAGGGAATAAAAAGAAAAAAATAAGGAATAAAAAAAGAGATCTAGGGGAGAATAAATAGAAATGAAAATATGAGAGAATAAATAGGAAGAAATTTATAGATGGTGAGTTAGTTTTTAATTAAGATTTAATTTTTTATTCTTTAAAACTAGGGTTCAATGGTAACCATCTTAAACCCTAGTTTTAAGAATGATATCTATACCAATTATTTTTATCTTAAACTTTTATTTTTTTTTTTAATTTTTGGGGGAAAGGGGGGAAAAAAGGGATTTTTTTTTGGGGGGGGGGGGGAAAAAAAAAAAATATTATATTATTAAATTATATAAAAAAAATGGGGGGGGCCCGGGGGGTGCGTCATTATAATAGGGGGGGGGGGGGGGGGGGGGGCGGGCCCCCCCCCCCTTTGGCTTTTTACAAAAAAAAAAGGCCGCCCCCCTTTAAAAAAAAAAAAAAAAAAAAAAAAATAACCCCCCCCCCCCCCCGGGGGTTTTTGTGGTTTGGGGTGGTTGGGGGGGGGGGGGCGGGGGGGGGGGGGGGGGGGGGGGGGGGGGGGGGGGGGGGGGGGGGGGGGGGGGGGGGAGGAAAAAAAAAAAAAACAATAAGCCTTTTCCCAACTAAATGGGGTGGCACATGGATTCTTGCCCTCCAATCGTCGTTCAGGCCATGCTAGATACAAGGCCTAAGCTATACATATCCTTTCTCACCACTTCTCCTAAGGTTATCTTAGGTCTACCCCTAGCTCTTCTAGTTCCTTCAATATGGATTATATCACTTCTCCGAACAGAGCATTTATAGGTCTCCGTTGAACGTGGCGTGCCACCTCAAACGACTTTCTCTAAGCTTATCACTTATGGGAGCAACCGACCAACTCTAATATGATCGTTTCTTATCTTATCCATCCTAGTTTTGCCACTCATCCATCTTAGCATTCTCATTTCGCTACACCGAGTTTATCTATATGATTCTTTTTAACAGAACACTGCACCGTACATCATAGCTGGTCGGACAACGGTCCTATAAAATTTTCCTTTAAGCTTTAATAATAGGATCACATAAGCGGATGCACCTCTCCACTTCATCCACCCTATTTTAATTCTTTGGGAAACCTCATCTTCTAAATCACCTCTTTTACTTATGATTGAACCTAGGTACCTAAAACAATCACTCGAGGAATCTCTTTATCGTCAAGTATCACCACTTCATCATCGCCGATCATGACTAAAGTTACAAACTAGATATTCGCTTCGATCTACTAAGTTTAAAGCCTTTTGATTCCAAAGCTACTCTCCATGATTCTAATTTGGTATTAATCCCCACTGGGTCTCATCAATCAACACAATATCATCCGCAAAAAGCATACACCAGGGACCTCATCTTGAATGTCTTTGGTTAATTCATCCATTACAGGCAAATAGATATGGGCTTAAAGTTGACCCTTGATGTAGCCCAACTGTTATCGGGAATTCCTTACTTTGTCCCCAGTTCTAACACTAGTCACCGAACCATCATACATATCCTTAACTATATCTACATATTTACTTGCAACACTTCTTTTCTAGTACTTGCCAAATTAACGCTCTAGGGACTCTATCATAAGTTTTCTAGGTCAATAAATACCATATGAAGGTCTTTCCTACATTTTCTATACCTTTCCATAAGTCTCCTAATTAAGTAAATAGCCTCCGTTGTAGATCTTCCCGGCATAAACCCAAATTGGTTCTCCGTGAATCGTAGTTAAGTGTCTCAACCGGTTTCAATTATTCTCTCCCATAATTTCATCGTATGGCTCATCAATTTAATGCCTCTATAGTTATTACAACTTTGAATATCTCCTTTATTTTTGTAAATTGGAACCACAACACTTCTCCTCCAATCATCGGCATTTTCCCCGTGCTCATAATCTTATTAAACAACTTAGTCAACCAAACTAGTCCATGGGTTCCTAAGCTCTTCCATACTTCAATTGGGATTTCATCAGACCTTGTGTCTTGGAGTTTCATCCTCCTTAAAGCTTCTTTTACCTCGGACATCGAAATTCTACGTATATAAGTTCGGACACAGTGCCTTGGTGAAAAGTGTAATCGTCCGAAACATAAGTGCTTGAAGAATGCTCATTTAGTAAACTAGAGAAATAGGTTTCCCATCTTTTCTTAATATCCTCCTCACAAACTAATACTTTACCATCTCCATTTTTAATACATCTAACATGGTCAAGATCTCTACTCTTCCTATCCCTCATCTTAGCTATCTTATAAATAGATTTTTCCCCTTCCTTTGTGCCCAACTTATTGTATAACTCTTCATACTTTCTTTCCCTTGCTTTTCCGTAATTTTCTTAGCTTCATTTCTATCTAACCTATACCTTTGAAGATCCTCAACATCCTTAGTTCTTTGCCATGTCTTAAAACTAGCCTTTTTATTCCTAATGGCAGCTTGAACCTCACTATCCCACCACCACGTCTCTCTATAAGAATGGATCTTTCCTTTTGATTCACCTAGAACATCCTTAGCCACCTTCTTAATACACATAGCCATCTCATTCCACATTGCATTGGTATCCCCTTTAAAATCCCATTTTCCTTGTTTGACTACTTCATTAACGAAGGATTTAGAGTACTCTCCTTTCAAATTCCACCATCTTATTCTCGGGATAGTTTACCTTAGACCTTTTATGTGTTCTTGGGACTAAGCACATATCCAAGACCACAAGTCTATGTTGTGCGCTTAAGCTTTCCCGGTATCACCTTGCAATCCTTGACAACAATCTATCGTCCTTCTAGTTAGGAAGAAATCTATTTGGCTTCTATGCTGTCCACTTTTGAAAGTAATTAAATGCTCATCTCTTTTTGAAGTAAGTATTTATAATAGATAGATCAAAAGCAGTAGCAAAATCCAAAATTGAAATCCCCTCGTCATTCCTTTCTCCAAAACCATAACCTCCATGAACACTCTCATATCCTCTTTGATCTTTTCCAATATGTCCATTTAAATCACCTCCTATGATAATCTTTTCTCCTTGACGAATTTCTTGCGTAATCCACCCATATTTTCCCAAAATTCTAGCTTTAGACTTTCATCTAGTCCTACTTGAGGTGCATATGCACAAATTATATTTACGAACTCTTTCTCCATTACAAGCTTGATAGCAATAATCCTATCACCCACTCTTTTAACATCCACCACATCATTTTTTAAATCTTTATCCACTATTATACCCACTCCATTTTTATTTGTTTTATCCCAGATACCAAAGTTTAAAGTCATCCAACTCTTTGGCTTTTTTACCCCTCCATCTAGTCTCTTGAATGCAAGCTACATTAATCCTTCTTCTCCTCATAACATCTATCAATTCTAAGCTCTTACCAGTTAGAGATCCTATGTTCCAAGATGCCAATCTAATCCTATGCTTATGGACTAGCTTCTTTACCCGCACTCGTCCACGGCGCGGGAACCCTTGCCTACTTATCACCGCATCCGGGCGCCGATGCGACGCGTCGCCATGGGACGCCCTAGCTAACCCTTGCCCACTTATCACTACACCGGGCCATAGTGTAGCGCGTCGCTTCTTTTGTCGGGGAACGCCCTAGCATAGCTTTTATCATATAAGGTCGAATCCATGAAAAAAGGTTTGGCTAGATTTTTTCCGGTGCCGGCTGCGACCGACGCACCAACCCTCCTCCTTTACCGGGCTTGGGACCGGGAACAAAATTGTGGGGGGGGGGGGGGGGGGGGGGGGGGAAAAAAAAAAAAAAATAATTTTTGAAGTTAAAAAAAAAAAAAAAAAAAGATAATAAAAAATAAAATTTAAAAAAAAAAAAAAAAAGAGAAGGGGGGCGTGGGGGGGGGGGGGGGGGGTAGAGGGAAAAAAAAAGAAAAAGAAAGGAGGGGGAGGGGGGGGGGGTGGCCGCTCGGGGGGGGGGGGGGGGGGGGGGGGGTGGGGGGGGGGGGGGGGGGGGGGGGTGGGGTGGGTGGGGGGGGGAAGAAGAGAGGGGGGGGGGGGGGGGGGGGGGGGGGGGGGGGGGGTAGTATATGGAGGAAGGAGGAAAAGTAGTAGAAAAAGAAGGGGTGGGGTGGGGAGGGGGGGGGGGGGGGGGGGGGGGGGGGGGGGGAAGGGGGGGGGACTCCTTTAATTGAGAAGGGACACATAATAATCAAAGTCAATTTCTGTGATTGAATTGCTCAAAAACTAATTTCTGAGATTCTTAAGCTTTGTTCAAACTTTGAATATGTTAATTTCTCTTATCTAAATAAGTCATTGAATACTTTTGTTGACTTTTTACTAGCAGGTGTTTTGAGACTTAAACTTGTCTAGAGTTCGGGTGGCCAGCAGCGTCCTTTCTAATCTTCTGGTGTTTTGAGAAAATTCTAGGAAAAATGACAAAAGTAACTTGGGCTACCACTTTGGACGAATTGCCTCAGTCATGATGGTCAAGCGAAAATTTGGACTTCAAATTCAAAACATAGGTCGAGATTTCAATCTGAACCGTTGAATCTCAACGGTTAAGATTGAAATTTCAACTGAGATTTCCATGTATTAGGGATATTACTAGAAAGTCAACCAAAGATTTAACTGTCACTTCATCTCAAGCTTATGTTGCTAGGGTTGTTTCTTAGAGTTCACAGCTGATCAAACACTACCCACTACACTCAAGAAGGTTTCTACAATTGGTACTCATATAAACTCTAACCAACCCAAAGAAATGTTTGATACATATTACAATTGTTAAAAAACTCTGGTCAATTTTTTATGTAAATCCAAACATTGTAACTCAAAGAATCTAAAAAATCACAATTACAAGAGTCTTATAACACTAATGAATAAGAACTCTATCTCTATATAAAGAAGTCATATAAACAACTCTCAATATAGTGGAAAATATCTGAAACTCTTTCGTGAACATAGATTGAATTTAACCGACTCACGTAAAGCCTTCTCTCTCTCTCTCTCTCTCTCTCACCTATTTCTCTCCTCACGTTCTCTCTCTCTCTCTCTCTATTCTACATTTCTAGCACCATCTGACGGACATAAATGCATCGCTTGACAGTCTTGCACATTAAATGCGCAAGACTGAAGCAAGGTCCACTACTTGAAAAGTAAGAATACCCTTACTCCCACCATTGGCAACCTATGAGATGAATTGAATTTCTTTTTGAGGTTTATAATACCCTTTCTAAAACTGTTCCATGTAAGTCTCCAACTTTTTGCTTTGAGAAACAAACACAATAATAATTTATTGTGCCAAAACCGTTGCTTGAAGCAAAATTTTCATAAACTTCAATGTATATATATATATGTTTAAAAAATTTGTCTGAAAACAGTTTTATCATATGAATTTTGATGAATTTTTTTCTTCAGGCAAGAAACACTCAAAACTATCTCTAGTGATCCTAAATTTACTAGTGAATCAAAATATCTTGACCATCAGAGGGTTGTTCGGTTCGGTGAAACCAACACCTCCGTAGATTGTACTACCTGATGGTATATTATACGGTAACCAGCATATAAAAATCGATGATTCCAGAAAGAAAAAAAAAAAAAACTCATGTTTAAATGGGGAAAGGCGAATTACCAGTTCCTAATCCTAATATTGCTCCTTAAAATTTTCATGAAGTTCAAACAGGAGAAATGAGATCCCATTGGAAACGGGCTATGGATCTTAGAAAGCTTGACAGAAGGGATACTTACTTTCATATTCTCGCAGTAACAAACTTCACTTGGTGTTTCTATCAAGTCACAAGGTTCGATCGTTTTCGTCTTCGTTGTCTTTGAGACTTGTTATTTATTATTAGTTAATTCATACTGAGAAGAAGTTGCAGTTTTGCGAGTAGAGAAGTAGACCATGGAGATTTAAAACTATCCGAATAAAGAAAAGGAAAACAAGGACATCCCACCTCACCATATCACCAGCTACTTGCAGTAGTTAAATTCAAGACTACGCAAGTTAGCAGGTAAGCCAAATAACTGTCGGCAGATACTGATCAGAACTAGTGGAAAAGATAGAGCTGCTTCAGATAAAGAAAGAACGAGCAAAGCATTGCAGAGGGATTTTAGTTCAGCAAAATTGAGAAGGAAGAGGAGTTTTAATTGAGGTTAGTTCAGTTCTTGAGTTTAAAGTTTGGGTTTGTTAACAATCTCAATGTTGGTCCAAGATCGTTCAACGCCACAACAACCTAAATCCCAGTTGTTGATCCAAAATCGATCATCGCCACAACCACGTAAATCCCAGTTTAGAGATTCTTCATCATTACCTCCAGATCGTCTCTCTGAGCCCAAAAGACTCGATTTCTCAACATGGGTCTCAACGAACTTCTGCAAAATCGTTTGTTTTGTCATTCTAGTCTCCACGGTCGCTGCATTATTCTTCCTCAACAATGTAAGCTACTCTGCTGCTCTCGTCCAAGCAAGAGCGAAAGTGCCCGAGAAGAGGCCGTTGCCTAAAATCAATTGGAAGGAGATTCGACCCATGAAAGATCAGTCGACGCCTTATGCAGCTTTTCGCTCTGAACAATGGATAGTTGTTTCTGTCTCTAATTACCCAACCGATTCGCTTCGCAGTCTTGTGAAAATCAGGGGTTGGCAGGTACTTGCCATTGGCAATTCCAAGACCCCCTCGGATTGGAACCTCAAAGGTGCGATCTTTCTGTCTCTAGATCAACAGGCCAAGCTAGGGTTCCGAGTTGTAGATCATCTCCCTTACGATTCCTATACTAGGAAGACAGTTGGATACCTCTTTGCCATCCAGCATGGAGCCAAGAAGATCTTTGATGCAGATGATCGTGGTGAAGTGATCGACGGTGATCTTGGCAAGCATTTCGATTTGGAATTGCCTGGTGGGAAGGCGAGGCAGTCACCGATCTTGCAATATAGCTACGACAACCCAAATAGAACGGTTGTGAACCCATATATTCATTTTGGTCAGCGTTCTGTCTGGCCAAGAGGTTTGCCATTGGAGAATGTCGGAGAGCTCGCACACGAGGAGTTCTACACTGAAGTTTTGGGTGGTAAGCAGTTCATCCAGCAAGGCATTTCGAATGGTCTCCCTGATGTGGATTCCGTTTTTTATTCCACCAGAAAGGCTGGTTTGGAACCTCTTGATATCAGGTTTGATGAACATGCACCGAAAGTGGCTTTGCCACAAGGTATGATGGTTCCCCTGAACTCGTTCAATACGATTTTCCACTCTTCTGCATTTTGGGCTTTGATGCTTCCTGTCTCTGTTAGTACAATGGCTTCCGATGTCTTGAGAGGTTATTGGGCACAGAGACTTTTGTGGGAAATTGGTGGTCTAGTTATGGTTTATCCTCCTACAGTTCATCGATATGATAGGATCGAGGCATACCCGTTTTCTGAGGAGAAGGATCTTCATGTGAATGTGGGTCGTTTGATTAAGTTCTTGGTTTCATGGAGGTCTTCTAAGCACATGTTATTTGACAAGATCTTAGAATTAAGTTATGCAATGGCAAAGGAGGGATTCTGGAGCGAGTTGGATGTGGAGTTCACTGCTGCTTGGCTTCAAGATTTGCTGGCTGTTAGGTACAAGCAGCCAAGATTGATGTCACTCGAATTGGATAGACCACAGGTGACAGTAGGTCACGGAGATAGGAAGGATTTTATCCCTCGGAAGCTTCCTTCTGTACACCTTGGTGTTGAGGAAACGGAGACTGTAAATTACGAGATTGGAAACCTGATCCGATGGAGAAAGAATTTTGGTAATGTTGTAATCATCTTGTTCTGTAATGGGCCAGTTGAACGCACTGCTTTAGAATGGAGATTGCTTTATGGTCGAATATTCAAGACTGTGGTCATCCTGTCAGAGCAGAGCAATGCGGATCTTGCTGTCGAACAGAGCCAACTGTGGCAGGCCTACAAGTGAGTTACTAACATAGGTTTTTTCATGGCCCTTTGTTTCCATTCATCAACAGGTTTTCTTGATATCTATGCAGGCAAGGGCAGGTCATTTTCTATTTATGAATTTAGTTTAGCTAGGATGACCTTTAACACTTCTCACTTTTTGTTAACTTGGTCTCTGTAATGAGTTTGTTATTGGCATAAATCCTCGGAAATGGGTTTGGTCATTAAAACGGAACACATTATTTAAGGGCATCATCATTGAACTGGAAATATACTTCAATACTTACTGGCCTCCTTTGACAAGATTCAGGTTTTAGGGATTGTGATTCTTACTTACATCTAGTATCTTAGGATTGCTATATTTGAATTTCTGTTGAGTAGCTGATGTGAACCAGATTCTAGGGTTTAGTTGTTGGATCCTCTCTCTCGGGAACCAGCTGTCTTCTAGGACTGGGAATGCCTTCAGTGGTTTGTTTTTGGATGGTTTAAGGGTTCAAATGCCTTGAAGAATTCAGCCAGGCTTAGGGTTAAGGATTTTAGAGTTTTAGACTTGAAACCTTGCTGTAATGATAGTTTCAGATCTGAATTTATGATTTTGGCGTAGGATTTAGGGAATTCTAGGGCTGAGTTGAAGTGTACTTGGGTTCGTCTAGGTTGGTTGCTGCTGTTTTATATTCTGAGAGCTGGATTTATAAGTTAAAAGTTTGGAAAGTAGGGTCTTAGGGTTTCGGTTAGGTTTGGAATGGGATTGTTGTGATTTTGTGATTTCAGGTTTAATCCTAATGGGTTTTGGGTTTAGTTAGAGGTTTCCTACTTGGAGTAGGACCCTAGGGAAGTCAACTAGGGTTAGGACTTGGAAGGAGTGGAATAGGTATAGGAAATGCTAATTCTAAGAGGTTTTGAGTGTGGCTGAGGGTTTATGTTGAACTAGGATTTAGGTCAGGTTGATGATGAATTGCAGAATTTTAATGCAGAAGATGAAGTACAGGAATTTGAAACCCTAATGGACGAATGTGTTTTATGAAACTAAGAGTAGGACTGGGGGATGGGGATCAGTGCGATTCTTTTGGGAGGGGTGGATTGGGGATGGGAAACTCGGGTTTTAAGGGGAGGGGGTAGGCAGCTGCCATAGGGAAGAGGGGAGGGGCTAAGGATGCTTGCAGGGGCTAGGGAAGAGGGGGAAGGGGCTGCTAAAGGACTGGGAGTATGCTGTACTTGTGAATAAGGAATTGCTGCTAGAGTTGAAAAAGCTTGCTGTAGATGGAAGAAAACTGCAGCAATTACTCACTCTTGAAGTGCCGCAAGCCCCTCTAGGATCTCATGACTTCCTCTCTTGCCTCCAAACTCAATTCTCAATTTTTGTAACAAAATCAACTTGCGATTAGAGAGGACGGAGGGTTTATTTATAGCCTCTAATAAAAAATAAAAAACTAGGACTCATCTTAGGAAACTAACTTGGTTTCAGACTATCAATATAATTCTTAGTATGACTCTTACTTGTCTAAGGACTCTAATATAAACAATGATTCTCATTCTATCATATCTCACCCTAGAAGGATCCAATTTGGAATCTAAGAGTAGATATGGAATCCTAACAAGAAGCAGACTGAAACTAGGGGATTGCCACACAACCTAGGAATAATATCCTAACAAGGTTAGGCTTGGTTCGTAATAACAAGCTGGACCGAAACCTTGGACCCATGAAAATTACCAAAATGACAAAATACCCTTGGATTGATTGGGGCCATAGGGTTTGGGGAATGTGACCGTAGTCCCTATGCTGCCTCTGGAAACAGTATACCTCAGTAGCGCCTTTGTTTTGTTCTCCTTCATAATTTGAGTAGTTTTCTCCTTTGGGAATTTTCGGTAGACATTTGAGTCTCTAACTGATGAAAGGGTACCATCATACTGTAACCATCATAGTGAAGCATACTGTTTCTTCTGTGTAGGAGATGCAATGTTAATGGCATCACGACCGTAAGGTGTTATATTGTTTACTTTTACAGAAATGATTGTGATTGTGAGTGCACCAGATATTTTGAAGCCTTCAAGGGGCTTCTTGTCAGACTGATTTGTAGTCATGGGGTTATAAAATTTGGGTGCATGCTGCTATCAGAGTTATGTTCTTTCTTTAAAATTGACCAGCTATATTTTTCTCTTTATCGGTCCCTGCAGTGTGTTGTCTTTGCTTGACCTTGTCCTACTTTAGTATCTACTTAACACAGTGTAGATCATGCAAATTTTTATTTATTCATTTTTTTCTGCTGGACCATCTCCTTGGTTCTACTATATGAAGGAGTGGAATTATTAAGAGTGCTGAAAATTGATGGCTGCCATGCTTCTGTTTTTATCTTGTCTGTTGATTTCTTGGTAGTTAGTTGATAGAAAAAGACTAATGATGTTTTGCTATAGATTATTCATAGACAATATGCCAAAAAGACATGTACTGAAACATGAACGAGAACATCTACTCATCTAGTACAAATATATTTGGATTTGGGAATGAACCACAAGCAGTGTTAAAGCAGTTGAAGGGGTGAAAGCAGAGGCAAGGCTTGGCTTAGTTACAACCAGTTGTTTTATATCCTTCGTCCTCTACCTCTGTATTGGAAAATTCACCTGCAACTTATCCAATAGTAACAGCCACTAATAGTACCATAAAATGAAGTGTCCCACCACAAACATAATTATCTGATGTATCCAGCCTTGCCATAGTGTCTCTAGTAACTAGTTTGTCGCAGAAACTCTAGATGATCACTTTCTCAAGCAGACTTCCCAATTTGACCATTACTCATGACATGCACCAACTACTACTAAAACTAGTTTCTGAGTCCATAGATCCAACTTCAGTTCACCAACTTAATGAATTTTCAGTTATGTATGTCTTAATATAACTAATTCGATAGTACTTATCAAATTCTGCACTGCAGAATCCATGGAGACCTGGTTGGTTTGGCCTGAGCTAACTGAACCTGACTCAATTGAACCAGAACAGGTTCATTTAAAGAACTAGAGTTTAAGGTAGATGCCTGGTTCCTCCCTGGTTCCTCCCCCTTGGCTTGGTGTGGAACTTGTTCATATCATTGTATGAACCCTTAACTGCCCATTGATTTTGACCTATAACATGCTTAATGCTGAATGGTGGTGCCCTTCCCCCCTCAAAGCCCCCCCCCCCCCCAACCACAGAAAAAGAAGAAAAAAAAAGAGAAAAAAAAGAAAAAAAAAAAAAAAAAAGAAAAAGGAAGCAAAGACAGAGAAAACATTGTTCCAGAATCAGTTGGGTCATATCATCCTTTTATCTTGTGGAGGTTTTGAGCATATGGTTATTTCTAGGTACAATTTAGATGCCCCAAGTTAAGTTTGGCCAACCAAAACCATATCTACACAGTGGAAAAGTAATAATACTTGAAATGGAAATGGAGAGTAAAAAGTGAAAATAATAATATGTTTAGAGCACCCTCTGGTGCTATTATTGAATTGAATTAGTATCGTTCATGTAAAACTGTGTTAGCACAGTTTCATCCAATTTTTGATACTGTCCCACACTGAATCTTCTCTCTTGCTTTTAGCATCATATCAGTAGGCTGAGGTATGTCCTCGGTATTGCAGGAACCCAAACCTTCCTCTGATGAACTCAAATGAATTTCACGGAAAACCCTCAGGTGTGAGATTCTGAACAGTATGTTGTTTTGAATCTTGTTTTGTACATTGGAAGGGATCTTCCTCGTCTTTTTTTTATTAATTATTTTTTAATTTCCCCTGTGGAAAGTGAAAGCTGTTTGGTTGATGTGCCAGCAGAGGTTGACAGTGTCTGCATTGAGATTCTATTGCCTTTTGGAATACTCTAATCTTCTGTCTACTTAGCTCACCTGGATGCCAAGTAATTATCATGTAAAGCATTCATTATGTGAAACTTAAGTGGTACATAGGAGATTTAGATTTTGATATTCTGAAGCCCAATTACGTGACTGGCTTTTCCTTCTTTTTTTGGGTGATTTGTTTAAATGTTTGTTGGCATATTTTTCATTCTTGTTTGCTTTGGGCTTTATTGAGAGGTATAAGGAACGGTACACCAGTCAAGGATCATTAATGTCTAACAACACCAACCCCCTCCCCCCCCCCCCCCATCCAAAAGAAAAAAAAAAGTGGGGCGGGTGGAGAAAAAGAAAAAACTGTTGCTTGATGCTGATACCTTCTCAACGGACCAATATCAGGTCCATTTCTGATAAGGAAATGGATGGTCCATTTCTCACAAGGAAATGGACCTGATAAATTTCCCCTTCTCAACTCCATCATAAGGCCTTGGTCAAGGAAGCCCTTGACCATTGCTGAAGGAAAACTTGGTCCTAGTTGAATTGTTACCGTTTCTCTCTGACCATGGTAAGCTGCTTCTGTTTGTCACTTTATCACCTTCATCCTCGGTAAAGAGAACTAGCTTTTGCTTCCTTCACCAATGCTGAAGGAAAACTCGGTCTTAAGTTGTGTTGCTACTGTTCTCTCTAACCATAGTAAAGCTGTTTCTTCTTTTACTTTGTACCCTTGATCCTCCCTAAAAGCAACTGTCATTTACTAGATTATTTACTCAGGTTTTTGTTATAGTCTTAAGGATTGAAGCAGCCACAAGCAATTATCTTTGTTTGTTTTATTGCAGTGTGTTTGCCATGGCTTGCATCATCATTAACCTGAAACAGATTTTACTATTAGTCCTAATTGAAAACAACAAAAAATATATATTAAAAACAGAAAAACACCTGAAACCATCACTTTACTATAATGTTGTTATCGTAATTCCATGTCATACGCTAGAGAGACCAATCCTCTTCATTATCTTGGTAGTATTTAGCTTATAATCTTCTATTCATATTTTACAGGTTTCTACCCAAGATATTTAGCAGGTTCACCAAGGCAGAAGGATTTCTATTCCTCCAGGATGATACCATTCTTAACTATTGGAATCTGCTCGAAGCAGATAAGACTAAGCTTTGGATCACTGAAAAGGTAATGGAAGCTTCATTTATCATTCTCAAGAACCCTGATCAAACTCTTTCTTCATTTCTCTTACAAGTATTATTTTGTAACTAATGTTGTCAGGTTCCTGAGTCTTGGGTTACTGTATCAACAATCGGCAACAACTCAAAATGGTTTGCTTCACAAGCAGACATGGTGAAGAAAGTTGTCACTATGATGCCTGTTCACTTTCAAATTAGTTACAAGGAAAAAAGGATTGGCAAGCATAGCCTAATCCTCTGCAGTTCCGAGGTGTTTTACATTCCCCAACGGTTAGTAGGGGATTTTGTGGATCTTGTAGGCCTGGTTGGTGATCTGGAAATCCATCATAAGGTTGCAGTACCCATGTTCTTCAAGGCAATGGATTCATTAAGTAATTTTGATCCAGTGTTAAATACGATGATTTATAAAACTGAAGCTCCATCTAACAATTCTTCAAGCTTATATTCTGCTCAAGCACCTGCAGTGCATCCATGGAGTGTGTCGAATGAGCCTGATTTTATAAAATTGATTAGAATCATGGCAACAGGAGATCCCCTTCTAATGGAGCTTGTTTGAGTGCTGAGAAAGTCTTTCAATTTGCACACGGAAGACCAAACTTGTACCATGCTGGTTACTGTTACACCAAATTCTGTAATTTTGCTTTATTTTTTGTAAAATTTTGAGGGGCAGGGAATAGGGTTTAACTTTTGTTTTTTTCTTTTTAATTTTCTTTTGTAGATTTACCATTCATGTTAATAGTATTCATTACTGGGTGGAAATTCCCCCATAACAGATGTGCCTTCTCAAATTTTATTGGATTCAGCATATATGAGAAGATCAAACTGGCAATTGACCCAAAAAAAGTATTTTGTGGTTAGGAGATAAGCATCGGTGAATCCATTCTGTAAGTAGGATTATGTCGCACAGGAAAACAGTTAATTTTACAGCATGAATCCTCTTAGTCAACTCAACTCTGCCTTAATCATGGTCTTAAAGAAATAGTTGAGGCAACAGTCAATCCTGGGTACACACTTCCAGATAGAACTCTTCCATAAGTTCAAATACCACTAAAAAGAACAAGAATTGCATTAATTAGTAAATGATTATCTTTAATCTCCATAATACAGTAACCAACCAGCCCGTCTTTCTCCCCCTCTCCTTTCAATTTCTTCTTGTTCACCTCTTACAACTCCAGCAGCAACAAATTAGTTGGGCTTGAGAACAACATGCTGCAAAGAGGAGTGGAACTGGTTCAACCTTACTGTTAAATAGTAGATAACAGTAACATAAATGAAAGGTTTGATAACTAAGTTAACCAAAGGAAAAGGCTACCTTAATCTGTGTCCTCTTGTATGTGTAAGTGATATGAACAAATCCATCACTGGCTTGGATAACAGCAGGATAAGAGAATTCCATTCCCAAAGTGTTCTCTAATGTTACTGCCTCATCCCAGGAGTCACCATCATCTGAAGATATGGCTACTTTGAGAACACCTCTTGATGTTGTGTTGTGTACAAGTAATAGACGGCCGTCATTCAATTTAACCCCATCGATTCCTAATTAATGGATATCAAAGCAGAAGCCAGTAGAAAACATCAGGCAAAGATAATATCATAAGATTATCTGATACAGAGGAAGAACCAGTGTTATCAACCTGAATTTGGGTTTGAGAGACCTGTAGGCTTTGCATAACTCCAAGTTAAACCACCATCATAGGATTCTGACATGCAAACTCTACCAGTTCTTTCAAATGATCGCATTAGAATACGTAATGCCCCATCTGTGGTCATGTAGGGAACTGGTTGGCTCACACTATAGGATTCATCCTTTATAGATATCGGACCAAACTTCTTCCATGATTTTCCAGCATTATCTGTGACCTACACAGTCAAACATGATATGTAAGCCCAAATGTCAATATACATTGTTTCTTCTTTTTTTCTTTTTCATTGCCATCAAGAAAAGATAATCCCCTAACATTGGTGAATATGTGTGTATGTGTGTGTTTTTTGCTTGTACCTCCATCCATGCACCCCTGGAGTTCCAACTTTCCACAGAAGATCCGCACAGCAACCGACCATCCTCCAACAATATGGGCTGGAAAAGAAGTAAGAAATATTGATGAAATGAAAACATTATATTTGGATTCAAGTTCAGTAAGTTATCACAAGTAATGAAATGGAGAGTAAATTGATGTTCTACCTTATTCTTGCTTGGTCCTATAATTCCAGGTGGAAGTTGTTCCCTTCCTGTCCAAGTGATACCCCCATCAAATGACCTCTTCATGCATCCACTCCATCTGAAAATTCATTTGATACCAGTAAACCAATCTAACATATCTATGTCTAATTAGATCTTCATGTGATATCTCTTACATATCCACTCTGCTTCTGTGATTTATAGTTAATTCCAGACATTCAGGTCATAAAGTACAGATCAACTAAGGAGTATTACAATTGAAGTATTCACAGAATATACTCTGGTTTTCATGAATGAATCATGTGGGATTCTCAAGCTCCATTAACTAATTCAAATCAATTAAGAAATTGGGGGATATCATAGCAGAATACAGAATACAGAATACAAATAAGAAAAAGTATTTTCAAAGAAGACAGTGAAAGGTTGAACACTCACTGCTCAACGAAAGGACCAATCTTATAGAACAGTAGCAATTCATCTGATGGAAGCTTGAATAGTACTGGATTCCACATTGGCACATTAGGTTCTTCATCAATCACAGTAGGAGGAAGCCATGAGCCATCCTAGACAAGAACTTCCCCCCTTGTATCAGTTTGAACAACAATCAAACTGAAAGATCAAATAAAAGAAGAATATATCTGTTACCTTATAAGTCTGCAACCAAATTTTCACATCAGGTGCTCTCTCTTTCGAACCACCAAAGTAGGCAACCAGAAAGTGATCTTTCGCAAACTATACAGATCAGCAAACAACATCAACAATATGTCTTTGGAGTAAAACATCAAAAGTAACATTTCCAGTACCTCAACAATAGTAGAGGCATGGCAGCTACTGAAAGGAACTGTGTTTGCAGCAAAGGTAAACTCCTCTACCACTGGAACCCAAATTCCCTGACTCGGACTAATCCCCTGATCTGCTACTAAACCCTCCTCCATAACTATGCTGGAGTTCCAAATCCTCCTGTATTCCTGCAAATTCTGTACTATCAGCTCACTCTCCCTTAGAACCACAGAAAATGTGAAACACTGTTAAGCCAGTCTCTCTCTCTCTCTCTCTCTCTCTCTGTTGTTTATCTTACAAGTTTCAGAAGCCCATACTCAGTATAAGAAGAAAAGCTATTTAAGCTCTAAGCACAAGAAGATGGACTAAAACTACATGGTGGAATGATGACTCATTATGCCATTAAAGAATGGGTTTTGCCATAAATTAACAAGTACGAAGATTCCTTTATAAGATACTAACCATGGAAGGATATAATTGAAAATTAAGATAGTTACTTTTTGCATTTTTTAGTCGCTCTCAAGTGAAGAAAAACTGCCACTGGAAAAGATTAAACTAGTCTTTCCAAACGCCATGATTCATTAAATAGTCTGCATATGAACATTTAGCTCCAGACCCACCAAAGAGAAGTGAAGAACCAACTGCTCACGTTCACGCAGGAATCGGCCATTTTATTATTATTGAGAGCCTTCATTGATAATTCAAGCTTGATGAACTTTTTAAGCTAACTTTTGTTGTCTACATGCTTCCACCTACCAGTTTTGACATTTTAGGCTGCAGTTGGGACCAGAAGGAAATTTTGGGTTGCAGCTACAATGTCTGCATAGAAATGAGAGCAGTTCTTCAAAATAATCTCATTGATTTGACCAAACTAGAGGGTGGAGGAGGGCAAAATTCCTGACTTCCCACATCAAAATCCTATTTTGAGAGTGATAGCAGGTCTGATATTTAGGGGTGAGAAGAATCCCAGGCCTTCTCTGCTTTCTTTTCTGAACCTCATTTGTCATCATCAGTTCTTCATCTTAGTACTCAAGGTCAATATTTTGAGATCATTTTATGGGAGGAAAGAATGCTACCCAGGTCCGGGAGCAAAATGATCGTCATGCTCACTGAAAACTTTGCTTTTGGTTTCCAAATGTAAATCACTACGTAAATACAAGATTAAAAAAGTCACAAATTTTTTTTTTAGCCAAGATGGCTTCCAGGATTACTAGGGTTTGCATTTTCTTGCATTCATTGCAGTCTGGAGGCTGGAAGTCTATTTAATCTATCATAATTGTACTATACCAGCTGGGACAAAGAGATGGTTTGCTAGGTCTTAATTTCATAATAAACTTGAACATACATTGCATAAACTATGTGCCTATGTTTAATCACTTACTTGATTGCTTATTCATTACCATTTTGTTAGAGATGTGAGGTGTTAGGTTGCATGGCATTTGCACTCACTCTTACTAAGCTTGTGCTGAAATGTTTCTTTACATACTGTGACAGGTGAATGCTTCAGCATTATAAGGTTACATTTCGTTGGTGCAAGAGATAGAGACACATGACACTTGTTTGTATATATCCATCAAAGTTTTCTTCAAACATACTTTTATTTAATTAACTCCTTCAGATGTACTAAGACAAGTAGTTAGCAATTGACAGTATCCTCACTTCATCAATTGCAGACTTATTTTGCAAATTGTGTTGTATTACACCAAATAAGTGCATAATTTCCCTGAGTGTCATCGCCATTTTGTAACAATAGCATAAAGAAGGGTACAAAACTAAGCAACCCATGATAGAACATAGAATTCTGTTTAGAACTATATAAAGGACAGCTCAACCCATGATAGAACATATAATTAATTCTCTTTAGAACCACATAAAGGACAGCTTAACAAACCTCTTGAAAGAGAACAAAAACAAATGCAGAATGAGAAAAAAGCACCATCCAATTTAATAGGCCTTTATATTGAATATTTCCTGTTCATAACTGGACCCAGTAGGGTTTCTTTGATTAAGGAGTCAATTAACAAAAGAACCCAGATAAGAAGGTTCACAATCGTTATACTGCATAAATCTACACATCGATTTTACATCGACTGTTGATTCTTCCTGCAACAACTGAAATCCCCGTCAAAATGTTTCTTCAACAATGATTCAGCAATAGCAAGGGTATCTCCCTGGGCCTCTACAGGGTAAAGCTCTGTTCCTGCTTGCCATTTGTTTGAGTAAGATATCCACTCTCTTCTCCATTCTTCCAATTTAAAGGCCTTGTTTTGTCTTAGACTCGTTATTAAATGACTGAAGTACATGGAAGCCCTTGGCAGATAATAACCTTCCAAAAGCCCACTCCAGAACCTGTTGGCTGTTCATAAGCAATAAAGAACATATCAATATCAATGTAAAACAAACAGAACAGGAAAGTAATTACAATCAATAATACCATAATCATGAAGTTTGCTCTGTTCGGTTTCTGTGTTATCAAACCACATTGTTATTTGTGTTCTCGCGTTCCATTCATACTGAGAAATGAGAATGGGAAAGAGAGGTTAAATAATCTAAAATTCTCCAAGGAACTATAAAATGAGGTCAAATGAGTTCTATGTTCCAACCTGCTTCAACTCATTCGGAGTATTAGCAAGACTTTTTGCACTTTCTAACCAACTTCCCAATAGAAAATTATCATTAGAAGCAAGAAGAGTATCAATGTCTTTGATGACTTGAAGGAACCATTCTGATGCAACGCTTAAAGATTTGGCATCCTCTTTCTGAAATGCTATCACTGCTTTCAAATAAAGCTCGTTTGCAAATTTTGATAGTGCTTGACGAGTTAAGTCCACCAAGTCATATCTGTCATAATTTACAATCAGTATGCCATCATTATGTATGTACAGCTGCTGGACAGATTTGTAATGGATTAAGGCAACAAAGATAAACAGGGGATAATGTTAATTGAGCAGAAAATGCTTAATTAGAAAGGACCATGTTTAGAGAATGGGGCCATCAAAGAGCAGACAAATGCAGATATTAATCTATTATTTGATATCGTTTACAGCTAGTGCTACATGAATTTAAGTAAACAAGTCAATACAATCAAATGAAGGGCCTTTTACCTATATGTTTGGCTTCCTTCAAGATCATTTCCTGCTTCAAGGAAAAGCTGTAAAGCATGTATGACCTCCTCTGTAGAGTACCATAAATGTGGCTGAGGCAAAGATGATAGTGTTTCTCCAGAGGATAAAGTACTTGTCTTTTCCAATAAAAGATTAACCTTCCTCTTGATTGATGTGGATGCATCAGGTCCTGACAAAGGATCCCAGTCTGGGAATTCAACAATGTAATCTTTGTTACGAGCCTGCAACAATTAAACAGAGCATGAACAATATTCCATATAATTAGTATCTAAGCCAAATAACTAAGCATTCAGGTAAGCAACATGTTGTAGGTTGGCAATGCATTCCAGATGATTAAAAGGTTCAGAAATGCATTCAAGGGAAGAATTTTTTTTTTCTCTCAACTCCAAATATTGAAATTGATTCAAAGCTCACAACTGCAAGTTAATTTGAACCTGCAAAAGAATCTGCTGCAATTTTACAATCTAAAATAGAACTAGGAATTCTCACTAGCTCCCACTAATGTCTCAATAGAGGAATCAGGATTCCGATTTCAAACCAAGATGCAATAAGACGTCATTCTCTTTTCATTAATGTCCAGAAAATAACTGGATATATAGTTA
Organism: Hakea prostrata; assembly: GCF_041222555.1. Taxonomy (NCBI): domain Eukaryota; kingdom Viridiplantae; phylum Streptophyta; class Magnoliopsida; order Proteales; family Proteaceae; genus Hakea; species Hakea prostrata. Next base: position 5,600,621 of record NC_142609.1, read on the forward strand.
GCTGAGTGAGAATATGGTTCCTCCCAAGTTGCCAGTGAAGGGAATCCTCAAGGGGATTTTGGTGCTTCAAGAAATTTCAGGAACAAAATCAATCCCATAATCATTACATTAAGAAATAAAAAAAAATAAAAAAACCATCATAATCTCATCTTAGACATTAATCCCTTCATATGCTTCAAACTTACAACAAAGACAGCACTTTCACATAGGCAAACAGATTTGTGAACATGAAAGCAGCATAGATAAAACTTTAAGCATCAGGGCTGCTTCATTGTTCATTTAGTAATAATATGCAGAAACAGGCTCTAGTACTTAAATGCAAATAATTGATTCAACTTCAAGTTCCAATTCCTAAATTTGGGTTGCTACAGGCCCATCGAAGTGGTAACAACTCAACTTAAAGTTGCACTGGCAATTTCATAAATATTCCGCACAGTTCCTTAACCCTGTTAGCAATGTTCTCAATGCATATTAGCACCCCTTTCTTTTGGTGGGAGCATTCTCTTCTAATTTTTTGTTGGTGGTTTTTTCTTTATTTGGGTTGGGGGTCAAAGAAGCATCTAAACAATTAACTCAGCATATGCTATTATGGACAAGTAGAAGAATTTACAGGAACTCCATCGGTGCAGTCGTATATTGTTCGGTAAAGAATCCTCCATGCTTCCTCAATTTCAGGAACTGCTTTACCATAGCGTCGGTGTGAGTAGGATAACACCCACCCCTACAAGTTCAATGAACTATGTTAGGTCCCAGTAACGCACACCACTTAAACTGATGGTCATAGACATTATCAACAAAGATGACAAAAGTTACATTAATTAACCATTTAATCTTACTGTCTTGTGCTGAACAATGATACCTCTACATGCATATACACCATCGAAAAGGGAAAGCAGGAAAATATGTTCAATTACATTTCATTGTGGAAATGGGCATTGAAAGAGAAAGAGATGTATTTTAGAAGCTGTGAAAAAATGAAAGAGAATATTACAACAAGAGCTTATCCAGGAATCTTAAATAGTCCAATAAAATTTTCTCAAGCATTTGCCACAGACAAGTTTTAAAATGTCCACATATTTCAATAAAAAGAAAATGAAATGAAAAAGCTAAGAAATTACATATGTATTGAAAAAAAAAAAAAAAAAAAAAAAAAAAACTCAAAACTCTTAAGGGTACATTTTATAACATCAACTTCGGTTGTGAAGCCATAAAACCATTATGAAGGTTTTATCACGTATCTAATCATCCTGGATGCATATTTATGCTTTAAAGATAGCATAAAGAACTGGAAAGTGTTACTTCTTTTTCCCAAATATGTAGATTTACTCACAATCACCTTTATTTTCATTATTTTTACCACATTACCTGATTTCAAGGAAATGTCGCTGTTCTTAATGATAACAAAAACCCTCCACAATGTCACTTGGTCCTCTGCTTTTTTACATTGACAAAACATGTCATTAAATATGAGATGGCTGGAAAAGTTGACAATCTGATGGAGAAATATGTAATATTAGATTTAGAACCTCTAAAATGTAAAGCTTTATGTATAGTGAGGTTTCAAGGAATAAGAGAGTTAGACTTGAGCACGGTAGTCATCTCTTTATAACGGAGTTATTTGAGAAAAAAAATTCACAGACAGAAAGAAAAGGCTTGAGGAACTCTTGATAGTCAACATCTGAGAAGAGGTATTCATCATGATTGCAATGGAACAAATCCACAAGGTGGAATGAGAAGGCAAAAAAACCGTGTTCGGTTCAATCATTTTCTGCCCCTTCTGGAGCTATGAGTTGGAGCATTTCATAATCTCAGTCCTTAATTCATGGGAACTTCTGAGATTTGTTAGCTCCAAGTAACTTAGAGGCAAAGCTTTATTTCTATTATTTATCCCTCAGAAATGGGAATCCTGAATATTTCCTGTCTGGAAGCAGAAGTACAGTTTAGAGCTTCATCAAGATGTAAGGGCATTCTAGTCAAATGGTTCAGAGAAAGAGTGAGATATGAATCCAGATTTGCAAGGCTCTCATTAGAGGGGGATATACTACGGGAAGGAAGCTCAGAAACTAGTCTGATCTCTTCCTGGAGCTAGGATGCTATGGGAGAGCTGACTCATTTAAACAAACTTCACTTGAATTGAAAGACTTGGTGGTCTGGATAGGGAACTCAACTGGAATTTTCACTTCTAAATCTGCCAGGAATATTATTAGGAGAGGGAGGACAACAGGCTGGAATCATCCATCTGGTTTGCAGGAAACATCCCAAGACATCCTTTCATAACCTAGAGAAGTAATCCTGAATGCCTTGCCTACTGGAATAATCTCATATGAAAGAGAATTCAGTTACAACAGAATTGCATGTTCTGTTGAGCAACATTCTTCACTTGTAGCTTTAACTCATTGGTCTAGAAAGACATTTTTCTGCTTGGTCAGGAACCGGTAAACCACCTATAACCTTGGAGGAGGCAGCTGTACAGGCATGTTACCATTTTGGAGAGGAAGATAAATCAGCTGGGTAGGGAATTTGGCAATCTGTGCTATAGCATACCATCTATGAACTGAAAGGAAACATAGAATAGTCAGGAATAAAATGAAGTCCAGATACCAAATAGTGGTGGCCATCAAAGAACAGGTTGCTTGTAAATGCTCCACCCTCTCCTTATCTGGCAATAAGGATCCTATGTCACTTTACGTGGTGGAGCATCGGGGGATACAAATCAGGTGAATGTGTTCATACCCAAGGGATGTTGTTGGGTTCCACATAGTGGTAGCTTCATGGCCTTGCATCATGATGATTCCTTAAAAGATGCGGGAGCTGCACATAGAGGGTTGGTTCAAAATGGAGATGGTGTAACAATTAGTGTTTCTGTTTGCTGTCACACAGGTATCCCCCGTGTGATTCTCAAATCGCGACATGTGGCATTTTCTAAATCCAATGGATGTGATCTTTCCTTGTAATCGCAGTTGTGGGATCTGGAAAACGCCATGTGTTGTTGTTCAAGAGCCGTGTGGAAGATACCCACCCGGCAACAAAGGTTCTACCAGTTATAGCTTATGTAGAAGTGAGTGACGATTTCTCCATAATGAAAATGGAGCTGCTAGACATCCAAAAGCATATAAGCTTCTGTATTACAGGACTTGATGTGAACCACCAGGACCCCAATAGGGCCGCTAGTAGCTAGAAGATATAGGGCAGCAGCTCTTCTTCCCACGACACCACCGAGAAGCCGCACCAGCAAAGGCATTTTGGTCACCTTCTAGGTACCCTAACCCATCTAGCTTAGTCGGAATCAGAAGCTCACCAGGACTTTTGATCCACTCTTACTTTGCTGATTCGATCATTCCCTGATGAGAAATGACAGAATGCTAGTCCTTCTAGGAGTCTTAGTTTGAAGAAGACTGTTATAGTCAAAGTCCAAGCAGTAGTTAGCAATCCTTTTTTATCTCTAATTTTGTTTATTTGAACTCAGTTGTAGTTAGTAGTTGATAAGTCTTATTGGACTTGGAGTCCTATTTAGAGTAGGGGTCTTTTAAGTTGTAGATTTATTCCAAATAGGACTCTCTAGGTATTGAGTTCCACTAGGAGTTGTTTTGTTTTGGCAATAAATTCAAGGCCAGTGAATGTAAACAATTCAGATTTGATTATTGAATAAACTGAAGAGAATTCAGAGAAAAGGAGGGTTCAAATGGGTTGAGTAGGGTTTCCAAGAGGAAGAAACCCTGTGGCAGCCTCAGAGTGACTCTCATATAGCAGAATTCAAGTATTCCAGCAGCAGCAGCACTTGATTTTCATTCCTTCCATAAGCTACAGCATGTAAGTACATCCTCAACCCTGAGCCTTCCCCAGCCCTCTCCATCCTCTCTCTTCCCTACGGCAAACTTCTAGAACTCTCCTAAACCTAAAAACCTTAAACCCTTTTAACTCCTCTCCAATCTTAATTCCCTCTGAAAATAGCTTCAGCTCAACCCCAGCAACCTTTGACTATAACAGCAGCCTAGATCCAACCCTCCCAAACCCTATAAAAGCCATCTCTTCTTCACGCGAAATCCCAAACCCTAGGTCTGAAACTGAATCTGCAAAACTAAGATCGAGACCTAATTAAGAAACCGTAGACCTCCATACTGGCCAAACCTTAAAATCATTCCCCTTCAACGCTAGCTGACTCTAAAACCCTAGCTGCAAGGTGTAAACTCCGATGCCCTATAGCTGCAGGCTCTAAACACCCTAATTGGGTCTGCTATTCATAAATAAACCCTTAGTGGTGGCCCCTCCCTCCAAGGATCACATCTGGACTCCCTGGAATTTCCAAATAAGATCTGATTCAAAACTGGCAATATATATGCTGAATTGAAAGATAGTTTCACTATGGAATGCCCAGACTTATAAAAGTGGTAGAGTGCTATCTAAGTCTGTGTAAGGGGCTGCAAACTAAGTAGATTTTCATGTCTGGAGGAAACAAAGCCAACCATGGCTGGTCTAGTTTTTAATACCTCATCAATTACTTTGCTCCCCAATGAAAATCTGCTCACCTTGATGCTACGGTGAAGGAAAATATGTATAAGGAGGCGTATTAAAGAAGCTAAGGTGCAATAATCGGGATCAAGTTTTGCTGTTGTTTGCAGGGCATGTCCTGCTTGTCTCAGAGACTTCAACCCTTTTCTAGACTAAATAGATGGGGTTCGCTGAGGTTGCTTGTTTCTGTACTTCTTCTCCTTATTTAATACAAAAATTTACCTATCAAAAAGAAAAAGATGTCTGGTCTCCTTGGTTTTGTGCACAAGGAGAGAAGCCATCCAACAAAGTTTGTAGAGAGTAAACAGTAAAATTTGCATAGATGAAAATAATAATAATAATAATAAAAAGAAGGAAAAAAGAAAGAAAGAAAAAGCAGTGGTTCCCTTAAAACATTCCCTTCATTTATATGAACAAAATGACTACGGTACTGGACATAAAATAATCAATCCAACAGGCAGTGAAAATATCCCTTCTAACCAATATAAAATTAACATAAACAGCAGAAGAGTGTAATACATCTTTTCCATATGTGGATCCCTACATGGTAGACAAAAATAAAAGTTCCAGCTTGATAGGGAAAAAAAGAAATAGAAATGCATAGATAATCCTACAAGCAAGTAAAAATTATTTCACGATGGAGAAGTTTCAAGTACCTCAAGTTCAACTTTTTCACTGCGAAATGCCATTTCAGACATCAGCTCATATACAACTGGATTTTGTTCTATTCCTTCCATGCACATGCCAACCCCAACCTATTTGAAGAACATGGACAATAAGATTTCAAAGTAGTTGAAACTATTGGATGAAATTGGGGAAGAAATCAATAAGCATTAAGAAAAGGATACATGTTGTTTACATACTGAAAGAAGCTCTTCCAAACTTATTTAGATGCGACGCTTTGGTCGTAGTTTACCCTATGTTATAGATGAATAATAAAGTAAAAAAGAATCAAAACCATAGGTATGAAAAACAGCACAAGGGAGAGACCAAATCCAAACAGATGTCTGTTGTATGAAACTATATATTCTGTAACTTTTTTTTCTAAAAAAAAAAAAGGCAAAGCAGTCACAAGGGTGCCCACCACTGCAGGTCTTCTTCTTTCTTCCTCTTTTTTTTTTTTTGGGGATGGGGGTGGGGAGTGGGCAGTGGAGGTGGGAGGGGTTGTGCAGATGTATGCAGCCATAACCCTGCTTCCTGGGAAAGTTGTTCCCAAATTTCGAAACTAAATCCATTGCAACAGTATGCTCTGTAAGGTTTGAACAACAGAAACTTATGTATGCTAATGGTGAAACATGAAGGAGAAATAAACAATTTCCAGACAAATCTAAATGATTGATGTTTTGAAGTCTGTTTGGGACTTTATGCAGCCGCACAAGAACACTTTCCTTTTATTTTTCGAGTCCCTAGAGGACTCCTATTGTTAGGTTGTTAAGCCCTTTTATTTATTCCCCAAACATGGTGGAATAGAGTAGCCAACTTTATACTAATTCTGAATTCAGTTTTGACTGAGAGTAACTACCATCATGGAAAGTGTTGGTGTTAGAAATCCAAGACTGTTTGGGGTATTGGTGTTCAAAATCCAGCCAATGCAGCCGAGGTGTTTTAATTCATAGGTGTAAAGAGAAACTTGGTGCTTAAAATCTATGCCTTCAAACAAAAGGAAGCTCCAAGCTATCCCCGTCAAAGAGATTGTCAAAGAGACAAAGACTACCTACAATTTCCACCGATATACCAATTTCCATGAACAACATTATACATACATTCTTTCATCTTATACAGACCCCAAAAAATGCACAAGAGACATACCATTGTTGAATTTTGGCTAAGGCGAGCATCAACCGGGCCAGACGAAATTGCATCTAGTCTGCCATACATTTCAAGATTTCCGGCGAAGTTATGCAACATACACCTGTAGTGCACAAAAAGATAAGAGATACTATTTCCGTATCCCCTGGTAGTCCTAGAGTACACTAAAATCTTATTTTTTGGGTAAAAAGAGTACATTAAGATCACAGCTTGAAATAAAGGCTAAATGAATAAAACAAAGAGAGTCACATCTGAAAAGTATAATGCTCGAGAAAAGCTGGATAAAGAGAAGATCTGTACTACCAGACATAGGGAGTGCCGTAAAATTGTGAGGAGTCTTTCCAAACAGGTGTGACATCAGCAAAAAGGTCAAGAACTATCATCTTCCCAAATGGCACAGAATGTAGCAGCGCCTGGTATATCCAAAGCAAATTAATAATTAAGCAGCCAATATATGGGGGTGCAGGAAGGAACTAAGAATATAGTTTTATATGATAACAAAATGTCATATAAAAATCCAGCCTAATTCAAAGCCAGTTGAAAACATTCGTTCTTGCAGAACTTTGGATATTTATGTAGATGCAAGTCACAGAAGGAGTAATCATTCAGTTCAATAATAAACAGCTAAGTAGAAATCAGAAAGGACTACTCATTAATAATGAGATATACTTGCATGTATTATAATGATAAAAGGATGTCAAGTTACACCATTTGCATTAGATTAGATAACCTAAGAAACTGGGACGAACCTATGACGTTAGGAAAAGTTACGAGAACAGACATGCATAGGTTAGGTCTTGTATCAAATATGACCCCAGAGAGAGCTGATTGGAAGGCAAGGATCGATGTAGCCCATAGTTGTCAAGGCGGTAAGGAAACCCAAGGAGGTGGAGGGATGCCAAATTACTTAGGTGATATGGCACCTGTCTAGGCGACAAAGGTCCCCAGTATTATATTTCAATTTCCCCTCTTTTCTAGCATTATTTGGCATGCTATAATATATAACTACTAGTGTCAAAAAATTAATATTACGCCACATCAAGTCCTCAAAAATCAACAGAGAACTACTTATGGTTTAAATTAGACAGAACATACTTGTGGTTAATACTGTTCATTGAATTGGTTTTTGTCCTAGAATAGCTAGTCTCGCATTTGGTTTACATTGGTCTTCAAAAATATGATGCTATCTATAATGACAAAATGCTCTAGGTTTAGAGAAATGACCTTGTTCCCTGAGAAGTTTTGTTTGTCAAACGTTTTCATTTTCATATGAGACATTTTATGTTAGGTAGAAGACAACTAGCTTTCCAACAAATCCAAGATCGCTTAAATGTGATTTAGAGTTATGTTCCAGCAAATTTTATTTGATGCCCATGAATGCTGTCAAAATCTTCTTCAATAAATAAATAAATTAATTAAAAAAAAAAGATTATATGAAAGAAATGAATACTTCAATGCATTTTTGGTCTTTAGCAATGTTTTACCATATTAAGATTTATGTAATTTTAAGATTTGAGAAAAACTCGACTATTAGAAAGTTGAAAGTTTCACCCACAGCTAAAATCCTGTGTTGAATAGGAGAGGCTGACTTTTAACCTTTTGGAATTCATTTTTAACTATTTTTATTGGATGCAAATAGGGTTAGGTGGTATCTTCTTATTTATGAATAATATTTTGAGTACAAACACATTTAGCATACATGAGGGCAATCTTTCAATACCAACAAGGGGCAGTTGTATAGGATCCCAAAAATCCACCCAAATGCAATGAAAACTATTCTTGTAATACCAGATCAACAGAGATCAGTAACCAAGATTAAGAAGAAGAAAGAACTACTGAAACAAGAGTGATAACCCTATTCACAGCAAGCCAATACGGAAAATCCAATATGAATTGACATTTTTCTTTCTGGTAAAAAACAATTTGAATTGACATGACTATGAAGTAAGACAACCTAATATGGCCATGGACTCATGGAGCATAAAGACAATGAAAACTAAATGCCAAAACTAAAGGAAAAATAACAGAAATGCAATCCGATGTTGCTGCAGTTGAAGTGCAAGTTGGGATGACATCTAAAGAGTCACTTTCATAATGAAAAGGACCTTGAAAATATCTTTGATCACAAGAAATATTCACAACAAAATATAGCCATCATCATCTACAAACAAAAAATAAGTTGGCAATGCTTCTCATGGACCTTAAATTATGCTTTTATATTTTATAATTTCAAGACAGTAAAAATGCGATAGCATAGTTGAAAACTTCAAGGTGGAGTTCTGGCTATGCAACATCTAAAAAAACTCACAAACAACAGAAATATATATATATATATATATATATATATAAAAATATATATATATATATATATATATATATATATATATATATATATATATATATATATATATATATATATATATATATATATATATTGGGTGGGGGGGGGGGAGGTACATAAAAGGCAATATACTAGAACCCTCAAAGGAGGGCATTCCCTCCAACCCACCCGCATAGGGGAAAAAAATAATACCAAAAACCCATTACATTCTAAAGTAAACATGAGTTTCTGCATCCTTCTGAATGAGATCCATGCTCTACTCCGGGTAAAGGTCTGCCCGATTTTTATTTGCACATACAGGACAAATGATCCCAATACCACTTCTTTTTGCTACGATTTCCTTTTTTCTATTTCATAGCTCCCCTGGAAAATCACTAAGTGCCCACTCCACCAGGCTCTGTGTCAACTGGATGCCAGTCATGAAATCATCTGGCTGGTTTTGCTCCGTCCTCACATGCACAAATTCCTTTACATAAAGGACAGATGCCATAAGTTTTATTTCCCTGTCAATTGTTGGACTATCCATGGCCCTTGGATTCTCCCATTAATAGTGTCTATTGCCAACTTGGAACCAGATCAGTTAGAAACAACAAGCAAACCTTTTGATATGCAGATCGTTAAGCCTTAATAGATTGCTTTCATCTCCATAGCTAATACTGAAAGTGGCTCTCCCTTACCTGTAAAAGCCAGAATAGGATCTTCCCCATCATGCCTTATCCCATCACCATAAGAAGCTGGTGAGTTAATTAAAGCCCCATCAAAATGCAGTGCAACCATTTCTTGAGGAGGCTTGAACTAGGACCAAGCCCTAGGCAGCCTATGCTTCAACTCAACCCATATATTACACTTCTCAGGTATGTAGGAAGACAGGTTAGTTCTTTCACAAAGCAAAGAGATTGGCAACCCACTTATACTGAACATCATCTATATTGCTGCAACAATTTGGTCTGTGATCCTTCACTTGTTCCGGAAGATCCTGAAGTTTTCTCTTAGTCCAAACGTGTTAAATGGTCGAGTAGAGAGCTAGGGTTGTTATGCATTCAATGGGTCCACAGGGTACAAGGTGTTCAACCTCCAAATGGTTACCTCTTGCAGCCACGTCCTCTTCCTTCTCTCCTTGGATAGCTTTCCATAAATGCATCCCCACATCAGAGAGCTAAAATGACATTAGAAGAACAGGTGGACTCTGTTCTCAATGCTAGCCCAACACAAATTGCAATTGATTGTATTGGGATTTTTTTTTTTTTTTGCATTAGATTATCCCTGGTTGGAACTTGGAAGTATATTCCTAAGACATCTCCAACCAGTGAAGGCCAGCCAAAGGATACTGTTTGTTATTTGTGAACCAAACAACCTTCTTTCACCCAACCTGTTGAGCACTTTGTCTAATACATCTCATGCTAATTTTATTGCAAAATGGTTAGAGCATTTCCTTTCTAGACCACTAAATCGTTATACCCTGGGGTAGCCTCTCCACCTTTGTCAGGATCCTCCCGAAATTTTGCAGGCTTGCAGCCCAATACAATTCCTCCACCCACTATTTGTGAGAAACCTATCCACCATGGTTGTCAAGGCGGCAAGGTGACCAAAGCGATTAGGGCTCCGATTAGGCGACAAAGCGGTGCCTAGCCGGCAAAAAGGCGACAAAAGCAGTTGGGTCAAAATTTTTGAAAACAACTACTTTTCAATACAACTACTTTCTATAACAAGCTAAACAAATATTCAATGGTCACATTCATCCCAAAAAAACAAGCATTCAAGAATCATAATTATGAAAAATTATTCAAAAAAAGAACAAAAACATAAGTTCATCTCATTAAACCATGGTTGTCAAAGCGTCCACCGAGGCATTTACTGATTCATTGATTCTTATGGTTCATGCTTCACATTCTGTTGCCAACAGGAATGGGGATGTGGGGGTAGTGCCCCCGGAGCAAAAAATAGGTTCTATGTCACTTTGGGCCTTGTAGTTCCTTTGCAGATTGGGGGTCAATTAAACAGTTCAAAACAAGGCGGTTGAAAAACCGCCTTGCGCCTAGGCAGACGCTTTGACAACCATGCTATCCATCTTCTCCATATGAGGCTAACCTGCATCTAACGGAATCCTATCTCCAAATTTTTTGATCAAGATGCCACTAGGGTTCCAATTATCTAACCACATATAAGTTCCTTTCCCATTCCCAATGATGTGCAGAAAAGGGTTCAGCTTTATCTCCATACTGTAGCACCTTCCTCCATACCAAAAGAAATTGTAGGGTTTCTTGACTATACATATAGTATCTTGTTTTAGATACCTACACTAAACACAGTGGATACATATGCTGTCTTTTTTGGAAGCTATCCACCAAATTTGTTTCAGGGTTCCTGCTATAGTCATCTCTTTTGTGCATCTAATCCCCATGCCTCCCTCATTTTTTGGTTTATAAACTGCCTCCCAGAAATAAATGCATCTTCCTTTCCAAGGAGGGACAACTCCAGAAAAAGTTAACGGATTTCAATTTGGACATTACATTTCCTGGGAGCCCAAAAATTCCTGTCCAGTAAATGTAGCACCCTTGAAAATTAACCTTTGTAGCCATAACTGTCTTGCAATAAGACAAAACTCTGACTTTCCAACCTTCTAGCCTCCTTCATGCTTGTTCATGAATAGCTATGTGATCTCCACCTAAAAGCTTCCCTGAAAAGAGAAGTACTCCCAAATACCTGGTAGGTAATTTGGTTTTAGAAAAACCTGTTAGTTCTAAAAGTTTCAGTTTGTTATTCCAGGTGAGGCCCCATAAAATAATAGAGGACCTAACTCTATTGAGATGCAGCCCAAAGTAGCCAGCAAAATCAGTAAGAGCTCCCATGCTAGCCACGAGCAAATCTTTACACTAAAATCAGCAGGTCATCTATAAACATCAAGTGGGTGGGAAATATGTGCAGATTTTCACTTGGGCAGCAGAAAATCCAGTGTTCTCATGATTCTAGAAAATGCCTTTATATTCAGAGTGAATAAATATGGCGGGAGTGGGCCCCCTTGTCTAATGCCCCTACGTCTTGAGAAATATCATGTAGGACTCCCATGAACAAGGATAGAGAACATTGGAGAGCTGATTCACGCCTTCACCCATCCCAAAAGAATTGTAGGGAACCGCATCCTTTCTAAAACTTCCATCAAGAACTTCCTATTGAGAGAATCATAGGCCTTGTATAAGTCCAACTTTAGTATTGCCCACAGGAGCAGCCTCCTGTTCCATACCTGTGACAATGTTACTTATGACAAACCAAAAGGTTATATGTAATGGATTTTGTTGAAAACATGGACTGAGGTTTTCTAATTAGAATAGGATTATGTTTCCTAATAAGTCTAGAGTTTTATTTCTATTTGTTTTATATTTTCTTTTCCTACTTAGTATAGGACTTAACTAGGTTGTAACTATAAATACCCTATTGGGGTCTATAGAGGAGCAATTCCTCACATTACAACATGGTATTAGAGCAAGGTTTTGTTTTCATCCTATTAGAGCTATAGAATTTTTTTTTTGAAATCGCTATTCACGTGTTTGTTTTCTTTTCGGGTATCCTGGAAATGTATATTGGGTGATTAAGTGCATGTCTAGGAAAATTTTGTCTAAGGAGTCTGGTATTTAAGCGGACTGGTTGTGTCCCTCTAGTCTTTCCAGGAAACTTTCTTGGTGTACTTTGGTTCAACAATATACCAATTGGAGGTAATCTGAGGAAATACTTTTCACGTGAATTAGTGGGAGTTATTTTGTAGTCAACAACAGTTCGAGATAGAAGCAAGGGAAGCTTTGCAAATTTGAATAGTTCCAGGTACTGTTTCGTAATTTTGAAATATTCTAGGGACTTTTTTCGTAATTCCGAAAAAGTTCAGGGATTTTTTTTGCAATTTTCAACAATTTCAGGGACTTTTTATAATTTCGAAAAAAAATTAGGGACTTTTTCTGCAATTTTTAACAATTTTAGGGATTTTTTCGTAATTTCAAAAAAGTTCAGGGGGCTATTTGTAAATTTGAATAATTTATCCTTACGATGATGGCTGATCCCATATCTCCTTTATCTGGTAAATCTGAAGAGTCTCCCATGTCTTTCATTCATAAAGATCGTGAGTTTTCTCCACTTCAGATAACCACTGTGAAACTTTATGGGACAAATTATCTTAGATGGTCTCGTTCAGTTTCCCTTGTTGTTGGTGCTCGTGGTCTTACTGACCATCTTGATGGGATGGACTTCTACAAAACCTTCCACACCTGGTCTGCAACTTTCCAAGTGGTATATAGATGAATGTTTGGTCATGGGTTTTCTTATCAACTCCATTGAATCTAACATAACAGAGAGTTATTTCCTCCTTCCTGATGCGGCAACTATTTGGAAAGTTACTAAAGATACATACTCCAGAGTTGGCAATGATGCACAGTGCTTTGAAATTAGACGGAAAATCAATCAGTTACAGCAGAAGGACCTTCCTCTTTCTTAGTACTATAACACTCTTCGGGGATATTACCAGACTTTAGATTTCTATGGGAAATTTACACCAAAGAATGCTGAAGATGCTAATGCCTATCAACAATGGGAAGATAAACAGAGAGTTGATGATTTTTTGGCAGGATTGAATATAGAATTTGATCAAATTCACTCACAGGTCCTTTTTAGAGAGCCTTTCCCTTCTCTGGCTCAAGCCTATGCCATGGTAGATACCGAGGACAGTCGAAGGACAGCTATGGTACACACTTAAACATCTGATATATCTGCATTGGTGACTGGTTATAACAATAATAAATCTAATTTTGGTAATTTTCACCTTCCAGTAAAGTGAGAGTATTGTGGAAAAGAGCATAATACAAAGGACAAGTGTTGGAAGTTGTATGGACGTCTAACAAATTCCCGTGGAGGAGGTAGAAATGGAATCAAGGGCAGCAATCAAACATCTGCAAATCAAGCCAGTTCTGGCACCCTGAGTACTCCAACACCTCTTTCCTCAGATGAGCTCCAAGCACCTTTGCAGTTGATGTCCAAACTTGACTCATTTTCTCCAATACTGACTTCCAATGCGAGTATAGCCTCTATCATTGTTCCCTTTATTGATCCACAATTTCCCACAGGTATTTTTGGTTGTCACAATGTCAATTTGACTTATCCCTCCTGGGTAATCGACTCTGGGGCAACCGACCATATGACAGGCTCATCTACTTTGTTTTATACATACTCATCTGTCCCTATTGCTCAGGATGTTTGAACGGCTGATGGGTCTCTCTCCCCTATCTCTGGGAAAGGATCTATTATCTATTCGCCTTCTCTTAGCTTATCTAATGTCATGCATGTTCCTAAGTTTTCGGCTATCTTTTATCTATTAGTAGCCTTACTCGTGATATGAATTGCAAAATAACTTTCTTTCCTTCTCATTGTGTGTTTTAGGACCTGAAAATGGGGCTTACGATTGGCAGTGGTAGACAGAAAGGGGGGCTCTACTTAATGGATGGGTCCCCATCAGCTCTTTCTACGGTCTCTAGTTCCACCTCTCCTGCACTTTTTACATTGTTACAGTGGCATAGTCGTCTTGGCCACGTTCCTTTACCTATTTTCTCCAAATTATTTCCTGATCTGATTAAAAGGTGTAATTTGAATGATTTTATTGTGAGGCATGTATTTTGGCCAAACAGACCAGGCATATTTACCCTATTTTAGATAATTGTAGTAAAATTCCTTTTTTAGTCATTCACTCTGATGTGTGGGGTCCTTCTTAGACCGTGTCTGTATCTGGTCATAGATGGTTTGTTACCTTTATTGATTGTTGTACTAGGATCACATGGGTTTACTTCACCAAAAAAGTGACATTTTCTCATGCTTTCAAAATTTTCATAATATGATTAAGACTCAATTTGGGGCGATAGTCAAAATCCTTCGTACGGATAACGGAACTGAGTACTTAGGTGGCGCATTCCCTTCCTACTTAGCAAACCATGGCATCATACACCAAACTAGTTGCATCAACACTCCACCTCAAAATGGGGTTGCCGAACACAAGAATAGACATCTACTTGAGGTAGCACGTTCTCTCATGTTTTATATGCATGTGCCTCTTCGGTTTTGGGGTGAAGTCGTTCTTATTGCGGCATATCTAATTAACCGAATGTCTTCCAAGTCTTAGACCAACACTGTCCCCTTGAGGTTCTTTTATTAACAACAGTCTTTACAGTCTCCCCTACGGTTTTTGGATGTGTTGCCTTTGTCCGGAACCACCATGTTCATGGAAAGTTAGATCCTCGTGGGTTAAAGTGCATTTTCTTGTGTTATTTGCCTACATAGAAGGGGTATAAGTGTTATCATCCTAGTTCTCGTCGTTTTTTCATCTCTATGGATGTTGTGTTCCAGGAACAAATTCCTTATTTTTCCCGTACACCTCTTTAGGGGGAGAGTTTTAGTAAAGAGGTTCCAGTATTGATTCCTCCTTTCGATATTTCTCCTGAGATTACAGCAGATGATCCTCCTTTGGAAGATGGAATGACTGGACATGAACAACTGGTGGATGATATACAAGGGGAGACTAGACCTCTGAAGACCTATAAAAAAAAAACAACAAGTGACCCCTTTTGAACCAAGCCAGTCAAAAGCTTTGTTTCTTGGCCCTGAACAATCCTTTCCTTCAGATGAGTCTATCTTTGACCCTTCTTCTAATTCTACTTTGGACTTACCAATTGCATTAAAAAAGCAGCCTCGAACTTGAACCAAACATCCTATTTCCAATTATGTTTAATATCAGTCTCTATCTCCAGAATTTCAAAGTTTTATTTCCTCTTTGTCCTCTACTTCTATTCTTAACACTTGGCAGGAGGCATTATCTCACTCAAACTGGAAAGAAGCTATGGATGAGGAAATGCAAGCTCCGGAAAAAAAAAAAACAAAACGTGGGACTTGGTGACTTTGCCCATAGGAAAGCAGACTGTTGGGTGCAAATGGGTGTTTGTGATCAAGTACAAGGTAGATGGGACTGTTGAAAGGTACAAGGCAAGATTAGTGGCCAAAGGTTTCACTCAGACTTATGGTGTTGACTACCAGGAGACATTTTCCCCTGTTGCCAAGATGAACACAGTTTGTACTATTGTTTTATGCGCAATTAATAAAGGGTGGAATTTACAACAATTAGATGTGAAGAATGCCTTTTTGCATGGAGAACTCCAAGAAGAGGTATATATGGATATACCACCTGGGTATTCTACTACAGAGACTTATAGGAAAGTGTGCAAGTTAAAGAGGACTTTATATGGGTTGAAGCAATCTCTAAGAGCGTGGTTTGGAAGGTTCCATAAGGCAATGATATCTAATGGTTATAAGTAGAGCAATGTAGACCCCACTTTGTTTATTAAAAGAGATGGTTGCCACACTACTATACTTTTAGTATATGTGGATGATATTGTGATCACAGGCAGTAGTGAGGATGAGATTTCAGCATTAAAGACTTTTTTGGGAACTAAATTTGAGATCAAAGATATGGGAAAACTAAGATATTTCCTAGGTTTAGAGTTGGCATATTCTACTAGCGGTGTATCTCTATCCCAGAGGAAGTATACATTAGATCTTTTTGAGGAAACTGGAATGCTAGGATGTAAGCCTGCTGAGACTCTTATTGAGCCTAACCTACACTTGAAGGCAAAGGAAGGAGATCCAGTTGACAATATAAGGTATAAAAAATTAGTGGGAAAGTTGATCTATCTATCTCACACTAGACTTGACATCACAGTTGCAATTAGTCTTGTTAGCCAGTATATGCATGAT
Source organism: Hakea prostrata (assembly GCF_041222555.1). Lineage (NCBI taxonomy): Eukaryota > Viridiplantae > Streptophyta > Magnoliopsida > Proteales > Proteaceae > Hakea > Hakea prostrata. Next base: position 5,617,056 of record NC_142609.1, read on the forward strand.
CCATATTCCTCACATTTGGATGCAGTATATCGGATCTTGAGATACTTGAAGACTACTCCAGGAAAAGGAATTTTAATTTCAGCTCATGGACATTTGAAGATTGAGGCATATACAGATTCAGATTGGGTAGGATGTCCAGATGATAGGAGGTTTACCTCTGGGTATTGTGTATATATGGGAGGTAACCTTGAGACTTGGAGAGCAAGAAACAAGTTGTGGTTGCGCGGTCCAGTGTCGAGGCCGAGTTTAGGGCGATTGCTCAAGGCATTTATGAGGTACTATGCCTTAAAGGGCTGCTTCAAGAGGTTGGGACAGATTTGGAGGTTCCTATACAGTTATACTCAGATAGTAAGTCAGCAATCAGCATAGCTCATAACCCAGTACAGCATGATAGGACTAAGCATGTGGAGATTGACAGACATTTCATGAAAGAGAAGGTTGAGGCTGGGCTGATCCATATCACCTTTGTTACTTCAAACGAGCAACGGGCTGATGTGCTCACAAAGAGCTTGAGCACGAAGATATTCAATTACATTATGAGCAAGTTAGGCATGATAAATATCTATGCTCAAACTTGAGGGGGAGTGTTGAAAACATGGACTGAGGTTTTCTAATTAGAATAGGATTATGTTTCCTAATAAGTCTACATGTTTTATTTCTATTTGTTTTATATTTCCTTTTCCTACTTAGTATAGGACTTAACTAGGTTGTAACTATAAATACCATATTGGGGTCTTGTGAATAATATACTTTAGAGGAGCAATTCCTCACATTACAATAGATTTGCATTTTATGAAGGCAGACTAGTTCTCAATAACAACTAACAAGACCTCCCACAACTTGGTGCAACCGATTAGTAATTATCTTTGTTATAACCTTGCATCCCCACTTCTCCTCCTTTTGGTATTAGCGTAATGAAGGTAGCACTGATAGAGTTGGGCATTATTGATTTCTCACAGAACCAAAGAATATCCTTAATGAGCTCCTCATCAACCAACTCCCACGAAGCTTTATACTTTATAGAAACTAGCACCAAAACCATTTAACCCATCCGCCTTTGAGTCCTATACCAAAGATAACCTTCTGAATTTCTTCATTGGTGATTGGCTTTTCCAGCCAGCTTTGTTGTTTATCAAACAAAACCCTTTTGGAGGTATATTAGCCATACACCCTATCCCATCCTTTACACCAGCACCAAATAATTTAGAAAAAAAAGTCAACTGCATCCTTGTTCCTCAAGTTCCACCAATGACAACCCCTGCTCATTTTTAACATCTTGAATGTGGTTCCTGTGCTAACTACAACGATTTGCCTTATGGAAAAAACAATTATTTCCATCACCAAGTTGGAGCCACTGGACCTTGGATTTTTCTTTTTAGAAACTTCTCCTCCCCTTGAAGTGCTGCCCGTAGCTTCCTTTTGCCCTCTTTATCTAGCAGACTATCATCAGAGTTTATGCTGATAAGGGGTTTGGGTGTGGTGCAATTCAACCTCTGGCTCCTTCACTGAAAGGTGACAACTCCATCACGTCTTATTCCAAACACGTAATTCTTTCTTAATATTTCTCAGTCAAGCAGAAAAACCAAGAAAAGGATTCAGCCTATCATTCTGACAAGCCAGGTTCCAAAAACATTGCCTATGACACCCCTAACTTAATTAACCAGACATAATTAACCAATACCCTGTCAAGCTTTGAACATATTCTACTACTTCCCCTCTAAATGTTTGCCCAAGTAAACAGTTCTCTCCACTTCCAAGTCAGATACACACTCATTAAAGTCATCCATGGCTGCTGTACAACCTTGCTTGCCTCCTTTCTTCTCATAATAGTGGCATAAGTCCTCCAGTACTGGCCAAGGATCTCTCATTGAACCAGCTCCGTCCATGAATTAATCCTTCCTTCTTATGTTTAACAGCATAAACCACGGTGAAAACAAACCAATCAATGTCCCAGTTATTCATACTCAAAAGTGGGTGAACTAAGGGTTCTCCTTCAATACCTCAACTGTTACAGCATTTGGACCCCAACCTATACAAATTCCAATAGGCAAGTTTGCAGTGCCATTATGTATATTCTTCCACCTTAGTCCGTAACTCCAAGTTGCAGCTTCCAAATTGTCCACTTTTAATGTAGTCTCTAGAAAACAAGCTAACTTGATCTTAATCTCATGCATAAATCTTCTCATCTGATTTTTCTTTTCTGGAGCATTCAGTCCCCTTACATTCCAGCAATAAGCACTTAGCTTATTGCCATTCTTCCCTTTCTATTTTGCAGATCCAGTAAATCTTTCTGGTATAAGTTGTAGCAGTCCTTTTCTGATCAGACATTTCATTCACTATACTGGGCTTATTAGCATGCAAGAACAGTGGATTTCCCATCGCTAAGGATGCGCTTAATGGTCCAGAGTCAGAAACCTTAAAACTGATCCTGTATTCCACCTTTTTTAATGACATCCTGTGATCCTTTTCCCCTAAGTTGTGCCCCTCCACGTGGCAGCATCTCTTCCTCAGTAGTAGTTGAACAGAATCTCCCCAATGACCTCCATTACAGCTCTCACTGTGGGCCCCTTCCTGTAAATAATGATGATTCATGGGATTTACTATTGGTCGCACTATATTCCTCAGAAATTAGGTTTTTGGTAGGATCCACAGTTGGCTGCACCTTCCCCTTTAGTTTCTGCAGCTCTCTTTAGCAAGTTCTCTTCTCTTCTAGGACTCCTTAATGTGATGGGATCTTCACAATTTAAATTTGAAATAAAATTTCCACTCTTATCACCTTCTTGCGCCTTCTCATTCCTTCTAGGACTCCTAACTAGAATGGGAACTTCAGAATTCAAATTAGAAGTGACATCTCCAAGGGTTCCCCAAGGGTTACCACCCTAGACTGCCCCTCTCAACCACTCCAATTTTATGCACTTGCGGCATCTCACCCCTTATTGGACTCCCTATTCTGATGGGAACTTCAAAATTCAAATTTGTACCAACACCTCCTGTCGTTATCCCCACTAAAATCCTTCTCCATCCCAATGATTCCAATATTATCCCCATCTAGCGGCTGCTCTCCCCTTCGAGGACTCTTATCCCCCTAGAATCCTTCTCCCTCTTTACACTTCCAATATTAACCCCATCTAGCAACTTCTTTTCCCTTCTAGGACTCCTATTTTGATGGGAACTTCAAAATTCAATTTTGAGCGCACCTCCATTCTTTTCCCCTTTAGAGTTATCCCTCCCTCTTAACTCCGAGCTCTACTTGGGTGTTGCAAAATAAATGTGCAGCACCATGCAGCCTATGGTCTAGATCGAAATTTGTTGAGACGAAATCTCGACCACTCATTTTGCAATCGAACTCTACCAAAAACAAAACACTTTGCGAAACGAGGCAAAACAAGCCACAAGTTTCAATCTGGACCATAGGCTGCACGGTGATGTGCATTAATTGCACAGCATTGAAGCAATTTCACTCAACTTCTCCAAAATCATCAATAAGTACCACAAAGAATTACTTGTGAGGGGGATCTTCCCTTTTTCCTTCTACCGTGTACCTCCTATGAGATTTCACATGTCTAGAATCATCCATGCACCTCCTCCCTCAACCACCTCTTGGCTGGAGTCCTTCTCTGACAATGGTGGTTTCCTTCTTCCTTCAACCTCCATTCTAGCTTCTGTACTCTCAGAACAGCTCCCTAACGTTCAACAGTGCCTCCAGTCAGTGCTGCAGCTCTAGCAGAACACTTCCCAGTTGAATGACCAAAAACACAACAGTACAAGCATTTCAGTGGTCACCCTTCACACAACACGCTTGTTGAGAAAGAACTGCCCCGTGATCATCATAAACAGGAACAGAATCTGGAAGAGCCTTGGATGCTTCCACTTCCACGCCTATTCTAGCATAAGACAGCCGTCCCATGGATTTGTTCATTATCAGTGATTAATGGCTTCCCAATAACACTTCCAATTGCACCAAGGCTAGGAGCAGACCAATAATGAGAAGGCAGATTTAGGTAAGAAATCCACATAGATACCAGAGGCAACTCTATTTTTTCCAACACAGCCTCTGGACTCCATGGTCTAACAATAAATGGGGCAAGAACTTTAGTTCTGTCCTCCTCCATGTTAGATTGGAGAAAAAAAGATCCCACTTCGTATCATGTGAACACTGACAAGCCCAGAAATCTTCCATTGTTTCAGCAGCATCTCCTTCATGGATTGGTAACCAGGACGACCACCTATGAAGCTGTGAAGTGTCCTCACGAGACTTTTCTCTACTTCTCCTCCTCTTTCTGAACACATAGGGATTACACTGTGCACCAAAAATACCTTCCCTGCATACAGGCTGAATATATTGTAATTGTGTCCCCTCACCTGATGTGCCTATAGACGAGAATACTGCACTCCATGCCTTCCCTTTCATACTTCCTTCACAAGATCTCCTTCCAGCACTTTCTGAACTATCTCCTACAGCTCCACCATCTCTTGGATTCCCTACCTCCCCCTCTTGGGTAGGAGAGGAGGGAGGATCAGGCCCTTATGCCATCCCCAATCTTACATTCTTATAGAACCATGCAGAAATCTCTCTCCTAAGAACATCTCTCTCCTCTTCTTGTTAGTCTACCCCCCCCCCCCCCCAAAAAAAAAAAAAAAAAAAGCAGTCCGCTATCCCGATCATGATTTTCCTATCCCCATAGGTAAAGGAAAGGTCCTTCCCTTTTGGTATTGCCGTTCGATCAACAAAAGTATATACTTCAGTGCATACAAGGACCTAAACAGGAAATCTGGAAAACTATGAAGTTTGTTTGGCATAAGAAGGTAAACACATACTTTCATTTGTGGTGGCCTCCAGAATGCAGAATCATCAGAGAACAACCAACCCTGTGAAGTGTAGAAACAGTCAACAAACATTTTTGTACCGCAAAAGAAGACAATAAATTCAGCACTATGCATCAGCCTCTTACTAAGATGATTAATTCCAGATAGATGCAGTTCATTTCAAATTCACAATACATGCTGTAACCATCCCATGGTGAATGTTACTTGGTAAGTTTTCCAGAAAATAACTAAACATGAAGGTTTCCCCATATTGGACATCAAGTTTATGCTGACAGCACTAGATAATCATTGTAATGAGAAGCAAATCCCACATAGATTTCCTTAAGTGGGGTTACACAAATCATTGCTCAATTTCTGGTTGCATAATGTTTGATGTAAGTATATTAAGTCATAATTGGACATGCTACGTTTTGTGATTTTAAAACTATTCAAATCTTCAAGTTCTCCTTTCTTTGCTTTCTCTTCTTTTGTTCCTAGAGATGAAAGAACACACACAAAGGTTCTCTTACATCCTCCTGTCTTCCTTGATCAAGGAAGAAAATCTCTAATCAGCCGCTGTTCAGAAAAATGTCTTTTTTTGCATCTGGTTGCTCCTTTCTCCAAATGGACCCAAGAAATTGCAATTTGCAAGATGCAGCAAGGATCATATTCTCTGGGTTCTAGGGAATGGCAATAAATCAAATCCTCTAGCAGCTACATTGTGGATTCCAAGATAAACCCATCTTGGTATGAATAAGTTAGACTTCATGTGCATAACAGAAGTTCAACAGAAGGTGAAGCATAACACAACATTTGCATTAGTGTCTGGGGGAGCCAAGGTGTTGGAGGGGGCATGGATGCCAGGCAATCAAGAGATCTGGACTCCTAGGCGTTGCCTGGACAACTATGGATGGTTAGGCCTCTGCTAATCATATGTCATTAATTAATAGTTTGTACATGGTTGCAGGTTGCAACTATGTGAAAAACCGACTGTTGGATGAAAACCCCCTTGACCCTTATGGCTGTCCTAGGATGCCAGCCTGCAACTCATAAACTGGTATAGTATGCCAATTGACTACAGAAACCTAGCCTTAAATTCTCCAATTTTGTACCCTGTTGTCTCCAGAAATTATGGCCAGCCTTAAGTTGGCCAGATCCATAGGTTTAACTAAAAGAGGTGTGAATCCCCCAGTGGAACTCCCAAACTGGAATGCAAGCTGCATAGAGTGGACCTTCTCTAAGTTGTCCTTATCTCTTGTATGTGTGAATAAAGGGTCTTAAGTTCTTTTACCACCCAAATCTTCACTTAATCATGATCAACAGACTGAATATGAAATAAATTTAAATCAAGTACTATTCATGAAACATAATACCAACTAGTGTTTCTTCCTGATGGGATTAAATGTTAGATACAAGTATTTATTAACACACACATATTGTGGGGGGGAACCAGGGAAATAAGAGTGAAAAAAAAATACCTGCATTAGCCATACAGCATCCTCATCACCTTTGGACATTGCCTCATAAACAGCAGCTCCTAGCAATGAGATGTACTCTGGGTTGTCTGTGGGAGGGGAGTTCTCATCGAATGTATCACTACAATTTATAACATGATACTAGTGTGTGAGAAATCAAAGACCAGGTAAAAATAATATGATATAAAGGCTCCAGATAATAATTGTGGAGCCATACAGACAACATAAAGAGACTATCACAGCAAAGCATAGGTCTTATCAGTCATTGGAAAAGAAACACATTGCTTTACTTGATAGAACATAACAACTGAGAGAGCATTGCAAAGTTAAATTGGAAGAGATATACCATTGAAAGTTAGATACCAAACTACCAAAGCTGAAGAGAACTATAACATATGTGAAGTGCATAAATAATGTCATCAAGCTGGATGGAGAAAATCATACAGACCTCTAAAATTATTTCAAATGAATGGATAAACTGTAAAAGAGGGCTTCATAAACCAGGAATGAATAAAAAAAAATTAAAAAAACTAGCTTCATAATTCAGGAATGAATTAAAAAAATAAAAAAAAATAAAACTTCAAAAGGTAATGGATCCTATAAGCAAATGCCATTCTAGAAGACTTCTACAATATTTTACTGTCTATAATCCACTCATTCATCTGAGAAATCTTATTAATAGAAGTCTGGACAATTTAAGTTCACAAATGAATCAAGCATAGGATAGCTTGCTTGAAAATAAGGGAGAAAAACCCAGAACTACAACAAAAATGGCAACAGGAGAAAATATAGCCTTCCATGGTGTATATCTTCACATTTCAGAATGTTGAGAAAGTCGATTGTGGTAGAATGACTTATTGATCAATGATCTCATGCCCTCTATTTATAATTAATGGAAAGTACACTATTACATAAATACCCTTACTCGGGTAACAAGAAATAGAAATTTACATGAATACAAACTCTAATTGAACTCTGAGTAGAATCCACACTCCCCCTCAAGTTGAGGCATATATATTAGTCATGCCCAACTTGCCTACAATAGGAAGGAAATATCTTTCTTTTAAACCCTTAGTGAAAACATCTGCTACTTGGTTTCCAGACCTCACAAAAGGCATGCAGATAAGTCCTTGTTCCAGCTTTTCTTTGACAAAAAACCTGTCAATTTCAATGTGCTTAGTTCGATAATGTTGCACCGGATTATTAGCAATACTAATAGCACCCTTGTTGTCACAATACAACATCATAGGGTTTGGAATTTGGACCCCAATATCTTGCAACAAGCCTTTCAACCATAATAGCTCACAAATTCCACGAACCATAGCTCTATATTCAGCTTTGGTACTGGATAAAGCTACCACATTCTGTTTCTTACTTCTCCAAGTAACTAGATTACCTCCAACAAAGGTACAGTAACCTGAAATTGACTTCCTATCTGGAGACCTAGCCCAGTCTGCATCAGTGTATACTTCTACTTTTAGATTATCAGTGGTTGACAAAAATATTCCTATTCCAGGAGTTCCCTTTAAATACTGTAGTATTCTGGTAACAGCCTCCATATGAGCTAAATATGGATCATACATGAATTGGCTCACTATCCCCACGGCATAAGTGATGTCTGACCTGGTGTGGGACAAGTAAATAAGCTTCCCTACCAGCCTTTGGTATCTTCCTTTGTCCACTGGTTCTCCCTCTTTTTCTTTAAGTTTAGCTCCAACTTCAATAAGGGTATCCGCTGCTTTACACCCCAACATTCCCACTTCTGATAATAAATCTAGGACATACTTTCTTCAGGATAGGAATATACCCTTCTTTGATCGAGGCACCTAAATCCCTAAGAAATACTGTAACTTCCCTAGATCTTAAATCTCAAACTCTATGCCAAGAAAGTCCTTCAACCTTAGAATTTTGTCACCATCATTCCCTGTGATGACAATATTGTCTACATAAACAATGAGAAGTGTGATGTTAGTACCTAACTTCTTGACAAATAGTGTATGATCAACATTGCTTTGTTTGTACCCAATAGAACGTCCAAACCAGCATCTAGGAGACTGTTTTAAACCATAAATTGACCTCTTCAACCAACAAACTTTCCCTGCAGTATTGTCATCGGAGAAACCATAAGGGACTTCCATATAGACTTCTTCCACTAACTCCCCATGTAAGAAGGCATTCTTTATGTCTAGTTGGTGCAAGTTCCAGTCTTTGTTCACAGCTACAGACAACAGAACTCTGATAATGTTTAGTTTCGCAACAGGGGCAAAAGTCTCTTGATAATCAATCCCATAGGTCTGGGTAAACCCCTTTGCAACTAGTCTAGCTTTCAACTTGTTGACTAATCCATCCATATTTTGTTTTACCACAAACACCCATTTGCAGCCCACTGGTTCTTTTCCTGGAGGAAGTGTAACCAGCTCCCAAGTGTTAGTTTTCTTCATTGCCTGCATTTCCTCTACCATAGCTGTCTTCCATCTCTTATCAGCATAGGCTTCCTGCCAACTTTTAAGAACAGAAACAAAAGACAGAGAGTATATAAAAGCACGGTAGGAGTTAGACAAAGAGTTATAAGAAACATATTTAGCTATAGGATGTTGAGTACAAGATCTGACTCCTTTTCTAACAGCAATAGGAAGATTAGAAGAAGATACCTCAAGGGGAATAGTAAAATATAATTCTGGAGCAAGAGACTGAAGTGGTAACATGTGACCTTTCTCCACCTGCTTTAGCCGGTTGTAATTCTTCCTATAATAAGTCTGCACCTCCTTATTCTGGTCAATCTGGTTTTGAAAGACCTCAACAATGTGCCTCACAGGAGTGGTCTCCCCCTGGCTAGGTTCTTCACATGGTTCAGAAAATGAAAGTGAAGGATTAGAGTCCTCAGGTATACTGGCCGAAGTCTCCCCCTGGTTAGGAAACTCTTCTTGGACTCTTAAGTTGTGTTGGTGTGTGATAGGAAGATCTAGAGTTGGAAAGAACATCGCTCCTCTAGGACTCTCCCCCTGGAGAGGTGTATAGTAAAGGCAAGACTTATTATAAATTACATCCATGGATATAATGGTTTTCCTGGAAGGAGGATGGTAACATTTGTACCCTTTCTGAGTAGCAGAATACCCCAAAAATACGCAGCGTAGGCCATGGAGAGCCAGCTTACTCTGGTGGGTTGTGATTCTGGCATAACACACACATCCAAAAATCTTTGGGGGAATAATAAAAGAAGAGGCTCTCTAGAGAATCTCATTAGGACATTTAAAACCAAGTATCTTGCTAGACATCTTATTCATAAGGTAAGAAGCAATGAGTATAGCATCACTCCAGTATTGGTCAGGTACATTCATAGCAATCATAATTGAACGATCTATCTCTAAAAGATGCCGATTCTTCCTTTCGGCAACCCCATTTTGGGCAAGCCGTATCAACACAACTGGTCTGGTGTATTATACTAGAGTCAAAGAGATATCTCTGAAATTTACCATCAGTATGAATGAGCATAAAAGGAATAGATTTTCTATTATGAAGAGAAGGTACATAAGTAGAACAAGTCTGTTTCACAAAAATGCAAGCTTCACAAAATAAATCATCCTCATTACACGAAGAAACCAAATCAGGAAATATTTTCCTAAGAGTTCCTAGAGGGGGTGACTTAGCCTACGGTGCCACTGATGAAGGTCTGATATTACCGAATGGACCGGATTAAAAGATGTAATTAGAGCAGAAGTAGATCCTCCAATCGGCTTGAGCAAATAAAGTCCATTGTCTAGTTTACCACGTCCAATCTCCTTCCCCATGACCAGATCCTGGAAGACACAGTAAGATGGGAAAAAAGTCACTGTACAATTCAAGTCATGTGTAAGACTACTGATAGAAAGCAAGTTAGTAGAGAAAGAGGGAACGTGTAAAACTTTAGACAAATAAAGTGATGGAGAATGCTAAATGGTCCCTTTTCTAGCAATGGAATAATAGGAGCCATCAGCAATACGAACTTTAGACTCCCCTTACTTCATCCAGTGCCTTCTCTCTTTCACCAGACTGCATCGCTCCATCGCCATCGCCATCGCCATCGCCATCGCCATCGCCATCGAGACTGCATCGCATCCTTTACCAGTGCCGATGCTTCTATACCCTATTAGCCCATCGCATGGACTGAACCAAACCAAACCATATTTTTTTATCTCCAAATCTACGGTTATATTAGTACCCTATTAGCCGATCACATGGACTAAACCTGACCGAACCATATTTTGTTTTTATCTCTGACTCTACGATTTTATTAGCCCAAAACCATATATATATACTTAGGGTCTTATTTTTATCTCCAACTCTACTTTTTTAGGGCCTCCCCCAAAAAAAAAAAAAAAAAAGGTGTTCCTTATATGCATTTTTTGGATCATATAATTCTTTAGAATTGTTTGGGTGGTTCGGTTATTGCATTCTGCAACGTTTCTGTTACTTTGAAAGGGTGAAGACTGAAGAACTGCAGACAATTTTGTCAACATGACAACTATTGATGGTACTCCTACTCCCACTGGCTCCGAACATTACCCCACTCTTCATCCTCTTTCGGTGAGATTTGATGGAACAAATTATTTGATCTGGTCTCAATTTGCTTACCTGACTATTGCCTGAAGAGGACTTGTTGGACACATCACGAGCACCACTATCAAACTGACTACCATAGGTGTTTTACAGAATAAATGGATCTCAAATGACTCTCTTATTATGTCATTTCTTTTGAATTCCATGAATCCAAATATTGCCCATTGATACCTATTACTTGATACTGCAGCCCAAATCTGGAAGGCTACTACTGAAACATATGGACAGTTGGGGAATGATGCACAAATTTATAGGCTACGAAAGAAGCTTCATGAAACTACCCAAAAGGAGCTAGACTGTGGCCCACTATTATGCTGAGTTGCGATCTCTTTGGCAAGAGCTGGATCATTATGGGGACTATCACCCCACTAATCCAAATGATGTGGCTACTTATAGGAAGCACATTGATAAGATTCGAGTATATGACTTCTTGGCAGGTTTGAATGTGGACTACGATCAGATTAGAGTGCAAGTATTAAGTCGTTTTGCCTTTCCTACACTTGAACAATCTTATGCCCTTGTTCAGTGTGAGGAAAGCCGTCGTTTAGCCATGCTTCATACTCCTATTGTGGAGAAATCAACCTTATAGTCTATTTGCACTAAATTTGATTCTGCTAAGGAGATTATAAAATATGAGCACTGTCACATACCATATCATACCAAGGCCAATTATTGGAAGCTCCATGGGAAACTTGCTGATTTTGAGCAAAAATGAGCACAAAGAAGGGGGAAATCGAAGGCTAATTTTTCTAAGATAGTTCCCACAACAACCTCTACAGACATTGGTTTTTCACAGGAGGAATTAGCTACTCTGCGACGAATTCTGCAGTCCCCTACTGCCGGTACAGCCTCTACTACTGCTTCCTCCATTACCCATACCAATTCCTACCTTGTTACTTCAAGTAAAACTTTTACAGGCTTCCATGTTTCTTCAATTTCTACTCCCTGGATCGTTGATACAGCCATACAGGAGCCACAGATCATATGACAGGTTCATCCTCTTTTTTCTTACATTATGCCCCAACATCCGAAAAAGATAAAGTTCGAATTGTTGATGGCTCCTATTCTTCCATTGCTGGAAAAGGCACCATTCAACATTCTCCATTACTTTCTTTATCTAAAGTTTTACACGTTCCCTCTTTCTCTACTAACTTGTTCCTTATCAGTAGTCTTACACATGACTTGAATTGTAAAATGACTTTTTTCCCATCTTACTGTGTCTTCCAGGATCCGGTCACGAGGAAGGAGATTGGACGTGGTAAACTAGACAATGGATTTTATTTGCTCGAGCCGATTGGAGGATCTATTTTTGCTCTAACTACATCTTCTAATCCGGTCCATTCGATAATATCAAACCTTCATCAGGGGCACCGTAGGCTAGGTCACCCCCTCTAGGAACTCTTAAGAAAATATTTCCTGATTTGGTTTCTTCGTGTAATGACTAATGAGGATGATTTGTTTTGTGAAGCCTTCATTTTTGCGAAGTAGACTCATTATACTTATTTACCTTCTCTTCATAATAGAAAATCTATTCCTTTTATGCTCATTCATACTGATGTGTGGGGTCCCTACCAACGTGTGTCTATTACTAACCATAGATACTTTGTTACTTTTATTGATTGTCACTCTCGTTCTACATGGATTTATCTTTTAAAACAAAAAAATGAAGTTTTATGTTTTCATGATTTTCATAATTTAATTAAAACTCAGTTCAATGCCACTATAAAGATCCTTTGCAGTGACAATGGCACAGAGTATATTGATGGTAAATTTCAGAGATATTTCTCTGACTCTAGCATAATACACCAGACCAATTGTGTTGATACGGCTGCCCAAAATGGGGTTGCCGAAAGGAAGAATCGACATCTTTTAAAGATAGCTCGTTCAATTATGATTGCTATGAATGTACCTAACCAATACTGGAGTGATGCTATACTCATTGCTTCTTACCTTATGAATAGGATGCCTAGTAGGATACTTGGTTTTAAATGTCCTAATAAGATTCTCTAGGGAGCCTCTTCTTTTATTATTCCCCCAAAGATTTTTGGATGTGTGTGTTATGCCAGAATCACAGCCCACCAAAGTAAGCTGGCTCCCCGTGGCTTACACTGCATATTTTTGGGGTATTTAATTACTAAGAAAGGGTACAAATGTTATCATCCTCCTTCCAAGAAAACCATTTTATCCATAGATTTAATTTTTAATGAGTTTTGCCCTTACTATACACCTGTCCAAGGGCTCCTAAAGGAGCTGTGTTCTTTCCAACTATAGATCTTCTTATCACAAACCAACACAACTTAAAAGTTCAAGAAGAGTTTCCTAACCAGGGGGAGACTTCGGCCAGTATACCTAAGGACTATAATCCTCCACTTTCATTTTTTGAACCATATGAAGAACCTAGCCAGGGGGAGACCACTCCTGTGAGGCACACTATTGAGGTCTTTCAAAACCAGATTGACCAGAATAAGGAGGTGCAGACTTATTATAGAAAGAATTACAACCGGCTAAAACAGGTGGAGAAAGGTGACACGTTACCACTTCAGTCTCTTGCTCCATAATTAGATTCTATTGTTCCCCATGAGGTATCTTCTTCTGATCTTCCTATTGCTTTTATAAAAGGAGTCAGATCTTATACTCAACATCCATAGGTAAATATGTTTTTTATAACTCTTTGTTTGACTCCTACCATGCTTTTATATCCTCTTTGTCTTTTGTATCTGTTCCTAAAATTTGGCAGGAAGCCTCTATCTGATAAGAGATGGAAGGTAGCTATGGTAAAGGAAATGCAGGCAATGAAGAAAAATGACACTTGGGAGCTGGTTACACTTCCTCCAGGAAAAAAACCAGTGGGCTGCAAATGGTTGTTTGTGGTTAAACAAAATATGGATGGATTAGTCAACTAGTTGAAAGCTAGACTAGTTACAAAGGGGTTTACCCAGACCTATGGGATTAATTATCAGGAGACTTTTGCCCCTGTTGCGAAACTTAACAATATCAGAGTTTTGTTGTCTATAGCTGTGAACAAAGAATGGAACTTGCACCAACTAGACATAAAGAATGCCTTCTTACATGGGGAGTTAGTGGAAGAAGTTTATGGAAATCCCACATGGTTTCTCCAACAACAATACTGCAGGGAAAGTTTGTCGGTTGAAGAAGTCAATTTATGGGTCAAAACAGTTTCCTAGATGCTGGTTTGGACACCTCCTGAAGGCAATGACTTTTATTGGGTACAAGCAAAGCAATGTTGATCATACATTATTTGTTAAGAAGTCAGGTACTAACATCACACTTCTTATTGTTTATGTAGACGATATTGTCATCACAGGGAATGATGGTGACAAAATTCAAAGGTTGAAGGACTTTCTTGGCAGAGAGTTTGAGATTAAAGATCTAGGGAAGTTACAGTATTTCTTAGGGATTGAGGTGGCTCGATCATAGAAGGGTATATTCCTATCCCGAAGAAAGTATGTCCTAGATTTATTATCAGAAGTGGGAATGTTGGGGTGTAAAGCAGTTGATACCCCTATTGAAGCTGGAGCTAAACTTAAAGAAAAATAGGGAGAACCAGTGGACAAAGGAAGATACCAAAGGCTAGTAGGGAAGCTTATTTACTTGTCCCACACCAAGTCAGACATCACTTATGCCGTGGGGATGGTGAGTCAATTAATGCATGATCCATATTTAGCTCATATGAAGGTTGTTATCAGAATACTACAGTATTTGAAGGGAACTCCTAGAAAAGGAATACTTTTGTCACCCACTGATAATCTAAAAGTAGAAGCATACACTGATGCAGACTGGGCTGGATCTCCAGATAGGAAGTCAATTTCAGGTTACTATACCTTTGTTGGAGGTAATCTAGTTACTTGGAGAAGTAAGAAACAGAATGTGGTAACTTTATCCAGTATCAAGCTGAATATAGAGCTATGGTTCATGGAGTTTGTGAGCTACTATGGTTAAAAGGATTGCTAGAAGATATTGGAGTCCAAGTCCTATGATGCTATATTGTGACAACAAAGCTGCTATTAGTATTGCTAATAATCATGTGCGACATGATCGAACTAAGCACTTTGAAATTGACAAGTTTTTTGTTAAAGGAAAGCTGGAACAAGGTTTATCTGCATGCCTTTTATGAGGTCTGGAGACCAAGTGGTAGATATCTTCACAAAGGGTTTGAAAGAAGGAGATTTCCTTCCTATTGTAGACAAGTTGTGCATGACTAATATCTATGCCTCAACTTGAGGGGGAGTGTGGGTTGAGTTCTACTAGAAGTTCAACTCTATTAGAGTTTTTGTTTATGTAAAGTTCTATTTCTTGTTACCCAAGTGCGGGTATTTATGTAATATTGTTATTTTCAATTTATTATAAAAAGAGGGCTTGAGATCACACTGACCAATTGAGCCATTCTACCAATATCGTGTTTCTCAACAATATCAGAGTGAAGAGGGCGGCCTAACGTAGAGCCGATACGACTGAGACATTCACAATTCCAAAACTCCAGCGGAAGACCAGGGAGATTAATCCATAGGGAAAGCGAGTTGAAGTGGACCCTGCGGAGAGGCATGGAGGGTTCCTAGGGTTATATTAAAATCAAAGATTTCCCAACATACCAAGGAGAACCTTCAATGACTTTGACTCTACAGGTGGCAGAAGAAATTTTGAACAACAAGATACCATTTTCAATGACGGAAGTATCCAAGGAAACAACCAAGTTCCACTGCTTGGCAAGAGAAGTCTTAATGATACCAATAAGGGGACAAGGGCCAAGGAATTGTCCTAGAACAACTTGTTTCCAATGGAGAATTCCAAGGCCAGTAGCAAAGGAAGGGCATCTGACCAAAGGGATGGGGGATTCAGATGAAGGGGGTATGAAGGAGAGATTGCAATTAGGGGGTGGGGGCAAGAGGAAGCAGGGGTTTGAAAAGAGAGTTCAAGGAAGTAAACGGTGGTGAAGCAGGAACAGAGGTATGCAGTGAAAGATTATTCGGAGGGATAGGGGTGGTGGTGGCCATAATGGGGGTAGGTAGCGGAGGTGGGAGAGATGGAAGTCATCGTAAGTGAGGCTAATAGGACAGAGGGAGATCATCGGAGAAGATCATGGGTATTTTGCAATCCGTAATGCCATTCCTTTTTTGAGAAAGGTTGGTTCTTACTTGGTCATTCAACACAAGGGAAGTATTATTTTTGCCTAAAATCTAATCGACACATGCCCATCTGTATGCGAGCGAATCTCTAAGTCTCGAACATGCAAATATGGATAGTATGCAAGACAACACTATGATTTTCATTAAGATACAACGAAAATACAAGTATGTGTCAAGCTAAATCCATCCCCTAGGTCATGGAGGAGTGAGTACTAAATATAAATAGACCATGACATGGAACGGATAAAGTTATCCATGTAGTCTGTCACTGCCCTTCTATAGGTAGCATCATCAACATTAGGTAGATAACCTACCCAAGGGAATGTGTTTATGACGATGGATTGTGACACAGTCACAAAATTGGCATAACTAGTTATGTTGGTCCTGATGGATATCCACAAATGATGCACCTGATCCATCTCCATATCCATATATAGACACATTACTGGAATCAGCAAATAAACCACCATGTGCTTCACCAGTTTCATATCCATAGCCATTAGTCCCCATACCATACAACCTCTCGGAATTTTCAAATTTTCATCAATATTTTTGAGATTTCGACGAAAATTCCAAAATTTCGCTGAAACTTCAGCGAAATTACCAAAATTTCAGTAACTATTTACAGAAATTTCACCGAGATATTGCATTTTTTCATCTCACAAGCCATTTTGTTTTAGTACTTACTGATATGGCATAATTTAGCCGTACCATGCTCCCTCCACACATGCACAAATTCCCTTGCATGAAGGATTAGCTGCCTCCTGACTTATTCCCCTTCCAAAGGTTGGAATACTCAAAGCCCTTAGATCCTCCCATTTAATAATGTGAACTGGCATCTTGGAGTAAGATTGGATAGAACAGACAGCAGACCTTTGAGCCTTCATAGATTGCTTTCATCTCCATAGCTAATACCAGAAGTTGTTCTCCCTTACCTGCAAAAACCAGAACAGGAACTCCCCCTTCATGTCTTATTAAACCTCCATAAGCTGCCGCTGAGTTGTTCAGAGTCCCATCACAGTGTAAGGCAACCGTATGTTGAGGAGACATCAACCAGGAACAAGCGCTGGGCAGCTTAGACTTCCACTGAACTTGTAAAATCCACTTGTCAGATTTTTCACATGCAATGGGATTGGCTGCTCACCTTTTCCGAATGTCACCTACTATTGCTGCTATAATTTGTTCTTTGGACCTTGACTTGTTACAGAAAATCCTGAAGTTCCTCTCGGTACAGATGTCTTGAATGGTTGAACAGAAACAAGTGTTGTTGTGCTTCCAACTGATACACTCGACACAAATGTGTTCATCATCCATAGGGTTACCTCTCACAACTGAATCCTCTTTCTCCGCTCCTTAGTTAGATTGCCATAAATGCATCCTCACACCAGAGAGCTAAGATAACACTGGAAGAATAGGTGGTTCAATACCAGCCCAACACAGGCTGCATTTTGATTGCACTCAGATACTCCTTCACACTAAATCATCCCTAGTTGAGACTTGGGAGTACATCTCTAGGAAATCCCCAAGCTGTGAAGGACTGCCTAAGAATATGTTTGTAAACCAAACTACCTTCCACCAGGGAACCTCTTGAGCACTTTGTCATTCCCCTGCTGAATTTGTTGTGAAGCTATTCTGTAGCATTTCCTTTCCATATAACTAAATCATTTTCCTCCTAGATAACACTCTCCCACTTGTTTCAGGTCTCTCCTAAAACCTAGCAAGTTTTGGGGATTGCCAGGTACAGTTCTTCCACCCTCCATTCATAAAAAACCCTTCCACGTTCTCCATATGATGCGATCTTACACCTAACTGCATCCCATTCCCAAATATTTTGATCAGGGTGCTGCTTGGTGCCAATTATCCAGCCACATCTGAGATCCTTCCCCATTTCCAATAATGTGGGGACATATTTTAGCATCTTCTCTCAGACCCAAAAGCAATTATGGGGTATCTTAACTGTTCATATAATATCTTGTTTTAGATAACTACAGTAGAGCCACTGGAACTAGATGCTATCTTTGTTGGAAGTTATCCACCAAATATGTTTCAAGGTTCCTACTACATTCATCTCTTTCTTTGAATCCCCTGTGTTGAATCCCCAAGCCTCCCTCATTTTTTGGTTTAACACTGCATCCCAACATAACAAATGCATCTTTCTTTCCAATGAGGGACCATTCCAAAGAAAGTTGGAGAAGGTGGAATCCAAATTGGAAATCACATTCCCAGGCAACCCAAAAATTCCAGTAACTAGATATAGTGCCCTTGCACAGCTAACTTAGCAGCTGTAGCCTTCGACTCCACAGTAGAAAACAGGGCCAGGATAGTAAAATAATCTATGACACCAATTAGACTCTAACCGGCAATTTAAACCCTGCCTCCAGCAGCTCTTATACAGTTACACTAATCAGTACCCCAAATATATATGTATTCAACTAAAACCACATATTTACTCAGAACACTTTTAATTAACTCTTTGAAATTAACTCTCTAGGGGACTCTTATCACAATCTTTTTCTACACTGAGACAACCATTTTACATCTTTAAATCTTTCAATTACTCTTTTAAATTTCTGGTTGATCTGCATTGCATAGACCAAATGGTATATTATTTTTTTGTCTCAGTCAGGTTTCAATTAATCATAATTTCATAGTACATCTCATAATATGCATATTTAGAAAGAAGAAAAAGCCAGGAATTGCATACGAATCTCTTTTTTTCTTTTTTTTGGGGTGGGAAGGGGAGTGGGAGTGGGGAGTTGTGACGTAACCAGGGTCAGTAGGCCAAAGGAGGCCTGAAAATTGGGCCCAAAACAGCCCCCCAGCCATGTGGCAGCCAGGACCGGCCAAATGCCCTAAGGGGTATTTTGATCATTTTCACACCGTCTGGTCATGCGTCCAATTAGATTCTATGTCCTGTGGGGAACCAAGATCTACTTTTATTTTTCAGTTGATTACGTCATTGTCAAATTATAGAAGAGTCTTAGTCCATGTGGGAGTCCCAGTTAGAAGTTTGGAACTTATTTTCCTTCTAGATTACTGTTGTTTTATTTAGTAATTTTGTGGTCCTTACTCCTTTAGAGACTCCCTTTTGAGTTGTTAGTTGTTGAGTTGTTAGTGGTCAAGGGATTCCCAATCCAAATTGGATGTGCAATTAGAGTCAAAGTTTGTTAGTTATTTAGTTTGAGTCCAAGTATCTTGAAAAGAAGTCGGTATTTCAAGGCTCCATACCTAGCATTACAATTTAGATTGGATTAATAAAATTGTTGACTGAACAAATTGGAGTTGTGGGTTCCAAGGAGGATCCCCATGGCTGAGTGTGAGCTATTTTGCAATCTTCTTCAATCTCTCTCTAGCGGTAGCCTTGTGACAGCAACTTCAGCAACCAAGAGTGTACTAGTGCACTAAATCAATAAGTAACTGAACCCCAACCCCTTCCCTACTCCCATCCCTTTCCTTAAACCCTGCAGCCCCTCAACCCCTCCTCATCTTCTCTTCCACCTGCAACCCTTCCCTCCCCCGTCCCTCCTTTCCTTCTCCCTTTCCCTTTCTTGATCATGCGCAGCTTGGGAAGAGGAAAAGAGAAAGAAAAAATAAAATAAAAGATATCAAGAAAGAGAGAATAAGATCCAAGAATCAATCAAGATTGACCCAATACCCAACTGCAAGCTTCCCTCTCCCTTTCCCCCGAACAGCAAGCCTCTCAAACCCTTTTCACAGTTTCCCTGAATTGTTAAACCCTAAACATCCCATCTATCTGATTGTTTTCCCATCCCATCCTACCTAGGGTGTCTCTGGATATCCCAAAACCATATCTTATTATCTTCTGCAATCAATCATCCCATTTTGGAATCTGTTCAAGACACAATTTCCCAAGTAGACCCAATCCACCTAGGGATCTTTGTTACCCTAATCTTCACATTTTCTTCTCTAAAACCATATTGGGTATAATTAAAACCCTAACTCCCCAATCCTATCCCATCTTGTTGGGACCCTAAACTTCTGCATCCATCCCATAGCTACCTTGTGTCTATTTCCTTCCCCGTGGTCTACCAAATTTTGAAATAAACTTCCCAGGGATTAGTTGTTTGTTAGCTGGTTCACTTTGAGAGGGTCTTAGCCCAGAAACTGGGTTACATTAAGGTGGGTGGGTCAGAAAACTAAAACTGGACAGTGCCTTAGGATCATTTGACTTGCTCTTGGGCCTTTTCTTCTTTCTGTTATTGCCCTTCGCACATGAAGGACAAACTGTTCCCTGATCATTATGCATGTAATTCAATAGGAACTATTCACCTTCGATATTCTCCAATAAGATGGATCTATAAACATAATTAGTCAAAAAGGACCAGTCTCTACATTCCTCCTAAAGGAACCAAATAGAGTGAGCGGATATATGTTTGCATTCTAGAAATTGTCTTGAGATGTATTAAAATTAAGGCATGTCTCTTTTTGCACATTATTCAATAAGTGGCAGACGGGTGGCCAGGGGAAAAAGAAGTTTATATCGTGACTGAGGATGACCAACACTATACCAAGCATAACCAAGAACTAACCCATATTGTTATAGCCATTTCACAACTTCGAAAGTGATCGAAATTCTCCTTGCAAATGATTGATTGCTTTGTAATAAGCATCATGTTGGATTCTATTAGGAGTCTAATAAGAGTTTGTATAGGAATTAAATTAGAGTTTGCATTCATGTAAACTTCTATTCCTTGTAATAGTCTACTTTCCACTTTATTATAAATAAAGGGCTTGAGATCATGGATCAATAAGCCATTCTCCCACATTTGTTTCTTTCAACATGGCATCAGAGCCTAAGTTCAATTAGGATCTTTTTTTTCTCTACAAAACCCCATCGCAGATTTTCTCCAATCATTGCAGAATTTTCTGCAACGGTCGCTGGAATTTTCTGCAACCATCACAGAAATTCTTTTTTTCTGTAACCTATCGCTTCGATTAGGGAAGCAACCCACCTTCTTCTTCTTCTGGATTTATTTTCTAACCCATCGCCAATCTTCAGTTCTACTGCTGGCAGTTTTTCAGTAACGTCTCGATTTGACAAATAAAAACAGAAAACAGAGGAAAGAAGAAGAGAAGAAGAAATCAGCAACTTCCGCTGCTTCTGCAACTGCAAAAGCTTCAGCTTCAGATCCTGCAACTACCGCTGCTTCTACAACTTCAATTAGTGAGTTATTTCTTCGATTTTTTTTCTCTTGTTCTTCGTCTGGAAGAGCCGATCATGAAGACTTGACTCTGCTCATACACCTGCTGGTTTTTTAGTTTCGATTAGCCCAACAGAAAAATAAATACGATGGTTGAGGGCTTTAATTTGTAAATTTACATTCTTCTAGGGATATTTCTGTAAATCTGCATATTTTTAGGGATCTATTTGCAAATTTACAAATTTTCAGGGACATAATTGTAAATTTGCATAATTCCAGGGGTCTATTTGTAAATTCAAATAGTTCTAGGACCTATTTGTAAATTCAAATAGTTTTAGGGACTTATTTGTAATTTCAGTTTTCTGGTCAAAATTAGAATTAGAATTAGAATCGGATTCAGAATCAGAATTAGAATCGATTCGAATCGGTAGATTGGATAGTTCGAGAGAAAGAAAAGAAAAGAAAGAAAAAAAAGGGGGAAAGTAGAATTGGCTCATATCATCTCATTACCCAGACTTGTCATTACTTAGACTTGTTTGGGTTGTTCAGCTATTGCATTCTGCGACGTTTTAGTTTTTTCAGAAGGGGTGAAGACCAAGAACTGCAAACAATTCTTTCAACATGGCAGCCATCAATGATACTACTACTCCCACTGGATCCGAATATTTTCCCATTCTTCATTCTCTTTCGGTAAGATTTGACGGCACAAATTACTTGATCTGGTCTCGATCTGCTTACCTGACTATTGCTGGAAGAGGACTAGTTGGATACATTACGGGCACTACTATCAAACCCACTAACGCAGGTGTTTTACAGGATAAATGGATATCAAACGACTCTCTTATTATGTCATTCCTTTTGAATTCCATGCATCCAAATATTGCCCGGGGTTACCTATTACTTGACATCTGCAGCCCAAATTGGAAGGCTACTCTTCGAAACATATGGACGGTTGGGGAATGATGCACAAAGTTTATGAGCTACAAAAGAAGCTTCATGAGACTACCCAAAAGGAACTAACGTGGCCCACTATTATCTTTGAGTTGCGATCTCTTTGGCAAGAGTTGGATCATTATGGGGATTATCACCCCACTAATCCAGATGATGTGGCGACATATAAGAAATACATTGATAAGATTCGAGTATATGACTTCTTGGCAGGTTTGAACGTGGAGTACGATCAGATCATAGTACAAGTCTTAAGTCGTTCTCCCTTTCCTACACTAGAACAGTCTTATGCTCTTGTTCAGTGTGAGGAAAGTCGTTGATTAGTCATGCTTCATACTCCTATTATGGAGAAATCAGCTTTACAGTCTGTTCGCACTAAATCTGATCCGGCTAAGGAGATTGTTAAGTGTGAGCACTGTCACAAACCATATCATACCAAGGAAAATTGTTGGAAACTGCATGGGAAGCATGCTGATTTTGAGCAAAAACGAGCACAAAGATAGGGAAAACAAAAGGCTAATCTTTCTGAGACAGTTTCCACCACACCCTCTGCAGACGTTGGTTTTTCGCAGGAGGAGTTCGCTACTCTGCGACGTATTATGCAGTCTTCTACTGCCGGTACAGCCTCGACCACTGCTTCCTCTACTACCCCTACCAACTCCTACCTAGCTACTTCAGGATCTGGGGAAGGAGATTGGTCGTGGTAAATGGACTTTATTTGCTCGAGCCGATTGGAGGATCTACTTCTGCTTTGACTACATCTTCTAATCCGATCCATTCGGTAATATCAGACCTTCATTAGTGGCACCGTAGGCTCAATCAACCCCCTTTCAAATTTTGTTATTTTCTCTGGATTTGTTTTCCTGATACTTTTATCTTACCATTATAATTTCTTCCTCTTCAAGTTTCCCCATTGGAATTTCCTTTGTTATTATCTTCCCACGTGTAACGCTACACGTGAGGGGGAGATTGAAGATGTCTACAATTCAAAACCTTTCATGTAGACTTCCTTATGCAAAATTTGATCTTTGTTACCTTTGAAAGTTTGTCCCTTACCTTCGCAATCTTCCACTTTGGAGATCTAACATTGCTATAGATCTATCTTTTTGACTGTGCAGAACTTGATCTCTGTTAACCCTGGAGATTTGCCCCTTAACTTGACATCTTCCCTTCAGAGATCTAACCTTGCAAAAGACTTGTCGTTTGACCTTTGCAGAACTTGATCACTATTACCTTTGGAGATTGTCACTTATCTTGACAAATTTTCCCCTTCCTTTGGAGATTGCCCCTTGGCAAACTTTCCCTTTAAAGATCTAACATTGCTACAAATCAAAACTTTCACTATGGCTGTTTTACCCTAGCTATTGTTACCCCAAAAATATATTTTCCCTCAGATTTGTGCAGAAATTTAGTCTTCTCAACATTTGAAGATTCTACTTCTTTACTTGGGCGTTCTTCCTTGGAGACATAAAGTTGCAGTAAAGATGAGGACAAATCAAATGGAAGTTTATAAGGCAAACGTAATCTATAAGTTTGAAGATCAAATTGCTGATGTTTACCTAGACAGATGTTTTATACTTTTTTGGTCAAGTTGGACATGTGTGATATCCATGCCTCAACTTGAGGGGGAGTGTTGGATTCTATTAGGAGTCTAATAAGAGTTTGTATAGGAATTAAATTAGAGTTTGCATTCATATAAACTTCTATTCCTTGTAATAGTCTACTTTCCACTTTATTATAAATAAAGGGCTTGAGATCATGGATCAATAAGCCATTCTCCCACATTTGTTTCTTTCAACACATCAGGTTTGGGAAGTGGCATTAGCCATAAAATATATCCACCTTGGTTTGCAAGTTAACCCCAAAATGACAAATTGGTTGAATCTCTAAAATAAGTCTTCACAAGCATGCATCTCACAGAACCAATATAAGCACCTCCCCTGCCCTTAGGCTAAATTGCAAGTTTGTTATTGACTGCCACCAAAATTTTCATATAAGGGAATGCTTCCGACATGCCCCAACACTCCCCTTGAGAGTCTAGATCCTCTACCCACATGGAGAGAAAAGTTCCCATTCCACATGGTTGGGTTCTTGACACATGTCCAATCTCAAAGCAAGATCTCCTTTTTAGTAAACAATGATAAATGGTGTTAAGTTCTATTTAGCTAATTTACTAAAAAAAAAGGAAGATCTTGCTTTGAGACATGGAAGAAATTTTGGTCAAAATTTCGACAATTTCGACCAAAATGCCTGCATTTTTTAAAACCCAAATGAAATTCAATTATTTCAGAATAGTTCCGGGTTTCGACCGAAATTTCAGAGATTTCAACCATTTCGGAGGTTTCGACAGAAATTTCAACCATTTCAACATTCCAACTTGTTTTTCTTTAGTTTTTATTGATTTCTATCACATTTTCACCTTATTTCAACGACTCCTTTGCCTTCAAGCACCTCTTTTTCCTCCAAACACCTCATAAGCCATAACAACTACAAAGGAAACTCCGGCAACAATAGAATGTAAAGCATAAGCCATACCCAACAGTTCCAAACTTCCCCCCTTTTTATTTTTGTTTTGTCCATGCCTTAAATGATCTTGTATTGCCTTGAAATAAATATACGTTTAGCCTAGGACTATGATCTATAATTGTGTTTTGTTAAACTTTTTTTTTTATTATTTGCTACCATTTTTTCTTTTTCTTTTTTTATAATTATTTTCTAAATGATATATTTATTTTATATATATATGAGCTTTAAGTTAATATATGTGAGACCCCATCACTTGATCTAGTTGGTCATTTTATTTTGTTGACTTATTGTATATGTAACCATTCTATCAAACAATTCATGTATGCTGATGATTTTATGCCTGTATACATTATAGTTTGTACTTATCGGAACTAGTCATTTGTTAGTATACTTGAATGATAAATTTTCAATGTTTTTTTTGGCAAAATACTAGTTCCATTGTGTTTATTATGCTTTAAATAGGTAGGAGGCAAGAAATTAGATGAAATGGATGTCATATAAGGCCCGAAACCTAGGGTTGAAATTTAAAAGAAAAATCATATGTTTCGACCGAAATTTCAGCCTTTTCTTGGGTCGAAATCCTTGTTTCAACCGAAAAATTTTCTTTGCTTTATGATTGGAGATGTTTCAAGAATCCAACCATATGGGTTAAAAAATTTCATCTCCATTGGTAGAGGAGCTAGACTCAACACCCCCCCCCCCCAAAAAAAAAAAAAAAGGGAAAAAAACCAGTGAAACAATTTCTTCTTAACAAATAATGAATTATCTGTCACCAGCAACCTCCAGAAATCACAAACTTCTTACACATAGGAAAATCATCTTTAGAGCATCCAAGGCAAAACCTTAGAAGTACAAATAGTAAAGAAGATTACCAATTGTAGATGTCAGTTACATCACCATATTCTGCAACATACCCGGAAAAAAAAAAAAGAAGGTAAGCAATCTGTAGAGCAAATAAACTAAATAAATTAAGTAGAAACATTAGAAAATAACCTTCCCGTATAAATTAGGTTTGAGACACAAATGAAATCATGATGTTCACCAGAAACCAAAGATGAAGATTTCTCTCTTAAAGTCATCAATCACTGTGGTGGCTGTTTTGTTTGTCTTTTAGTATCCAAGTGTATCTCAAAGATTCTTGGACTTTAGCTCAATGGCGAGGGTTCTCCAAGAAAATGGCGTAGATAATCACACCAATGGTGTGCCATGGAGTAGTTTTATATAGTTGGGCAGCAAGGTCATTTCATGTGTGGACTGAGGAGGAGAGACAGAAAGAGAGGATGCTAGCATTTAGCGTACCCTATCCTGGCAGCGCAGAAAATATTTTCCGTCAGCATAATGAAGTCAAAACTGGTAACCATAGTTGTCAATGCAGTGGAGGAGTGCCTGCCTAGGCTTTGCATGGGTATGCCTAAGTGTGTCTGATATTTTTCTGAATATTTGATCTCTAACCCGATTGCATGCTCTCATAATTTCAGTTTCATCAATGGAGGACTGGTGAAGCCTGCAAGCGGCTAAAAGAGTATTGATTGGCCCTCGATATATTTTTATTCTGTTTTATGCCTGCATCCTGTGATAGTATTGGCTTCTTTTATTTTGGACATGAAGCCAATCAGTGTTATCTCCTTTTATGATTGGTCACATGGTTCAGGGGTTATCACTGCCCTTGTCCTCTTTGCCGGCATACCACTACAGTATTTCTTCTTTCTTTTCTTCTTTCACCCATTATCCAATATAACCCATGATTGATTGCAATTCCCTCGTTTCTTTGCTTTCAATATACTTTCCCATCATACCTCTCCTCTCGGCTATGACTATTTTTTTAATTTTTTTTGGGGGTCTATTTTCTCTTTGTGAGAAATACAACTTTTAGTGGCTCCTAGACAAATCATGTTTTACTCCGTCAGATTTTACATGCACCCCTGCTTTGGACCCAATTACATGCCCCCACCCTCTCCTCCCTCATCCCCCCCCCCCCCCGGAAAGAAAACCAAATTACATGCACTCCCTTTATAATACGGTCAGGGGGGGGGGGGGGGGGGAGAAAGCCCAGCCTATTAAAGCTTGTCCATTAATTTTAAAAGGAACGAAGACATTCGAACTGGCCCTTTACTACACTTTCTATTTTCATCTCTCCAGGTGAAGGCTCCAGGTCGCTGAAAAGTCCTGGAACAAAATCCAGCAATCTGCTACTCCATCTCAGCTCGGATCTCTCTGGGCACCGTACAACACTAAAAATGCTATAGCAAAAAGTGCATAGAAAAGAGGGATAATGCTAACTAGATTAGCACACAGGCTCAGAGAGTAATAATTAGATAGCATCAATAAGCTCTGGTCAAACTTTCACAGTGTGATGCATGGTTCAAGTTCACCTAAATCAAAACCGAGAAGAAACTCAAGGGGAGAAATAAAATTCTCAGGTTTGGTTGGTTTCAGTTAAAATTTCAACCAAGGCAAACGGACCAAACTCTTTATCTTTTATCCTCTGTTTCGACAAGATCTGCAAAATTTGCAGATCTCGTCTCTCCTCTCTCTCCAGTTTCAACTTCCCTCCCCCATTTCAAAATCCTTGATTTTTTCTGCAAATCTCCACATTTCTTCATCATTCCTCCCATTTGCTGATTGAAGGTGCTTTGAAGATCCAAACCAGAAAAGTGTCAGTTGTTCCCAAAAAACTTGATTTTTATTGTTAACCTGTAAATTATGCAAGGTGCTTTGAAGATTCAAACAAGAAACAGGTTCTCTACAATCACTAGAACTTATCCTAACTTGACACATCTAATTTAAAACCAACAGGCATCATCAATTGACAAGAGCACTTGAAACAAATTGCACAACAAAGACACTGATTCTGTAACACTGTTTCACACAAATAACTTGCTCCCCCATATATATAAGACGATAAAAATATGTTGCAGAAGAGCCTTTCAACATAAAAAGATGGGGGAATTTATTTTTCTTCTTTAGTTTATGGTTTAAGTACATCAGATTAGAACTCTTTATATTTGTCGTCAATTGATTATATTTCTCTAAATTATTAGGATATGAATTCTATCTTTTCAACAATATTTTACACAAAGTAGCTAAGTCATTGTGATTAGAACCCTTTAAATAGAGTACATGCCAAAAATGAGGCAAAGAAACACTCAAGATAAGGCCAAAACCAGCTGTCAATTTCTAGGGAAAATTCCCTGGATTCGCCTTTCTTGGTGAAATTACAGCCAGGTCTCAGTTTCTGGCTGGCCAAAACAGGCCTAGAATCAGCACCTAACCACCAAGATAGTGTAGAAGAAGAAAAAGAGATGGTAGGAAAACGACAGCTTATGGTGTTACAGTAGATTTGTTGGATCTTCTCCACATAGATGAGTGATCTATTATAGATACAAGAATCTATAATCATGGGTTGAAGACTATTTGAACATTTGTTATTACATCCAACTACACGCCCCTTACTAAGAAAGACAATATATTATAACCACCTATGGTAGACAATAAATATTAGACAAGACGGCAACTAAGACATAGTAACCACAACTAGTAAATAGTAACCACAACCACTAGACAAAGACCACAATTAACACCAAGAAACTATAACAATAATTATATACCAACTTCAACATAGATTATTATAAGACATGCAGCACACCTTTGATCTGTCCCCTAATAAAAGCCTCCCCCAGTTCAACAAATAGTGGATCAGAGGGATCCAGAAGAAATGTACAGCACCAGCGAGGATCACCACTGACAGTGTACCTGGATAGAGAAAACACAAATGAACTTACCATCCCTTGAGGAATATAAAAACACATTGAGGAAAAGACCCAACTTTGGCATCTAGAATATCATAAGAAAAGAACCAATGCCTAAGATGCAAACCTAGAAGACAGAAGTCATGGAACAAAAAGCAAATATTTACATATAGATCCCATGGTGAAAATTACAAATAAAGTTTTCATTCTTTAGGAACACTTGCAATGTCAGGAGACACAGGCTACTAGTTAGGAAACTGAATAAATTGCAGTAGGTATGGGACAAAGTATTGTATCATATTAGTTGATATGTGCCGGGATCAAGAGGTGGCAACATAATACCTGAAAAATAAGAAAATACTGAATCTTGTCTGTGTTAACCAATTTGGGATAATACAATGTAAAAGACTAGCTAATCTGACAGAAAGCAGGTCAGTAACTTAGCCTCCCCAGGTTCTTTTCCTGTCAAGTACCTTGGCCTCCCTTACCTTGGCCTCCCTTTTACCCCAGCTCGCCTCACAACCCACCACTGCTCCACCTTGATTGATCAAATCCATAAAAGCTCCAACACTGGAAAGGAAAGCTTCTCTTCTATGCTGGCAGGCTTGGTACTTCATCTTCGATGTCCTAGTTTCTATGGGGTTTCCCCTCCCTTATTCCGCTGGGTCGAAGCCTTCAAACACATCACTTACTCCTCCTTTGGGGATTTTGGAAGATTCTTGCAAGGTGTGTTCCAAGCTTCCCATTTTTTTGACTTTTGTTTCGTTCATGGCTTAAATGATCTTGTATGGCTCTGAAATTAATATATGTTTAGTCTAGGGACTATGATCTATAATTATGTGGTATTAAATACATATGTATACATAATGTATATCTGTTGGATTCTATTAGGAGTCTAATAAGAGTTTGTATAGGAGTTAAATTAGAGTTTGCATTCATGTAAACTTCTATTCCTTGTAATAGTCTACTTTCCTCTTTATTATAAATAAAGGGCTTGAGATCATAGATCAATAAGCCATTCTGCCAAACATTGTATTTCAACATGGCATCAGAGCCTAAATTCGATTTGGGAAGCGACCTACCTTCTTCTTCTTCTGATTTTTTTTCAAACCCATCGCCAATCTTCAGTTCTAGGCAGTTTTTCAGTACCATCTTGGTCGCCAACTGAAACAGAAAAAAAAAAAAAAAAAAAAAAGAAAGAAGAAGACGATTCTGTTCCGTCTCGATTCAATGAATAAGAACAGAAAACAAAGGAAAGAAGAAGAGAAGAAGAGAAGAAGAAATCAGCAACTTCCGCTGCTTCTGCAACAACTTCGGCTTCAGCTCTCCGCAATTTTTTTTTCTGTCTGATTCTTCATCTGAAGCCTGCGATTTTGAAGCTTGGTTAGTCATCTGAAACCTTCGATTGGGGTTCTGCTATTAAGGTTCTTCGACTGGGGCTGTTCTCCTTAAGTCTGTGAAAGACCATAACGGATCTATTATGGTTTGAATTTGATTTTTGAATTCAAGCTTTTGAATTTGATTTTCGAATTCAAATTTTTGAATTCAATTTTTGAATTTAAGTTTTGAATTCAAGTTTTGAGTTATTTTGGTAAATTTGCTTTACAGGGACTTATATGTAAATTTGTATAAGTTCTGAGATTTATTTGCAAATTCCGTTTTTTCAAGGACATATTTGTCATTACTGGAAAAAAAAAAAAAAAAAAAAAAAGAGGTAGATCTGTTTGGGTTGTTTGGCTATTGCATTTGCGACATTTTCATTACTTGAAAAGGTGAAGACCGAAGAATCTGCAGATAATTTTGTCAACATGACAACTATTGATGATACTCTGCTCCCCTTTGGATCCGAATATTTTTCCACTTTTCATTCTCTTTCGGTAAGATTTGACGGCACAAATTACTTGATCTGGTCTCGATCCGCTTACCGACTATTCTTTGCCGGAAGAGGACTAGTTGGATACATTACGGGCACTACTATCAAACCCACTAACGCCGGTGTTTTACGAGGATAAATGGATATCAAACGACTCTCTTATTATGTCATTCATTTTGAATTCCATGCATCCAAATATTGCCCGGGTTACCTATTACTTGACATCTGCAGCCCAAATCCGGAAGGCTACTACTTGAAACATATGGACAGTTGGGGAATGATGCACAGGTTTATGAGCTACAAAAGAAGCTTCATGAGACTACCCAAAAGGAACTAATCGTGGCCCACTATTATGCTTTGAGTTGCGATCTCTTTGGCAAGAGTTGGATCATTATGGGGATTATCACCCCACTAATCCAGATGATGTGGCGACATATAAGAAGTACATTGATAAGATTCGAGTATATGACTTCTTGGCAGGTTTGAACGTGGAGTACGATCAGATCGAGTGCAAGTCTTAAGTCATTCTCCCTTTCCTACACTGGAAGCAGTCTTATGCTCTTGTTCAGTGTGAGGAAAGTCGTCGATTAGTCAGCGCCTCAACTCTATTATGGAGAAATCAGCTTTACTGGTCACGCACTAAATCTGATCCGGCTAAGGAGATTGTTAAGTGTGAGCATTATCACAAACCATATCATACCAAGGAAAATTGTTGGAAACGCATGGGAAGCCCTGCTGATTTTGAGCAAAAACGAGCACAAAGACAGGGGAAAACAAAAGGCTAATCTTTCGAGACAGTTTCCACCCACACCCCCCCGCAGACGTTGGTTTTTCGCGGGGAGGAGTTCGCTACTCTGCGACGTATTATGCAGTCTTCTACTGCCGGTACAGCCTCAACCACTGCTTCCTCTACTGCCCCTACCAACTCCTACCTAGCTACTTTAGGATCTGGGGAAGGAGATTGGTCGTGGTAAATGGACTTTATTTGCTCGAGCCGATTGGAGGATCTACTTATGCTTTGACTACATCTTCTAATCCGATCCATTCGGTAATATCAGACCTTCATTAGTGGCACCGTAGGCTCGGTCAGCCCCCTTTCAAATTTTGTCATTTTCTCTATATTTGTTTTCCTGATACTTTTATCTTACCATTACAATTTCTTCCTCTTCAAGTTTCCCCATTGGAATTTCCTTTGTTATTATCTTCCCACGTGTAACGCTACACGTGAGGGGGAGATTGAAGATGTCTACAATTCAAAGCCTTTCATGTAGACTTCCTTATGCAGAATTTGATCTTTGTTACCTTTGAAAGTTTGTCCCTTACCTTCGCAATCTTCTACTCCTTAGAAAGTTTGTCCCTTACCTTCGCAATCTTCCACTTTGGAGATCTAACATTGCTATAGATCTATCTTTTTGGTGTGCAGAACTTGATCTCTCGTTAACCCCGGAGATTTGCCCCTTAACTTGACATCTTCCCTTCAGAGATCTAACCTTGCAAAAGACTTGTCGTTTGACCTTTGCAGAACTTGATCTCTATTACCTTTGGAGATTGTCATTTATCTTGACAAATTTTCCCCTACCTTTGGAGATTGCCCCTTGGCAAACTTTCCCTTTAAAGATCTAACATTGCTACAAATCAAAACTTTCACTTTGGCTATTTTACCCTAGCTATTGTTACCCCAAAAATATATTTTCCCTCAGATTTGTGCAGAAATTTAGTCTTCTCAACATTTGAAGATTCTACTTTTTTACTTGGGCGTTCTTCCTTGGAGACATAAAGTTGCAGTAAAGATGAGGACAAATCAAATGGAAGTCTATAAGGCAGACGCAATCTATAAGTTTGAAGATCAAATTGCAGATGTTTACCTGGATAGATGTTTTATACTTTTTTGGTCAAGTTGGACATGTGTGATATCCATGCCTCAACTTGAGGGGGAGTGTTGGATTCTATTAGGCGTCTAATAAGAGTTTGTATAGGAGTTAAATTAGAGTTTGCATTCATGTAAACTTCTATTCCTTGTAATAGTCTACTTTCCTCTTTATTATAAATAAAGGGCTTGAGATCATGGATCAATAAGCCATTCTGCCAAACATTGTATTTCAACAATATCTTTAATACAGCAGAAGAAAATACCTTGGTATATCTTTCATATGTGGAGAGAGTTACAAGAATATTTGTTGACTATAGATTGGAAGATTTCACATTGCTATCGTGAAACTAATACAGTGGCAGATTTTTTGGCAAATTCGGCAGCTAGAACAGAAACTTTTGATATTAACATTCCTTGGTCAGCTTCAATCCTTAATGAACTTGATGTGGATGCCTCTAGACGTCCTAGATTTCGTTTTATAAGTTAGTGGTTTTCTAATCTGAGCAGGAACCAATGAGGAAGGGTGTATTGGGGGCAACAGGTGTTGCGGGTAAGGGAGGTTGGTTCTTTATACGGTATTAATTGATGTATTTTTAATATTTCTTCTTCGCTTAATATAATGATCCTTTTAGCGAAAAAATTATGTGGTATTAAATTTATTTTTTGAATAATGCTAGTGTTTTTTTTCATTTTCTGATTTTAACAATTATTTTCTAAATTATGTATTTTCAAAAAAATACATATGTATACATAATGTATGGGATTGAATTTAGTGTATGTACGACATCATCCCCCGATCTACGTTGTGATGGTGTTGAATTGAATTTTCTATTATTAGTTATTTATTTTAATTATTTGAAAATTATTAAATATTTTCTAAAATTAAAAAATAAAAAACTAATTATTTTATGTTTATACTCAAAAATAGGAGAATATTAGTAGAAGCATGTATGTAGTTTTTGGATTTTATAATGTTTTTCAAGATACTTGATGTGTATTTCTTGTATTAAGTATATACTTTTAAAGATGTTTGATATTGCTTGGCAACATGGGAGGCCATTGACAGCAGATAAGCAGAAGTTTGAGTGTAACTATTGGAATAAATAGATAGGCGGAGGTGGGGCCATTAGATTAAAGTGGCATCTAGATGGGGGAGATAAGAATGTCAGAGGATGCCCAAACGTGCTTGTAGAGATCAAATAGGCAAAGGCACAACACATGAGGAGCGGGAACGAGAAGAGAGTACAACATGGGAAGTTCAAGGATGCTTGCCAAGATGACCTTCTAAAGCTAGGAGAGTATGAACTTTTTGAGTCAAGGGTAGCAACGCAGATGAGGAGAGCTATAATGATGAGCAAAGAGCAACAAAGGCTCGATGATTTGAGGAGGCAGCAGAGGGTCCTCTAGAGAGCCAAAGTTTATGCAAGACAAATCCCATCCCATGAGAAGGAGCCAAAACTCATCCCACCCCCATGGGGCCAAGCTTTATCATCAGCAGCCACAAATCCAAATACACAGATTCTTAGCACAAATCCTACCTTATTTAGGAGGTCAGAGAACAAACAAAGGAAGTTGAAGCATATATGGGGGAGTATGAAGGAGAAAGAGGGGCTTGATTTCCTCAAATGGGCTTTCTACCACCGCATTCCAACAAATGCAACCCAGGGTCCCTACTATAGGGATATGTTTGATGAGATTAGCAAGGTTGGGAGTGGTGCGTAGGCTCGCAGGGGTTAACCCCACATGAGCTCAACAATGTATACCTGCGAAAGCATAAAGAAGATCTGAATGCATACATTAAGGGTTTGAAGGCTTCGGGAGTCACTATGGGGTTACTATTATAGTGTTATCTATGATAGTTGGACTAGTCTCATTACACAATCTATCATTAATTTCATGTTGAACTATAATGGGCTAACATTATTCCTCAAGTCAGTGGATGCATCCAAGGAGAAGAAGGATGCAAAATCCATATATAATTTGTTGAAGGAAGTGGTGGTGGAGGTTGGAGTGGATCATATGTCCAAATTGTCACAAGTAATGAGTCCAACTTCAGAATGGCTGGGATGAAGATGATGGAGAACCCCAAGTTTTACGTACATGCTTCTACTAATATTCTCCTATTTTTAAAAACATACATGCTTCTACTAAAAAGATCTTTTTAGACATGCTTTTCTGGCCAATTATAAGCTTTTTTAGTCTCTATGTGGTGTTCATTACATTGACTTGTTGCTAAAGGACATTGGTCAATGTAAGATTGTGAAACGAGTGGTGGACCAAGCACAACAAGTTAACACCTTCATTTATAACCATAGGTTTACACTACTGTTGTTGAGGGACCAGTGTAGGAGTGACTTGGTGAGACCAAGCATTGCTAGGTTTGTAACCAATTCGATTGCACTACAAAGCTTATCAGAGCAATGGTTTGACTAGGAAGGCTTCAACCCCAAGTAGGAGGAGAACACAAAATACCATACTAAGAGACACTTTGGGATACAGCGAGGATTGTAGTAAAGATACTTAAACCTATGGTGATTGTACAAAGGATGATAGATCAACAAAGAAGACCAACACTACCACACATATGGGCTGTAGTTGACAAGATGAAGTAGCAAGTTCAAAAGGTCTACCCAAGGCGTAATAAAAAAAAATTCTTCAAAATTGTCCGGATAGAGATGGGAGAACAATTGCAACCATAGTACAAAATTCCTTCGAAACATGCAAAATTTTGAGCAAATTTTCCATTTTGAAAAGCTCCAAACGAAACTTGGATATACCGAAATTAAATCAAAAGTTTCAATGGAAACCTGCAAAATTTTGTCGAAACTACTCGAAACAAGGGAAATTTCCTCAGTTGGGTCAAAATCTGGTTTGGCCAAGTGGGTTTTTTTCACTTAAAATAATCTCTTTCACATAAAACTCTATGAAGTTTCATTAGAAACAAATGCAGAACCTCAGAGTTAAGACTTGCCCCATTTCAAGACTTCTAGGTTGATTTTGTCTCATTTTAAGCATTTCGCTTCCCTCTTTTGGTGATTTTAATACTTCCTAGTGGCTATTTCAAGCTTTTTCAAGCTTTTTTTGCAAGATAAACTGAAAGTTTTTTCCTTATTTTAAGATCAAATGATGCTAGATTCTTTTGAATTTAATATATGTTGTCTCTAGTAGCTAGATCTACAAATGTATGTTATTGATTTGATTTTTTAAGTGTGCAACTATTCATTATTTTTTATTTTTAAAAAACCTAAAATATTATATATGTTTCTTAGTTTCATCATCAAATGATGTTGGATTCTTTTGAATTTAATATATGTTGTCTCTAGTAGTAAGATTTACAAATGAATGTTGTTGGATTTAGTTTTTGAATGTGCTACTATATTTTTATTTTTGTGATCTTTTTTGTTTGACTTATGCTCAAATGACGTTGGATTCTTTTGAACTTAATATGTTGTCTCTAGTAGCTAGATTTACAAATGTATGTTTTTGGATTTGATTTTTGAAGTGTGGTACTATTTTTTATTCTAAAAATACCTAGAAAATTTGTTTTGTTTGTTTCATACTCAAATGATGTTGGATTCTTTTGAGATTAATTTATGTCGTCTCTAGTAGCTATTTACAAATGTATGTTGTTGGATTTGATTTTTGAAGTGTGCCACTATTTTTTTTTTATTTAGAAAAAAAAAAACCTTTTTTTTTTTGTTCGATTTATGCTCAAATGAAGTTGGATTCTTTTGAACTTAATATATGTTGTCTCTAGTAGCTAGATTTACAAATGTATGTTTTTTTATTTGATTTTTGAAGTGTGTACTATTTTTTATTTTTTATCCTAAAAATACTTAAAATTTTATATTTATTTTGTTTGTTTCATGCTCAAATGATGTTGGTTCTTTTGTATTTAATATATGTTGTCTCCAGTAGCTAGATTTACAAGCCTATGTTGTTGGATTTTATTTTTAAGTGTGCTACTATTTTTTCTGATTTTTTATGTATTTAATAATTAATCATAATTAATATTTTCATTATAAAAAAATTTATTTTTAACTCGGAAAAAATTTCTAATGGTTGGGGATTCCTTAATTCATAAGTAATATGTGTTTAGGGTAAAATTAGAGTGGTGGTTTTGTGTTTTGTGGTTTATAGGTAATGTGTGTTTGGGCTTAAATTCCCAATTTTAAAGTATGCTACTCTGAATGACCTATCTATCTACATTGATTTTTTTAGCAAAATACATGTGTCAATGTGTTCTTTATATTCTAATTAACTTGTATGCAAAGTCCCACTCCAAAATACTACCTAAAACCTATCGAAACTTGCAAGAAAAAGTCTCAAGTTTCCACAAAGTTTCCTAGGTTTCGACCTAAAATTCCCATTCTCAGAAGGTCGAAACTTGGACAATTGCAACATCCACTACATAAGGCTAGTGAGTTTATAAATCTAGTAGATTTGATTTTCAATTTATTATCATTATGTTATTGTGTTTCTCAAACTATTCCTTTCTATTCCTTGTCAATATATTATCTAAATCCCAAGTGCCTCTATAAAAACATGCTTGGGATAAGGCAAGATTTGATAAGTGCCATCCAGTCTATAGTGGAGAGGATGGAAATAGATTCGTCCAATAGGCAATCATCAACTTAAAGGTGAGACTATGATTTGTGAGAGCACTAGTGCCTAGTAGTTAGTGACCTTAGGTTTATTATTTCATTTCATAATTCATAATTTATATTAGATGAAATCATTTAGGGATGCCATTGGGAGTTTCAATCACTCAATGACAATATAAGCAAGTGAAACCACTTCTGGGGGTAATCCAAACCCATATATATCATTATCTCCTATATTTTTAGTTAGTTACCTAAGTTATGTATGACATTATGACCTCACTAATTAAATTCCATATGTTTGTTGCAAATGAGTGGTGGCTACAATATGGGACTGACTCACCCAACTTATCTATGATTGATTGTAAAGTGCTCTCACATACATGTTCTGCCACTGGGTGTGAGCGAAACTGGAGCGCTTTCAACCTCATTCAGTTGAAGAGACACAATTAATTAGGTGTAAAGCGTCCAAAGGACCGTGTCTATGTGCACTACAATATGAGACTGAGGCAATGTCACATTAGACAACGGATGGAGAGAGACAATAACACGATCGAGCCATCCAACACATTTGATGTGGATGATGATGATGAGAACCCTTTGTTTTAGTGGGTCAAGGATATAGAAGAGCTATTGCTGGATGAGGAGAGAGGTCGTCCCAATAGACATATTGAAAAGGAGATGGGGGTTGATGTGGATGATTTATTGGCCACCGAGGGGAGAGTGCATACACAGCCTACCCATCCATTCAAGCAACACCTGGTGCATCAATGAACAGCGAAGCTAACCTAGAGTTTTCTAACACTGATGATGATGCCACTCAACTAGCCTAGGGAGGAAATGATGATGGTCATAGTGGTGCTCAAGCACCTGCTCCATCTGAGCCTAACAAAAGTCGCGAAGCGAGTTCTCAACCACATCGTGGTGCTCCTTCTTAGCCTACCAACAGTTATAAAGCGAGTTCTTAACCGTAGCACAAGGAGATAACAATAGCACCACTGGCACCAACGTTGATTGAGCATTAGCCGATTCAGCTTGTGCCATAGGAGTCACCACGTACATAAAGCTTTTGCAATGGTTGGAGGTGTGGACCTCAGGATAACAGTTCTCAAATGGATGTGGCAAGCATGGCGGCTCCATTGGATTCATCAGCTTGGATGAGCCTAGTGGATCTAGATATTGGAGACCATCTTCATTGTTTCCTAGTCTCAGGACAATGGAAAAATGCATATTATTGCTATAATATGATCCAAATGGACATAGGCAAGCATATGCTATAATTACTTATTCTTCTGATGATGGCAGCAGTACATAGTATGCATATGGATATACGTATGGAGTATGGACAAACAAGACACTATGGTGATGGAGCCTATGGGCAAGGGGCATCATTTGTGGACTGCATCTTTGGAGTAACATCAGTTCCAGTTTTAGTAACTATTAGTACCACTACCATCACAACCAGCTAAGGGTCTTTCTTAGTTTGGCTAAGATTCGATGTCTTCGGCGGGCATGACCTTCCGAAGGAGTTTGTTCTTCAGCTTTCTCTTCTTCTTGGAACCTGGTGCTCGACGGCGTCTAGTCAGTTCCAAGAGTGGGTGTGGTACGGAGTATTTACCCTTATGACACTTTCTACGATGGGGTATTTACATTATGTTGATGATCACACCTATAGAGACAATATATCAGTTCAAAGACCACATTAGGCATGACATGTCATAGGCAGCTTTCATCCAGTAAGTCGAGTACTACAATAGACAAGGATGGATCCACTTACTCCAACCAAAGTTCAAAATGTCGCCCAAATGTCGGGTGTCAGTGGCTGTCGACACACCAACAGAGTGACATTTTGCCAACATTTGGCAATGTGTCGGTGAAAAATGGACCCCGATTTTGGGGGGTATTTAGGGTCATTTTGGCTTGAATTTTGGTGTGTAACCTAATTTAAGGCCAATAAACACACTGGGAGCATTATTTTG
Source organism: Hakea prostrata (assembly GCF_041222555.1). Classification (NCBI taxonomy): domain Eukaryota; kingdom Viridiplantae; phylum Streptophyta; class Magnoliopsida; order Proteales; family Proteaceae; genus Hakea; species Hakea prostrata. The sequence goes on from NC_142609.1 coordinate 5,655,785, forward strand.
CCCTAAACCAATGTTCTTGATCGACACATGCTCGGTTGTATGTGGACAAAACTAGAAGTCTACAAAAGTCACCAATGTAAACATGCAAAGAACACAAATACACAACTAGTGAAGAGAAGTACTAAAATCTACAATTCATTATACAATTACAAGATACAATGCTACTACAAAAGTACAACAATGTAGGCAAGTACATAGAGTCATCCTGTTGAGTATGGCTCATGCTTCACATTATGTCGAGCTTGTAGAGGTTCTACGTGCCTAGGTGGAGAGAGAAGGTCGGGGAAGCTTTGGAGAAGAGAGCGAAAATGGCAAAAAATGAGTGCAATGGTAAAAAAATCGACCAAAAGGTCAAAAATTCGAAGGTTAGCAATATATCGCTAGTTTATTGGCAATATATCGTCGACTTTTGGTCAAACTCATGTCGACAACGGATGTTATGTCACCCCCATTCAACTAGGGGTGTCATACAACCACAGATTGATTAATAAGTGGCACTTTAGGGTTGGTTATCAGGGGTGGTCAACGAACACACCTAACGAAGGATATTGCTTATGTGGCCAATCTATGAGACGGAAAACGAGACTATATGACCCCTCCCATCCCCGACTAAAGACCTGAAAGAGGTCCTAGGCCCCCTCAAGTTGATATTCCATCTTTGACAGATATTAAAAAGGCTTTCACAAGACCATCCATAGAATGGATAGCCTTACCAAGTGTTATGCCCTCTTCTTTGCAACCCTTTCAAGCCAGTTAAGTGCAGCATCCTTTACAGCGCTTTCAAGGGTACGTTGAACAACCACTGGCGGTGTTCCAAGATAAGACGAGAAGGCTTACTCTTGCGTGAAGAAGCCTTAAGCACCAAAACAATGCTCAATTCAAGGCTCTGGGTAACGAGTGGGAGGGAAGGAAGGCAATCAAAGAACGGATTGCTAGGAGGCTGCTGCTATCGCCGAGTTTTGGCGATATATCGCTGACATTTGATACACTAATTCCAACCAAGCACTCAACTTTGAATTGAAGCCTGGGACTTTGTAGTTGATTATTGTATTCTGTTGACATGCTCTATATGTAATTTTCTATCAAAAATTAATGTATGCTGATTCTATGTTGTACGCAATACAGTTTGTACTTCTTGGAACCTCTCATGTGTTAGTATACTTGAATGATAAGTTTTCAGTGGTTTTTTTCAGAAAAATAACAGTTGCATTGTGGTTATTATGCTTTAAATAGCTAGGAAGCAAGAAATCAAATAAAAAACACATCATACAAGGGTTGATACCAACTGTCAAAACCATGGTTGAAGTGTTCCCAATTTTAACCGAAAACCAGCATATATCGGTTTATTCTGGCCTCAAAACCAACCTAAATGATTCCATCTAGGTTAACTTGGTGTACTCCTACTTGCTAAGAGATGACTCCATTTGGACGGCTTCTCTTCCCTCTAACCCATCTTGGGTTTGAAGGAAGCTCCTAAAGCTCCTCCTCCTTAGACCCCCTGCTCTCACCGTAATCTCCGACCAAATTGCTAATGGAGCTTCCACCTACTTCTCACTTCACAGTCTCCCAGGCCCCCACAAAGTCTATAATTCTCGAATTCACAAACTCACCCCTCTCGAATTTCATCTTTAGTAGTTCTTGGATTCCCCTCTCTCCCACCCCCACCCACCCCCCAACAAAAAAAAGAGTATCACCCAGGTCTAGTCCAACCTCCCTCTTCATACCCTATTGACTGAGACCACACCACTTGGGTCCCCTTTACCACTGGCTCCTTCTCCACCTCCTCCGCGTGTAACCTTGTCCGCTCCCCTTCCCCCTTGTTGCTTGGTACCCCCTAGTTTGGTTCAAAAGACACATTCACCATCATGCCTTCTCAACTTGGAGAGCCTGTAACCTTTGCCTCCCAGGCCCCAGCCTAGTATTTCCTTGTCCACCGCCACCTAAATGTCAACCCACACTATACCCTACTTTGGAATGGCCCCAAAAATGTTGACCACCACTTCTTCTCCAATCCCTTCTCCCACTCCTTGTGGGTGAAAGCCATTATCACCACTCAGCCCCACTCTATACACTCCTTTGGGTTCTCCGAGGATTGAGTTTGGTTTCTGAGACACTTAACTAGTATTTTTATTTGTGATTTGGTTGGTGAATTGTTGTTTAGTGCCTTAATCTCTCACTCATGATGGGAGGGGAACCTTAGAAGATGGACCTCCAACTCCAGATGTCTAGACTTGATTTGGAGAGCCATCTACTTTGATGTGTCTACTAGACTCCAATCTATCCACCAACCCCCTGTTTTGGGCATCCCGAGGAACAAACTCATTGTTGTCTCTTGGGGTCTCGACTCTTCTCTTTTTCTGACTCGTGTTGTCATCCCCCACCCCCTTTTCTTCCCTTTTACATGTTCCCTTCACCCCTTCAATATATATTTTTTTTTTTGGATGAATGAAATAACATTAACTAAAACCCCAAAAAGGGGGGGTAGAGAATCTACAAAAGGGGAAGGGGGAGGGGGAAAGTATTACAATCTGCTACTTCGCACTAAGGAAAAGCCAAGATCCCAGGAGACAACAATAGTTCCATTCCTTGGCGTCCAAACCTGAGGGGTGGGGGGATAGACAGGAGCCTATTAGAGACCTCAAAGTAGATGGCTTTTTGGTTAATGATTATTTCATTCATCCAAAAAATAGTATATATTAAATAACTTCTGGACACCAATTTATAACAGAAAAGAGACTTACAACAATTTGAGTACAGATCCTAGCAAGGTCATGTTTTATGCATTACCAAACTTATTTGACCTAAATATATTTTTGTATATTGCAAAAGTAAGATTAAAAACCATGACTTGAATACATAGATCAAGTTCCTTTTTTGACTAAAAAACAAAGAATACATAAATCAAGCATTTTCTATGAAATCTACTTCAATCTCTGATCTCAAGAACAAGGTCATTATCTAAAAGTAGAGCCTTTAATGGCTGTATCAATGCATATTAATTGGTACCAACTATACTGGTATGTAGTGTTAAGGGTTTGTATCAAAGCTGATACATACCCATAGGTATTGATACTTTCACAAAACCTTGAAAATACATTATATATTTCAATCATATTGTACTATGTCGCACCATATTGGTCTTTATCAGCCAATACAATACAATGCCAATCAATACATACTATTTTATTTTGGAAAAGGGGGAAAATAAATAAATAAATATATATAGGTAAATATCAACCGACTCTCCCCGCCACTCTCTCACCCTTTGGAGAGCCCTTAACCTTGCACTCCCCACCCAATCCTTCCTTATCAGCCGCCACATCCCCACCAACCCCAACTGCACCCTTTGTTGTAATGGTTTGGAAGACCTGGAGCACGTTTTCTTTTCTTGCCCTTTCTCCATATCCATGTGGGGAAAAGCCCTTGCCACCATTTGGCCCTGTTCGAGACGATCTTTTGGGTTTACTCGGGACTGGTCTTGGATCCTGAAAAACTTTTCTGGCTCCTCCATTTGCGATCGAATTGGCAAGCTAGTGTTCAGTGCCTGTATCCACCACCTTTGGTGAGAGCGCAACCTCAGGAGATGGACCTCAAAATCTTGATCCATAGACAAGATTTGGAATGCCATCTATTTTGATGTTTCTTCTAGATTGATAGCTATGCCCCATCCCCCGGTTGATGATACCCCGAGGAACAGGCTCATTGTTGTCTCCTGGGGTCTTAGATCTCCTTTCCGGTCTTCTTCTTAAAGACCTTGTTTCCCTTTTCCTTCTTTAATATAATTATTTATTCATCCAAAAAAAAAAAAGTCGACCAACTGATACGCATTTATCCATATAATCTGTCAACACTTTAAACCATCTAACAAATAATTAAGTCCAATTTATCAAACAATCTTCATAAGAATTCTTATAAAAATTATTAAAATAAAAATAAATAAATAAATAAACCCTATAATGTCACAAAATTTATCTTCAGAAATGGAACCAAGACAACAATCCCACGTAAAGGAAAGTAACTCACCAGTTTCCAAGTCTACTTATATTTGCTGCAGGGAATATCCTTTTCAATGCAGCAGGCACATTACCAGAGAATGATGGAAGCACTGAGAAAAATAGAAAATTTACAATGAGTTAAAAAACTTTTCCGTAACACACAGAATACTAATAATGATCAAGCAAGAGCAGACCATTTCCCTGATCAGAGAACAATATATGGTTTAACTAGTCGAGAAAACAGCACTTCCATCATATCACGAAAAAAAAAAAGTCCGGAGACTGAAAGCCTTAACTCATTGGGGTTCATTTCCATTTTTGAAAAATCTAATGATCCCCTTTTAGTCAAGCACATGAAGAATCATTCTCATAAACTTTACAAATGAAATAGGTAAACGAGGAGTAAAAGAAGGAAATAATTTTACAGGAAAAGAGGAGTAGGTTGTGAAATCAGTTTTGAACAGATAGTCAATCATGACATGTAAAGAACACAAACCAAATAATAATGGTAATACTAAAAAGAAGAAGAAGAAAAGAAACTAGACGGACAGCTTAAATGGACATTCATCGATGCCAAGAATCGCAAGCAAAGATCATTGCATTTAATGACCTTGTCAGAACTCATGGACTCAAAGCAGCAGGTCATGCCTTTACTGTCCAAATCAGTAAGATGAATAGCTCTAGCATCAAGGCAATAGTTGACATTCCATGCAATGTAGAGCAGCCATAAATTACTAGCAGCCCAGAAGAGGATCACAAATTTCAGGTTCAACAACAGTAAATACTTGGATTGGTTCTCATATTTGCAGGAAATATTAGAATAACAAAATAAAAATTAAAAAGAGGAGAAACCAAAGAGTGGAAGAATACAGTTGTCTCTTTCAGACTCAGATCTCTCAGCTATTACACCAATGACCAAACTGTATTTCGATCTCTCACCCATGGCATATCATCACTCAATAAAATTATGCTTTTTTTTTTTTTTTTTGTTAATGAAATTCATGTACAAGGTAGCCCTTTGCAAACTTCATATAGAGAACAAACTCAAACACCAAAACTGGAAATGCCTATCCCTGTGCTTAACAAATAATATAACATTGACATAAACTGACTAGGGAACCAAAATAATGAAGAGTGAATCACCACAATTTGTCATCATTATCCCTAATTGTGCTATACAAAATTAACACTACAGTGTTACCTAGGGTTTAGAAGTATCTCTCTTGTTGCCTCCTCAGCCTGTGACTGAACCTTGGTGTTCTTTGGTCTTCCCCCACCCTCTCCTTGTGTGTCCATTTCCACCCCACCCCCCACCCCAAAAAAAAAAAAAAACCATTTTTGTTTCTCCCCTTTGTTGGGTCCAGCTATTAATTATATACACACCCGAAAAAGAAATAAACAGTACCAAATTTTCTTGCTTATACATTCTTTCTGAGAAAATCCATAAGAAACACAAAACTATGGTAATGTAGGCACTTCTACCCACTGCCAGTGCTGTTTCCAAATTACTTATGACATCACCAGTCTGTCAACATTTTCCCAAATTTGGCCATGAAAATATTAACACATACCATTTTAACACACTAATATTTTTGGAGAACGTTTAAGATAACCAGAAACTACGATAATGTAAACACTCCAACCAACTAACAACCCTTTCATTCAAATTCATAAAATTTTATGGGATTCAATATGGCCTCCATTATATGCTTGAGAACCAAGGAACAACTAGTTGGTGAACTTGGCATTAAGAAGCAATGATCAAACCAAATCTTTTTGACCATTTACATACATCATGCCCCCCCCCCCCTTTTTCAGCATCTTTATGGTTAATTTTCATTTGGACCCCTGAGGGTTGGTCCAAGTCACTTTTCAGTCCAAATAAAATGACACTTTGCATTTGTCTCCCCTGTGGTATTTAGAAAAATCAATTAAAGACAAAATGCCCTTACATCATACGATTTCTTTTCTTCAACTTACCCAGATCTTGAATAGAGGTATGAAGTACCAATAATTTGATATTGTCGTATTGGAGTAAGCTTCTAACTGAATATGCTACTAGTTGAAGAACAGAAATTCTAAGGGTGTTTTGGTCATAAAAATGACAATATGTCCTTAATTGATTTTTTTGGATACCACATGGGAGGCGAATGCAAAATCTCGTATTCTTTGAACTAAAAATGACTTGGAAAAGCCTTAAGGGATCCAAATGAAATTACCCTATCCTTTTTAATACCATGTATTGATCAAATTTCGCATTTCGAGGAGACATGTTTGAAAAAAAAAAAAAATCGTTGAACATGTTAGAGACTCTGATATGAATAGGTGGTATTCAATGTGTCTCTCTAGATGAATGACCTACTAGCATGACTGTTATCAGATATCGCAGAGGAATAAAAAAAAAAAAAAAAAACAAGAAAAAAGTATATGCAACTTTCTTTAACTTTAAAACCAATCATACCAGGAGTCATTCCAAACTCGATCATCCTTGATAGTATCTGTTTCTGCAAAGCCAACTGCTGATCCAGCCAGGTCTGTTGAAGAGGTCCACCCCATCTGTGGTACCAAAAATCTAAGTTTCTTTGACTAATCCCCTCAGAAAGAAACCCGTAACATTAAACACCATATGCAACTTCCAAAAATCATTTAAGTTGTTCGACTTTGTGAGATATACTGACCCGTACATAATTTCTTTTTTTGGGGAGGGGGGTTTAGGCCTTCAGGGTGATAAATAAAAAGTTCAAGACCGAAGCGGGCAGCAGACAAGTACAAGGCCCTTCCTTTACAAAGGCAGTGCCCAAGGCCTGCAAGATGGTAGTAGAATAATCCCAAGGCCTCGAAGGCCTAAAATTAAAGAAAGAAAAAAAAGGAAAAAGCCTTAATACAATCCATATGGCCTTATTGGTACCAAATTATTGGTAGTAGAACTGTAGAAGCACAAATTGAGAAGACAAGCATACTTGAATAAAACTTACTTATGGAAAGGAAACTCCAAACAACTAGTTGCTACTACTCCCAAGCTACATAGACAACTAAATCAACACAAGATCAAAGCATTTATACTAAACACTTAACTCGGGATATACGTACATACTTCATGCATAGCCTTCTGACTCCACCTGCCTTAGGAGTCAAGTGAACCCAGGGGGGTCGAGGAATTCACTCAGAAGTCATACAAATAAGGGTTTAAGGGTACAAAGTACGAACGTTACTTATTTTATTAATTAGCACAAAAGGAGTGTATCGCCATAGTGGTTAAATCAGTCATTGGTTTGATTCTTCACAAGCCTCAAGCAGGGATTGTTGATAAGGTTCTCATTAAAATTCATTTCTTTTGACTTGTTCGACCCCATAGACTTGTCTGGAGCTGCAATAAAAAATCAGTGAAATCATATGCAGTAGGAATTGATATGTCAACTCCCACTGCTTGCAAGTTGACAGGACTTGATCCAGCCACCACTTCATAACAAAGGAAGTTGTCATGATATCATTTTTCAGTAATAATATTTTCCTAACAAAGGAAATTATCTTGATATTTTGGTCTCATAATTATAAACTTGAACCACAAACAACTAATATGAAAGCCACAATAATGAAATAAAAATTTTAACCAAAAATAAGGCACATTTTGCTCTCCAATGCATGACTCAAATAGATGAATCAAACTGAAAAAAATTTGGATGATCAAATAACTGCATTAAAGAAGGGGAAGGTGAAGCAACAAACAACACGAGCCAGGCACAAGGCCCTGCCAACAAGGGCAAGGGCCTGCAAGAAAGAACGAGAAAAGCGGTAGCTAAACAGACCAAGAAAGGTTAATGGAGGAGAAGACCAACCAAACCAAAGCCAATCACACCAAAGATCTCTAACCAGAGTTAACAATAAGGGGCAAGATCTCTGATATTCATACTCGAAGGAAAAATCAACATACTTGTGCGCAAGAAGTATGCAATGGAAGTGCAGTTTCTCAGATGAGGAGGATACTGGTGTCACAACAGGTGAAAACAAAAAGGGAGTGAGGAAGGTTACTGGCTGGGGGTTGATAGAGGTTGGAGCAACCAAAGGCTTAAGGGCTGATCCAATAATTGATGGCCTGAAAGAGGTCGAATGAATTAAAGGCCCACTAGACCCATTAGGCAAGTCCAATAAACGAAGTGTCCAAGAGCAAGTACAGGAAGAGAAAGGCCTCAAAGAGCCATCAGGAATGTGTCCAGGGGAAGGGATTTACTCTATGGGAGACAAGAGACCCACTGGCAGCCCAGGAGATGGGGGATAGAGGAAGGGGCAAAATTAATAGCCATACACATTGAACCAGTAATAGAAAACAAGATTTAAAAACCAAGTGTGCAAGTCATGTAAAAGAAAATTCAAAACCAGTAAATTCTAACTCATGATTGGGGTCTTCAATCCTTCAACAATTTCTGAGTTTTAAGTTTCCAAAGATCACAAATTGGCCATTTATTTTGTGAGTATATCGTCGATTGAAGTTATAATAATATAGTGGCCAACCAACTCCTAACTCCTAAGAAACTGGAAAAGAACTCATTTAAAGCACGGCTTTTCTATATGAAAGATATGGGTTTGCAATAAATGTTCCAACAAGACTAAGCTATGGAGCAGCAGAGTAATTTTACTCAATTCATACATTCAAAATCAAGCTAATTAAGAAGTAAAAAAAATAAAAAAGTTCAACCCAAACCGTGTTTACATTTACCTACCCATGTAAATTGCCCATACGAGACCAAGCTAGGAAAGCTGGTCCTCCATAGAAATCATTCAAATCTTCCTCACTGACGTTAAAATTCTGTCATCGAAAACAATGTGCTTTAGACAAAAGTGACAACCTTCTATTTAAACACTAAATCCTAATCAAGGATCAAAATTTCAACATTCCATTAAAACAAACATAGATCATACAACTTGAACAGGAAAAGCATCAGACAAAGATTGAAAAGCTAGTATTCAATGCTTTCTACAGGAAAAACCAAAATTTTGGAAAGCCATTTGGCCACACCGAAATTTTGACAACCATAGTACTAAATCTTGTTTTGGAAAGCCATTTGGCTACACCAAAATTTTGAGATACTGATATTTTGCTAGAACATTACAAAAATTTTCTGAAATTTGCTTCACCATTTTGCAGCGTAAAATGCCGAAATAAACTGAAATAATCAAAATGTCAATGAAACAAGGCATAAGTTGGACCAAAATTTCAAAGCTCAAGATTTCCTAAACTTTGCATTTTTCATTAAGAAATACCATCTCAATTTGGTCACCCCAAAATTCTTGAAACATTGTCAACTTTTTGAATACGGAAGACAACATGGTCCTTGTTCAAGAGTGGTGTAAGCTTTAAATAGAAAAGGCAGTGGAAATGCAATGTGAAACAAGGATCTAGGGTTTAGTAGTTGATGTAAACCCCAAACATAGGTCCACCCTCAGGATCTTATTCAATTGAACCAGCAGTAAAACTAGGCTTTAGTGCCCTGCAGTTGTAAGGTTAGGACTTATCTGAAGATTCCACGGTTTTAGAATGGGTTGGCAAGGGTTCAGGTAGGGATAGAACTTAGTGTTGAATCATTCAATTCTAAACCATTGGGGAAGGCAATCCTAAAGGGAATTCGGGTTTGGATGAGTGGCCTGAAAGTAACGAATGAAAGTAGGGATGGGGTTTCCAGGGTTTGAATGAAAAGATGAACTAGGTTTTACTAGGGTTTTTGGAGAAGGGAAAGGGCTGAAAACTGGGATCGAAGGTGAGGGAGGGGGAGACGAGTTTAGTTACTAATGGGGGAGGGTAACAGGAAAGAGGTTTGGAAGATCTAAGGCTTAGGGATTTGGCAAAATTCTGGTTTTGAGAATTCTGGAAATTTACCATGCTGACGCAGGAAAAAAGGAGATACAGAAAAAAGAGGGGATGGTGAATAGGGGCTGTGATGGGAAGGGAAGGAAGAAGGGTTGGGGCAGAGGTAGAGTTAAACTTGCTTTCTGTAGGGGAAGATGGGAGGTTGAAGAACTTGAAATCTACAGAATTTTATAAGCACACAGCCACAAGTCTTCCTTTCCAGAGAAAACCCACGACCCCACTCGTTTCCACCTTCAATCTTCAATCTCCAATTTTAGTATTCATCAAATCTATTTTTTTTTCAAGCTAGAAGCTTTATTTATAGCCTCACATGAAAGAACTAACACTAGAGCTCAAACTTAGAAGGTGATTTTAATTAGGACTCTACTTGGAGTCTTGGACCAAAGACTTTCATTCAAACAAGGACTCTGTCATAGCTCATCCCAGGATGATGAAAATTGCAAAAAGCAAGTAGATATGGTCTCCTTGTAAGAAGGGATTCCTAACCTAACTGGGACTCTTCAATAACTTGTCCTAAACTCAACCAAATTCAAAGATAAAATGTAGATTTAGGGATCCTACTAACACATTGGATCCAACTAAAGGAATCCTACTGTAATTAGACGCTTAACCATACTAGTAAATTTAACAAAGACTAACTCAAATAACAAAATAAAGATAGACACGGTCTCCTAACAAGATTACAATTTGGGTAGATCATGGGATTGGACAAGGGGTGCACAAAATGACCAAAATCCCCCTATGCTGGCTGAATTTCCCTGGATTGCTGGTTGGGCCACAGAGTACTAGTAACCTCCCTGGGCCTTCTTTGTTTGGTCCTGGATCCAGTTCACATCAGGCAGCAGCTTTGAGAATCCCATAGTCAATTCTCCTAGAGCTCTGATACATGATGGATTTGGGAATTATGACGTCTCTCAATGGTCACCGGTCTACCAATATTTATAATAATGATGGAGTACAGGAACAGTAAAGCCCTAAGGACTTAGGAGTTAGGACAACACTACATATTTCACAGAGAACTTTTTACCCTTATACCTCATATTACAAAAGACTCAACATTCACCCCCCCCCAACCCAACACCCACTCCCTATTATCCAAGAATTCCCGTATCACTCTCTCTCCCCTTATTCTCTCCCTTTGTCCACCCCCTTAAGCCGCTACCTCTTCCTGATCCTGTTTCCCCTTCCTCTAGGTCAACTATTGACCTTGACCTATTTGAAACCCCTTCCCCTCTCAGCTCCCCCCTGTGTGAGTCTCCCCAATCCAACCCCCTTGCCCTCTCCCCAGCAGCAATATGGATGCCCCCCTTACTTTGGTCTAAATGTCAGACTTTGTTATTTGGAATGTCAAGGGGCTCAATTCCCTTGCAAAACTAGCCCGTCATCCCCTTACCCTTTGGAGGGCCCTTAATCTTGCCCTCCTCTCCCAATCCTACCTTAGCAACCACCATATCCCCCAGTATCCCAAGTTGTCTCCTTTGTTGGAATGGTTCAAAGGCCCTTGACCACCTCATTTTTTCTTGCCCTTTTTCCAGATCTATCTAGGAAAAAGCCCTATCTTTCATTTGGCCCCGCTCGAGCCACTCCTTCAATTTTGCTAGTGATTGTCTTGGATTCTAAGAAAATTTTCAGGTTCTACCATTTGTGATCGGGTTGGTAAGCTCGTGTTTTGTGCCACTTTCCATCATATTTGGTGGAAGCACAATCTTCGTAGATGGACTTCCAAATCCCGCTTCAAAGATATGATTTGGAATGCTATCTTCTTTGTTGTCTCTTTAAGGCTTGTAACCTCTCCCCTCCCCTTGATTGATGATTCCCCAAGGATCAGGTTTATTGTTGTCTCCTGAGGCCTCATCTCTTCTCTTTGGTCTCCCTCTTAAAGGCCACTTTGTTTCCCTTTTCGTAATTTATATTATTTATTCATCCAAAAAAAAAAAACATTCACCGCTACTTCACCCTTCAAGGAGGTCACAGGCTGATGTAACAATCTCAAAAACAAAATAGGAAACTATACGGCATTGACTTAGTTATTCCCATGAATTAGAGGCAACAGCATGGAAGGGTCAAGACAGACCAAAATCTCTAAGTTGTCTCTGTTTAAGGAAGCCAAGGTTTGAACCCAAGTTTCAGCCCTAGGGTCGACACTTTGAAAGATAGGGCACATCTTGATTTTGGACCCTACAAAACCAGGCTAAAAACTGAGACCTGGACCCCCGTAATGGTGGGAACATATTTCACAAGAATTCTTGCAAATTAAATAATAAAAATTCTTATGCTATGTCATACTCTACACTCCTTGTAAAAGAGAAAGGAGGGAATCAAAAGTAATGATGGACTCTAACTTTGATAGCCAAAGCATAAAAGGGCAGAACATATAATCCATCTATTGGGTCTAATTAGTTCCTGTTTGAATATCAACAGTGTGCAGCATTCTACATATACACAGAAGTCATAACTACACACAGGTTCTCATATGGTTAAGAGTTTTAAGAGTTAAGACTACCTATGATAGTTCTGGAACCTGTTCAGAAACTAGGCAAAGGGAATAATCAACTCAAAACCAGCTAATAACCTGAGTTAGTGATGTTACCAGGGGAAACCCCCCCCCCCACCAAAAAAAAAACTCCAGAGAATCCCAGGAGCCTAGAGGATAGAAGGAGCAGCACCCAAAACCATGCAGCCCTATAGGAAGGCCCAACAACATGGGGGCCAATTTGGTCATTTTACCACCCCTCTTGAGTCCCTTTTGGTCTTGTTAGGTTTAACTTCAGGAGTCCAAATCTATTTTTACTTTGTTGTTTGAGTCCTTGTCTGTCAAGATATGATAGGGTCCCTATCACAGTAGGAGTCCTAGTTGAAATCCTATTTTCAAGTTGGATTCCTTCTTAAGGTAGGAAGTTTGAAGTTTACAGCTTTTATTTGTCTAGCATTTCTTATGTAGAATTCCTCTTCTAGTTTTTTGAGTTGAGTCCTAGTGTGAGAAGGAATTCCAGCCTGAATAGAAATCCTTGTTGAGCCCTAGTAGGAAAACCTCATGCAAGACTATAAATAAAGGCAAATCAGTAGTAAGAAATCAGATTATGATTATTGTATAAAAACTGAAACTGAGGAATCTGGGTGGAGTCATGAGTTCCAAGGAGGAAGCGCACAGCGGAGGTGTTGTCTAATTTTTGCAATTTATCAAGTACTCTCCCTTCCTCTTTCACTTGGAGGCTTGCAGCAGCTTAGACTCTTCAAGGAATCCTGCAGGTATCTCACAACCAGCCCCTTCAATCACCCAGTAAGTGCACCCCCCCACCCTAGCCCTAACCCTCTTCTCCTTCCTCCTTCACTCCAAGCCTGGCACAACCCGAGAAACCCTCCCCCTCCCCTGCCTTCTTCCCCCCATCCCCAACCTCTAAACCGTAGAACTCCCAAATCCCATACCCAATTCCCTTCCACTTTGGACTGCAATACCCTCTCACCTCCCTTACCCTTCAATCCCCATCACAGCCCCTATTCCATCATTAAAATTCAAAAACCTGCACTTCATCTTCAACTTTCAAACCTTAGAAACCCTAAAGCACTCAAACACCTACAAGTCTTCAATCACTCACCGGAATCTAGATCCCTTTTGGATTCAACATCCCAACACCCCCAGCTACACTCAACCTTAACCCTAGCCCTAATCCTACCATAAAAACCCTAGAAAGTTTGGAATCTTAAATTCCATAAACCCTAGCTTGAGGAATAATTCTGAAATTGAAAATCTGTTGAAACAGGATTGCTTTTCCTCAAATTCCCACCCATTCAAGCTTGGCCGAACCCTGTCCCCATTCCCCAAAAGCACTAGAATGCTAGACACCCTAATTTTGAATAAAAGCCTTAACTTTCTAAACTCTAAATCTGAAATTCAGATCTGAATTTCAATTTACAGAAAGGTTCAGATGTGGAAATCATCAAACCGTAGAGCCTTAGACCTACCCAAGCCTTATAGGCCTTATTCCCAACCCTAAAACCACCCTATTCCGCCCCAAACCTACAATCGCAGGGTACCAAAATGCTATTTTACTGCTGGTTCACTTGATTAAGATCCTGAAGACTGACCAATGATTTGGGGGTTACATCAGCTAGACATCTTCTGGAAACATCATGCTGATCTGCATGTTAAATTATAACAGACATTAATAAAGGAAGAAACAGCTAAGATTTTTATTAAGATGAATTATTAACTTTTTTGAATGAATAAACAGCTAAGATTTCCTTTCCCTTTCTTTTTCCTTCTCATTGTACATCCCCCGCCCCACCCCAAATAAATAAAGAAAAAATCTCATGGTTCTGGCGATGACATATTTAATCACCAAAAGAACCAGCTAAGATGCGGTAAATTGAGTTCAAATTGAATAGACAGTGTCAGTTAGGGCTGGAAAGTCAAATCTGTTGATTTAGCAAGATATCGATTAAACCTTTTGAAAACTTTGTAGCTTAAAAAAAAATAAAGAAAGAGATCAACAGTCATGTATAAAACAATGTTTGAATATACTCAGCATTTTAAATGATTACAGCAAAGTCCAATGTTGCACAGAATTTGTGCATCTAAACCACTAAAAGATAAGGATATAGATGGATACATCCTGCAAAGACCAACAATATCACTAGTGATGATCTCACAATACGAAACCACAATAAATAAAGAAAGAATAATCAGTGGTTATTACAAGTTGAGATAAATCAGGAGAATCATCCAGTATTCATATGACCTTGAAAACTTTTTGCCAAATTGCCTCTTGACCTGTAAATGCCAAAGGCAAGTTAACCCCTTGAAGAGCCATCCAGTCAATCTCTTTTTCCCATCTTTTCCAATCCCACCAAGCAAAGGAATCTGCAGCAAAGGTAATCACATTTAATTATGGAAGTACAAATGAAATTGTTAGAAAACAAGCATTAAATAATCAAAACAACAGCTGAACTTGAACAAAGAAAAGAGAGAAGAAGAAGAAGAAAAGCGAGATGAAGAACTAGTAGAAGAGGCTTGTGATTCTTGCTTAAGAGTCTAGAATCACAGAGCACTTTTATTTATAGCTTCTAATGAATCTAATACAACTTGAGAGACAAGTAATTGTCCTCTAGAAAAAGGAAACAAAATATTACAGCTTTAGTAACTTCCTAACTCCTAAAATAGAAAGTTCTGAAAATAGAAACTACCACCAAAATAGAAACTATACTTTCTAAAAACTCCCAAAACTTATGTAGCAAGACTCCCACATTAAAAATAGAAAATATAATAAAAACAATAGCATAATACTGTTCACGTGAACATTAACGTGAACGGTAAAACTACCAAATTTACATATACTTCAACACTCCCCCTCAAGTTGGAGTGTACACAAAGAAAACTTCAGCTTGCACAATAAGAATAAACTTGAAAAGTAGCACCAATCTTGAATCGTGTAGCAATGCAGATGTCAATAAACGCTAAGAAAACTTCACCCAGGAGATAATCAACACCAATTTTTAAAAAAACTTTAATTCTTTATGTCAATAAAACCATCCAATATTGAGAACAATCGATGATGTTGAAGACGAACAAAGTCCATAAGTATAGCAAGATCAAACACTATCCATATAATGCCGGTAGTAGGGAGAAATATCCACACTAAATCTTCAAAATTATAACTCCAAAGTCCAAATAAATGCTTCGCAAGAAGCCAAGTTGTAGGTAGGCAAAAAGCACTATCCACGTAATGCCCGTAGTAGGGAGACATGTCCACGCTAAATCTTCAAAATTGCAACTCCAATGTCCATATAAATGCTTCGCTAGAAGGCAAGTAATAGGTAAAGTATGGGTAGGTAAAAGACAATATTGATTACTGTGGACCAAGTTGGTAACATAGTATGTGATACTACGGACCAAGTAGGTAGGTAAAGGACAATATGAGTTACTGAGACCAAGTAGGTAAGGTAAAGGACAGTATGGGTTACTGCGGACCAAGTAGGTAAGGTAGAAAACAGTATGGGTTACTGCAGACCAAGTAGGTAAGGTAAAAGACAGTATGGGTTACTGTGGACCAAGTAGGTAAGGTAGAAAACAGTATGGGTTACTGCAGACCAAGTAGGTAAGGTAAAAGACAAGACAGGTAAAGATAGGTAATGATATTGTTGTAGAATGCCATAAGTTGAGGGCAAAGATCTTCACTAATAATATCCATCAGCACATATTGAGTAGATATAGAATAAGGTACCATTCTCCCCCTCACGTGTAGCATTACACGTGGACAATTAATGATGACCAGTGACAAGCATCTTAAAAGTATGAGCACAAAAGAAACCCAAGAAGGAAAAGTAGCAGCCACAGAGCAGTGTATTATTCACCAATAAAGCTGATCAAGCAGCAAAAAATCGTCTCACAGGACAAAGTCTTGTTCACCAAGGGGGAAAAATTCTGGACCACCGCTAACCCTTAGGCATGAGCAAATTAGATCGAATATATATATATATTGAACTAGTTTGGAATCTCAAAATTGCAGTAGTCATTGCAGCAATCCACTCAGAAGTGCAATAACAGTAGTTGCAGTAGCAAATAATATCAGATCTCGGACCATAACAACAACCTTCTGCTAGATTTAAAACTCTAAAAGATCTTGATATGAAGGAAAAGTAGTCATCTAGGTCTTTGTAGAAGTTTTAGATAAAAAGAAGGCTAAACTTGATTCTGAAATAAACAACGGAAGCAGTAATAAAGCAAGAAGGTAGCAGCAGAATTTTTCAGAAGAGAGAAATTCAATGAAACAGGGGTACTAGTATACGACTTGCAACTAAACTTATAGCACAAACAATGGAAGACAATACTTAGGTCTTGCAATCCGAATTATGGGCATATCTTTGCAAGAATCAAGAGGAATCCCAAGACATCAGTATAGTGCAGATTGAACTTCAGATTTGCACACAAAAAAAGGGTAGCAGCAGCCTCAATTGATTCAAATAGGTAGACATATCCCTAGAAAGCTTAGGGCCTTTTTGTAGTATTAATACATAGATACTTGGTGCTTCAAAAGTTAAAGAAGAAGGACAGCCATGCACAATTACTGCAGCGAAGGTTGGGGCTGCCCTAGATGAGAAAAAGGAAAAGAAAAGAAGAAGAAAAAACTGGGCAGCCAAGAGAAAGAAAACGGTCCCTAAGTTGATTAAACTTGCTCTGATGCCATGTTAGAAAACAAGCATTAAATAATCAAAACAACAGCTGAACTTGAACAAAGAAAAGAGAGAAGAAGAAGAAGAAGAAGAAAAGTGAGATGAAGAACTAGTAGAAGAGGCTTGTGATTCTTGCTTAAGAGTCTAGAATCACAGAGCACTTTTATTTATAGCTTCTAATGAATCTAATACAACTTGAGAGACAAGTAATTGTCCTCTAGAAAAAGGAAACAAAGTATTACAGCTTTAGTAACTTCCTAACTCCTAAAATAGAAAGTTCTGAAAATAGAAACTATACTTTCTAAAAACTCCCAAAACTTATGTAGCAAGACTCCAACATTAAAAATAGAAAATATAATAAAAACAATAGCATAATACTGTTCACGTGAACAGTAAAAACACTGCTCACGTGAACAGTAAAACTACCAAATTTACATATACTTCAACAGAAATGAATGCTCTAATCACGATTGATACAATTCAAGATACTTAGTAGAACTGCAGTATTTTAGGATACTCAATTTGGAAGAAACTTACATCTCAACCAAGCCAAAGAGGGGTTGTAGATGTATATTCAGCACGCTTAGAATAAGATAGCATTTTTATTTATTAAATTTTTAGCACATCTTGCAATGTAGTCCAATAGTTAGGAGCATTAAACAGAATAGGATGTTGTAAATTTTTATTTTGTGTTTGTGTTTTATTAGAACCCCTTTTATACAAAAATAATAATAATAATAATAAAGGTAAAAAGAAAACAGATAATAAAAAGGAGTGGATGGTATCCTAAACAAAATAGAACAAGAAAAGAAAAGGATTATCAAATGGATCACAGACGAAATAGGAGAGAGAGAGAGAGAGAGAGAAGAGGGAATTTGAGATCAAAGAAGAGAAGGAAAGAGAAGAGGAAGACATGGATTCGACGTGTATATTTCGTGTTCTTCTTCCTTTCTTTTCAGACCTTAATAACCTAAACCCTTTTCTTTCTTTCTTTTTTAATCAATGGGGTAAACCTAGATGATTATTCCTCAATCCCTTTAGGATGATGGTTGAACCCCATGATGGCCAAAATCTCTGACCTTTAGTTTCAACCTGTGACCATGATAGAAAATTTAAGGAAAGTATAAAATGACCCTAGGATTTGATCCCATGTAACCATAGGAAGGATCATATGTAAACAATTTTTTTTATTTAATAATGATATTGACCATTCAAATTAACATAGACAACTCCCATATCTTTTACAGGTTAGGATTTAACCTTTTTGTTGAGAAAGGTGATTGTGGTAGAATGGCCTAATTAGATCAATATGATCTCAAGCCCTCTATATACTATAAAGTGGAAAGAACACTATTACATAAATACCCTTACTTGGGTAACAAGAAATAGAAATTTACATGAACAAAAACTCTAATAAAGTTGAACCTTAATAGAACTCATCCAACACTCCCCCTCAAGTTGAGATATAGATATTAGTTATGCCCAACTAGCATACAGGGGCAGAACCACATCCCCCCCCCCGATATATTGAGACTATTTTTAAAAGTAAAAAAAGGGGCATAAATGTCATTCCTAATTAAAAACTAACTCCTCAATCCCTATTCTCCCCTCTCTTCTCTCTCATCTTTTCTTCCTATTTATTCTCTTCTCTTTCTATGAACGTGGGTTAAAGGAAATTTTGAAACAAAATCTTATTAGGTATTGAAAATGTCATTCCTACTTAGAAACTAACTCCTCGATCCCTATTTATTCTCTCCTATCTCCTCTCTCCTCTTTCCTCTTTTCTTCCTATTTATTATCTTCCCTCTCTTTCTTCCTATTTATTCTCTTCCCTTTTTATAAGCGTTGATTAAGGAAAATTTGGAAAAAAAATCTTCTCCACAATTAGATACTCTTTCTCTTTTTTAATCTATTTATCGTTTCTCTTTTTCTCATTTTTGTGGTTATTATTTTTATTTGATTTTATATTCTCTATTTTCTTTATTTCTTCTGCAATTTTTTTTATTTGATTTTATATTGTGAATAATATGTTTATAGTTGGTAAGGTATGTTTATAGTTGGTAAGGTAACTAACCACCATTGGTTTGCATCTCTTACATAAAAAAAAAAATTGGTTTGCATCTCCTGCCAAAGAAATTTTTGGTTTACATCTAACTTTTTAGGGTTGAAGTCGTGTGTGTGTGTGTGTGTTTTTTTTGTATTAATGCTATAATTTACCTATATTTTGTCAAAAAAGTATCATTATTAATAATTTACCTATTTTTTTAAAATATATGTGGGCCTGTTCCTTAATATAATTGAATAATTCATAGGTGGGACCCCCAATGGGTGTTATAAGGGCCCACACAATGTGTGGCGAAAAAGCATTAGTGCTTCCCCAATGGGAAGGTTATCTGGACTTTCATCCTTCGGCCCCCCAAAATTGAATCCTGGTTCCCCCCTGCTAGCATACAATAGGAAGGAAATCTCCTTCCTTCAAACCCTTGGTAAAAACATCTGCCACTTGGTCTCCAGAACTCACAAAAGACATGCAAATAAGCCCTTGTTCCAGCTTTCCTTTGACGAAAAAACCTATCAGTTTCAATGTGCTTAGTTTGATCATGTTGCACAGGAATATTATCAATACTAATAGCAGCCTTATTGTCACAATATAACATCATAGGGTTTGGAACTTGGACTCCAATATCTTGCAACAAGCCTTTCAACCATAGTAGCTCACGAACTCCATGAACCATAGCTCTATATTCAGCTTCAATACTTGATAAAGCTACAACATTATATTTCTTATTTCTCCAAGTAACTAGATTACCTTCAACAAAGGTACAAAAACTTGAAATTGACTTCCTATCTAGAGATCTAGCCTAGTGTGCATCAGTGTATACTTCTACTCTTAGATTATCAATGGGTGACAAAATTATTCATTTTACAGGAGTTCCCTTCAAATACTGCAGTATTCTGATAACAGCCTTCATATGAGCTAAATATGAATTATGCATTAATTGACTCACTATCCCCACAGGATAAACGATGTCTGGCTTAGTGGAATAAGCATTTCAACCATAGTAGCTCACAAACTCCATGAACCATAGCTCTATATTCAGCTTCAATACTGGAGAAAGCTACCACATTCTATTTCTTACTTCTCAAAGTAACTAGATTACCTCTAACAAAGGTACAGAAACTTGAAATTGACTTCCTATCTAGAGATCTAGCACAGTCTGCATTAGTGTATGCTTCTACTCTTAGATTATCAGTGGGTGACAAAATTATTCCTTTTCCAGGAGTTTCCTTCAAATACTACAGTATTTTGATAATAGCCTTCATATGAGCTAAATATGAATCATGCATTAGTTGACTCACTATCCCCACAGGATGAACGATGTCTAGCTTAGTGTGGGACAAGTAAATAAACTTCCCTCTCAGCCTTTGATATCTTCATTTGTCCACCTGGTTCTCCCTCTTTTCCTTAAGTTTAGCTCCGGCTTCAATAGGGTTATCAAATGCTTTACACCCCAACATTCCCACTTCTGATAATAAATCTAGGACATACTTTCTTCGGAATAGGAATATAACCTTCTTTGATCAAGCCACCTCAATCCCTAGGAAGTATTGTAACTTCCCTAAATCTTTAATCTCAAACTCTCTGCCAAGAAAGTCCTTCAAACTTTGAATTTCTTCACCATCATTCCCTGCGATGACAATATTGTCCACATAAACAATGAGAAGTGTGATGTTAGTACCTGACTTCTTGACAAATAATGTCTGATCAGCAGTGCTTTGCTTGCACCCAATAGAAGTCATTGCCTTCAAGAGGCGTCCAAATCAGCATCTAGGAGACTGTTTTAACACATAAATTGACCTCTTCAACCGACAAACTTTCCCTGCAGTATTGTCATCAAAGAAACCACGTGGGATTTTCATATCGACTTCTTCCTCTAACTCCCCATGTAAGAAGGCATTATTTATGTCTAGTTGGTGCAAGTTACAATCTTTGTTCACAACTACAGACAATAAAACTTTGACAGTTTTCAGTTTTGCAATAGGGGCAAAAGTCTTCTAATAATCAATCCCATAGGTTTGAGTAAACCCCTTTGCAACTAGTCTAGCCTTCATTCTGTTGACTGATCCATCCATATTTTGTATAACCTCGAACACCCATTTGCAGCCCATGGGTTTTTTTCCTGAAAGAAGTGTAACCAGCTCCCAAGTATCATTTTTCTTCATTGCCTACATTTCCTCTACCATATAATTGCCTTCTATTTCTTATTAGCATAGGCTTCCTGCCAACTTTTAGGAATAGATATTGATGATAGAGAGGATATAAAAACACAGTAAGAGTCAGACAAAGAGTCATAAGAAAAATATTTAGCTACGGGATGCTAAGTACAATATCTGACTCCTTTTCTGACAACAATAGGAAGATCACAAGAAGATACCTCAAAGAGAACAGTAGAATCTGATTCTGAAGCAGGAGACTAAAGTGGTAACATGTTACCTTTCTCCACCTGCTTTAGCTGGTTGTAATTCTTCCTCTAATAAGTGTGCACCTCCTTATTCTAGTCAATCTTGTTTTGAAAGACATCAATAGTGTGTCTCACAAGAGTGGTCTCCCCCTGACCAGGTTCTTCACATGGTTCAAAAAACAGAGAGGGAGAATTAGAGTCCTTAGGTATACTGGCTGAAGTTTCCCCCCAATCAGGAAACACTTCTTGAAATCTTAAGTTTTTTTTTTTTTTTTTTTTTTTTTTTTGGGATAAATAAATAATTGAACTAAACCAACAACACGCTTACAACATAGCGGAAATAAAGTAAGATTACATAGCACTGAAAAGCAAATGGGCAGGACCCAAATAAGATGGGCCGAACAAGGCCAAAGAGACTAGAAAGTGGGTTATTTTTTATTCTTCTTTTTCTTTTTCTTAGAAGACTTGACATCAACTAAGAAGTCGTCACCGAATGGGTTGAACCCCTTAGCAGATCGAAAATTTCTTCTACACTAAACACGATGAGGATCCGAATCAAGCTCAGAAGGGGTTGAGTCCCAAGCGGAACGAGGGAAGAAGGGCTTAGGTCCAAGTGCCATAAGGCCCAATAAGGAATGTTTAGGCAAGCTCAAAGGGGAGGATGGGCTGAAGGGCAGAGGCCCATGGGCCATGGGGTTTAAAAGGGGAGGAATAGGGAGGGCAAAACGGGCAAAGAGGTGTTACAAGGGGAATCGGTGAAGTCAATATCTACTTTTTGAGAGTTGTTCGTCGAAATAGGAGAGAGAGGTGGAGATAGGGAGGCAGCAGAATCAATAGAGAGGGTTTCATGAAAGGGGAAGGAAGCCGGTCTAGGGGCAGGGGATAGGGGCGACGTCTCTTGAATGTTTCCAAAAATCATAAGTTGTGTTGTGGTGGCGTGATAGAAAGGTTTAGAGCTGGAAAAAGCACCTCTCCTCTAGGACTCTCCCCCTGGACAAGGTATAGTAAGGGCAAGACTCATTAAAAATTATATCCATGGAGACAATGGTTTTCTTAGAAGGAAGATAATAACATTTGTACCAATTTTGAGTAGCAAAATACCCTAGAAAAATGTAGCATAGGCCATGGGGAGTCAGCTTACTTTGATGGGCTGTGATTCTGGCATAACATACACATCCAAAAACCTTTGGGGGAATAACAAAAGAAGTGGTTCCCTGGAGAAGCTCATTAGGACATTTAAAATCAAGTATCCTACTGGGCATCCTATTCATAAGGTAAGAAGCAATGAGTATAGCATCACTCCAATATTGGTCAGGGACATTCATAACAATCATAAATGAACGGGCTATCTCTAAAAGACGCCAATTCTTCCTTTCAGCAACCCCATTTTGGGCAGCTATATCAACACAACTAGTCTGATGTATTATGCCAAAGTCAGAGAGATATCTCTGAAATTCACCATCAATATACTATGTGCCATTGTCACTGTGAAGGATCTTCACAGTGGCATGGAACTGAGTTTTAATTATGTTATGAAAATCGTGAAAACATAAAAAAACCTCATTTTTTGTTTTAAAAGATAAATCTACATAGAACGAGAGTGAGAATCAATAAAAGTAACAAAGTACCTATGGCTAGTAATAAACAAACATCAGCAAGGGCCCCACACATCAGTATGAATTAGTTCAAAAGGAATAGATTTTCTATTATGAAGAGAACGTAAATAAGTAAAACGAGCCTGATTCGCAAAAATGCAGGCTTCACAAAAAAAATCCTTCTTTTTACAAGAAGAAACTAAATTAGGAAATATACTATCTTAAGAGTTCCTGAAGGGGGTGACCTAGCCTACGGTGCCACTGCTGAAGGTCTAATATTACCGAATGGACCTAATTAGGAGATGCAGTTAGAGCAAAAGTAAATCCTCCAATTGGCTCCAACAGATAAAGTTCATTGTCTAGTAACTCTAATTTACCACGTCCAATCTCCTTCCCCGTTACCAGATCCTAGAAGACATAGTAAGATGAGAAAAAAAGTCACTTTACAATTCAATTCAATGTGTAAAAATACTGATCGAGAGCAAGTTAGTAGAGCTCTTACCGCCATTACCACTCATATCTCTTATGGTTCCTCTACTTCTTTCTGGTTGGATCCATGGCATCCGATGGGTATCCCCCCCGGCCCTCCATCCCCCCGAGTCACACGGGTACGGGCCTTCCCCGCAGCCGCAAGTTTGGAATTCTCTCCCCCCTATCTTCCCCCTCCTTCATGATATTGTCATATGGACCCCTTCCACCACCAAAACATTCACAGCGTTTTCTACTTGGAACCTCTTCCGCTCTCCCTCCCCTTCCCCTCCCTAGCCCCCCTTGGTTTGGTTTAAAGCTTATTTACCCCGTCACTCCCTCACTCTTTGGAGAGCCCTAAACCTAGCTTTGCCAACTATGTCATTCCTTATTTCCCCCCACATCCCTATGAACCCAAATTGTATCCTTTACTGGAATGGTACTGAGGACATTGAGCATTTATTCTTTTCTTGCCCTTAATCTAGTGCTCTTTAGAGGAAAGCC
Source organism: Hakea prostrata (assembly GCF_041222555.1). Lineage (NCBI taxonomy): Eukaryota > Viridiplantae > Streptophyta > Magnoliopsida > Proteales > Proteaceae > Hakea > Hakea prostrata. Next base: position 5,679,843 of record NC_142609.1, read on the forward strand.
CTTAGCTACATTTGGCCCCGCTCCCGTCGCTCCTTTGGGTTTGCCCGTGACTGGTCTTGGATTTTGAGTAAACTCCCAGGTACCTTTATTTGTGATCGGATTGGTAAGCTCGTCTTTGGTGCCACAGTCCACCATCTATGGTGGGAGCGTAATCTCAAGCGCAGGAACTCCAAATCCCGCTCTATCGATGCCATTTGGAATGCTATTTATTTTTATGTATCTTCTAGCATTTCTTCTTCTCCCCCCCCCCCTCGGTTGTTGATTCCCCAAGGAACAGGCTCATTGTTGTTTCCTGGGGACTCAACTCCCAAATCCTCCCTCCTATTTGATGCTAGCCCTTGGCTCCTTGCAGTTTGTTTTCGTCTCTTTAATTGATTATTTATTCATCCAAAAAAAAAGTGATGGAGAATGCTGAATGGTCCCTTTTCCAGCAATGGAAGAAAGGAGTCATCAGCAATGCGAACTTTATCTTCTCCGAAAGTTGGAACATAATGTAAGAAAAAGGAGGATGAACCTGTCATATGATTTGTGGCTCCTGTATCAATGACCCAGGGAGCAGAAACTGAATAAACATGGTAGCCAATAGAAGTTTTACCTGTAGTAGTAAGGTAGGAGTTGGTATGGGTAGTGGAGGAAGCAGTAGTAGAGCCTATACCGGTAGTAGATGACTGCAAAATACGTCTCAAAGAAGCTAACTCCTCCTGTGAAAAATAAATGTCTGCGAGGGTGTTGTGGAAACTGTCTCAGAAAGATTAGCCTTCGGTTTTCCCCTTCTTTATGCTCTTTTTTGCTCAAAATCAGCAGGTTTCCCATGGAGCTTCCAATAATTGGCCTTGGTATGATATGGTTTGTGACAGTGCTCACACTTGACAATTTCCTTAGCCGAATCAAATTTAGTGCTAACAAATTATAAAGTTGATCTCTTCACAATAGGAGCATGAAGCATGGCTAATCGATGGCTTTCCTCACACTAACAAGGGCATAAGACTATTCTAACATAGGAAAGGGAGAACAACTTAATACTTGCACTTCGATCTGATCGTACTCCACATTTAAACCTGCCAAGAAGTCATATACCCTAATATTATCAACGTGCTTCCTATAAGTAGTCACATCATTTGGATTAGTGGGGTGATAATCCCCATAATGATCCAACTCCTGCCAAAGAGATCGCAACTCAGCACAATATTGGGCCACAGTCAGTTCCTTTTGGGTAGTCTCATAAAGCTTCTTTCGTAGCTCATAAACCTGTGCATCATTCCCAACTGTCCATATGTTTCAGTAGTAGCCTTCCAGATTGGGCTGCAATATCAAGTAATAGGTATCCCTGGACAATATTTGGATTTATGGAATTCAAAAGGAATGACATAATAAGAGATTCATTTGAGATCCATTTATCCTGTGAAACACCTATGGTAGTAGGTTTGATTGTGGTGCCCTTAATGTGTCCAATTAGTCCTCTTCCGGCAATAGTTAGGTAAGAAAATTGAGACCAGATCAAATTATTTGTTCTATCCAATCTTACCGAAAGAGGATGAAGAGTGGGGTAATGTTCAGATCCAGTGGGAGCAGTAGTACCATCGGTAGTTGCCATGTTGAAAAAATTGTCTGCATTTCTTCAGTCTTCACCCTTTCAAAGTAACTAAAACGTCGCAGAATGCAATAGCCAAACCACCCAAACAAATGATAGGATTCAAAATTGCTTATAAAGAATACCATTTTTTTTCTTAAAGCTATGGGAAATTGCAAATAAGCCCCTGAAAATTTTGAATTTGCAATTAGGTCCCTAAAGATATGTAAGTTTACACATAAGTCCCTTAAACTATGCAAAATTAACAAATATGTCCCTAAAAATATGCAAATTTACCAATAGATCCCTGAAAGAATGCAAATTTACAAACTAAACCCCTTAAACATCATCATTTGTTTTTTCTGTTTTTGGACTAATCGAACAGCAGGGTAGGAGGGGAAAAAACAGAGTATGGTTCGATTAAAGGGTAAAGAGCATGCACTTCTTATATCCAATCACCAGAGTGACATTGATTGGCTTGTTGGATGGGTTCTAGCACAGCACTTTAGTTGGCTTGGTAGTTGTCTAGCTGTAATGAAAAAATCATCAAAATTCCTTGGTGGTGAATGTGGTTTTCTGAATACCTCTTTCTGGAATGAAATTGGGCAAAGCATGAAGGCATGCTAAAGTCTGATCTTCTCAGGAGCTTCACGTTTTAGACAAAGAATGAGAAAAAAACAGAGGAAGGCAGAGGTAGAATGGTTCGAAATAACTCACTGTTTTAAGAGTTGAGAAGAATGAAGAAGACGATCAATGGCGGTAACAGGATACTGCGATTAGGTTGCTGCGATAGAGGAAGGGCAACGGTGGTGGTGGTGGTGCAGGAGCAGCGGCAATGCAGCGGCGGATTTCTTCTTCTCTTCTTCTTTCCTTTTTTTTCCTTCTATTCTTGTTCTTCCCTAATCGTCTCAAGGCTCTGATGCCATGTTGAGAAAGCTGATTGTGGTAGAATGGCTTAAATAGAGTAGACTTGTAATTGGTAATATTCTCGCTTCTTCTCATTTATACTATATACTTGAATGTTACCTTTTCAATGGTTTTCTTGATAAACTCGTATTTTTATAGTGTTTATTATGCTTGAAATAGGTAGTATGCAATAATCCAAATCATTTTGAATCCATATGAGGCCCAAAATTGAAGTTCAAAACTTTAAGGAGAAAATCACAAATTTCAACCGAAATTTCGGTCGGAACTTGAAAATTTTGGCCTTTTCTTGAGCCAAATTCAAGTTTCGACCGAAATTTTTTTTATGTTTGGTCTAAAGGAAGATATTAAAGTATAGGGATTAGGGTAAGCCTCTTGTTCAAATTTCAAACCTTGATTAGAGATGGGATGGAGATTTGGATGTGGCAAGATAACAGGCACCCTAAAAGAGTCTCGATTGATAGATTTAAGGATGGGGTAAGGATTGACAAGGGTCCCAACAGATGGATTAGGTGGAGATTTCTTGGAGATTGCATGCCTTGCACAAGTCAATCAGACAATCTCTTAGAAGTTTGGAGGGACCTACCAAGTCTGGATCATTCGGGTCATCTACAAGTAGATGTGGTGGTGTCGAAAGGGAACACCCTACAAGACTGTTTACAAACAAACCAACATGGGAGATTGTGAAGTGCTCTTCTCAGCCTAAGAAGTGGTTGAAAGCTGTATGGTTTGTGGATAATATTCCCACACTCATTTTCAACTTGGAGATGCTAATGGATGTGCTTCACACAAAGGACAATTTTTTTTTTTTTTTTTTTTTTTTGTACCGGTGCTCTTTTAATACTGGAAATGAAATGCCGTCCGCAAGGGTCGAACCCATGACCTCTCCACTGAGAAGTATGGATCTTTACCACTCAACCAACCCTACATTGGCTCACAAAGGACAATTTAGAAAGAAGGAATATTCAGGTACTTATTGTGGGCTATACTGCACTCGAATAGAGAGTAGAGAGCACCTGTTTTCCGAGTGTAGCTTCAACTCAATGGCATGGTCTGTATCTTCAAAAAACTAACAGATGAGAGGGATCTATGTATCAGGTGAATGAGGCAGCTTTCTCGATCAAATACATATCAGAGAGAGAGAGAGAGAGAGAGAGAGAGAAGATGGGAGTTATTGGGAAGTTAACTCTATACGCTATCATTCAGCATATTTGATCCAACAGTTATTACAGACTGTTCAAAAATAGACCAAGGATAACAGAACAAAATAGTAGCTGCCATTGTTAAAGATGTTCCGCAAAGTGCTCTGCCTTGTATACATCAGGGGAGAGGAATGCAAAATCAGAACTCTTGGAAGATAAATGAAATGTATAGATAGATTGGAGGAGTAACATACCAAGGTCATGTTCATGGTTTAGACCCCCCTAAACAAAAAAATAATAATAATTTGGGGACCTCCCTAAAGATGATGGCTATGCCTTTTGATGGAGGTCTTCTTAACTCAGTGGCATATGGAGGAGTAATTAGAAACTGTGGAGGTGTCACTTTGCTGGCTTTTGCAGGTAAAGGGAAAGAGATGTCAGTCCTAACTATGCAACATAACGCAGTTATCAAGGTCTACATCATTGCATTCAAAGAGGCTACTTGAGAGTGTCAATCTGATCTGATTCAAAGTTAGCAAAGACATCATTGGTGGAGAAACTCAGGGACAATGGTAACTGCAATGGCTGAAAAGGAGGAATCTCCGTAAGGTTCTATTTCTACAGAAAAAGGAATTCAAGCATGTTTATATAGACCAATATCAGCCAGCAAACTTTATGGCTGGGGTGAAGAGGCAACAAGTCCAATTGGAATGGGAGCCATCAGAGTTCCCTAGTAAGCTAGAGGATTTAATAAAACAAGATGCAGAAGAAGAGAATATTCTTGGATTTTCTTTATTGGTTGGGATACTGGTTAGGGGAAACGTGCCTCTGTCTGGAATCCCTACCCCCCCCCCCCCCCGGGGGGGGGGGGGGGGGGGGCTGCCCCCCCCCTCTCCTCCCACAAAAAAAAAAACACCCCCCCCCCACCCCCACAAAAATATATATATACCCCCGGCCCCAGCCCCAGGCCAGGGGGGTGTGGGGTTATACAATGTTTGGCAGAATGGCTTATTGATCCATGATCTCAAGCCCTTTATTTATAATAAAATGGAAAGTAGACTATTACAAGGAATAGAAGTTTACATGAATGCAAACTCTAATTTAATTCCTATACAAACTCTTATTAGACTCCTAATAGAATCCAACACTCCCCCTCAAGTTGAGGCATGGATATCACACATGTCCAACTTGACCAAAAAGTATAAAACATCGTGTCCAGGTAAACATCAACAATTTGATCTTCAAACTTATAGATTACGTCTGCCTTATAGACTTCCATTTGATTTGTCCTCATCTTTATCGCAACTTTATGTCTCCAAGGAAGAACGCCCAAGTAAAGAAGTAGAATCTTCAAATGTTGAGAAGACTAAATTTCGCACAAATCCGAGGGAAGGAAAATATATTTTTGGGGTAACAATAGCTAGGGTAAAACAGCCAAAGTGAAAGTTTTGATTTGTAGCAATGTTAGATCTTTAAAGGGAAAGTTTGCCAAGGGGCAATCTCCAAAGGTAGGGGAAAATTTGTCAAGATAAGTGACAATCTCCAAAGGTAATAGAGATCAAGTTCTGCAAAGGTCAAACGACAAGACTTTTGCAAGGTTAGATCTCTGAAGGGAAGATGTCAAGTTAAGGGGCAAATCTCCAAGGTTAACGAGAGATCAAGTTCTCACAGATCAAAAAGATAGATCTATAGCAATGTTAGATCTCCAAAGTGGAAGATTGCGAAGGTAATGGACAAACTTTCAAAGGAGTAGAAGATTGCGAAGGTAAGGGACAAACTTTCAAAGGTAACAAAGATCAAATTCTGCATAAGGAAGTCTACATGAAAGGCTTTGAATTGTAGACATCTTCAATCTCCCCCTCACGTGTAGCGTTACACGTGGGAAGATAATAACAAAGGAAATTCCAATGGGGAAACTTGGAAAGGAAGAAATTGTAATGGTAAGATAAAAGTATCGGAAAACAAATCTGAAAGAAAAATTTGAAAGGGGCTGACCAAGCCTACGGTGCCACTAATGAAGGTCTGATATTACCGAATGGACCGGATTAGAAGATGTAGTCAAAGCATAAGTAGATCCTCCAATCGGCTCGAGCAAATAAAGTCCATTTACCACGACCAATCTCCTTCCCCAGATCCTGAAGTAGCTAGGTAGGAGTTGGTAGGGGTAGTAGAGGAAGCGATGGTCGAGGCGACGGCAGAGAGAAGAGCATAAAGCGCAGAGTAGCAAACTCCCGCAAAAACCAACGCGCAGAGGGTGTGGTGGAAACGCTCGAAAGATTAGCCTTTGTTTTCCGCGGCTCGTTTTGCCAAAATCAGCAGGCTTCCCAGCAGCAACAATTTCCGTATGATATGGTTTGTGACAGTGCTCACACTAATAATCTCCAGCCGGACAGATTTAGTGCGACAAGAAAGCTGATTTCCATAATAGGAGTATGAAGCATGACAATCGACGACCCTCACACCGAACAAGAGCATAAGACGCAGTGTAGGAAAGGAGAATGACAAGACTGCACCGATCGATCGACCCCACGCAAACCGCCAAGAAGTCATATACTGAATCTTATCAATGACTATATGCGCCACATCATCGGATTAGTGGGGTGATAATCCCCATAAGATCCAACTCGCCAAAGAGATCGAACTCAGCATAATAGGGGCCACAGAGTTCCTGGGTAGTCTCAGAAGCTCGAGCTCATAAACCGGATCATCCCAACCGTCCATATGTTTCAGAGAGCCTTCGATTGGGCGCAGGATCAAGAATAGGTAACCCCGGGAATATTTGGATGCATGGAATTCAAAAGGAATGACATAATAAGAGAGTCGTTGATATCCATTTATCTGAAAACACCGGGAGTGGGTGATAGTAGTGCGTAATGTATCCAATAGTCCTCTTCCAGAATAGCGGAAGCAGACGAGACCAGATCAAATAATTGGCCGCAAATCTTACCGAAAGAGAATGAAAAGTGGAAAAATATTCGGATCCAGGGGAGCAGAAGACATCAATAGTTGTCATGTGACAAAATTATCAGGGCCACCAAGTAAGAAATGGAAAATGCAAAGCCAAACAACAAAAGATACCCCCAGAATGACAAATATGTCCTTGAAAAAACGGAATTTGCAAATAAATCTCTAGAACTATACAAATTTACATATAAGTCTCAGTAAAGCAAATTAACAAAATAACTCAAAACTTGAATTCAAAACTTAAATTCAAAAATTGAATTCAAAAACTTGAATGCAAAACTTAAATTCAAAAATTGAATTCAAAAACTTGAATTCAAAACTTAAATTCAAAAATTGAATTCAAAAACTTGAATTCAAAACTTAAATTCAAAAATTGAATCAAAAACTTGAATTCAAAACTAAAAAAAATTGAATCAAAAACTTGAATTCAAAAATCAAATTCAAACCATAAAGATCCGTATGGTCCACAGCAAGGAGAACAGCCCCGACGAAGAACCAATAGCAGAACCCCAACGAAGGTTTAGATGACAACCAAGCGAATCGGGGCTGGATGAAGAATCGACAGAAAAAATTGCGGAGGAAGCCGAAGTTGTTGGAGAAGCGGAAGTGGATTCTCCTCTTCTCCCTCGCGCTATTCATTGAATCGAGACGGAACAGAATCGTCCTTCGTTCAGTGGCGACCAAGATGGACGAAAAAGCCTAGAAGAAGATTGGTGATGGGTTTGAAAAAAATCAGAAGAAGAAGAAGGTAGGGCCCAAATCGAATAGGCCGATGCCATGTTGAAATACAATGTTGGAGAATGGCTATTGATCCAATCTCAAGCCCTTATTATAATAAAATGGAAAGTAGACTATTACAAGGAATAGAAGTTTACATGAATGCAAACTCTAATTTAATTCCTATACAAACTCTTATTAGACTCCTAATAGAATCAAAAAGTGTGGGGGGGGGGGGGGGGGGGGGGAAAAAAAAAAAAAGAAAAAAAAAAAAAAAAAAAGGGAAAAAGGAAAAGAAAAAAAAATTTAAAGGAGAAAAAAAAAGAGGGAAAAAAAAAAAAAAAAAAAAAGGGGGGGGGGGGGGGGTTTCTACATACAAAAAACTGAAGTCCAAGTTGATAGAAGCATCAAGTAATTCAGGACTGGATCAGCTGAGGCACACTAATTAATACTGCATTTGAAAATACAAACATAAATGACAAAAAAATCCTGAAAGAAGAGAGGGAGAATCAGTTCTTACAACTTGAAGTAACAGCATTTTGATAATAGTTCCATGGGACTGGACGTTGAATCATTACACCCTCATCTTTTACAGCAGGCAACAAGCCTGGTGTTGGAATAGAACCAATCTGACTGCCCCCAGTCTTGTCCCATGAAATATGAGCACCACACCAGTACTTTAAGTACCAATGCAAACCAGAAACAATTTCAACCGCTGTAGTGCCTTTAATCCTGAGAAAAAGACAAGTCAAAGAAAATCCGAGGCAAAGATAGAAAAGTTAGTATACACGCTACCAGGAAATAAACACCAATCAGATGTGTCAGCGAACTGTCCTTGACAGATGAATTATCATCTACTAGACTATATTGTCTAGGATTTCCTGACAATTTTGAGGTTGCTGCTCAGGTATGAAAAAGCACAAAATGATCGTCTGATTCTGAATGTTAAGACTAAAGAATTCTTACAAGACCAACTGATGGGCAAAGTGATCATATGGTTCTGAATATTAAGGCTAAGATCTACTGAGACATGTAGTGAAAACTTTAATAATGCTTATGCAGAAAATTAACATGACTGTTGGCAATGGAAAATCCAACTAAAGCATTCTGATAGGCCCCTCATATCTCGTGTGTATTCTCGCAAGCACAAGAAGAGAGCTGGATTTGGTGAATAGCAGTTATGGAAAGAAATCAGATCTGGTCCTGAGAAGGAGGTTGCTGAATAAAGAATGATTTGCAGAATATTTACTACTAAATAAGAGAGATTTGGGGACAGATTTGTCAAGGGGTTAATTTAGAGAATTATCTACTATAAGTATTGGGGACGGTGGTAGGTTAGAGTAGTTTTTGTCGTAAGGAAATACTGGGGTGAGCGCTATTGCTCTCGGGTTGCTGTAGGAATGCCTACGGCTGTGTTATTCTGAGTTTTGGAGTTTATCAGTTAATAAAGTATATTTCTCTCACTATTTCCATTGTTACTGTCAAGTTGTTTTGCTGAATCTGAGGTCCTAACAGATTCACAGTAGACTGGTAGAGAGAATGGAACAACCACATTTCTAGATGAAGTAGGAACTAAATGGGAAAACAGAATCTACCATTTGTAGATCTGGAGAGTTTTATGAGATCCATGTACCATCAGTTGCTTATATAGTCCCAAACTTAACTTGGAAAGAGGAATGCATGGTCAGTAAATTACAAACCCATTTACAAAAAAAAAAAAAAATTACAAACCCAAAAACATTCAGAATACACATAAAAGCAAAAGATATCGAGATGCATTTTTTAAGCTTTCAGTCAAAACTTTGGTCCATAATAACAACATTGAAGAGAAAAGGCAGCATATGTTTTTTCTCAAAACCTGGAAAATGGTAACGTACATTATTTCTGCACCATTTCTGCTTGAGATATTGTAATTGCTTATCCAGAAACAACTATATCCACCGCAAGCATCCTGACATCTCAAAGTAAGATAAAGCTGATAAATCAAGATAGAGACACTTGTAGAGAATCTATGATCTAACAATCAAGCCAAAATGGTAATCAACTAATTTTTGCACACCAACAAGTGGCCAAGAAAAGTAACAGGGTGAAATTGCATGGTAGAACACTTACATTGCAGAATTAGTAGGACCACTGATTTGCAGATTATAGAATACTAACTCATCTACTGCCCTGTGTATTTTGAATCCTCATATTTGACATTTGGGTGCTTAATTGCTGATACTATACTAATCACCTCATGCATTAAATGTATTTTTCTTGGCTATTTCCATTCTCAAAAGGGTTGTCATTGTTATGACTCTGTTGCCTACCAATGGTTTGTGACTGTCGAAGTCACCTTCTTTACAGCACTCCATACTATTCAACTAAGAATCAAACTCTAGCAATTCAGATTTTCCAATCTCCTCTTTTTTTTTTTTGGATGAATAAATAAATGCATTAAAAAATTGAAAGAGCGCACAAACAATTAAGCGAAATTTAAGTGATGCTAAAGCGAACAGACAAAGCAACTATAACATAGCCTAAAGAAAAGGGCCAGACAAAGATCAAAAGAAACTATTTTGCAGATTTTGCAGATTTTGCGGATTTTTTCTTATCCTTCTTTCTCTTGGATGACTTGTGCTCAATCAAGAAGTCGTTGCCGAAAGGGTTGTGCCCTTTAATAGGACGGTTACTCCTGCATCCAGCACGGTCAAGATCTCCTCTTACTCCTACATCGACTCCTCTTCTTGACAGTCTTACTACATCGCCACACCATTACAACTCTATCAGTGCCATCTAAAACCTTCTGTCCCTGCTGGAGTTCTGCTCTCTAATGTTCCACATAGTCTGATTCGGTGTCTGATGCTCTTGGTATTTGAACTTCTTCTACTGACTTGCCAGTCAGACTTAAAAAATGGAACCCAGTGTTGTACACAAAATCCTTGGCTGTAAATATTATAGAAAACTGTGTGTAGATTCTCAATTACCACCTTCTCTACATAATTCTATATTATCCATGGTCTTCTTATGCCATTCCTATGGCTGTGATTCTGATCAACCCGATTCTTCTAATAAGATGACCTGAAAGGGCTATATTTCTCAGGATATCATCTGAACTCCAGACAAATGCATGAACCTCCAAATTGAGCTGCATTTATCATCTTAACCATTGTTAAAACACGTATTCACCATTTGTCATTTTTTAATGTTCTTCATTTTTTTCAACCATCTCAAGTATTCTTTGCTGTTTAAAACCATCTTAACCATTGAACTCAGGTTTCTTTACTGTTCCCTTTTTGCTGACTAATGTCAGCACTAGCCAACCAGCATCGAATAAGGGGCTACATAATGCACAACACTAGTAATCAATGAATTATCATATCGTACATGCCCATCCATCAATTGAATTAGTTTACATATGGTTATTCTAAGATAAAGACAAAGTATAACAAGATCCATACTGAAAATAATGTATTGCGGAAAATAATAGTAGCAACAACAGTCCAGGATAAGTAATAATAAACCCAAACCCAAGCCCCAGTGGGGAAAACTATATTATTTGAATATGACATTTAGAATTTTACAGGTTCATGATTGCAGTCCTCTTTCCCGTATAAGGTAGTCCTCCATTCCTCCATTGTATTCCTAGATTCTCTATTTTCTTAATCATAACCCAGATACTCGATGATGAAAACATTGGTACTGTATGCAAAGTGACATGAAGCATCAAGTAGAAGCGAATAAACATCATACCTTGGAAATGATCTTGAATTCAAAACTAGATACATGGGTAGGAAGAATTCTCCCAACAAGTGCCTTAGCTGCGGCTTCTTGTACAGAAGCAGGTGCTCGTTTACTGTCAAGACGACTCTGCAGGGCCTCTATTGCATCCATCTCCGATGAAACTAGAGGAAGTAGGATGATAAAGAGAAAATACAGAGGTAGCAAACGCGACATGTTTTGATTTCTTCTGAATTGAAGAGTTTAGAACCAGAGGAATCAATGGTTTTGCTTGTAAGCAGGTTGAGTGATTCACAGTAAATGGAAGACCAAAATGGCAACGCAGCAAATTGGCCATATATAACCTTTGCAGGATGAATCACCAGATTGTTGCACAGCCCACGACTGCGAGAACCAGTTGTTTAATATTTTTCCTGAAAAAGTATATAATTGAGTCTTTTTCATCTACCAACCTTCAGTAGAGTATGCTTTTCCCTCTTACCAAAAAACAAAACAGTATAGTATGCTTTCCCTACAGAGTCAAACCTGGATCATTCATTAGGCCATTTAATTACAAATAGAGTTTTTTTTTTTTTTTTTACTCTTTTTAAATTAATACCCTGCGTTGGTTTCCATGTGTCAATCATCTGTCAAACTCAGCACCTTCTTCTTGAATTAACGTGTGCATCATCAATCTTCTTCTCCGTAAGATGAAAGATCTCAATTCGAACACAATGAAGGTCCCTCTGGTCTGCTAGCCTTCAACTATCCCTACCCAGAGAGAAATCTTCGATGATGATGTTCTTAATTTTGTTTCGTTTTCGTCTTTCGGCTCTATGTTAAAAAGAAATAAATTTTTGAATTTTTTTTCCCCCATTTTACTCACTTAACAGGCCTACTCTACTCAAGTGGCCAATATTACGTATTGCCCAATCCAGTGAACTCGAAATATTACCAATTATCGAATGAGCATTTTGCTCATAAGTAAAAGGAACTATAAAATTTATCTTTTATTTTACAAAATCTCACTTGATTTTTCAAATTTACAAAAAAAAAAAATTCCAACCAGGCTTGTAGAGCAAAACAGAACCCTACCCATCACCCGAGCCAGAAAATACAAGTCCAAGTCTACCTTCCGTAGGTATGGTGCTCCGTCAACGATTTTCATTCTAAAGCTTGAAGCTTTCACGAATGGTTGGAATCGCACATCTTATTGTGCCAGTAACCTCGGCAGAATCGGAACCTTAAAAAGATATGGAAATGGGATTAGATCTGAAAACCGTCTATGGGAGAGATACTCAATCATTGCTTGCGGCACTACCATTGCCACTTTAAATGTCGATGATATCAAAAGAACCTGGTAGAGGTATAGAATCTAATCCAAATCTTGCTCCAACTGGAATGCCAAAATAAAGCTAGACGAAGAATGTGAACCAGAGTCCTGGATCAATCGTCCGAATCACATCTTAGTATGTTGACTTGTTCTTCTTCATGGTAAACTTGAGCTGCTTTTTGCAAATTTCTCACTCAAAAACACCTTTTGAAGAAGGGATCGTTTTTTCCCGTCTTCGTGGAATCGATTTTAATGGCAAGGAACAACAATAGATTACAAGTTTGTCAGTTGGATTGGGATCTAGGAAATAATCTAACCTATGATCTGCTAGAGAATGTTCAACCAAATTAGTTTTTGAGTTTAGTATCTTTCGAGAGCCGCTCAACATTGATAGCAATGGCGACAATCACTTTCAAGGGAACCCAAGTTGGAACAAAACCAACTCCAGTGGTGGCACGTTGCCCACAAGGGGAAATGTCCCACACATTTCGACCATTTAATGGCTCATGGATGACCAAAAAGGGCGATCAACAAGTTCGAAGAGGAAGGTGAGTTGAATTATAAAAATTGAATGGAGAGCCGATCTTCAAAATCTGATTATGTTTTGCTCCACAAGACCGAGAGTTTATTTGTAAATTTAAAAAATTAAGTGAAGTTTTGTCAAATAAAAATAAAAAATTTCTTTTTACCCAATGGTAAAATGATCATTTCAATCTCAAAGTTAACATAACAACAAACAACTTGTAATGCTTCAAGTTCACCGGATTAACATTGGCCACTTAGGACCAAGGTTCGACATGTCGACTCATGTCGCCGTGTCGGACCATGGCAAACGCACGGTCGACATGTCGCCAAAAGTCGCTCGACTTTTGGCAAGGGTTCGATAAAAAATCGAACCCTTGTTTCGAAGGGTATTTTAGGTCATTTTGACATGAAATTTGACGTGAAACCTAGTTTGAAGCCAATAAACACATTGGGAGTGTTATTTTGACCTAAAACATCACCTAACCTAAAGTTTATAATTGGCACATGTCCGAGCTATATGCGGGCAAAACTGAAAGTTTGGAAATTTCATATAAATTAATGTAAATATGCAAAGAGAACACAAATACACAAGTAGTAAAGAGATGTACTAAAGTTTACAATTCATTATACAATTATGTTGAGTATGGCTCATGCTTCACATATTGTTGCCGAAGGATACGGGGTCCCGCTCCCCGGTGAGTGGGTGGGGGTCCAGGGAGGCCGCCTCTGCGAGAGTGTGGGGACAACACTCCCGGAGCTTTTAGAGGCCCTATGTCACTTTGGCAAAAAGCGAACAAAAAAATCGGTGAAAAACAAACGAAAGGCTGTTATATATGGCGAATGTAGCGATATATCGCCGATTTTTCGCCAATATATTGACTTGTCGGCAACATATCGCCGACACAAGGGGATATGTCGCCGACATTTGGTATATATCGTGTTCTGCGGGGAGTCGTGTCGCCCCCCAGCGACATGGCGACATATCACCCTACTCAATGAACCATGCTTAGGACCCGACTGAAGTGGAAAAAAGAAAGAAAAAAAAAACCCTAAAATTTTAAATGGGACAAAATTTCAAGGTATCGCTTCAAATTTCAAGTTTCCATTTGAAGTTCTCTTTTCGTTTTTAGTTACAAAAGGCAGTCTCGGGAGTCGGGATGAATTTTGGTAAATTTCAGTTGGACCTCTTGGTATTTGATCAAAATCAGATTCCATCTAAAAAGAATCCCATTTTACGTCTGGCTCCTTGCATAATTCATAAAATACTCCGGAAACGACACTCCGTCAGGTCCTGGGGTTCTACTAGTTTTACAACATTCTCTGACGAAAATATCCTGGGGTTCTCCCTGTCTGCTACTTCTCTTTGTTCCCTCCGCAGGGCCGCCATTACCGTTGGATCATCCACCCACTGCTCATCCATCTTGGCTCCTTCTCGCCAACTCAGCCTTCACATTCTTCTCCTACGAATTTGGACAGACCGAATGGGTATGATAACAGAGATGAAGATGGAAGTATTGACATCAAGATCAAGAACCTGCAATTTGTTGTCCATCGAATCCTACCTGGTTTGTCACCCCTGTGAAAATAGAAATTTTGCCTGGTTGAACAACCAATTTTTGTACTTCCACGTCAATTTCAGATGGATTATTCCTTACCTGGCACTGTTTGTTTATTGAATCGAAAGGATGAAAAAAATAATTTTTTGTTATAAAATCTCAAAGTGTAATTTATTTGGTTCAATAAAATGGAAAACTTGACAGTCAATAAGTTTGTCGCGCGTAGCAAGTTCTCGACCCATCTTCAATGGAACCAGAGAACAGAGTTGTAGTCCTTCTCGGTCGATTGTCTTCGTCGTGCATAGTTCCACCTTTATTTACTTTCAGGCATCGTGGTTCTATTTGCTACCTCTATTTTAGCGAAATGCCTATCTTTAAGAGGATCAAGCATCTTCTCTTACTGCTTTATCCCTTTGGGTCTTCCTTTCTCTGTTTTTAAGTGGTAACTGTGGAAGTTGGAGTTTAAGACATTATTTTCCTAGATCAATTCTGAAACCCTGCAGAGAAAGATAGAATCAAAACCATCGAAGAAGGGGGAGTTAAAGTAATGAATGAATGGAACTAGGAAAACAACTTATGAGTTTTGAGATGAAAAGCTGGAGAAATTACTGTGTTTGAAAGTATCTGGGGAGAATATGCTGGATATCATAGATGATCCCAAACAATGTAGTCGTTTCAAGGTCTGCTCCCGGATACAATCGTTTCATGGATGATCTTCCACCATTTCGTAGGTTTTGGTTTGGGAAGGAAGAGGCCCAGCGTCATGCAAACCCTCCATTAATTGAGGTGGAGACAAAAATGAAGACAAAGAAGGGGAGGAGCCACTGCCACCACCTTGCATTAAGCATTTTCTGGTATGCTTCTGAGACCATGTTGTTCTGATCCAATTTGACTTGGGCATCGTCTCTTTATTCTTAGATTCTTGATTCTTTTTACTCTGTTCAACGATGAACTATGGTTTAGTCAATTGGGGAAGATGATAAGCATATTCTATGATTTCATTTTTTTTTTTTTTTAATTAGTAATCAGGACTTGAATTGTGTCCCTTTTCTGCGTAGTACAGGGGACCACCAGATTCAAGATATGAACTTCTTTTTATACAAAAGAAATTACATCGAACTTCAGAGTATCCAGTTGGAAATTATCATTAAAACTTTGTTTGATCCAAAATTCAACTAAATTTATTTGGTCCAGCTTGGTTAATCTGGCTCAAATTCTGATTACATTTGCATTGACAACTTTTGAGACCTGAGAATTCTCCAATTACAACATACAGTGATTGTCTTCTTTGTCTTTGATTTTCTTACACTATACATTTTGTCTTACTTTTTATTTATTTGATTTGATACATGTGTGATTCCACATGTATCACATTGCATAACAGGACGTGTATAAACAAGTAGAAATTATTGAATAAGACTCAAACTAGGCTGACTAATAAAATTATAATAATAACACAAAATTTAGTAAGGTAACTTGATTACACAGGATTACTTAACATATGGAATAAAAATTGGTTAGATAGGGGATTATTACATATACTTTTTTTTTTTTTTGGGTAATAGGGATTATCACATATACACCCAATTAGTTTTCCAACATATTGAGATTATGCAAAATTGAGCTGCATCATATGGATAAAGTTGAAATTGTACATTAATTGATATATTGGCTCCCAGATGAACCCAATGCCCTCTCTAGGAAACCCACCTCCCTTCTCTAGTAAGCCCAACACCCAGAGTGCTCCCTATGAGCACCCAATGGCTGTGCTGACTAGATCCATACTGGGTATCAGGTATGTGTGCCAGTAAGCATCCAATCAACCAACAGTTGGATGTCCGCCTAGAGGAAGCTGACCATGCATGATGCTGCTGCCCAACACTCACTCTCTACTTGGCTTTTCTCATAGGAGCTCAGCACCCAGAGAGTGCCAGCAAGGCATCCAACAACTGGGGCTGTGCTGCACACATGTCAATGTTTGGCCTGTCAGCCATTGACACGTCTGCAACACAACCTAGTCATGGATGCATTTCTTAAGAGGCTGGGCTCCCTGGAGACAAGCACAATCCACCCCTCAACCCCCTTTCAAACTGGATACAGTTCCCTGTTTTAGTTTCCAACTAGGTACTCAGGAGATAGGTGAGAAGGGACAAAAGAGAATTCACATTAAAGACTTACAATGGAAGAATCATACCACAAACTCAAATCACAATGCACTTTGGCACTATGAAGTACTCAAAAGATAGGTGAGAAGGGAAAAAAGGGAATTCACTGCCAATGCAGGGTTGGTTGAGTGGTAAAGATCCATACTTCTCAGTGGAGAGGTGTTGTTGGGTTTGACCCTTGCGGACGCCATTTCACTTCTAGTATTAAAAAAAGCACCAATACCACACAAAAGAAAATTTCACATTAAAGACTAATAGTGGAAGAATCATAACGCAAACTCAAATTACAATGCACTTCGGCGCTACAACTTATTGATCTCCCTCTCTAGGCATAAAGGGAAAGAGATAGAAGAGCAAAACAGACTGCAATCAAATTTTAAATGTTCAAGTCATTTTACAGATTTATTCAACAGTTCACCGGTCAATCCCTTCGATCTTGTCTTCAACTTCGGAGTATAACTGCCTTAACTTCTCAATGTTATCCTCTGATGTCTCCCAGTACCCACGCCCATTAGCTTCTAAGAAGGTTTGCACCAACTTCCTGAACGAATTTGGATTCGTTTTCATCAATCTGTTGAGCATATCCTCATCTTGAATGAAAGTTGAGTTCGCTTCTTCATAAACCCAGTTGTCAACTTGGCCTGAGGTAGCACTCCAGCCAACCGTGTTTGTGAGTCTCTTCTCAATTTCACGAACTCCCTCATACCCACTAGACATCATACCTTCATACCATCTCGGGTTGAGCAGTTTGGTGCGAGCATCAAGCCTAACGGTCTCTGACAATGTCCGCACTTGAGCATTAGCTGTAGTGGTGTCAGCAATGTATGCTTTAGGCTTCCTACCATCCTTTCTGAGGTTTTGTACCAGGTTGGTTGGGTCTGAGTCAAAGTAATGGCTGACATCAGTGAGTGAGATTTCAGCTGAGTCAAGATTTTGGAATGTAGCATCAGCAGTGCTGAGTGCCATCTCAAACACCTTGCGCTTCTCTGTCATGCCTGCACCAGGGGCATCACAGTCAAAGGCGAATGATTTGCGGCTCAGATACATGTCCTGGAGTTGTTTCTCATCGTTCCATGATGAATTCTCAACAGCAAGATTGATGTTGGACGAGTAGGAGCCTGATGCATTGGAGAATACACGGGTTGCAGCCTCACGCACACCAATGCCGAGGCTTTCTGCTTGTTGACATGCGTGCTTCTTGACATAGTTTTGGTCCTCTGGCTCATCTAGTTCTGCCACCATTTTAACAGCTCGGTCTAGGAGGTTCATCTACAAAATTAAATCAGTTGAGAAACAGCATTAGTGCTACTTGACAGAAAAACCAGAAAACACACACATTTGATCTGATTTAGTATGACCTGAATAGTCAGCTAGGTCATCACCTGATCATAAATACTTAGAAGAGCAAGTTAAAAAGGAGATATAAACTACATGCAGTAACCATAAGGATTGTATATCAACAGTAACAACATGAAGCTGTACCAATTATGCAGTGGACAAGAAAAATAAAGAGGGAAAAACCTGATTGATGAACAGATCTCTGAACACTCCCGAGCAATTGACGACAACATCAATTCTAGGTCGTCCAAGTTCTTCAAGAGGAATTGTCTCCACCTTGTTGACACGGCCAAAGGAATCCGCAATTGGCCTTGCTCCGATCATCCACAAGACTTGAGCTAATGACTCCCCGTAGGTCTTAATGTTATCCGTGCCCCACAACACAAGTGCAACTGTCTCGGGAAATTGTCCCCCATTTTCTGCTTTCTGTCTCTCCAGCAACCTATCCACCACCACCTTTGCACTTTGCATGGCTGCTGCTGTCGGAATAGCCTGTGGATCTAATGCATGAATGTTCTTTCCAGTTGGCAAAACCTTTGGGTTCCTAATAGGATCTCCACCAGGGCCTGGTTCCACATAACTGCCCTTCAGGGCTTGTTTCAAGCTCCCTAGTTCATTATCAGCAACAACCAACTTCAAACACTCACCCAAGAACTCAAACAAGACCCTCAGCTTCTCACGGTTAGCCCTGTAAAATTTTGTATTTGATAAGTACTGCACCCATGGCTCATTCAACCCAAATCCAAGGATTGAACTCAACCTATCAGCCACATCGACTACTTGGCCCTTTTTATTGGTGGTTTTATCCACAAAGGCTGATACTGATCCACGTGATGCCTCTGTAATCTGACGTAGCAGCTCCACATCCCTCAAGATGCCCTTGTCACTTCCCCGATAGATATCCTCAATGTTCCTTCCAACTGTCTCAGCCAATATTGATGGAAGAGAATTTATCCCCTCTTCAGGGCGGTCAAGTGCTGCTATATTGACAAGTGTTGCAACTGCTTCCATGGCCGAAGGTGGCTCTCCAATGACATGGAGACCACAAGGCAAGAGCCGCGACTCTATCTCCATGATCTTGGAGTAAACCTTTCCAACTACAAGGTCCCGCTCTTTGGCTGAAAGTTCCTCCCCTTCTTCAGGAAGGTTGACATCCTTGTCAAGGTTGCATTGCTTAGCAGTGCTGATGATGGAGCTCACAATTTGAGGCCCACGACCACTGTCTTTTAGAGATTGGTAAGACGAGATTAGCTCACCAAGCTGTTTGAGGCCCTTGTAAAGTCCAGCATTCTCTGCAGGAGGTGTCAGATAGCTAATGGTGTTGGCATAGCTGCGACGCTTGGCTATGGTAGCTTCTGAAGGATTGTTTGCAGCATAGTAGTAGACATTGGGGATGTTACCAATAAGACTGTCAGGATAGCAAACATCACTCATCCCAACCTGTTTCCCTGGCATGAACTCGAGAGAACCATGAGTTCCGAAGTGGAGAACAGCATCAGCCTTGAAAATCTTCTCAACAAAGGAATAGTATGCAGCGAATCCATGGTGTGGACTGGCTGATTTGGAGAACAGCAGTCGCATTGGGTCACCTTCATATCCAAATGTGGGTTGCACTCCAATAAACACATTACCATACTGTTTCCCGTACACCAAAAGACTCTCACCATCAGAGTTTAGATTGCCCGGTGGTTTTCCCCAGTTCTCTTCTAGTGCAGTGGCATAAGGAGTGAGATTCTGGTACTCCCTAACACCCATCTTGTATGCAATATTGAGGTTTGGACTGCTGAATTGTGCTTCCTTATCATGAATAACATCTTCAATCATATCTTCGGCTTTCTCAGGTAAGCCCTCAACTCTGTATCCATCCCTTTGAAGTTCCTTTAAGACAGAGTAGATGGAGGAGAATACATTGAGGTAGGCAGCAGTTCCAACATTGCCCTTGTCTGGAGGAAAGCTGAACACGGTAATAGCAAGCTTTTTCTCTGCCTGCAATCAGGCAGAACCAGAGTTTAAATAATCATGAGCAGATCTCTGGTTAGCTTTCTGCCTTACACATGATGCCTTGAATAAATTAATAAATTGTTTTATCTCATAAGCGTTTAATAGGAAACATTATCTTGAAAACATAACCATCATGCACTGAACACAACAATAACGTCAATTCAAGGTGTTGCTTCTTGATTACAAAGTCCATAGCTAGAATTGAAATTAAAGCAACTCAAAAATGCAGTCAAGAATCAGTTGAATTACAAAAATCACCCAAAATAAATAAATAGATTGACACATTAGTGATTATAACTTGAGGCAATTGATAAGTAATATATCATATCTAATTATAGGTATAACTCAAAATGGAGAACCATAAAAGAACTATACAGTATTCCCATCCACCTCATTTTCATACAAAACATGTTTCTGAATATGTCAGTTTTCACCAATAGTACTTAAATAGGACAGCCCTTCACAGGTTTTCTAGACATGTGCAAAGTTTGTGCAAGAAAAATGAATTAACAATGACTAGTGTAGAGTTACTAAATGCAAGCAGGTAAATTACCTTGGATTTTCTTTTCAGTTCAGCCCATCTGATTGCCCTGGTGCAGAGCTGCTCCACCCTCTTATGTAGAGCATGTGCCTTTCCTGCAAACAAATAAATTGATCAGAACCCAAGAACCATCTAACAGGAAAACAATCTTACCTAGGGATTCACTTTTAGTCAATCAACTCAAGGAACATAGGGAATTATACAAACAGAAGACAAGCAAGTCCAATTGGAAAAAGCAGAGCACCAAAGGAACAGATTGCAACAACAGAAGCAGAAAGCTGAGAAGTGCTAGGAGTGTCCAAAAAATAGCAGCAATGAAAGAAACCAACAAAACAATTGGATTGCCATGGAGATATCATACTGTGAAATGAATATTAAGAGGGGGGGGGGGGGAGGGATTAACTACACCTCACCAGTTCTAGGGTCACGGCCAGCAAAAACAATGGGCTCCATGCCACCGTCCAGCTCAGGAAGAGCAACCTGCAAAGCCACCTGAATTGGATGCAGTCCCAAGGTACTGTATAGCCATTCTTCTGTTGTCTGGAACACCAAAGGCAAGGCAACGATGTATGGCACATCAAGCTTCATTAATGCCTCAACAGCTCTCGGATGATCTTGCCTTGCAGGACCTCCAACAAGAGCAAAACCCGTCAATGACACAACAGAATGTACAAAAGGCTTCTTAGTGATTGGATCAATCAAAAACCTCTCAATTGGGCCTGAGAAATCAAGTCCGCCAGAAAAGATGGGTATCACCTTAGCTCCATTTGCCTCAAGCTCCATGATGACAGCAACATAGTGGCTCTCATCCCCAGTAACAATATGACTTCTCTGCAAAATCAGCCCAACTACAGGACCATTTGGGTCCTTCAACTTTGCATTGGCATCCTTTCTTGTCCCGTACCAGTTCAAATACTCCTTCACATCATCATACATACAAGGGGCCAAAGGGTGCCATATTCCAGTGTCCAAAAACAAAACTGGATCTGAATACTCAATCTTGGTCCCTTTCAGGGCCGGCACATAGGACCCAGATATCATTTTCAAGAAATTTTGCAAATTTTCTGGTGAGCCACCAAGCCAGAATTGCAAACTAAGTATATACAACCGAGCATCTTGAGCTTTATCACTTGGTAAGTACTTAAGAACCTTAGGCAAAGTCCTTACTAGCTTTAACATGCTCTCTGCAAATCCTGCAGATTGCTTCTTCCTCTTGAAGAGCTGGAAAAAAGGGCTCTTCGATTGCCCAAGCTGCGACATGCTAAAAGAACCCAACTTGTTTAGTCGCATGACCTCAGGCATTGAAGGGAATACCAACACTGCGTCAAGTCTATCTCTCTCCTTCTCAACTGCTGTCTTAACCTTCTGTGCTAGCTCTTCAACAAAAATAAGAGAACCTATAAAGATGTTAGCATCTTCAAGATCTTTACAGAATGTTTGGTAAGTGGATTCGTCACGTAGCTCTTCAACCAAGTAACCAACAACTTCAAAGGAAGCATACCTCTCATTTTTGTTTAGATTCCTTACAGCAGCCGAGACAGAAGATTGGTACTGAGCTTCAAGTACCACATAGACAATTTTAACTCTGGGTAACCCCAGGTTATTGTCGGGAAGAATTCTACGTACCTCTTGTGTGGTTTGGGTGAACAACCCATTACCAATTGCAGTACATCTGAGCCCAAACCCAGCTCTTCTACTGCTTTGATTGAGCTTCTTGGGTAGGAATGAGTGGAGAAAGAAATGCTTTTGAGATAGAGATGACAAGTGTTCTACCTTTGAAGTGGGTATGGCTGTAAATGGTGAAGACACCAGATACGCCATTAGCTAAAATCTCACACACCCACCGCAGGGAAAGAGATAGAGATACAGGTAATAGAGAATATTCTCTGTTTTCTTCTCTCTGTTCTGAGGTCTGATCTCTCTTCTTCTTCTTCTTCTTGCTGAGTGGAAGGGCTGTGAGTTTATGTACATTGAGTGGAGGCAATTGAAGGTACTGAAGGTGAACGGTGGTTTTTTTCAGTTGGTGGTGTAGTGAAGGACACGTGGCTAAACTGGTGGGTCGAGAAGAATTTCTGATTCACGTTTTTTTGAGATTGAATTTATTTATTTTATGTCAAGTCTCCGAACAGAGAGTATATTTCTTTATCCTTTGGAACCATTAGAGATGAAATTTCCTGATTTCTCATTGGCTCATTTGGATTCCTCTTATTGCAGGTGATCCAGCTAACTTTATGCAAAATATCCCTACCCTACAGGACACCTTTTTCGTCATATAAGATTTCATAAAAGATTCATCTTTTGTGTTTGTGATGTAGAGAGAGAGTGTGTTGAAAGAAATTGATATTTTTGTTTCCTTTCGTCTTCTAGTCTCTCCGGGTACAACACTCGATGTGTCCCAGTTTTAACCCACCATTGTATCTTTTTTCTCTTATCCCGCAGGATTAGATTTCGCATGATCTTGAGAGATAATTAGAAGGCATTCAGATAGACAATATCCACTCACTATCTAAATTTTACAAGCCAAGCTGCCATTTAGAAGAAGAAAAAATATATATGAAAGAAAAGAAATCAAGGTTCCATCCAAATGATGCTAACATCTGTCATAATAGTTTCTCCACGTATGTGGAGTCTTGAATGATTATCATAGGATTGTTAGGATCAATCAAGGCCAACCCAACTCAATACGGACCAATCAAACGTAATCAAAGTGGAGGTGAGCTTTGATTAAGCTAGGCGGTCCTAAGTTTGCGTTCCACGTTTTTGTTTTTCTTTTTCTTTTTACCAAGTTCATTGTAACAGGTGTCCATAAGTCTTTGGATATGGGGTTGGGGTGGAGGAGGGGGAGTATAGAGGAGATGAAAGATCGAACCACAGACCTCCTGGGATTTTAGGCTTCTAACAAGAGGCTGCATCCCAATGTGCTAGAAGAGCAACCACCTTTAAGTTGAAATGGTAAGTATTGTATTAAGATGACTATCATAAGTACATACATCCATGCATTATTCTCCAAGAAAAAAAAAAATACATGGGATTAATTGCTGAAACTACTTATATAATTGCTTTCTCCAATGTTAATGCTCTAAATAATTTTTACATGAATCAATAGTAATGCTATCCGGCAGCAGATGACCGGACACGAAATTAACCCGGGGAAGTCGAACGGACACCTAACGGCGGGGGGGGCGAGTCAAAAAGTCTTCACCAAATCCGCGTCAAATAATTTTGGTTCCTTCTTCCACCCAAACACCAATTTTAATTCAGTTGTCTGTTTCAAATCTTGATTTGAATCTCGGACTCTGCCCGCCCTAAATGAACGGAAAAAATTGAGAATGTTGATTGGTGGTTTATGGGATTAGGAACAATAGGCAAAGATGTCCCCTTCCATTTTAAGTTGTTCTGCACATAGTACTTTGAAGGGTGATTCATGCAATGTTATCATAGAACTATAGAAGAGGTCCATACGACTATCAAAAACAATACACATAGAAATGGATACCATAAGGTGATTAATTGCTAACCTTGAATTATTTTGATTCTTACTATACTATGCTGGACTAATATGTGTAACATTGTGTAGAGATATTCTTACTATACTATACTACACTATCGAATCATTAGGTATGGATCATCAAATGCTATGATACTACGTAAATAGTGAAGAAAGGGGATCAAATTTCAAAGCCTTTCCTTGGGTAGGATTAATCTAAAAGAGAAGCAAAGAAAAATCGAGAATTGGTTAAATTTGTGAAGAAGCAATAGTCAAATATTTAAAAAAGGGGATGAAAGCACGCAAATCCTCTCTACCCAATTGTCTGTCCTCCAATATCTCCTCTCTCACATGTCTGTTTCATTAATAGGATCAAAATAGTGCCATGAAAAAGTGATGTTGAATTTAGGCAATGCATGGTTGCTTGATTAGTAAAACTAACACCTCATAGCAAAGAGGTTGTGGTTTTGACCCTTGCTTCCCACCCCCTATGTATAAAAAGCTCCATTATATAAATAAATAAATAAATAAAAGAAGGTAATGTTGGGTGGACAAAATGTGAGTTTGGATCCTCTCTTTAGAGGATTTCTCTCAACGTCCTTTCGTTAAACACTTATTGAGAGATAACCTCCAAGAAAGGAAACCAAATACATAAAAACAAAGATTCATAAGATACTTAAATGTTTAACTTATGCAGTTTGAAAAGAGCATATTTGAGTTGGTAACACTAGTTGAAGATAGAAACATGGTTTCTACTAATCAATTTATTGAAAAAACAATTACTCCCTGGTGCAATGGGTGAGTTGTGCTCCTAAAGCCCATGCTCACTAGTAGATCTCGAATTTGAACATCTTACTTTTCACCACCTTTCTCCACCCCCTACACCCCATCATTGCATGCACTATGAGTTTACGACCTCATCTTGGATCCAGATCCTCTCCACCTTGGTGGACGGTCCCCCCATGCCCCTACCCTCACGATGGATCTAACACAATCCTGCTCATAATACACAAGCAAGCTGAATGGCGACATATAGCTAAATTCACAATATGGCAATTAGCCATAGGCGGCATTTAGCCAAATCTTTGATCTACAATGGTTTTTGCCTAAATTTTGATTTATGGTGGCATTTAGCCTAAATCTTAGGTGGCATTTGTCACAAACGGTTTTGCCATAGATGGTTATGCCACAAGCAGTTCTACCACAAACGACTTAGCTATGGGCGGTTTTGCTACAGGCGATTTTGCCAAGAGGCGGTTTTTGTCATGGGCGATTTTTCCAAAGTCAGATATTAACCTTAGATCGATCATGGTGGTTTGCTAAATTATATTTAATATCTGATTATTCTACCCGTGAGTTAATTTAAGGTATATTGATTATTGATCAAAAAAGGACCTTCAAGAGAGAATGTTTTTATGATCACATAAGGTTTTACATTTTTTTATCTCTTGTATGCATCCCAAGGGTTCATATCAAAGAATTGTTAATGTCTGTAATTGCAGATAGTTGTGTTATGTATATTGAGGAAAGTCTTGTACCATCGTTCACATTAATTATTAGTTGGTTGAATCCATATTTCTAAGTGGTGTAGGATTATGGGAGTTATTGCCAAATACATACGTAGGTAGCCGTGTTAGTATAGTCCAAGTGGGAGATTATTGGGTTTTAGGTTTAATTAACACCAATCCCTTCTTAGGCCCATATTCATGGCTCATATTCAATTTAACACCAATCCCTTACTTATGAATTAATTTTTGATATTTAGTTTATATGTTTGAAGATCTTTTCTCTTTTATTTCTAACATTTTTGCAAATTTTAGTTTGTTAGCTGCAATGAATGAGCATTTCTATGGTTTGTTATTGCTCTTGAAGTTACTAATTTTGGTCACCATAGGTTTAATTGTTAACATGTTGAACAACACTTTCTATGTCGAAATTTATGTCAACAGAAATGTCAAGTTTTTTTTTTTTTTTTGTAATAAAGCAAATTTTATGAGCAAATCAGTCCTTAGTAATACATAATGGAGGTGGGTTGGCACTAATAATTAAGTTTTGTCCAGCTTTAGAGACTATACTATCTACTATGTTAAAGTGCTTTAAGAGGGTAGGGGATTTAAAGTTATACAATGATGCATGTTGGCATTTAGTTAGAATGTCTATCAAAGTTGTTGTTAAGTGTAGTGGCCATGCTTCTTTTTTTGGTTTTGGTAGAAGTTTGAGAACTTCAGGGATGTTGCATCAGATTTATTTGATCGATATCTTTGGTGTTGTTGTATACTTCAACTCTTCTTGAATTGCCACTATTGTTGCTTCCATCTTGTTGAGATTTTGATCCGTTCTTGCTTTAATGTTGTTTGTTCTTCCTTATTTAGCAATCCCCACACTTCCCCCTATACTAGCAAGCCAACATCAAATACCCTTGCACCCAAACATGGATATGAGTTTGATGAATATTTGTCAATTGATACATCATGAGTTTGAGTTTCATTTATGTTTTCCTTATTTTTCTCAAGGGTGGAAATGTTATCCTGAGTTTTATTTGTTACTTGTAGCCAGTATTGGACCTTTTCAAAGAGTTAGTGGGGGTTTGGTTTGTGATTTGTGAAGATTATACAGTTTCTTTATTTCCACAAAAATAACAAGTGATAATTAGACCGAGAAAAACCATTGTTTTGCTTCTATGTCCAATTGAAGGTTAAGGAGGAAGTCATTGCACATATGGAGTATAGAGTCATGTGCAATGTACTCCATTCTTAACCCTATTGGTCCTACTGCCCAAATTTTCTTAGTTCATTCGCATGAAATGAAGATGTGTCATAATGTCTCTGTCTTGTCTCTGCAAAATTCACAAAAGTGACTTCGATTCAGCTAACCGAACTTCTGCCTCTACATCTCCTTCCACTGGGATAGAGTAGACTTAACTGGTAACCCTGCATTTAGAAGACGCCAAAAGAAATATTTAAATTTGAGGTGCAAGGGTAGTTTCCAAAAGAATTTCCAATAGAAATGTCAAGTTGATAGTATTTTAATGATCCAACATGGGAGTAACCATTGTTGTTTTAGAATTTATGATAGAATGTTCCTTGAGTAATCACTTTACCTGAGGGGTACATCAGAAGTTTAGAAATTAGTAAGGCATCATTTTTATAACAACTTTGAGTTTATTTATTTGATATTTTGACTTGTTTATAAGGAGATTCAAAGGGTGATTTTCTTTCACCTAATTGTTGATATTTGTCATCATTGTGTAATAGGTGTTTAATGCAAACATAAGTACTAATTTTTTGTTATTATAAATTGTGTGCTAGAGCTTCCATATCATTAGTTTTCATCATGTTGGGTGTTGTTGATTACCTTTTAAAGTAAATTATTATGCCTATTCTAATACCTTAAAAATGGAGCCGTTTTTGCTGAAGTGAATTGATATGTTTGATTTCAATGAATTAGGAACAGAGATAATGATATGGTCAATCGGGGCAGAGTCAGGGATAGGGCCAATCAGGACCAGCCAGGGTCAGGGCCAACCTGTCCTAATCCAGTTTAATTAAGGACATGCTTGGCTTTGTAGGGCTTAGGGTTAAGAACAATAATCCTTGACTTTGAATTAGGATTAGGGCATGAATGAGCTAGATTAGATTATCTAGGACTGGGCTTGGAATTGCAAAAACCCGGTCCAGCCCGGCTCTGTTGCGGGCCGGGTATTCGACTTCTCAAACGAAGCTTGAGCACATTTCACTAAAACAAAGCGTGAACCCAGTCGCCGTCGTCGAGAAAGGGATTCCTCTTCTTCGTCTTCTCTGTCTCCGGTGATTCAATCCGTTCAAATAATTTTGTTGCAGCCGTTCATCTTATTCATCTCAGCATCTCCTGCTGTTGGGATCGCCAGAAGCTGAGCCGTGAAGGTGAGTGAAATAATCGGATTTTCTTATTTTGATTCTTCTATGTTCATAAAGTGTTCATCTTCCCCCTAAATTTATGAGATGGGTGCTTCTTCTTCTTCTTCTTCTCTATATCTATATCTATTTTAATTAAATGAATCCTCATTATTGAAAACGTCAATCTCGTTTTTGAGTGCAATAATAACAGAGAACAAGCAAAAGCCTCTGCTTGTATAAGGTTATCAGTTCTGTTTCTCAGTGAAGCTTCCTTTTAGTCCATAACCAAATACACGCTGTTACAACTTCTTCTAGTTATCTGTGGAATCTAATTGTTCGTTGTAGTTTGTAATGTCCGGGTTAAAGTGACAAACCATCTTCTATTGAAAAAGTGTATGATAAATGATGCCATTTACCCTTTGGACGGATTGTTCATGTCTTCAAATTAGATACGTGGTGAACAGACAGAATTACTTATTTTTCCATTTTCTTGATCTTCAATTGTGATGCTAATGAGATTTTTCTGTTTATTTCAATGTGGATAACAAATAACAGCCACTTCTTATGGCTGAGGTCATCTTTATGTTGAAAAAGAAGAAGAACCAAAAACCGAAAAAGGGGAAATGGAAAACGTAGTAATGAAACTACTTATTTCTTCTTTGAATCCTACTTGCTGTCCTTGCAAAAGCAATTTCTCTCCTTCATCTTCCCCATCTCCATTGACTAAGTCCTCCTTATTTGTCTTGGTTGCAGTTCATCTCTTCTCCATCTTCTTTGCCTCGCATCTCCTGGTGGTTGGATTGTGAGAAGCAGAGCAGTTAACTGATGGTTAGTTAAATAAACTCAGAGTTACAGGAGTATTTAGTTGTCATCCTTCATGGCTTCATAGTGAAGCAAATGTGAAAATTCAGGCTTGTAGTGAAATTAGTATCTTGTTTAGTTACTATGTTCTTCTCAGCTTACTATTTGATTTGATCCGTAAGTACCAAAACTGCCAGAGTTTGTATTCCTGCTGATTGATGGTTCTCATTTTGGTTGGGGAGACAATGATTCAGGGTATCTGGAATCAGAATCTTTGTTTTTTTTAATCTTCAAGTAGAATTTCAATACTCATAGGGCCCACTACATTTCCAGCAATAGGTGCCGATATAATAGTAAATTGAGGAAAGATGAGGTCTTTCTTGAAATTTGTCACCTTGGAGCCAATGGAAAGCACCCCAATGTTCCCAATATTTAGTGCATAATCCTACTCAATGGAACTGTAAGTTGCTGAACTCTTATAGTTTTGCATTTCATTCATATAGTTACATGATTTGTAAAGAGAAAATGAACATTCCAGCCATTAGCAATCTCTTAAATTTACTAAAAACTTTTGGTTTACTTATCGGCTGCCAAAACCATCTTGTCATGCTCATGGATTGTACCAGAAATTAGCAAACCCAATCCTAATCCAGGGAAAACAGATGTATTGTTTGACTGAAAACAACCATTACGAAGATAAAGGTGTGGATTTCCATCTATCAGGAAGCCAAAAATTATAAGAAATGAAGAATGTTAGTGTAATGAGTATGGTTGACAGAAGGGTAATTTGTCAAGTGAATATTTGGATAGGAATGCCATTTTTATGAAGTGGGTCGATGGTTAGAGAATATTAGGGTGAGAATTTTCCCCAAGATAGTTGCACTCTTGAACTCTTAACCATGAATTGTTGGTCGTTAGTCCTTGCTGGAAGCCTCAAGTTGTGAGCATGACTGGTAAAATAGTATCTTTGCTTCAGTCTTCCAGAGAATGTCAATTGTGACATTCAACTTATAGGTGGTTTAATCAGTGACAACTTTCTGAACTTGGTAAAGTTTCTTTTACTGTTTGGGGCTTCAATTTAGAAGCAATTGGCTTTAAAGATTTGACAACTTTCCTTTTTTGATATGAGATTCCTCTTCCCATTCCTTTTCTGGTTGTGGAGAGTATATGCCTTTGCCTTCTATAGGTGTGGATTGATAGGGCAGTGATGGATTTCACCAGATCAGTTGCCAAGATTCAAACCGAGTGGCTATTAATGGGAAAATGCCATTCTCCCTGCATGATGTTTTGGGTCTGGAATTTGTCTCACCGGGTATATGAGAATGCTTTCTAGGAGCTAATTTTGCAGTTTGGTGAGCTTGATGGACTAGCTTTTCAACCAGGTAGCTTCAACATATCAGCACAGTCTTCTTCTCCATTTCTGCTTGCATCCATCTCACTTGCCTGCATTGTTGTCTGATCCAAGCTTCTTGTACTATTAGGGCAGAGGTGCACTTTTTTCTTTGCTGCCCCCACCATCAGTTATTTTCTATCCCTCCTCCTCCTCCTCCTCCTCCTCCTCCTCTTCCCCTTGTGCTTGAATTTTTGTTTGATCCAAGCTTCCTGTACTCTTGAGGTGGAGAGGGGCACCCTCTTAATAGCTTGCCCCTCTCTGTCTATCTATTTTATCAAGTGATTTCACATCCAGCAACAGGAGCCAGGTAGTGTTATTACCTTATTGGTTGATCATTCTTGTCACTGCTATAGTCAGATCGAGGTTGCTTTTCGATTCTCTTCTTTGTCACACCAGCCAATGGCTGGACAATGCCACCAGCCGAGAAATTGCTGTCAGGCTTAGTTGGTCAGTTTTGCTGTGGGTCTGTATGCTGATATGCATAATACAAAAATGAAAAGAGAAGCAGATTGGGGAACTTTCATATATCTGTATCCTGTGCTCTGATCTGATCATTCAGAACTAAGATCTCTGGCATCTTCCCCACCCAATCTTATTGTGGTGTGTCATCCTGCCTTAGCTTTGTTATCTGCTGCCTTCAGACTTCAAGGATAAATTGGTCATAAAAGTATTCAAAATCTGTCACAATTAGCAACTAATTCCAAGTTAATGGTGTGCCTGTTTTTGTTAACTTTGTGGAACCTGAGGGGGTGCAGCTGCAATTTTGAAAACCTGACTTTCCAAATCTGTCTTTCGATAAACCTCAGAGGATCCAGTTGAAGAAAAACTTTTTCTTTTAATTTAATGGACTGACTATAAGATGAGGATCAAAATGACCCATAAGAATAGATAGTTATAGATAGCTACTACCAATATTCTAAAGACTTTTTTGGATTAAAATCGTTATCATTTAGGTGGGTGTTTGTGTCTGTTATGGATTTTCATCAATCATTTATCAAAACTTGTGTTGGTTGTATGTATGATTGATCCTTTGATTCCCCTCCGGACTCGACTTAAATGTTTTTTTCTGGAAGTCTGATTTCTCATTGATCCGAAATGGAGTCTTAGACACTTGCAAATTGAAATTGGAACAAGGAGAAGTTTCTAAACTCATTATACTTAAAAACCAGACTTGAATTCATGGGAATTTATATCATTCTAGTCAATTACTTTTGTTTGGATTCCCTGATTATTCTCGTTCTCCACTTGCTCTTTGAATCACATTTTCTTAATTATGTTTCATTTTTGCGTTTCCTTATATATGTGAAGATGTGATATTGTATTTCACAATTCTTCTTTTCAGCATCCTTGATTGTAATCTCAACACTGTCGACTTTTGTTAAACTTTCCTGCCATCTTTTTGGGACTGTTCACAGTATTGAGGGAGACCGTGATTCACTCATTTTGACCATATTTTTTTGGGGCTAAACATGAGTATTGTAGATTAAATTCACCAACAGCTCAGAATTTCCTCTTCTTGAATTTTATTCTATGATGACTTTCCTTTTTCTTCACGTCCAATCTTATTTCATCTAACAAAACCTGTTCTGCACTTATTGTACCACTGGATGATGTTATAAATTGATTCTCTTTCATGCATTGCTTTAACTTAACGATTGTCATATGAAGGCCTTATTATGTTTGCCTGTTCTCCCTCAGGTGGTCACTGATTGGACTTGGGAAGGTGAGGATGGTACGAGTTGTTCTCAAATAGAATAAAATCAATGGAGCCTTAGTTTTTAATTCATTATTTACAAAGAAAAAGATGTCCCTACGGAGGCCACCACTCCCGAGACTCCTACTCAACAATGTTTCCTGTATGCGGAATGCCCAAATGGTCCTCAAAAACATCAATGTCTCTGTCCATGATGGCTCAGCCCTTGTCCTGACTGGCGCAAATGGAGCTGGCAAATCCACATTCCTTCGCATGCTTGCAGGCTTCTCAAAGCCCTCAGCGGGTGAAATCCTTTGGGATGGCCATGATATCACTGATTCAGGTGTGTTCCAACAGTACAAGCTCCAGCTCAACTGGTTGTCCCTCAAGGATGCCATCAAAGAAAAGCTCACTGTACTCGAAAATGTCCAATGGTTTGAAGTCCTTGAAGGTAAGTCTGGCAAGGCCTTGCCTGCTTTAGAGCTCATGGGTCTTGGTAGGCTTGCCAAAGAGAGATCAAAGATGCTTTCAATGGGACAGCGTAAGCGGCTACAGCTTGCAAGGCTGCTTGCAATCGATCGACCCATTTGGTTGCTGGATGAGCCTTCTGTGGCGTTAGATACCGATGGTGTGAAGATGCTTGAGTACATCATTGCCGAGCATCGAAAGAAGGGAGGTATTGTGTTCGTGGCGACCCATTTGCCGATAGAGATTGAAGATGCGATGGTTTTGAGGTTGCCTCAGAGATTCCCACGACGGAAAACAATGGTTGATCTGCTCGATTGAGAAGAGATCGGTCGTTGCAGTTGCTGAGTCAAGACTGGGGCACTGGGTTGGGCTGTCTGAGTGGTAATTTTGTACTTAGAATAATTTTGGGGTTCATTTTTATAAAATATTATTTTGGGATTTCATCCCTGTAGAAATGTGGCTTATTTATAACATTTTCCTTCTTGTTTTGTGTTCTTTTACTAGTGTTGTTTACAGTTAGTTAACTTTCTGTTTGGTGTGCATTCTCAGAATTTATTTCGTAGATCCATGGCCACCATAATGTACTTGAAAAGATGCAGACCAAACATAATCTCTCAAATTTTTTGGGGGTTTGCTCTAAAAATGAACTTTTTGGGGGTGAAGCGGTCACCTTGTTTACAATCTAATACTCTAAATAGATTCAAAAGTTATATTCAAAAGTTGCAGCAGTCTGATTGACCTGTTAGTTGAGAGTTTATACAACCAATAATGATCTTTCGTTATAAATAGTCTTGCAAATCAATATGTTTTATGCTTGTTACAAACAAAAAATAATTTTTTACATTAGCCTTCTCTAATTCCGTTGGAAATATGGCGTACCCTTCTCAGAATCAAAACCTTACAATCCCCTTCCACCATTATAATTTGTGTTTTGAAAATTTTCAATGCCACCTCTTGTTTTACTTGCTAAAATTAATAGAGCAAATTGCATTGATACTTGAAAATGTAGGTCTTAAAGTACTGACATCCCACTTTATATTTGAAAAACAAACACAACCCAAAATTCAATTTTCACTTGACACATTAGTGCAATTTGTCACTAAAAACTGTTAAATCATGTTTATTTTCTTTCAATTTCAAAAATATTTCCATCTAAATATTAAGTAAAAAAATAAAAATAAAAAGTGATTTAACGGTCTTCAACGACAACTTGGTCTATTGTGTCTAGGGAAAATCCAATTTTGGGGTGTGCATTTTTCAAGCATAAAGTGGGGTTTCAGTGCTTTAAGGCCTCCATTTTGGAGTGTTAATGTAATTTGCTCAAATTAATACTATCCCTTAAGTTGTCAATATATCAATTCAACCTACTATAAGGTTGAAATATATTAATAACACCCTTTACCATTAGGAAATGACAATTGAATGCTCATGTAAGTAAGTTAAACTTTATTTACCAAAAAAAAAAAACCTAAACTTTTCCAAAAGATAAGAATTGAATGGAAAACCATATGCTTAACTTGTTTTTTCATATTTCTTTATCGTTTGTGACTTCTTTCTCTTCCAATAATTTTGAGAATATTAGTTTTTCCTTTTTTAATAAACTTGGGAATATTGGTTCATGGATAGTGTTTTTAAACTTAAGATATTGAGCTAATATTTAAATGGATAGAAAAAAACTATAGAAAAAAAACTATCTAAGATTAATGGTGTTAGTAACATGGGGTATAACTGATAATTTGAATAATTCAAGGGATGACATTAAGGGATGACATTAATATTAAAAAGTAGCCTTGGGTGGCATCCTTTATAGTTTTTTTCCCCTTTTAAACCGTTCCACCTTTCATACGTGTGTTAACTTTAGAAGTGATTTACGTTTTCATCCTCAATAAACCCATTTAGAGAACCTAACACGATTGTATGAAATCAGCCCTCTACCCTAAAACCTATTCATTCACCCTTCCCTCACACAACAGGTGTCAACTCGTTGCCAGAATACCATACAAGAGAGAGATCGATTTCAATTAGCTTCTCTTCGTCCACTTGCAAACTAATTCTTTCCCATCTCCTTGCTGAGAACTCAAAATTTTTTCTTTACCCCTCAAAAGGGAAAAACCTCAATTTTTTTCCTAGTATAATAAAAATAAAATAAAAAATAAAAAATAAAAAACAAAACAGGCTAATACTGAGTTTAAATTTACAAAACTAACTTAGACACTTTTACTGCTAAAACTAACCACACCGAAAGGGTGAAATCACTATTTTATCCAAAGAGAAAAATATCACTATTCCCATGTTGGTATGATCAATTTAAAGAGTAAAAATGTCCAAAAGTAGGGTTGTCAACGGTTCGGGTTGGGTCGGTTTCAAGCTTGACCTAAGGGTTTCGGGCCGGTGCAATTCGGATTCAGGCTAACTAATGGTTTAGGTTAAGGTTTACTAGCGGTATATTTTTTAGTATATTGTTGATGTGTGAAATTTATCAAAAGCATGTGAATACATATAAATATTAAGTTCTCTCCAAGTCTCTTGTCTTGGGTGTTCAAAACAAAAATATTTCTTACAAAGAAGTAAAAATTATAGAACTAATATATAAAAGAAAGTTGGCATCTTGATGAATTTTAGTGGGTTGTCTTTGCTTATTCTCCTCTCCCTTCTTGACACTTGTAAAAATGGATCAAAATAAAACATTAAAAGATTTTCAAATGATAATATACTTGCTAAATATTTACTAATTCCATATTCTTAATGACAAAGCTTTGACAGGCTTGTTGTTTGTATATTCCAAAGCAAAACAATTAAGGAAAACAAATGGATACTTGGAGGTTTTCCTATCTTTTACATTTAAATTTATTTTATTTTATTTATTTTTAATTGGCTGATTAGAGTTTGGGCTAGCCACACATGGGCTGGCTAGGACCAGCCCGAACTAGTGCAGGCTGAGGTTGTTTAGCCCAAACACAATCCATTAAGCTTTGGTTCGGGCCTGTTCGGGCTATAATGGGTCAGTTCGGTCAGGTTTTAATGGTTCAAGTTAGGTTTTGACACCCTTATCCAAAGGGATGAAAACTTATTATTGTGATAACTTGTTGTAAACTCAAATTTAATTTTAGCTACTCTTATTAGTTGAAACATTGAATGATCACATTTATAAAGAAAACCTAAAAACTATTGATATTTCACATAGAAAAAGAAGACTATGGGAGAAATTTCAAACATTTGAAAAGAGAAAAAGAAAATTTCAAAAAATTGGAGGGTGGGGGAGGGGACTGTGGCCCCCCTTAGCTTTGCCCATGATCGAGGATGTGACACCTTGAAATCTTGCAACCTTCGGTGACATGAGGAGAGGATGACCGGAGAAGAAGGAAGATAGATTCGAGGGAGAAAGGGTAATATGGTCATATTATATTTGTAAGGGTAATATAGTTAGTAAAAACTTTCTTTTGAATTCTAAAGGGTGATATAGTTATATTATATTTTAGTAGAAAGTGAACAAGTAGCAAACTATGGTGAAAAGTAGCGAGCTCCGCTTTAGAAGCAAGCTAGGGTAGTGCGCTAGGCTGCTAGTTGCTCTACAACCGTAGGCTGCTCTGCTAGTTGTAGTGCACTAGCGCACGGAGATTCTATCATGATCTTATGAATCTACAACTCTCTTTACTGAATAAGACTCCATCCTTACGCTCCGAGACAACATTCGAGAGAAGCAACATGTTAGTTAAGCAGGCTCATGCTTGATTCATATACCTCCCCCCGATCTCCACTTGTAGATCTTTTGGGGATTAATCCACTTGCCATCCAGACCCAAGTATTGTAGAGATAGGGCACCCTCAAATATATTTTTGAATTCTAACGGTAAACTGTAAATGGCTACAAACTAACGATGTGAAGGGTGGAGGGGGTGTATGTAAATTTCCATTTTGAGGGAATTGCGTCGTATTTTCAATAGAATTGGAGGGGCTCATGTAAATAGGTTTTGAAATTTGGGAAAATTAATTGATTAGCTAGTTTTAAGTTTTTATTTATAAAAGTAACCACTCATGTTTCACTTAACAAAATTAGCTAAAATTGAGTTTGGGTTTACAAAACTAACATAAATAGTGGATTTTTCATCAATTTGAACATTTTTATACCTAAACTTAATCATACCAATATGGGGATAAAAATGTCATCACAGAAATGAAAAATCACTATTTTGGCTAGTTTTGTAAACTCTGAACTTAGTTTTAGCTAGTTTTATTAAGTGAAACATTCAGTGATTACTTTTGGAAAGAAAAACCTAAAAATGGTATCATGTATTTTTCCTTTGAAATTTTGACACTGGGGATTATGTTCTGATCTAACGACTAAGACACGCCTCTTTACAAACCCTAAACTGAGCTCGTTTTGAAGGACGTGAAGGCAGCCTTTTTGATTTTTCCCGCGGTCGGTTGATCTCGCAGGAGCGAAAGTTCACCGGTAGAGAAACTGAGAATTACACTTGTGGGATTCTTGTGCTGTTGAGTAGGTCTCGAGCTTGTTATTGAAAACAACAATGGAAGGTGGAGGCACAGAGGAGATGACTCACAACGTGATGTGCCTATTAACTGATCCCGAAGGCACACCTCTCGGAGCTTCCATGTATCTACCGCAGAACGCTGGACCAGTTCAGCTTCAGTTGCTCGTCAACAAGCTCCTTAATAACGTAACATACCTGACCTAATTCTTCCTTGTCTATGGAGATTGAAATCTCACTCGTTACGTTATAGTTTCTTTGAATTGAATGTTGAATGTTCACTCGTTTATTGTTTATTCAGGATGAGAAATTGCCTTATTCCTTTTACATATCAGACCAGGAGCTTATAGAGGAACTTGGATCTTATCTGGAGAAAAACAAAGGTTTTTTAATTTTATATCGTATTTAGTCAGTGAATAAATAAGTTTTGCTTTGGTATAAATGATAAAAACTGATCTCTGTTTCCAATTCTGTCACTCAGTTTCTGTGGAGAAGGTTTTAAAAATAGTTTACCAGCCACAAGCAGTTTTTCGAATTCGGCCTGTTAATCGGTGCTCGGCAACTATTGCTGGTATGTATCTTACCTTCTTGCTCGATTTCTTTCTTGATCATGGTTTTGTTAATTCATTTGATTTCTGCTTTTTGAAGCTGTGTCTGGTTGTACTTTTCATGTGAGGAATAAGTTACTTTCCTAGTCATATGCCGGCTAAATGTCACTCGTTCTTGTGGGTTGATTTGAACTTTGATACTGCAGGTCATGCAGAAGCTGTACTCTCTGTTGCTTTTAGTCCTGATGGGCGACAACTGGCCAGCGGTTCTGGTGACACCACTGTCCGCTTTTGGGACCTTAATACTCAGACTCCACTGCACACGTGTTCAGGTTGAATATTCAACCCCCTTCCCTGCTACTTCTGTAACATTTTTTTAAGCAATCAATCATGTATTCTCAGTTCATCTTATGTAGTGTGTTACATTAGATTATGATGATCTGTGCTTTCGTTTCATCTTTCGGATTTGTATTAATATCTTGTTCCATTATGTCAATGTCCAATAATTTCATAGAGAAACTTACTGAATATGTTCAGAAGGGGAATAGTCTGACTTCTTATTGCTTTTTCTGTCTTTTATAGTGCCAATATTGAGAGTAATGGGGCTGTGGCCCTTGTTTGCCCTTTTGACATAAGCTGTTACTCCGTTCTAACTCAACTAGTTGGCAGCATATTCATATGTTGCAGAAGAAAAGCGTGCAAAGCCTTTTGTAGGTTTTCCTTTCCGTAGTTCCTGGGGTTTTGCCAATTTCTTGATAGATCCACTTTTTGGCATTTATTTCTTATTATTCACTCAGAATGAACGTCTAATATTGGGTTCTTCTTGGAATCTCTTCAGAGGAATGCTTTTGCAAAGATATCCAAGAAATTGTAAATCTCTAAAATTTCTAGTTTTTTTTGATACTTTGTGAACAATGAATCATGTCTCCCTTTGGAGCTGTATGAGCTTATGGAGGATGCTTCCTCTTGATGAAAAACTGATCCACCACTC
The DNA here is from genome assembly GCF_041222555.1 of Hakea prostrata. Classification (NCBI taxonomy): domain Eukaryota; kingdom Viridiplantae; phylum Streptophyta; class Magnoliopsida; order Proteales; family Proteaceae; genus Hakea; species Hakea prostrata. Next base: position 5,718,066 of record NC_142609.1, read on the forward strand.
AGGAGTTGTGGAGGTATCAGCACATAGAAAGATCTGGGGCTTTTTCCTTGATATTGTAGGAGACAACTAACAGGGAGCTTCCTTGCTAGCACTTTCCAATAACGATTTCATTTCCAGATAGATAATCAATCGAAAGATCCGCTGCTTGTGCAGGGCTGAGAAAAATGATGAGAAGTCATTTTTACTATTGTTTGAGTCTTTTAAGCTTGATTTCTGAATAGGATGGTCGCTAGCATTTTGAAGTTCTGGTCAGTGATTCACACTCCAATACCCAGAGTTTTTTGTTATGTTGGTCGCGTCATTGTTTTATGTTCATTGCCTTCTCAAAGCCTAGTCTGAGGCTGGAAAGCCTTTAATCTATTGGATTGAAATTGTGCCTAATGGGCCCATTTTCCTTTATTCCTATAGACTTATTTAACTTTAAGAGGGAATCATATGAAAGGTTGGATTCTTTTTGCATCAGTCTTGACATCCCTGAATAGTTTTTGAAGTTGATAGTGGATTACATAAGGTTGTTGATGGAGTCAATGGCTTGCTGAATACAACATTTTGGTAACTGTACTAACGATTTGATATTTTCTTGCTTGAATATTTCCAGGGCATAAAAATTGGGTTTTGTGTATCGCTTGGTCACCTGATTGTCAGCATCTTGTAAGTGGGAGCAAGGCTGGAGAACTCCAGTGCTGGGACCCACTGACTGGAAAGCCATCAGGCAATCAACTTATTGTAAAGTCATAATATCCTCATATTTGATAACTTTATCTTTATTCTGTAATGTGGTCTTCTTTGCTAGAATGGTAATTTTCTTTTGAATCCATTCATTACTTGTGTTTTGGGCCAACTTCATTGAGATGATTGGTTGATATTAAAGGCTTTGTTCATCCTTATATTGTATCATTCTTATTTTTTGATTATGTCAAGTATGGTTTTCAATTAGCTCATTATAAAAATTCAGAATTTTTGTCATAATACTTTTAGAAGATAATTAAAATGCTGGCCAGCATAAACAAGTACTGTGTTTGAATATTTGGAATTGAATGAAGACAGTGATGTGGATGTTGAAGAACTGGCTATGTGAAGTGATCTTTCAGTGCTTTCTTGCTGGGTACGGGCCTATAGGCATACAATGAAACAAATTTTACCTTCTCTTCAAAAATGTGTTGTGTAAATGCACCTTGTTTTATGTCAGTTTGAGTCTTGAAGGAAGAGTTCATTCTCTCTAGTATGATTTTCATCAGCCTCACTCTACGGTAGATTTACTCCTTCAGGACAACGCCATCTTAAAATCTTCAGTTTGAAAGCTTGATGGAATAAACCTGCTTTCATAGTTTCTGCCAGGGCAATTTTTAGAGGTTACTGCTACTATAATATTTTAGTTCTGAAACTATTACTGGCCATCCCTAGGAGACCTGAGGTTAGAATCACATTTGGTTGGTCTTTAATGTAGGAAGGTTCTTGAACTGAAACTGAACTGATTTACCATGTGACTGTTATAATACATTGCTTAACATTTTTTATCCAAAGACCCTTGCATTCTTATTTTTGTTTCTGTCCTTCTTCCCTGATAGTACATGACAGAACCTGCACTTGGATTGCCATGTGTCCAATCAGATGAAGAAAATTCCCAAATACTAGAATTTAGCGGAAAATTTGTAATTATCTTGAAGTGTAGAACCAACCCGTGGAAGGGAATTCAGAGTCTGGACTTACCGGAAGTCAATATTAAGTGGTAATGTCATCTCTGTAGAAAATGGGGTTCCCTTTCAGGTTTGCCAATCTTTTTGAGGAAGTTATCCCTTTAGGATACCCCCATTATCCCCCCTCTAGACCCTTTAAGCTTATATTCCAGTTTCCCTCCACTACTCCCTAAAATTTAGGAGTCATTGGAATTATTTTAAAGTTAAGCCAGTCAATCCTGAAGGTCTGCACACCATTGTCTTAAAGTCGCTTCCCTGTCTTGAGTGTTAAAAACCTCTGAACAGACCCTCTTTGTTCACCGGAATTCCCTTTGTTTGGTTTTGGTTTATTAAAGATCCTGCAGCATTGGCCATTGGTTGGTCTTACATATCCAAGGCTAGATTGTGGTAACCAGAAGCTATTCAAGAAGAGCTCTCCCTCATATGATCATGGCTAAATCTTAAATGTTAGGTTATGATTCCAACTCACAACCCTTGTGCCTGCAGATTTAAATTTTCCAGTTTGGTTATCACAACAGGGAATGTTTTAAGGGATATCTCTAAGGCTTTGTGATGACGATCAGGAAGACTGAAGATGAGAAAATGTAGGTAGGAGAAGAGAAAAAGAGAAGAAAAGAGGAAGAGAGAAAACAGGGTAGATAAGGGAGAAATAACCAAAAAAAAAATGTCTCCTAAAAACTGTGGACACTATAGAGGAAATAGGAACATTCAAACTGGTCTAGGTAGTTTTTTACTTCCCATAGATTTAAACTAAATAAAATAACTAATATTTAAACTGGTTAAAGCACATGTCTTGATGGCAGAAACTAAAAAGAAAACTAAAAGCAAGAGACGCCCTGTCCAGCTCATGTAGGGTCAATCTGGTCCAAGATTCTCCTGCATCTCTTTGATTTCCTAGGAAATGGCAACTGATGCTCAGAATCTCAGGCTGAAGACATTTGGGACAACAGAGACTAGCCTCAGCCTATGAGAGGCAGTAGTTATAATAGAACAATGCAGATAACAAAAGAAAGAACAAATAAAGGAAGACTTAGAGAGGAATAAGGAAGTTGGCCTTAGGAGAGAGAAGAGGAGGAAATCAATTGTCCACGGTACACAATAAACTAGTAATCTTCATCTAATTCATCCTCTTCATAGATGGCAGGAATGCATATGTAGAAAATAACAAAACCAAACACTCCTATATATATCTAAAATATAGTTGCAACTTGCAACCTATACTGGATTGGATCTTCTACTCTTAGCAATTTTACATAAGCTCCTACATAGAATTAAATCCTGAACTACAAAAATATGCTCAATTAGTAACAAATACCATACCAACGTTATTGGTCCAGACCTACACTAGGGCTGGGTTTCAGCAGGTCATGCTCTACTGTATCATCCCCATTCTAGTCTAAATTTAGAAATCCCTCTTCCAAATTTATTTATTGTTTAATCTTTGATTCTACTCGCTTTACTGGTTTATCCAAGAAGGTATTTTTTATATTCATAGCCACCAAAGAATTTTTTTGGATACAGCTTGAGTTCCCTTCAATAGTGACTTTGTTGAGCTGGCCATGTTTTGGAAACCAAGGTTTGACATTTCTTCATCACCACCTCTTTTCTCGTTTTGAGGCTTGCTTAATGAAGACAGGTTCTCCGTTCTTGTCGTGGTTAATGTATACTTAATCATCAGATGATTTTACTTCCATTAAAAAGCAAGAATATAGAACATCATCTCTGTCTGTGACTCTGTATTCTTGTTTCATGCAGTAGTCCTCAGTTGTTGCATTGTGGTTTCTGTACTTGTTCATGGGTTTTGATGTACACGTGAAATAATTTTTGTCTTGATGAGAAAGATGTTCGACATTATTTTCAGGGACTAATGTCTGTCTTTCCTCTGTACTCCATCTCAGGGCCACAAAAAGTGGATTACTGGTATTTCTTGGGAGCCAATACATTTAAAAGCTCCATGCCGTCGCTTTGTAAGTTCTAGTAAAGATGGAGATGCACGCATATGGGATGTCTCATTAAGGAAGTGTATTATGTGCCTAAGCGGCCATACACTTGCAATAACGTGCGTGAAGTGGGGTGGAGATGGGTTTATATATACGGGGTAAGCTAATGCTTTTATCTTTCAAAGTTGCTTCTAATAGGAGAACTTAAGTTTTCATATATTTTGTGGGATGCTGATCAAACCATTAACTTAATAAATCTTACTAAAAAAAAAAAAAAAAAAAAAAATCTTGGAATTATGCGATGTTGGCTCATTGCAAGGTAACTGAATAACCTGTAAAAAGAAAAAGCACCTTTAATTGTTCCAGAAACTGAACTCAAAGAAAAGTGACTGAAATTTGTTGACTCAAAACTCAAACAAGAAGTAGGTCATGTTCCTCCATGCATGCATAATCTTTCCTTGAGTTGGATGTAAATGTTCTGAAGCTGAAACACCATCATTTGCTGAAGCTTTAGACAGTCCACTCAAAGTCCTTTTCTCATCAGATATTTGCTGTCATCATTTTTTTTTTCAAATGTAGCAAAGATGGCATGTTTGGAATACCCAACTTGGATTTGGTCCTTTCTCCCTCTCACCTCCTCTTGATGAAGAACAGAAGCGTTTTCTGTATGATAAATATATGAAGGTAATTATTGCACGCAAAACCCAGGTTAGCAACCAAGCACTAATATGGGAAAATTTTCAAGGTAAAGGTAATTTATTATGTGAGATCCTTTGAGTGTCTAATTAACTGAATCAATAGAAATGGAGTTATGGAGGAGGGTAAGGAGAGAACCAGGTATTGAGTTGGCCATTCTTGCATGGTTTTTTATTTTTACATTGATCGTGCCAGTGCTAGAACTGTTAACCTGTTTGGCTTCAAGCTTTGATTTGTCACAAAATACTTAGCCATTTCTTGAAAGCAGGGGGTCGACAATACCATTTAAAACTCTGACCTGATGATGGGAAAGTTAGTTTGTTGATAAGTTTTTCAATCTCAATAGTGGCACTAATGTGTAGGTTGAAGGCACTCTGTTGATAGACGGTCCAACTTTGACTGACAGCCACTTCTCCGCTGACAAAGGAGATAGTACATTTGGAAAACTAGAATAGTTTTATCTAGTGATCATGTCTCCAGCTAGAGAAGGGACTCAGCCTGTGGGAAAAAAAGTTGAAATAATAAATATGAAGGAGATAGTACATATGGAAAGCTAGAATAGTTTTTTCTAGTGATTGTGTCTCCAGCTGGAGAAGGGACTCAGCCTGTGGGAAAAAAAATTAAAATAATATATACGAAGAGACAGAAATGGAAAGGAGAGTTTTTCAAACATGTTGCAATTCTTGCCAGATCGCATAGTACATTATTGGTTTACTCTTGCAACAATGGAGCTAGATGTATCTGGCCTAAAATGATTTGTTTTTCAACTTAGTTTATCATTTATATCTTCTTATGATTCTTAAGAGAATATTTTCATAGATATCCTTTTTACACGTTACTTGGTTCACTCTTTTGATTTTAAATCTTGGTTATTCAACTGAAATTTTGCAGCTCTCAAGATTGCACAATCAAAGTATGGGAAACTACACAAGGGAAGCTGATCCGTGAATTGAAGGTAAATGCGTTTCTTTCTTGTTATTCATGAAGATCCCATGGTCAGCAATTTATTATTAAATATTTTTTCTTCAATCTTGGTTTATAATTGAGGTTTATGCATATAGTCACTGAAACAGCACTCCTCGGTTTATACCATCACATTCACCTTTTGTATTGGCTTTATTCAGGGTCATGGCCATTGGGTGAACTCTCTTGCATTGAGCACTGAATATGTTCTTCGTACGGGGGCATTTGATAATACTAGAAAACAGTATTCATCTCCGGAAGAAATGAAAGAGGTAATAATATTCTTGCTTATAGAGCGAAGACAAATCTGATACCCCTAGGGAAGTGTTGATCCCATTTTGGTCATATAGGGGGTTTATCTAACATTGGTAATGTAGGTGATTGGTTGGAATTGCTATGGTGGTTCCATCACCTTGTAAGCTGGTTTATGAGGTTGAGTTTTCTCAAGTCTGTATAGGTGTTATTAGAGCAGTCAATTGTCGGTCATAACACTCACTTGGAATGGGTGATCTCATGCTGGAGTCAAGCCACTAGGAAAGGGCTACCTGGATTCAAGTGGATGTTGGTTCAGCAGGGTTGTATATGGTTACATCCCCTATCACTTGTTATGATCCCATGGATTGGATTTTTTTTTGAGGGGGGGGGGGTGGGGGTGTTCTGGGTTTCCACATGGTTAGAAAAGTGATTTGGTTTGAGTTTGATATGGTCTTGGGTTTCTTAACTTGTAGGCCAGTTTATGGGGTTGAGTTCTCCCAAGTTCGTATCACTACATGCTAGGAATTTTTCTTCGAGTAGTAATCTGTGCTTGATTCTTTTGTTCTTACCTCCAAATTACAATAGAGGTTCTCCTGCTGTTTTATTTAGGTAGCTCAACAACGTTATGAAAAAATGAAAGGCAATGCCCCAGAAAGGCTGATCTCGGGGTCTGATGATTTCACCATGATTCTTTGGGAACCAGCTGTTAGCAAGCACCCCAAGGCTCGTTTGACAGGCCACCAACAGGTAAAATTGGTTTTTAGCCATTTTCCACTTCCATTTATTTTCTGACTTCTTATCCTTGCTTTAGTGGGTGACCTTTTTCTGGTTAATAAGTAATTGAAATTACACAATTCTAAATTCTACTTGCACCTGGCCTACCTCGTCATTTCTATTGCTTGAACTTCCAATAGGAACTGGAACCTTCAATTCCTCAATCTTTCAATGCCGAAGCTTTATTATTGTGTTTACTCTTTTTTTTTTTTTTGGGGGGGGGGGGTTTATTATATGCAACCCTTGGTCACCCTTCCCCCCTCCTTTCTGTGGGAGAAAAAGCACAAATCATGTTTACCTCCTCCTAACTTGACGATGTTAATGGTGGCAGGTGAAGTACCAATAATATCCTTATCTTCTTCTTCCTCCTGGGCTTCCCCTAACTGATTTTACACCTCCAGAAGTAGAAGAAAAAAAATAAAAAAAAGTGTATACCAACTATTAATGGTATTTCTGTGATATTGGCAATTAGAAGGGAGAGACATATTGCCTTTATGCTCCATTAGAACACTTGGACGGAGGAGAATATAATTCAAAGTGAAAATTGATATTATCTTCAGCTTACTTCACTCTTTACTCTGGAATTCTGGAGGACTTTGGAAACTCAAGAATTGGAGTCCAGCACCTTCACTTGTATTTCCCAGTTAGTTGTTGCTAGTTTTTCTGAGGATTCTGTTTTCATTCCCAGATGTCCAAATTCCTAATCCAAATCAGGTAAGAGAAAGATTTGTAGAATTTAACATGTCTTCATCATCTTTCTCAAACCTCAATGCATAGAAGTTATATGAACAGTAAGAAAGCCATGACGGCAGCTGAAGGAAGAGACAACATATGATCAGATGAGGACAGCAAGCAAAAATCAAACCACACAACACTACCAACAGCTAAAACAAAGAGTAGCCCCTGTAGTACTGGCACCGATTGATAAGTAAAAGTAGAACTGAAGAATCCATATTATATATAACTTAGTTGTGGCAATGTCTGGGAGAAAGGATGAAGGCAACCCAAGTGAAGCCCCTGAGAACACAAAAATTAAATCACGAGATATCGTTGGAAAGGATAGGTGGATCCATCCAAGTGAAAAATTTCCCTGTAAAGCTATCTTGGAGAATGATGAGTATAAGCATTCCCATTGCAGTCTTAATTGTACAATAAAACTGGGTAAGTAGATCGAGACAAAAACTTGATATTGGACAGTGGACTTCTTAGAGAAAGAACTGGAAATAAGTTTGAATAAATTGGGAAGAACAACTAGTCAAATCTATTAACAAGAGTAACTCATCATGCAAGCCCTAAGCTGGATTGCACCACCATAAAGATCTGCAAGAATCCATCCTCTGTTAGTATGAAAAACCAGGCACTTCGCCCAATTACTTCTGGTCTAGAATTTAGTCAGTGACAAGGCAATTCCAGAGATTGCAAGAAGAATGGGAGGAAGAAGGGCATAGTTGGTATTTCACCTATACTCTATTTTAATTGATTACATATAAAAAGAAAATGTCTTTTAACCCTTTGAAGTAAACATCTGACCAGTCAAGGGTGAAATGGTCAGATGACCTCCAGGGGCAAAGCTACCCCTTGCCCCCCCCCCCCAAATTTTTTTTTTTTTTTTTGAAAAATTTCCCCTTATGGCTTGAAATTTAGAGAAAGCACTAGAAATAAGTTTGAAGAAATCAGGAAGAACAACTATAAACTAGTCAAATCTATTGATAAGAGCATGGTAGGAGATCTCGCTCTCGAGCGAGCTCGCTACCATGAAAAACCGAGATCTTGACCAACTCGGTGAGATCTTGGTCGAGATATGCCATTTTTTTGGCGTTAACTCGGTAGCCCATCTTGGTGGGTTTTAGGGTCCCAGTTGGGCTAAAACTTGGTATTTAGCCTATTTAAGGCCTTTTGAACACACTAATGGCCTTGGATTTGTGAGAAAACAGCCCTAAGTATGATTTCTAAGTCTACCGATAGTGTGAAATCGAAATGTTGTAGGATTAGAGAATGCAAGATTATATAACATGTATTATAAAACGATTAATGCTGTAGGATTAGAGAATGCAAGGTTATATAACATGTAATGTAAAACCATTAATGTTGTAGGATTAGAGAATGCAATGTTATATAACATGTAATGTAAAACCATTAATGTTGTAGGATTAGAGAATGCAAGGTTATATAACATGTAATATAAAACCATTAAAGCATATAAATGAAAATCAAGTGTATCAAATACATCAAAATAACATTCATATGAGTATTCCAATCTTGACTTTCGAGAATAGAATAGAATGATAAAAGTATACAACCGTTAGAAATTCTATATAAGTCATTAACACATAAGTTTATAAGACAAGTAGAGGATAATTGAGCTTCCTTTGATGTTGTAGATGTGCTAAGAGTATTTGCAAGTGAAACTTTGGCTGAAATCCGCAGAAAATTGGGCAAAAATTGAGAGTTCTAGCGAGATATAACAAGATTTGGGGCGAGATATAGCGAGATGTAGTGAGATATGGCGAGATCTCAAGCGAGATATACCATTTCGCAAATCTCGACCTTGATCTCGTCTCAATTTATTAAAAAACCAAGATATCTCACGAGATCTCCCACCATGGATAAGAGTACTCATCATGTAAGCCTTAAGCTGGATTGCTCCACTGTGAAGATTTGCAAGAATCATCCTCTGTTAGTATGAAAAATCAGGCCCTTCACCCGATTACTCTTGGTTTAGAATTTAGTCAGTGACAAGGCAATTCTAGAGATTGTGAGACCTGAAACTTGATTTGGAAAAGAATGGAGGAAGAAAGGCATTGGTGGTATTTCACCTATACTCTATTTTAATTGTCTTTTAACCCTTTGAAGTAAACACCTGACCAGTCAAGGGTGAAATGGTCACATCACCTCTAGGGGCAGACCCCCCCCCCCCCCAAAGTTTTTTATTATTTGAAAATTTTCCCTCCCCTTCACAATGTCTTGAAATTTCTCCTCTATCCCTCTTTCCATGTGTAAAATATTGGCACTTGGTCCCCCCAATTTTTTGAAATCTCCTCCCTTCCCTTCTCGCTTTTCTGAAATTTACCCTCTAACCCTCTTTCCATGTGTAAAATATCAGCACTTTGCCCTCTCAATTAGAGAAATTTTTTAATGGTAAAGACAATGAGTAGAAAAGTCATTGTGTTATGTATGAAATCGGTATTTGGCCATCCTCGATGACAAATCCTAGCTCCACCCCCTAATCACCTCTTTGAAGGGCAATATGCCTTCCCTGATTTTTTTTGGAAACTAAAAACATTAATGGATTGTGTTTTTCGTTTCCTCTTTCCTTTTTATTCAGCTCCTCTTTTAAGGGCATAACATTTTCCTTCAGAGTTTTTTTTTTGTTGGTTTTGTTGTTGTTGTAGTCTTAAAAGAAAAATTTGCGAAACCAGCGACCGGGTGAAAATGGGAACTGGGAGGAAACTTAGGTCATCACGGGGAAGTTGGTTAGCAGAAGCCGGCCAGCAAGCAAGTGTAGTCGTACTAGGGACACGAGTCTAAAAAATGAGGGAACCCAGCGCCGGGTGAAAAGGGGGAACTTACGTAGTCTTAAAAGAAAAAAAAATTTGAGGGAAACTCAAGTTTCGACCGGGTGAAAATGGGAAACTGGGAAATTCCGAGGAAACTTAGGATTTTTTCTCGTCAAGTTTTGACAGGTTTTAGGGAGTATTTTAAGTTGGGACTCTGCATTTAAGCTAATTAGAGTATAAAGAACACATTGGCACATGCATTTTGCTAAAAAAGTCAATGTAGATATGTCATTCAATGTACATAACATCAACGTAGATTTTGTCCGAGAAGTACACTAAGTACATAACATTCAATATATAATTTCTAACTTCAAAACATCATATACAAAATAACTGACAATAAGAGGAAAGTACAACTCAGTGCCAAGAGGTGTGCCTCGATGGATCCATCCTGAGAGTTGAGTAGTACTATACATGCAACATCTCCTCCTCCAACCAACAAACATAAACATCCTATGACATTTTATGCCTATGGTTGTCAAGGTAATCGACAACAACTTTGTAAGTTTGGTCATCAACATGCCTAAGATAACCAGTCTGAGGGAATACAAAATTTGGATAGGGAAGTCCTGATGGAGGGTGTATTTGTTATGGTATTTTGGGAAACTTGGAAGAAACAAAAAAATTGAAAATTTGTGAAAGTTATTAAACTTGCAGGAAAAGTCTCAGGTTTCCACGAAACCCATGCTTCCCACGAAATTTCCCATGTCTTCCCTTGAAATTTGAATTTTTTTTCTCATGAACCAGCTAGTCTAGCTGGGTTGAACCAGGTTTCGAACTAGGTTTCAATGGTTTCAATTGAAACTTGGGATTTTTCTGGTCCCCTCGTTTTTCATTTTGAGGTTCTCGAAATTTCACAAGTTTCGACCAAATTTTGTTTCATGAGTCACGCTGTAGGGTTCAAAACTAAGGGGTGCATTTGAAGTCCCCCTCTTTTTTTCTAGGGTTGTATGCACTTCTGATTTCTGCCGACAGACTGCAGAATTCTTAATTTTCATAAACAAAAACAATTACTTTATCTCATATTTGAAAGGATTCTCAGAGTTGTTGATTTTTCTTTCCAGCTTGTGAACCATGTTTACTTCTCTCCTGATGGTCAATGGGTGGCAAGTGCCTCCTTTGACAAATCTGTCAAGTTATGGAATGGTATCACGGGAAAATTCATTGCAGCTTTTCGTGGGCATGTGGGACCTGTTTACCAAATTAGGTGTGGATATCTTCTTTCTATTTTTCTATCAATTTTCTCATTTATGGCTAAACTGATTATCCTCTGTGCTTCTCAGTTGGTCTGCTGACAGTAGGCTTCTCTTAAGTGGAAGCAAGGACTCTACACTAAAGGTTTGTTGTGTACTTGTTATTTTGCATTTGTATTTATCTGACAGTTTTTTAGCAATGAGGCTGATGAACCTTTATCTTATTTACCATGTCAGAAAAGTGTTCCAACATATAAAGTTTTCTTTATAAATATTTTGAGGAGCTATTTCCACTTTGACATCAATTCTTCCCCTTGCATGGGTTAGTTTGATGGGATCGAATTATCTATGAACATGTTAACATTATTACTTTGTCATTGGTTGAATTTCAAACCAATTTGACTTCTCATGGGGCTCTGAACTTCATCTCTTGTCCACTGTGGTTGTGCCATCTCTGTATTTTTGAAAAAGAATTATAAAAATTACTTTCGGAAAAATTGCCTCTCCTAATCATTCTAGATGCTCAATACCCTTTTATAATTAGCCTTCCAAGTTTCCCTTCTGGAATTGCTATCCTTTTCAGTTTATTCATTATGAAATAATTGGCTGGGTTCTATAATAGTAATCATATATAATATATTTGGTAATCTGTACTGAAAGTATGTTTTTTCTTGCTGTGTGTTAGCTTTACAGTCTTTTTGGTACTGATGGAAGAGTTATGTAGGTTTGGGATATCCGCACAAAGAAATTGAAACAGGACCTTCCAGGACATGCAGATGAGGTTGGTCTCTCTCTCTCTCTCTCTCTCTCTCTCTCTCTCTCTCTCTCTCTCTCTCTCTGTGTATATATATACATACATACATTACCGATTTGAGTATTTATATTTTTAAATTCTTTCTTTTGGGAAGGTTTTTGCGGTGGATTGGAGTCCAGATGGTGAGAAAGTAGCCTCTGGTGGGAAGGACAGGGTATTGAAACTATGGATGTGAATTAGATTGTTGGATGGGGATAGTTGGGAATGGCAGCATGAATGCTCACTGAGCAGCACTGATGGTTTGCAGAAGGGGGCGTCCATCATTAAGAATTTGAACTTTTTTCGGGGAGGAGATTGGCGACCATACTATCCTTTGAAAGGATTGATTACACCAGTCTTGCCATTAGAAAGGATTCCTCTTTGTAAGTTCTCTGATTTGGGTTCAACATGAAAGCAAGTGCAAGACTGAAATTTTCCAGTCCAACCACAAATGTTCAAAAGATCCTGCAGTTCTGGCTCTTGGATGAAGGGCTTCAATGGAACAGGATGGAGATTACCGATAATTTAATGTCCGATGTCTGAAACTCTGCTTTTGTATATTTTTCTAGTTGGGTCAATTATCCTTTTTGTAGAACTTTAGATGATTACAACACCCTAATGATTATGAATCCAGTAACCAAATTTAGATCCAAGTTTAGCGAGTTTGCAAAAAGGTCTTACGTATTCTGGGAACTGTAAAGCTATTACTTGAAATATTTTTAAGTCAAAAAACTTAAATGGGTTTGTGTTTTGCCACTCTCCGGTGGATAATTTTCCGTTAAGTGTGTATATAGTTATATGATTTTGTCACGTGTAATATTTTAATTCAAGGGTATTCAATGGATTTAGTCTAGTTATTGGAATAGATAATTCAACTATGCGTGGATCTCCAAACAACTAAAAAGAACCTGTTGGTGCAGTTGGCCTGTCCAGAGTTAATCTCTTGGATTCATTATAAATATATAAAAATAAGATATAGGTAGGAATTCAATTAAGAACTACTTGTTTGTCCTTTTGTCTTTCCAATTCAAAGATAACCAAGGAAATCATGGAATTTGGATTGGGTTAAAGACAGGTCTCCTGGTTTTGAAAACTGGGAATTGGCGGGAACAATTCTGATTTCCATGATTCAAAAGACAACTGATTCATAGGGTTCTTGAACGTTTGACCACTGAATTTGGGTTCTTGAAGTTTTGACCACTGAATTGCAAAACTCTGTTGCTAATTTTGTTTTGTTTCAGCTAACCTGAAGCTGTCGAACTTCAAAATCAAACTTCAGAAGCACTTCAAAATATTCCTTTCTTGAAAGGGACAGAGGTATTTTATATGCTCTTACTGTAACATCTATTGGGAAAATTTCTTTTCTTTCTTTGCTGTAACTGTGGTTCTGTCATCTTATTAGCCCATCCTGTGGTTTTGTACATCTTGCATTCCCGTTGCTGTTATAGCATTACACAAAGTTGGTAGTGGTTAGATCCTGGTAAGAGTGGCGGAACCAGGAAAGCAGTAAAGAATTGAGAAACATGGAACCCTAGATTGCCTTTATGTAACTCAGCTATCCCCCCAGGCCCACACCAAATTCTCAGAAAACTGACTCAAAAATAAATCTCAAGGAAGTCGGACAAGAAGCAAGTTTCCAAGAGAGATTTATAAACAGAATCGGAAGGATCACTGGCAAAGGAACGATAAGGTAGAAACCACCGAAAGCAGCAGCAGCAGCAACAACAACAATCATAAGCAGAAGAACGAAGAAACAGAGCTGAATTCTTGACGAAGAGATAAAACTATTGATCTATACTTGATCATCGTTGGCATGGAGATGAAGCCTCCTCTTCCTCTTCCTCTTCCCCCACAACTTCAGAGACAGTGCCCAATTCTTCTTGTTTGGTTTTGCTTGGTCCCTCGTACCAACTAAAGAAATCTGCTACCATTAAAGCTGGATCGATAGGCTCTTGGTGGTTGGGTTCCCTGCCCTGAAATAATAACTTCACGAATTTCAACTCTCCAATTGGCACTGGAATAGATGTATCTAATAACTCGATCTCTCGAATCACAATGGAATCTTTATCTTGCAGAGGAATCCCAAACCAGTCGAAGCCTTTGAAATGGTGAAGGCAGATCGTATCCCGTCTACTAGTGTACTCGAGGCCCGTAAATCTCAGCGTATGTTCACACTTGGTTGCTTTATTTTTCTGGTGGATCGTTGTAGAAATTTGTAAATCCAATTCATTCAGCTTCTCATCCTCCTTGAATCTAAATACAAAGCACAAATCTAAACCCCAACTGTTAGCACACAAGCGATAATCTATCACAATTTCCTGTGAGAGTAGTGTTCCCTGCAAAACAGAGAGAGAGAGGGAGTATAATATATAGCTAGTGCATGCCCATGTATAGAAATAATCGATACGTGAAAAAGACAATGAGACCGAAATAGTTAAGTACCTACTTGCCCATGTACATTCCTCCTTGTATCTGTCATGTTAGGACAGTCAATGACTTGAACAAGATCCAAGGATTCTGTAACCTCAAGGCCTTGAATTTCCTTCAGCTTATTACATTGGCAAAGCACCAGCACCTTTAGACGTTTCAATCTTGAGATGTCGAATATTCGTACCAGTGAATCGCAATTGAAACACTTAAACTCAACTAAACTTGAGGGAGCCTCTAGGAGCTCTTCCAACAGCTTGCATTTGTTGAGTTGGAAAATCCTCAACTTGTTAAAGTGGGACAGATCTACTGGCAAAGATTTCGGTTTCCAACTCATTCTCAATACCTCCAAATTTGAGAGCATTGAAAAATCTTCAGGCAATTCTGAAAGAGCGGCTTCAAACAGATCAAGGGTATGCAAACACCTCATTCTCCCCATTGATCTTGGTAACTTCAATGGTCCAATGTACCATAAATTGGTTAATACCTGAAGATTCTCCAATAATCCAATACTGCCAGGAATTTCGTAAATGGCTTTAGAAGAAATATACGCATTCAAGTGGAGCTCAACCAAATTATTTAGATCACCCATGAAGTCAGGCAACTCAATGATTTGATTACAGAATCGAAGATCAAGACTTTTGAGCTGACTCAGTTGCCCAATGGATTCATCCAAAATTTTCAACTTCGTGCAATGTGAGAGATCCAAATGCTCCAAATTCGGAAACCATGAAAAGTTTGGAGACTTAGATAGTTTGTGACAACCCGAAAGATCGAGGACTTTCAACTTTTGGAACCGCTATCCCCCAAAAAAAAAAAAAATTAAATATTTACACCTAATTAATCAAGAAAACATAATAATCAAATAAGGAAAATACTCAAATATTTTACCTTATTTTTATCTTGAGGGATAGTGTCCCAGGCTTTTCTAATTTCATGGCTTGTTAGTTTGAGATAAACTAGACCCTTGTGATAAAAATTGGTCGGTATAATGTCCCAGGAATTGTCTTCCCATCGGAGCCATCTTAGCTTTGAAGGAAGGCTCCAAAAGTTTCCTCTGATAGTAGTTGGAATGTAAAGAAATTCCAGATTGGACATCATCTCAAATGGGTTGTAACTAAAATGAACAACTGACTTGCCAAAATTAGAAAAGACCATGCTTTTCACCATGCTCATTCCCTACAATAGAAAAAGTGTCCAAGTAAATAGAAATCGGTCGACATCAGCAAGTAATAAATAAATAAATAAATAATTGGCAGTTATAAGGATGCACAAGGAAGTATCATGCCTTTTAACATGTTAATTCCCTAGAGTAGACAAATAATTAAAGGAAAGAAATTGGGGGGGGGGGGGGTACTAGTGGAGTTGGTCCAAATCAATGTTACAAGTATGGATTTTAAAGCACATGTAGTGTGTTACTCATGGCATGAGCAGAAAAAAAAAAAGTAAACGCTTTGGGTCTTACCTCGTTACTTTCTAACACTTGTAAGATATCATCTTGAGACCACAACCTACTAAGCTTACTTGGATCTGTATGATTTTCTCCTTTGACAATTCCTCTTCCCATATCTCGGATTTGATCATGCATCCTCAAGACCCAAAACTTTCGTGAGTAATTATATTCAAATTTAATGAGGGATCGTTTAATTAATATGGGTATTGCAAACCTTGGATGATAGCCACGTGCTTCCCATATGGAAGTCACTACTTCTTTATCCCATCCAATTAAAAGGCATGCAGCATCAAGGAAAATTTCTTTTTGACAACCATCTAGCTTATCAAAGCTTATCCTCAACCTTTTTTGGACATCTTCTGGTGGAATTTCTTTCAAGTACTGTAATGTACTTTCCCACTCTTCTACACTTGTTGCATTTGATAGCAAAGACCCAAGCACCTCTAGAGTTAGAGGTAACCCTCCTGAATATCTTGCCACGTCACTTGAAAGTTGCATACGGTTGTCTGGAGGTAAATCACTTGTAAAGGCATGCAAACTAAAGAGTTGAAGAGATTGGTGATGATTTAACACTTGAGGGTTGTATACTTTATGAACTTTAGCCTTATTCAAAATTTCCTCATCTCTGGTTGTTATTATAACCCTGCTTCCTGGACCAAACCAATTGGTTTCACCAATCAAAGCATCTACTTGTTCTTTACTATCTACATCATCAAAAACTATAAAAACTCTTTGTTTACAAAGTCTTTCTTGTATCAATCGTTTTCCTGCATGGTGATTAGGTATGTCAATATTGTCTAGTTTGAGGATATCTTTTAGAAGTCGTTGTTGCAAAGACACCAAGCCCATGTTTTGCATTGCTTGTTCACTGACATTTGAAATGAAGCTATGCTTGTTGAAGGTTGAAATGATGTGATTGTACACGGCCTTGGCAATAGTTGTCTTTCCAATACCTCCAAAACCCCAGATTCCCACAAGCAGAATATCGTTAGAATCAAAATCTAATAAAGATAGCAAATCATTTACGGGGGTTTCTATTCCAATTGGGTGTTTACATACATCCAAGTGGGTGTTGCAGTTCAATTCACCAAAAACCTTATTGACAACCAAATCAACTACATCTGCTTGATCCCTGCAAATTTCACACATGTTTATACATATACAAATAAATGAGAAAAAGACAAATCTATATTTTTTTGGGGGTGGAAGAAAGCTTTTAATGGAATGGAAAGCCATCAACAATAAATAATAACTAAAATTTAGTTTAATTAATAAATAAACATGTATCCTTGCTCACATAAATATAAATATTGTAGGAGTGATAAAAGAGCACAACTATCACTCAACTTCAGTTACCAAGTGATTGCATCGGAGGAGGAAAATAAAAAACTCTCATCCAACCAGATTTTGGGCTTGAAACAATATATAGATGTTCAATCTCGATGATAAGTCGAAAATGGGTTTAATTCTTGAAAAATCATGAATCATTTTGAATCCAAAGGTAGTGTCTAATATTACATAGTCACTAGCAGATAATGCATTAGAATATGTAAATAGACCATCAGATAATAAAATTGCTTGGGTGTTGTGCAATTAATATGCAGCACCTACAACGAACGGTCGAGATCTCGATCTCGACAAAGATTTCGATGTCAACCGTCCATTTCCAAATCAAATAAACATGTAATCTGTCAAATTTATGACGTGATAATGTTTAGAAGACTTACGTGGTATCATTAACAACTTCCCCTTTCAAATTTCCTACCACTTTCAAAGCATCCCTCCAGCCTTCTGTGGTTTGGGGCTCAAAATTCTTTTCATGTTCCTGAAATGCTTCTGCAAAACTTCCCTCCTTTTGATTCCGAACATTTGATGGGTTAACCTTGAAAAATATAGGCAATACCAATTGAGTATTGGATTTGTGGCATTCAACAATCTGAGCAAGCTCAATCAAGCACCATCTACTATTTGCATAACGTTCAGAGAAGATAGGGATTGAGATTTTGGACCCATTGATTGCTGCAAGTAATGTTGAGCCAATGGATTCTCCAGTCCACAAATTTTCACTATCGAGAAACACATTGATTCCTCTCTCTTTCAGAGCTCTGTGTAGAAAACTAACAAATGCACATCGAGTATCTTCGCCCCTGAAACTGAGAAACACATCATAAGTAGAAGATTCAGTTGTGATGGAAGAAGAAGAAGAAGCCATGAAGTATTTTGTTGGTTCAGAGAGAAGATGCGTTAACTCCACCAGAGCTCTCCTTTCAACTCTCAAAAATGAACTCGCTGTATCACTTTACATACAAAGGAAGGTGCAATGACTGAATTTCTGGGTTTAAAATTTTCACTTATTATGGCAAATTCAGAGTTTCCATGGAATTCGTCAAGTCTTTTGAGACTAGGAGATGCTCCATGTCTTGAATTTTAAAGACATTGACTGACTCTATGCTTTGTGCTGCAGCCTAACACTAGGTGTGCTTTGAGTCAAGGTCATGTCAGCATCCCACTAATAATGCTAAATTGCCCGACACAACTTTGGTTTTTTCATAGTAGAGCATGAGTGATGCCAACCATTGTAACATTAGTCAAACCTTCCTCCCAAAATTTCAATAGTCTTCATGATAAATATGATAAACCAAAGTTTATCATGTAAAAAAAATCATGGTAATATTTAGTGATAACTATTGTTTTCCCCTTTATTGAATCCTAATTAGTAATGAAACTTTACTGTTTATGAAATCATTATTTCCTCTTTCATTTCTAAAAGTGAAGATTTTAATGTTGAATGTATAATATTCATTTTGACTTTCATTAGAATTAAGAAGTCAAAAGGCAATATTACCTTCAATTTGAAAAAACCATACGGAACTATCAATTTTTTGCCCATCTATCGCGTGTCACTTTTTCATAAGAAAAAAGATTATGCTAGTCACTTTGGATTACATAGACTCAGACATGATGAGAATAAGTAATAAAAAACGGTAGAAATATTTTTGAGGGACTTCAAAAATACAAGAATATCAAATCATATTAATTAATTAAGTAGCTTAACATAACATCAAGGGACATCAGTAATTTTAGACAAAGTATAAGATTAGGTTAATAATTTTAAAAAATACATAGAATAAAATAGTAATCAAGCTTTAATATGAAGGCTTTTGCAGATATTTTTTATTTTAATATTATAAATGACTATTAAGTACTGGCTATTTTCAGATATAAAAGATCAATTCAACTTTATCTCATTCTTGCTTGTTTGTAGGATAAGTTTTTCCATCCCACTTGTTTCCTGGTAGAATCGATCCCACTAGTAAAATTGAATATTTAAAAAACAAAAAAATGATTAACGATGAAGGTTTTCATAAAGTTTCTAATTTGATTATTCTTAAAAAAAAATTATATGCAATTCTTGTAGTTAATGAAACTCAATGGGAACAATAAACTTCCTTTGCGTTTTCAACATCGACAACGCTCTCGATGTGAACAACAAACTTCCTTGGCATTTTCAACATTGACAACCCTCTCTCAGGTCCATCAATTTCCACTCCTAGCTTTTCCATTTCTAGATTTTTTTTCTTCTTCTCCATATGTCTTTTTCTTGACTTTCTTCTATCCTTGATTTATTCTTGTCATATTTCATTTATTTAAATAAATAAATATTAAAGATTTTAACTTCTTATAATTATGATGGGACCAAAACATTCTTGATAATTACAACTTAGTTTTAGGTGTCTTGATAACTATTCAGCAGTTACTTGGAGGTGTTTGATAAATATTAAAGCTTAGAAATGATGTATTCTGAGAAGAAAACTTATGGTAGTTTTGTGTGAACTTTGGTCTCCGGTTTTGTTAGCAAGAAAAATTTCATGTATTTCCATCATTCGGTTGCTAAGGAAAAAGTGGAAGAACTGGATTTCTTCAACATCGGAGACAACGACCTTCTTAGAGAGGAACTCGCAAACAACTTCCAGAAACAAGAACCCATCGGCTGGAGATAAGTACATTATCCTGTTTTTTGCATGATTGAACTAAAAATATGATTAGTTAGGTTTTTGAGTTCAATATTAAGTAAGTTGATTACTCTATTATAGTTTTTACATTTGATATCAAAGCATATGTTTTCCTTCTGCCTGAAATTGTTTATGAAATTTATGTGGATGATCCATGATGCTATTGATCTTAAGATTTGATGTTTGATCTATTAATCCATAATAGAAGTTGTTTTAAAAATCTTTAGAGAATTTTTCATGTCCATTAGAAGTCTTGGATGTTGAACAATTGAAATTAGAGAACTTCTGGACTTTTTTTAAATAATGGAAGTTTTTTTTATGTCAAGACGGCCTTGTAAATGTGAGTAAATCATAGCGTGCAGACGGAATTGTCCGTTTGCCAGACAGTGCGCCGTCTGGGACAGAGGCAATCCATTTGGTGGTTGTTTTGCCCACCTTTTAAGCTCAACGACATGCATTTTTTTTTTTGGGATTGACATTTCATATTAAAGAACATATTTGAATAATTTGGATTAGCCATAGCACCTTTATTATGAAAAAGGTCCTGAATGTTAAAGTACTTGTAGCCAGTGAAAAAGAAAAGCAATTTAACAACTTATGCACCAATGGTTTTTGCTCTACAAGCAGGCTTTTAAGGAGTCAATGTTGACATGAGAAAGTCACCCAACTGTGGTCATGTATTTCGGCCACCATTCAAGATTGCCAACCATGAGTACCAACTGCCTACAAGACTATTACTGAAAATGCTCATTGAGAATATCATGTTGAAAACCCTATAGAAGGGGATCCTCTTTAGTGTAACCTATTTCCTGTGCATCTCATTGTGCTTTTAATCAGTTTGAGATTCATTACAATGTTTAGAGATACTTACACACCCATTCTTTTGTAGGACATGCAAAGAATGGTAAAATTACGTCTGAACTTTGTGGTCAATCATAATGTTTGGTACCTCAATGTTCAGGCTCCAGCTGGAAACCCTAAAACCCATACCAACTTCATATGTTATTTTTTCTTTTTGTAGCTAAGAAAACAGAGGCAAGGCTGGGGGTGGGTTGTTATGCTGGGGCAAGTTTTGGTCAGTTAGTAGTAAGTTTTCGCGTAGCTGAGATGTATATAATCAAGATTTTATTGATTGTATCCAGAGATGGGATTGTTCCTGCTGACCCTGACCTGTTTAGTGTCAGGTAGCCAAATTTGTCTGATGGTTTAATGTGTTTTCCTTCAGGATTGTTTTTTTCTTTCTTCTAGAAACCAGTAGCACTCGCTTTGTTCTGAACTATGGCTTGTGCAGGGAAATAGAAAGTCATTGGCTGACAAATTTGAATATGTCATGCATGGGAGGTCCTAAGCCTTGGTGATAAGGAAAGCTTTCGAGATATTGCTAATATTAAAGTGTGTAGCATATTTTCTTATGCATTTATTTTGATTTGTTGTATTCTCTAAACCTATGGTTATTGATTCTTTGTCAAGTAAATCTTAAAGGTTTGTCTTGTCACTGACTTATGTTGGTTTCAGTGAGATTTATGTTGCATATGGTGGCCTTCAAATGATGCTGAAGGGGATGCTTCCAACTTTGCTAATTTTGAGCTGGACCAAATTATAGGGTGTTTCTCCTAACGAGTAAAGTTTGAAATTCTCGATGTATTTGCATGAGAATTTCTTGGCCTCCCTAGCCAAAATGTTTGCACGAGTATTCTTTGATCTTCTACAGAACAGAAACTAAAAGTTGAAATCCATTCAAGATCTTGGTATCTCATCCGATATACTGCTACTAGCCAAATCTAAGGAACTGGACTGCCCATTTAGAGCAAGGAATTCAGATTTACCATCTAAACAAAACTTCACTCCTTGACCAAAAACAAAACAAAACTCCACTCGAATTATTTGTTAATAACTCGTTTGAATACAGTTAATATGACAAATATAAGAATAAATCACAATGTATTAGGTATAAAAACAATAATACTATTTAGAGATAATTATTGTTGTTCCTTTGTACAATAGATTAATAGCTAATCTCACCTCGTTCTTTATGAAATTACTATTACTTTTTTTTTTGTTTGGGGGGGGGAGGTGGTAAAATACTCCTTCACTTGTGCTAAGAATTAATTGTTAATGTCACACCCCACCCAGCCGGATCCGGTCATACTCGAATACCCGTGGGGGTGATACACCGCAAGATCTAGGTTCGGGGACAATTCCATACAATACATGATAAAGTAAATTTAAATGGACCAGAGATAAATCAGTTCAAGTATTTAATAATCAAAAATGAAAAGAAAGGATTACAATATTCAAAATCCTTTCAAAACTGAACATCAGAGTTATACGAAAAGAAAGAATATATAATGTTGCAGCGGAAATAATCTAAAGAATTCTAAGGAAAAGACTCTCCATAAGAGCAGTCTTGGCGAGAACAGGAAGAGTCATGAGCCTCCACTCGCCTCCAATTCACCGTCCGGGTAACCACCGATAAGGGATCCTCAACAAAAAAGGGGTCCTCATGACCTGAGAACAGTCTAAAGAAACAACAAAATAAAGGAATGAGTTCATAGAACTCGGTGAGGTAACACAATCACATCATATCTTCATACAATTCCAATTTCAACATTCATAAGACAAACATGTATTTAATAATATAAATAAACAAATGCAAAGTGATGATATGAGATTCCTAACTCTATAATGTAGTCTCTAAAGTAGACACGCATTAAGTCAAACACCAATCTTCTTTGGGCAGTCTCATCACTCTTCCCTCACGGCACTTAAGCACGTCCGTGGGCTCCGCGGTTGTTGGGTAAAGTCTCATCGAGCCATGGTTGGGGATTAAGTCACCACTCTTCACATCACCATTGGCATAAGATCCGGCGCGTGTCGGGGACAAACCTAAGCCCGAAGGGTCATACGGCCGACTACAATGGTCCGGATATCTCCCCTCACGCCTAGTGCTCGTGGTTCAATACCTTCCCACCATGAATGTAATCCTCAACGGGAGGCATCCGTTGGATTACATCCCTTAACCCGTGATCATCCACAATAATAGACAGGATGATCTCCATGTCCTCTCACGGGTCGTTCACCGGCTTGAGTGCCCATGAGCCGTATCGTATATGCAACCCTACCTCTCAATGATGATAGTGGGCCCGCTCGACACGGGACCCAGCCACTACCATCACGGGTTAACCGGCTCAATACCCCCGCCGGAAGAGTAGTAGTACTCAAGAGGTCACCTAGCCCAACACTTCTAGACATGCCCTAAATATGCCAACCGGCAGTTAGGGAAAGCGCCAAGGGCACCATAGGAATGCGCCCCATACCGCCTCCTCCGGTATCCTATGGCGAAATGCCAAAAGGGCATTCCCCATTCTCCAACCACAACTAAGCAATCATATAACTAGGCGATGGGCGAACCCACAACCCAAACAGATAATACAAGGTAGAAGAAATAATAATATTTCTCTTCTCCCTTCACATACATTCACATTCCATATCATAACAACATTAATATATTTCACAGCAAGAAGCAACATCATAAGTAATAATGATAAACATATATTATGACAATTCATATTTATCAAAAGATATAAAACAACAACAATCAATTCAATATAATGGGTTGGTTATTCCTCACCTTTACTTGGTATTTCTCCACAGATCAATATCTCTTCCCACAAGGAAATAAACTTTGGGTAATTTATCCTAATCATGCAAAAGGATTAACCAAATAAAAATAAGAATTAATTTGGGTTTAGTAAAATATGTAAAAATATTCCCGTAATAACCCCAAATAGAACTCTAGGTTTTAACTCACCCTTTAACCTAAATCGGCTAAAAGTTATAATTTTGTCTTTAATTGAAGTCGAAATGAAATGAAATTGTGGGGAAAAATTAATTGGAAATAAAGAGATCACAAGGGTGTTCTCAATTTAATTTAATTTGACCTAAATCAAAGTGCCCCAAATTGGCTCTCATAAATCACCCGTGGATAACCTAGAGAGTCAAAATGAATCACCCTTATCATGGGATTGCACCAATAACTCATTTATTAGAAAGCGACATTAAAATGAAAATTGAGAAATAAGCTATCAACCTAAACATGCTTCCTTCAAGATTCCTCAAAAGGGAAGGAGAGAAAATACTCACAAAATTGTGAGTAAGAGAAGGATTAAATAAAACTAACCTTTCTTGAAATTTCTTGAAGATTCGAATCACGAATGCCTCGGAAGAATGGAAATCGCCCCTCTTTCGTTTCTCCTCTTCCCGCAGCCTCAAAGTCGTTCTTGTAAAATAAAATGCGGCACGGATGAGTTAAAACATAAAATAGGGTTTAAGAATCCGAAATTCCGTTTTGCCCCTAAATAGAAAATAGGGTGGGGATTGGTTCACCCAACCGGCCCAACTCCGTCCATGGTTGGACCCCCAAACGAACTCCGATTTTGATGATCTTTGGCTCGTTGGAAAGGTCTTTCAACGATCTTCAATTTGATATCTTATTTACGTCAATTGGATTCTCCATCACTGATCTACAGATATTCCAAAATTACCCTTTTTACACTATCGAGACTAATCTTCTCTCTTCACTTAAACTTTAGGAGAGTTTTTGAGTCATTATAAGGGTCATCTACTAACATTTGTTTAATTTTCAATCCTTCGGGCTCGAATTGAATGGTCCACAATTGTCGCCGAATCAAGGCCCAGGTTCTTGGTCTTAAAACCACGGGTTAAAGGGGTAGAAATCTGGGGGATTTCACAGTTAAGGCTGAATGTGTAATGTCCATTTTGTCTTTCGAGCCAAAAAACAAATTTATCCTCATCTGGAAAAATAATATAGAATACCAGCAATCTATTTTAGCAACAAACTTTAGGGTTATTTTGGGTGTTGAAAAGTCTAAGAACACCACGCCATCGATTAACTAATGGAGATTAATAGCAAAGGCGTCAATACTTTTAGGCAAAGTCTAAAGATAAATTAGTAATTTCAAAAAATATATGGAATAAGCTCGTAATCAAGCTCTAGTGTGGGACACCAATATTTATCCCTAACGTTCAATATTAAAAATGATCATTAAGTATTGGTGATTTTATTAAAAGACATGTATTTAATATCAATTATTGGCGGTTTTACTAGAAATATTTTTTTATTTTTTATTATTATTTTTTTTGGATTTGAGGTTCAACCATACCAATTTATGTGCACCTCGACTACATCTTTAGAGTAGCTTTTATATATAATTTAAATATATGGTAAGACTTCGCTCTTGGCCCTAAGGAGATTCATACTCAACCCCTTGAGACTAAAGATAGGTTAATTTTTGCTTAACGATAGAGTTGAATGTAATATTAAAGTTTATAGAAACAAGTACATGAAAGTCAGATACAACTTAGCTGAGTTGAGATTTAAATGTTATATCTTTTAAACATGAAGACGGTTTCTTCTGTTGTAGGAAAGTTAACAAAGGGAGCTTTGAGTTTCTACATATCTAGATCCTGGTGGGGTTTGTCCCCTTCAGTTCTACAAAATCTATACCCGATAGGAGATTTATGTCCTGGTTAATTAATAAAATCTTCAGCATTTTTTTTTATCGGAAAAGGTCTCTTAGACATATCATCCAAAGGACCTTTGATCCAAATACAAAACTTATATTAGCCCAAACCGATGGAACCACATCAAACCATAAGGAAGTGAAGAATTGCATGATTTAGAGTGTTGGGCTGTTAAACCCCCCAGTCCAAATCAAACCAAAATTATTTTGAGAATTTTTAAGCTACTAATTAATTCCTGTTACAAAAAGAAAAGAAAAGAATCTTAAGATTATTTTGAGAATTTTTGAAAAGTGCATGAATGATATGTTGTTGGTTAAGTAACAAAGCTTAACAGCAGATT
Organism: Hakea prostrata; assembly: GCF_041222555.1. Lineage (NCBI taxonomy): Eukaryota > Viridiplantae > Streptophyta > Magnoliopsida > Proteales > Proteaceae > Hakea > Hakea prostrata. The sequence continues at coordinate 5,743,711 of NC_142609.1, forward strand.
GTTTGGGTTTTTTTTTCCGTTCAAGAATGCATCTTGTAACGATTGAAATATTCACACAGATACCCATGCCTAAGTAAAACAAAATTTTACTTTGATTGGTGATGATAAAGGTCTCTAAAAATGTTTTGATTCCAATGTTGTTACTCAAAACCATTCAAAATGTTCTAATTAGTCAAAGCCATCTGCAACCATTTTATTGCTAATGAAACTCAATGTGAAGAAAGAATCTCCTTGACACGAGCCATGATCACATCTTCTGGTTCCACCCTTTGCTCAACAAACGATGTCAATTCCAGAATTATGGTTCACATCTACCCTAGCTTGTTGGATCTCTTCCGGTAGGTATTGTTGGAGCTTCAGGGACAGTAGCGTGTAACAAATATATGGGATAAAAGAGTAACTAAAATATAATACAAGGACTTTAGTAGTTATCTCAATGTCTAGTACTATTATAAATGATTTTATTAAAACCACCATGTCTTTTAGTATGAATTATTGGTGGTTTTGTCGGAACGACTTGTAAGAAACCAACAAGAACAACCAAGAGGTTTGGAGGATTTCCACTGTTTATATAATTGATTGACATATCTGCATGGATTCATTAATTACTAAGTGTATAAAATTAAGATATTGGTAGGAGAAATCCAATTATAAAAACTACTTGTTTGTCCTCTCTTCTTTCCACTTCAAAGATAGATAACCAATTAAATCATGGACGTACGGGTCTCCAAGGTTTTGAAAACTGGGAATTGGTAGTGATCAATTCTGATTTCCATGATTCAAAAAACACAGCTGATCGATTCATACGCTTCTTGAATTTGGGTTCTTAAATTTTTAACCACTGAATTGCAAAACTTTGTTGCTAATTTTCTATCCCTACAGGCCCACGCCAAAGTCTCTGAAGAAATGACTCAAACAAATAAATCTTAGAAGAAGTGACTCAAACAAATAAAGAATCTCAACGAAGTCGGACATTTGCACATGAAACTCTGGATACTTCCAGCTCTGGTGTAAAACACGAGACGTTTGCACCAGCAAAGCTTCCAGATCCACGGGAGATACTTCCAGCTCTGGTGTAAAACCTTAAAACCTGCGGAATGCACAACCAGATCTCACATCAACCTATATCTGAGCAACTTCTGCCTCCTCCATAGCAAAAATTATAATGTAGATAACTTTAGAGTGCAGATAACCTTCTCAGAAACACTATTTTGATATTTTTTTCACCAGAAATTTTATCTCGGTACTCTTTGTTCTTGTGACTGATGTAAACCTGCATGCACTTTGAACATGTAAAGGCATGGACAACTAAACCAAACCAAACCACGGTTGGACAACTCTTGGAATGTTTTATTCTAGCAAGCAAATTCAGAGTTTTCATGGAATCCGTCTAAAAGTCTTTGGAGAATAGCTAGGAGGAGATGCTGTAAGTCTTGAAGATTGAGTACGAGTCCGGATCAGCGGCCCCGATGAAAAACACAAACATCAGTGGGGCCCACGGTGAAAAACACTTTTTAGAAAAAATAAAAGAAATTTTTTTTTTCACCAGTAAGACCCACTGGTTTTTTTGGTCAGAAAGCCGTGGGGGAGAAGATCCGGATTCACCGAGTACTGCATAATTTCTTAATTTCTATGACCCACTTGAATTTTAAAAACATTGACTTCCGTGTAATCATATAATAATAGTTTTCACACACACACACACACACATATATATATATATATATATATATATATATATATATATATATATATATATATATATATATATATATATATATATATATATATATATATATTCATATTTTAATTATATTTTATGTTTTGCGTTGCAGAATTGCAGTATTCTAATTTCTAAAGCTAGCTAGAGTGGATTTTTGTTTTGCGGCAGAGCGGACATCGTCCCCTCAGCCGCGAGCACAACACGTGGCACTATTTAATCTAACCGTCAAAGTCTCAAATGCGGGGACTAAATTGTAAATTTGAAGTTTTTTATTTGAGAGGTTTTAGAGTTTTTTAATTTAAAAAAAAACCCCCCAAAACTTCTTTTATTTTTTTTTTTTTTTAGGGACCTTTTTTTTTTTTAAGGAAAAAAAGGGGGGAAAATTTTTTTTTGGGGGGGGGGGGGGGGGGGGGGAGGGGGGGGGGGGTGTTTTTTTTAAAAAAAAAAACGCACCCAACCTGTGGGGGGGGGAGGGGGGTTAGTTTGGGTGGGGGGGGTGTTGGGTTGGAGGAAGGGGGGAAGGGGGGGGAAGGGGGGAAGGAAAAAGAAAGGACATCATTGCTTTAGTTAATAAATTTGCTTTTGTTAAATTCAAATTCTACTCAAATTTGGGGTTTGTCTCCTTTCTATTCTACATATTTTGTACCCAATAGGCGATTTATCTCCTGGTTTAGTTAATAAAATCTTCAGTTTTCTTCTGCTAAAATAATCTCTTAGATATATTTGTCAAAAGGATTCGATCTAAAATTAACCCACCATAACAAAGTGAAGAATGGTTCGGTTTAGAGTGCTAGGCAGTTAAACCCCAACCAAACCAAACCAAAGGCGTATTAATTTGTATCTATTTAAGTGGATCAAACTAGGAGAATTTGAATCAAACCTTTTTGGTCCGATCAGTGAAACCGAATGGAAGCTTGTATAAGTTTAGGGTGTTGGGTCTACTTCTTAGGGTTGAAACTGGAAAGAAGCATGGCTGAACCAAATTGCATGGTAAGTTATATCAAAATTTCGGCGATATTTCACCAAATTTCAGTGGTTTCGGTTCCCCATGAATCAAAACCAGGATCCGAAACTCCATCTGCGAGATATCGCTGATTTTTCGGCAATTTCTCGCTGATTTTCACGATATATCGCGATATATTGACAAAATATCGATTTCTTGGAATTTTTAGGCGATTTCTCTCTTAATTTTACAGCAGGATCTTTAGGATCAATGGACAATCTTACCAATTCTATCCCAATGATTCAAAACTCAAAAGGTAATGTGCTAAATGTGATTAAGGAGGAGAATCTAAATAAAATAATTTTTAGAAATAATTCAAATTAAGAATACAATTTATAGAAAAATCTTTAAGATTAATGAATGAGCATTCTTACCCATTATATTCTAGTGATTTAGGCCTCAAAAGTTAACGTGCCAAATGTGGTTATGGAAGAGTATATACATGAAACAATTTATGGAAACAATTTAAAATATGACGGGATTTTGTAATAGAATCTTCAAGGTGAACGGGTAATCATTCCAATTATGTCCGAATGATTTAGGCCTCAAAAGGCAACATGTTAAATGTGGTTAGGAAGGAGAATTTAAATGGAAGAATTTATAGGAAATAATTCAAAATTACCAAATATTGACATCAAATTTGGGTAGGCACCAAATTTATTCAAAATGACCAAAAATATCCCCTGAAATGGGGGTGGAAATCTGGCCATTTTTAGGCGAAATCTCATCGAAATTTCAGCGAGATTTTGCCAAGTTCGCCAGGTAGCGAACCAGCGAATTGGAACAATATTTCGCACATTGCTAGATTGATGAAGTTGGATAAACAAATTAATGGAAAATTTTAGGGACTCCTCAAAGTAAATTGGCGAAAAAGCATGGACAACCCAAAACAATGCCAAATTGGCAGTCACCCCCTTTTCCTTTAGAACCATCAACTAGTATTATTCTATATCTTATCTTATAATATGAAATGATGAATGAAAGAAGAAGGAACTCATGGAAGAAGAAAGAAGATGAAGTCTAGGATTTTGTTATACTAGGGGCAACATTGCAAAGTCACAAGAGATTAATGATAACATAAGAATTATGAAATTATCTAATTACAACTTAATGGAATTTACCACATTTTGGGGTGTCTTTGTAAATTTGATATATGTTTGGAGTGTGTGTGCTTTTTGCCAATTATCTTGGAGTGTCCTTGAAATTTTCCCTCAAACAAAATTAGGAATAAGGGTTGTGTTTATAATTTTAGGTATAAATCACAATGTATTAGGTATAAAAACTAATGATAATGTTTAGAGATAATTATTGTTGTCCCCTTGTATTATAGCTTCATTACTAATCAAACTGCCTTTATAAAATAAAAATAACCTTTTTTTTTTTTTTTTTTTTTTTTTGTTAAATTATAATTTTTTCTTTAAAAAAAAAAAAAAAATAAATAAAAAAAAAAAAAAAAAAAAAAAAAAAAAAAAAAAAAAAAAAAAAAATTTAAATATTAAAAAAAAAAAAAAAAAAAAAAAAAAAAAAAAAAAAAAAAAAATTTCAATCTATTTTAGTAACAAATTTCAGGGTTATTTTGGGTTTTCAAAAGTATAAGGACATCACACCACCAATTAGCTAACGGAGATTAATAGCATATGCATCAATAATTTTAGGCAAAGTCAAAGTTAAATTAATAATTAAAAACATGTATGCAATAAGCTCTAGTACAGGACGCCAATATTTACCCCAAACATCCAATATTATAAATGATAATTAAGTATTGGTGATTTTATTAAAATACATGTATTTAATATTATTTATTGGCGGTTTTACTAGAAATATTTTATTATTATTATTATTATTATTTTGGATTTGAGGTACAACCGTGCCAACTTATGTGCACCTTGATGATTATATGGCAAAGCTTTGCTCTTGACCCTAAAGAGATTTATACTCAGCCCCTTGAGACTAAGACAGGTTAATTTTTGCTTAACAATAGAATTTAATGTAAAATTAAAGTAATTAATAGAAACAAGTACATGAAGGTCCGATACAACTTAGCTGAGTTGAGAATGATGTTTAAATGTTATTACACTTTTTAAATATGAAGCAGAGGGTTTCTTGTGTTGTAAGAAAGTTAAATTTCCTCATCTCACTTGTTTGTTGTTTTCTTGTAGCATCCCATTTGTAAGTTGTAACCATACAAATATGCAAACGAATAATATACTATTAAGTAGTTATGAAAAAAAATTTCATTTTAGTTCGGAGATTTTTAATCAAAACCATTTGCAACCATTTTGTTTGTTAATGAAACCATGATAAGAGGATGCTAGCGCCACCTTGCGCCCTGCAATGGAGATTTTTATTGAGTGCGACTTATGCAAGTATTATCCGTCTGCAACCATTTTGTTGATCAAGAAACGTACTTCAAGTACTACAACCATTGTGACATTTGCCAACCTTTTTTACCTTCCTCCCATACTTTTACACCCCTTACTTGACAAACGACATCAATTCCGATGCTTTAGATATCGTAGTACCTAATAATCTTTTAGTATACTCCCATATCTCACTTTATCTTATTATTGGTCTGCCCAGGTGATCAACCTTGGATTCAATTCTACAGATTCACTGAAATAGGAATTGCTCCGTGAAGGATTTTCTTAAAGGTGTGTTTTTTCTTCTTCTTCTTTTTCATCCAATGTCATATAGTTACATTCGGTTGAGATATTCATTAGAAAAAGAACAACAACACGTGATAATTTTATGGGAATGAAACTATTACTTTCCAGTTCAGCATTTGGTCTTTTTTATCTGGTTTTTATAATATTAATTTGAAATCAGACCCTTTTTTCTTTTCTTTTCTTTTCTTTTTCTTTTCTTTTTTTTTTTTTCTTCTTCTTATTTTTTGGGTTTTCATACATACACAAGGGCATTGATTAAAATTTGACGTTTTTAGGATTTCTATTGGCCTGATCTCTGTTGTTACGAGGATGAGCTTGGTTTTTGGCTTCAACCAAATCCCATTATTTCAGTTTTTACAGCTCCCTAGAAACCCAATACAAGACAGCGGTTCAATTTGATCCCGTGTCATGACCAAAGGAAAAAAAAATAAAAAAAAATTGATCACAGACCTTGCTTTAGTCCTTCGCATTTAATGTGCAGGACTATCAAGCAAAAAATTTTTGACAGCCGATCGAAATCTCGACCGACATTTTGGATATGACGATCCAAAATTCAGCTTGACAGTAATGTGCAGGATTGAAGCAATTTCCCATTTTAACCGGTTTAAATAGATTAGTTCAGTTTGACATATTTGTACGACTCCTCTAAGTTTAAGGGTGTGGGCATTTTTTGCGTTAAATGATGGTAAATTTGTCTTTTGAGCTGACTTGGATAAAACCTAATAGACAGAGTAATTGCAATGGTTTCTAAATTAGGGGAAGACACGGTGATTTTCTTGCAAAGAGAGGAGATGTTTGAAATGTCCCCTTTAGTTCTACAAAATCTATACTCGATAAGAGATTTATATCTGGTTAATTAATAAAATTTTCAGTTTTTTTTTTTTATCGAAAAAAAGTCTCTTAGACATATCATCCAAAGGTTCTGATCCAAATACAAAACTTATTAGCCCAGAACCATAACGAAGTGAAGAATGGCTTGATTTAGACTGTGGGGTTGTTAAACCTGAGTCCAAATCAAACCAAAGGCATATTAGTTTGTAGGAGAATTTGAATAAAACCTCTTTTGTAAGTTTAGGTTGACTCCTTTCAAGGTTGAAACAAGATTGAGGAAGCATGGGCTAATTAAACCAGACCGCTGTTATTGGACTAAACAAAAAACTCAAAATAAGGGATGGGGTTTATGATTTTGAAATAATTCAAATATAGTTATCAGATAAATATAATAAATCAAAGTTTATTATGTATGAAAAATAATGATAACCTTTAGAGGTTGAGGGTAATATATCATTTTACTATTGAAGGGTTGCTTAGTTTGCATATTGAAGAGGTCACGGGTGATGCTCCCTGTGGTATATATAATAGTCCTCACCCCTAATATAAAGCTACTAATTCTCTTTATAAAAAATAAAAATAAAATAAAAAAAAACAGAACCTTAAGATTATTTTGAGAATTTTTGAAAAGTACATGGATGATATGTTGTCGATTAACTAACAAAGCTTAACAGCAGATTTTTTTTTCTTCTTCTTCTTTTCTTTCAACAATACATCTTGTAACGATTGAAATATTCACACAGATACCCAAGCAAAAATAAAAGCAAAATTTAATTTCATTGGTGATGATAAAGGTCTATAAAAATGTTTTGATTCCAATGTTCTTACTCAAAACTATTCAAAATGTTTTGATTTGAATGTTCTTAGTCTAAGCCATCTGCAACCATGACACGAACCATGATCACATTTGCCAACTCATCTTCTAGTTCCAACCTTTGCTCAACAAATGATGTGAATTCCAAAATTATGGTTCACCTCTACCCTAGTTGGGATCTCTTCCAGGAGACATTGTTGGAGTTTTAGGGATAGTAGCATCTAACAAATATATGGGATAAAACAGTAATTAAAATATAATACAAGGGCTTCAGTAGTTATCCCAATGTTTACTATTATAAATGATTTTATTAAAACCACATGTCTTTTAGTATGAATTATTGGTGTCTCTGTTATTTGAAGGAAGAAACCAACAAAACAACCGAGGTTTGGAGGATTTCCACTGTTTATATAATTGATTGACATATCTGCATGGATTCATTATTACAAGTGTATAAAATTAAGATATAGGTAGGAGGAATCCAATTATAAAAACTACTTGTTTGTCCTCTCTTCTTTCCAATTCAAAGATAACCAATTAAATCATGGAATTTGTTGGCGTTAAAGACAGGTCTCCAGGTTTTGAAAACTGGGAATTGGCAGTGAACAATTCTGATTTCCATCCATGATTCAAAAAACACAACTGATTCATATATACGGTTCTTGAATTTTTGACCATTGAATTTGGGTTCTTGAATTTTTGACCACTGAATTGCAAAACTCTGTTGCTAATTTTCTATCCCTACACTACAGGCCCACGCCAAAGTCTCAGAAGAAGTGACTCAAACAAATAAAGAATCTCAACAAAGCCAGACAAGAAGAAGCAATTGTCTGAGAGATATTTATAAACAGAATCGGAAGGATCACTAGCAAAGGAAAGTTAAGGGAGAAACCACCGAAAGCAGCAACAACAAAAATCTAAGCAGAAGCACGAAGAAACAGAGCTGAATTCTTGATGATCATCGTTGGCATGGTTGCTCGGCCTTGACATCTCTTCCTCTTCCTCTTCCTCTTCCTCCTGGAGATGAGACCCCCCATTCTTCTTGTTTGGTTTTACTTGGTCCCTCGTCCTCTTCCTCTTCCTTTCCTCCTCCTCTTCCTCTTCCTCTTCCTTTGTTTCAAACTGAAGAAATCTGCTACCATTAAAGCTGGATCGATAGGCTCTTGGTGGTTAGGTTCCCTACCCTGAAATAATAACTTCACGAATTTCAACCCTCCAATTGACAATGGAAGAGACTTATCTAAACACTCGATCTCTTGAATCACAATGGAATCTTTATCTTGCAGAGGAATCCCAAACCAGTCGAAGCCTTTGAAATGGTGAAGGCAGATCGTATCCCGTCTACTAGTGTACTCAAGGCCCGTAAATCTCAGCATATGTCTACACTTGGTCGCTTTATTTTTCTGGTGGATCGTAGCTGAAATACAAAAATCCAGGGATCCTGTAGTCTACCCATGTCAAACCGGTCCCTTCATCCCCGGCGGAATCTAAATACAAAGCACAAAATTAAACCCTTAGTGTCAGCACACAAGCGATAATCCTTCATAATTTCCTGTGAAGATGATGATGCTGGTAAGAGTAGCGTTCCCTGCAAAACAGAGAGAGAGAGAGAGAGAGAGAGAGAGAGTCAGCCAGCCTTAAAAGAAACTAAAAGTAAATGGAAGTAAGTATCCTATTCCTACCCAATATAATATAATATATATAGTTAGAAATAATCGATACGTGAATAAGAAGACAATAATTAACTACCTACTTACCTGCCCATGTATATTCCTCTTTGTATCTGTCATGTTAGGACACAGAGAACATGACCTCAACATGATCCAAGGATTCTCTAACCTCAAGGCCTGGAATCTCCTTCAGCTTTTCACAAGTTGAAAGCACCAATACCTTTAGACGTTTCAACCTTGAGATGTCGAATATTCGTACCAGTGAATCGCAATGAACGACACTCAAACTCAACTAAACTTGAGGGAGCCTCTGGGAGCTCTTTCCAACAGCTTGCATCAGCGTTGAGTTGTAATATCCTCAACTTGTTAAAGTGGGACAGATCACTGGCAAGGATTTCGGTTTCCAACTCATTCTCAACACCTCCAAATTTGAGAGCATTGAAAAATCATCAGGCAATTTCTCAAAGTTGACTCTCCCCAGATCAAGGGTATGCAAACACCTCATTCTCCCCATTGATCTTGGTAGCTTCAATGGTCCATGTCCCATGAATTGGTTAATGCATGAAGATTCTCCAATAATCCAATACTATTAGGGAACTTGTAAATGGTCTGAAGACAATATGGAGCTCAACCAAATTTTTTAGAGCACTAAAGTTAGGCAACTCAATGATTCGATTATAATTTCGAAGATTAAGACTTTTGAGCTGACTCAGTTGCCCAATGGATTCATCCAAAATTTTCAACTTTGAGCAATATGAGAGATCCAAATGCTCCAAATTAGGAAACCATGAAAAGTTTGGAGACTTAGATAGATTTGTACACCACGAAAGATTGAGGACTTTCAACTTTTCGAACCGCTATCACCAAAAAAAAAAAAAATAAATAATAAATCAAATATTTTACACCTAATTAATCAAGAAAACATAATAATCAAATAAGGAAAAAACTCAAATATTTTACCTTATTTTTATCTTGAGGGATAGTGTCCCAGAGTTGTTGAGTACTGGAGCATTTTAGTTGGAGATTAACTAGATCCTGTGATAAAAATTGGTTTGTATACCGTTATTGTGGCCTCTGTCCCATTTGAGCCATCTTAGCTTTGAAGGAAAGCTCCAAAAGTTTCCTGTGACAGTACTTGGAATGCGAAGAAATTCCAGATTGGACATCATCTCAAAGGGGTTGTGCCTTAAATGAACACGAATACGAGAAAGGTCCATGCTTTTCACCATGCTTGCCTACAATAAAAAAATTGTATAAGTAAATAGAAATCGGTCGACATGAGCAATTAATAAATAAATAATTGGCATTTACAAGGATGCACAAGAAAGTATCATGCCTTTGAACATGTTAATTTCCTAGAGTAGAAAAATAATCCAAGAAAAAGAAATTGGTGGATACTAGTGGAGTTGGTTCAAATCAATGTTACAAGTGTGGATCTTAAAGCACATGTAGTTTGTTACTCATGCCATGAGCATAAACAAAAAACTAAATGATTTAGTCTTACCTCGTTACTTTCTAACACTTGCAAGATATCATCTTGAGACCACAGCCTACTACGCATACTTGGATCTGTATGATTTTCTCCTTTGACAATTCCTCTTCCCATATCTCGGATTTGATCATGCATCTTCAAGACTGCTTGACCAAAAGTATCATTTTCAAATCTAATGAGGGATCGTTTAATTAATATGGGTATTGCAAACCTTGGATGATAGCCACGTGCTTCCCATATGGAAGTCACTACTTTTTTATCCCATCCAATAAAAAGGCATGCAGCATCAAGGAAAATTTCTTTCTGAAAACCATCTAGCTTATCAAAGCTTATCTTCAACCTTTTTTGGACATCTTCAGGTGGAATTTCTTTCAAGTATTGTAATGTACTTTTCCACTCTTCTACACTTGTTGCATTTGATAGCAAAGACCCAAGCACCTCTAGAGTTAGAGGTAATCCTCCTGAATATCTTGCCACGTCATTTGAAAGTTGCATACGGTCGTCTGGAGGTAGCTTACTTTCAAAGGCATGCAAACTAAAGAGTTGAAGAGATTGGTCATGATTTAACTCTGTAGGCCTGTATATTTTGTCTTTATGAACTTTAGCCTTATTCAAAATTTCCTCATCTCTGGTTGTTATTATAACCCTGCTTCCTTGACCAAACCAATTGGTTTCACCAATCAAAGCATCCACTTGTTCTTTACTATCTACATCATCAAGAACTATAAAAACTCTTTGTTTACAAAGTCTTTCTTTTATCAATTCTTTTTCCTGCATGGTGACTAGGTATGTCAATATTGTCTCAGTTTGAGGATATCTTTAAGAAGTTGTTGTTGCAAAGTCACTAGGCCCATGTTTTGCGATGCTTGTTCTCTGACATCTGAAATAAAGCTATGCTTGCTGAAGGTTGAAATGATGTGATTGTACACAGCCTTGGCAATAGTTGTCTTTCCAATACCTCCAAAACCCCAGATTCCCACAAAAAAAACATTGTTAGAATTAAAATCTAATAAAGATAACACATCATCTATAGGGGTTTCTATTCCGACTGGGTATTTACATACATCCAAGTGGGTGTTGTAGTTCAATTTACCCCAAACCCTCTTGACAACCAAATCAACTAGTTCTGCTTGATTCCTGCAAATTTCACACATGTATATACATATATAAATAAATGAGGAAAAGACAAATCTATATTTTTTTGGTTGGTGGGGGGTGGAAGAAAGCTTTTAATGGAATGGAAAGCCATCGACAATAAATAATAACTAAAATTTAGTTTAATTAAATAACATAAACATGCATCCTTGCTCACATAAATATAAATATCGTAGGAGTGATAATTGAGCACAATTATCACACAACTTCAATTACTGAGTGACTACATTGGAGGAGAAAAATAAAAAAATTCTATATTCAACCAACCAAATCTTGAGCTTGAAAGTTGAAACATATATAATCTAGATGATAAGTTGAAAATGGGTTTAATTTTTGAAAAATCATGAATCACTTTAGATCCAAAGGTAGCATCTAATATTGCATGGTGAGTAGTAGGTATCACATTAGAATATGTAGACGGACCATCAAATAAACATGTAATTTGTCAAATTAAGATGTGATAATGAACACTTACGTGGTATCATCAACAACTTCTCCTTTCAAATTTCCTACCACTTTTAAAGCATCCCTCCAGCCTTGTATGGTTTGGGGCTCGAAATTCTTCTTCTCATATTCCTGAAATGCTTCAGCAAAACTTCCCTCCTTCTGATTCCGAACATTTGATGGGTCAACCTTGAAAAATATAGGCAAGACCAATTGACCATTGGATTTATGGCATTCAACAATCTGAGCAAGCTCGATCAAGCACCATCTACTGTTTGCATAATTTTCAGAGAAGACAGGGATTGAGATTTTGGACCCATTAATCGCTGCAAGTAGTGTTGGGCCAATGGATTCTCCAGTCCATAAAGATTCACTATCGAGGAACACATTGATTCCTCTATCTTTCAGAGCTCTGTGAAGAAAACTAACAAATGCAAGGCGAGTATCTTCGCCCCTAAAACTGAGAAACACATCATAAGAAGAAGATTCAGTTGTAGGTAGAAGAAGAAGAAGAGGAAGCCATCAAGTATTTTGTTGGTTGAGAGAGAAGATGCGTTAACACTAACAGAGCTCTCCTCTCAACTCTCAAGAATGAACTCGCTGTATGTATCACTTTACATACAAGGAAGGAAGGTGCAATGACTGACTCTCCGGTCTCCGGATTTAAAATTTTCACTCAGATGTGACCTCGAATCTCTCAACCTGTTTTTTATATTAATATATTTTTGGTAATGATTAACCGGCCTGTTTGATATAACTAGGGCGAAGTCGAATAAGTGTATGTATGTTAAGGCATGCACAACTAAACCAAAACAAACCAAACCAAACCACGGTTGGACAACTCTTCTAACTTTTTATTATAACAAGCATCAGAGTTTCCATGGAATCCGTTTTAAGTCTTTTGAGACTAGGTAGGGCCTAGGAGATGCTACAAGTCTTGAAGACAGAATACGTAATTTCGTAATTTCCATGGCCCACTTGAATTTCATATATGGTTTTCACACGGATTAGTCTAAAGCAAGAGCTCTCATTATTCAAATTAGTCGTGCTTAGTCAGCAGTTTCCTAATGATGCTAAATTTGCCCGACACAACTTTCGAAAAGTAAGAAGAAAAAATGACAACTAACTTTTGCTTTTTCATAATGAACCATCGGATGCCAACTTTTCTTTTTCTATCATTCTTTTTATTTTTTTTATTTTTTTATTTTTTATTATTTCGAGTTGATTGGAGGAGAAAAGTGTCTAGACAACTTTTGTTAATTCCAATGCGGAAATTAGGGCGCGTTTGATAATGTTCTTAAAAAACGTTTCTGGCGTTCTTCTGTTTTTTGGGAACGGAAGAACGGGTTAGAGGCGTTTGATAAAACGGTTCGTTCTTCTGTTCTTTAAGAACGGACCAGTCAAAAAAGTGTTCTAAAGAACGCTTTTTGCAGAACATAAAAAAGATGCTTTTACTAAATAACAGAAACGAAAGTGTGATAAAATTGATTCAAATTGAAGCCTTAGAACAAGTTTATCAAACACCAACTTATTTTTCAACCTAAAAAAAAAAACACTAACATATTCTATTTAGTGTTTTAAAAATATTTTTAGTACGGATTTATCAAACGCCCATTTTCAAGTAAAGAACGGTCTTTTAGCACAGAAACATTAAAAATCGGTTTTGCATAAGAACTGGTTTCTCAGAACAGAAACGTTACCAAACGTATACATAATGTTGAAAATTTTAGAGCGCAAATCACCTTCCTTGAAGCACTTCTTTAATGTTTTCTCAACATAAATTTTACAGTCCCATATGAAATTCATTGAAAATTTCATTAAATTATTTTATCAATTTTAAACATAGGTTCCATACAAATAAATATGCATAAAAGTCCAACATGGGAAGTGTTTCAGACTCATAACTTTACAGGTGAGTGAATTATGTTGTTTCTCCAGGTAAGTTTTTTTTTTTTTGGTAAAAAGTAAAACACTTTATTCATAAACTTGAAGGAAACTACAGAAATACATAGCAAACAAAAGAAAGAAACATAAAGATGCATGAAATCACAAGATTTGATCCGAACCAAAGAGTGGAAATTAACCAGACTGTCATACATGCAATAGATAGGGTCATCTAAGCTAAGGGATGGGTCGAGCCCAAAAAACCCTTAGAATAATGGATGTAGCAGCTACAGTACCAATCAACGCCTGTGGAGACTACACCACAAAGGCGGACACAAACACAGATACGCCACAAGGGCAGAGATACAACACGCCATACGACACGGCCTGAAGACGGAAACAAAACACGCCACAAAAGCGGAAACACAATTGTGGCAGCAAATGGCGCTGGATTTCTCCAGGGCAAGTCAGCAGCCCCTAATAGTGCTAAATTGCCCGACAGAACTTTTGATAAGTAATCAGATAAATTGATAACCAACTTTGACTTTTTCATATTAGAGCATTGGATGCAAACTTTTCTTTTCTATACATCCGTAGAGGTCAGTATTAAAGTGTTGATGACAGAGATTACTTGGAAGACTCATCATGTACACGCAAACTTTGGGGAATGGAAAAAAAAAAAAAAAAAAAAAATATATATATATATATATATATATATATATATATATATATATATATATAGACAACTCACATGTATTCTAAGTTCAGATTTTAAACGTATAATCAGGGAACGAAGTTTCGCCGGGTAACGGACATCTCGGTGATATTTTGCCCCCAATTTTTTGGATATTTTTACTCAATAATTTTGATATATTTGATGCCTATTCTATTCTGATGCAAATATGTGGTAAATTTGAATTATTTCCTAAAAATTCTTCCATTTAAATTCTCCTACCTAGTCACATTTAATATGTTACTTTCTGAGGCCTATATCATTCGGACATAATTGGAATGATTATCCATTCACTCTAAAGATTCTATTATAAGAATATATAATTTTTCTTAATGACCAAAAATATGCGGCGATTCATTAAGAAAAACTCAATGTAAACAAGAATATATAATTTGAAATTTAATTTTTTTTTTAAGAATATATAATCACCATTTATTAATTTTGCGTAATACTTATATTCACAATAGTGGTTCTTGAAATTTAGGAGATGACCAAATGTGTATGGGGGGACGGGGGTGGGGGCAGGTTGGATGGAAATGATCTCCACACATCGAATATAGCACTGAGGTCAAAAAGAGTTTTTCTTTTTATTGTTTCGAGTTGATTGGGAGAGAAAAAGTGCCTAGGCAACTTCCACCTACTCCATTGTGGGAATTATAATGTAGATAACTTTAGAGTGTAGATCACCATTCCTGAAGCACTTCTTTGATGCTTCTCACCAAAAATTTACAAGTCCCATGTGAAATTCTTTGAGAGTTCACTTTCAACATATGCAGCCTCACACTTTCAATTGCCTAAAGCACACATTGAAGATGTTAGAAAGGCTATGGCTGATTGTATTTAAGGTCATAAAGTAAGTGAAGGAAAAATTCATTGGATCTCGTGGAAGAGATTGTGTAAGGCTAAGGAAAGAGGTGGACTAGGTTTGAGAGATCCTAACATGCATAATCGGGCCCTCCTTGCTAAAGTGGCCTGGAGGCCATGGCAAAATCCTAATCCTCTATGATAAACTAATGAAGGCAATATACTTCCCTAATTCATCCTTTCTTGAAGCTAAGGTGAGCAATTGTCCCTCATGGGCCTGTGCAGTCTACAAGGAGAGTCAGCAGATCATATCCTATTCTCTATTGTCCATTTTCTCGTGCAGTGTGGGTAGCCTGTGATCCAGACTTTGTGCTTCAAGAGGGCAGAGACTAGAGAGGTATCTCTCTTGACAATTCTCAGGAACTGGTCTAAAAACTCCTACAGTTTAATTTTGGGTCCTTACATGGAGATTCTATTGATCATGATTTTGAATCTTCAATATTCGATTTGCCCAATGAAATAAATCTTATTTCAATTTCAAACAAAGATTAGAAAAGTATCTCAAACATGCAATTAAAATCATAAGATTTAATTTAAGTCTAATCTTAGATCACTACACTTTTTTATCAATGAAACAAATTTTATTTCAATATCTGACAAAATCGTAATTGGATTTTTAATTGAAGCATCTGATCCTCACCACCTAACAAAATTGCAAGGTGAAAAAAAAAGTACTTGAATAATTCTAAGAAAGTAGTTGAATAAACAACATCAGGTGCCTATGTATGAGTCTAGATCTTCTCCGCTCGGCCTACCCATATAGTCATATACCCTACATTTACGTAAGTGTGGTACCCACTCATATAGGTCGGTAGGGAAGGGCAAGGCAAAGCAGGGTAGTGTGGATCCCACATTCATGTGAGTATGGAGTGTACAGTTGTATGGACATGCTGAGTGGAGAGGATCCAAATTCCCTACCTCATTATCTTTGTCAAGATGTACTAGTAGTCTCTTCATAGCCATCGTCACCTCATCTGCATCTAAGTGTCTCATTTTATTTGATCGATCAAGAGATAAAGCTACTGATCTATACTTGATCATCATTGACATGGAGATGAACCCTTCTCTTCTCAGCCTTGACATCTCTTCTTCTTCCTCTGTTCGTACAACTTTAGAGAAAGAGCTGAATTCTTCTTCTTGGGTTTTACTTGGTATGTTGTACCAACTAAAGAAATTTGCTACCATTAAAGTTGGATTGACGGGCTGTTTGTGGTAAGGTTCTCGGGTTAAAATCCTCCGCGGTGCTCATCTGAGTGGCCATCCAGCGGCCGCTACAGATGAGTGCCGTTTGTCATTTTTAAACATCTTGTTCGTTGGTTGATTACCATTGTATTTCTCCGTGAACTGTGTAAAGTGAACCCGGTTCTAAGTCCAACGGGCTTATTCAACCACACCCTCGACTCACTTTAAGAAATTATAATAGAGGGGGCAAAAAAAAAAAAAAAACCCTATATCGAACAAATCTCAAGCTCTTGTCTATCGTCTTCACACAATGTTGCAGTCACCGGTTGAGATGTGAGTGCAAATAAAAAGATGCTCTGTTACCTTTTCAAATACATAAATCCTTTCTTTCCCATTGTAATACATCTTAATAAATTTCGATTTTACTTTCTTTCCATTATGGATTAAGGGAACAGATGCTGCATTGAATCGGTTTCCATGAAATTCAAACCTATCAATTAAGAATTCAGACTAGATGCACCATCCAACCCAAAATCTATGTAGTAGCAACTGTTTCTCCTTTACTGAAGGAAGATTTTGATCCGATCGTATTTGGCGAATCCTTCTCCGATGCAACTGCACACTTCCCTTTCTCTCATTCTTATTAATTTTCTTCTGCCCACACTCAAACTACAGAATGCTCTATCACCTTTGCAGATTTCTTGCCACCCACTTCTCAAGTCACAATTTTATTAAATGGGTTTATCTTTGAAGAACAGGAAATCATGATTAAACACCAAAAAAGAATTTCATTTTCTAAATTGAAAAGTGCATGACCAAACATCGCTTGATATAACTGCATCTCTTGAGTCATAATGGTATCTTTGGTTATCTTGTTGCTAGTTTTCAGTCTCGTGAAGTTGGTTTTGTAGCCAGAGAGGCAAATTCAATAGTTGATAATCTAGCAAGGAGGAACTTGTCTTCCTGGGGAGAGACAATTGTGTCTGTTTCCACTCCGTGATTGGGGGATCTTGTATCAATTCTTCCACCCGTTTTCCTCTTGTATAAATTTATAATTTACCAAAAAATAGCAGGTCCTTTGTTTTTCCCTCGATGGAATGCATCTTGTAAAAATCGCGATCCCAATAGGGAGGATGATGGGATGGTAAATCAACTTTTTAAGGCGTTGCCTGCCTCTGATACCATCTTCTACTCTATCCCTGATGCCTTTGAAAACATTCACTTAGACACCGTGCCAAGATAAAAGAAAACTGTATTCTGATTAGTGATGATAAAGCTCTTTAAAAATGTTTTGATTTGAAGTTCTTAGTCAAAACCATTCAAAATGTTTTGATTTGGATGCTCTAGTCAAAACCATCTGCAACCATTTTGTTGTTAATGAAACTTGATGTGAACATAGAATCTCCTTGATGCAAACCATGATCACATTTACCTAATCATCTTTTGATTCCGTCCTTTGCTCAACAAATGATATCAATTCCAGAATCAGGGTTCAGCTCTACTCTTGTTGGATCTCTTCCTGTAGGCATTGATGGAGTTTCAAGAATAGTAGCATCTGACTTTCTTTTAGTATATTTCAATATCTAACTTTCTTTTATTATTCAACATTGAATTCACTTCTTTACATTTTTTAATTTTTTTTTTCTTCTTTTTTTGGGATATGAATTTACATTTTATAATTCTATCGAATGAATAACAGTACAAGAAATGCTTTAGAGGTTTTTCTTGAAGGTGTTCCCTTTCTCTTTTCTTTTTCTTCATACAATGTAATGTCGATGGAGGTCTACATAATAATATGTTATACAGAAATCATCAAAATCAAGAGTACTAAACAACCTCACATATATTCATCCAAAAAAGAATAACCACAAATGGTAATTGTATGGGTACGAAATCAGGCCAGTTCAGCTTTTGGTCTATTTCTTTTTGGGTTCGAAGATACTATGGGGTTCAGTCAGCCACCTTGGGTTTTCATGTATACACATAAAAACACTGATAATCTTTGGGGTTATTATTGGACTGGTGTCAGTTGTTATGAGAATCAACCTGGTTTTTAGTTTCAATCCAATCCCATTTTCTTGGATTTTACTGTTCAGTAGAACCCCAATCTGAAATAACGGTTCAATTTGGTACAGAGAAAACGTCTCTAAGTTATAAGGTATTCTTCAAATTTTTAATTTCAAAATTGATCTCTTATGACTGTTATAAGATCTTTGGGATGGTTCTAAAATTTAGGATTTCTCCAAAACATGCTTTGGTACTAGTTCTGAATCTTGTAACATTTTTAAAATATCAAGTTTCTAATAAAAATTTGAAGCACTACTACAACAAAGTTTCCAAAACATGGTTTTCAAATTTCTAGCTAATGTCAACTCTCTTAATGTTCACTTTCAATTGTATTTTTTGAGGGTAATATTCACTCTTTGTTATACAGGGCGACTTTTATATTCTGCTTCTATTCAATTTGTTGGTAAGAGTCTCAACTGATCTCTGTTTAGAACCTCAATTACATGCATCGATTCTACAACATCTGAATTGTCTCGTCCCCAAGTAAAATTCTTGTGTTGCTCCATCAGTGCAAATGTGGTGGATGAGTTCTCATCAAATAAATCATCTACTCTAAAAACTAGACATACCTATCGTTTGTTAGTAACAATGTGTAATTGCTATGATTTTCTAAAGAAATACACCTACATGATAGTTTTCTCAATCAACAAGTAACATATCTTGCCCTTTTAGTATAGTGGTGATAACTTTATGATGCGGTTCAAGAGACTTAGATTTGAATCTTAGCTACAACATCATAACCATGCCATTTTTCAATCTTGCTTATGAATGAGGTTTATTTCATGGCTATTGGGTGAACTCTCTTTGCATTGAGCACTGAATATGTTCTTGGTACAAGAGCATTTGATAATACTAGAAAACATTATTCATCTCCGAAAGAGATGAAAGAGTTCTTGCTTATAGAGGGAAGACAAATCTGATACCCCTAGGGAATTGTTGATCCCATTTCAGTCATATAGGGGTGGGGGTTGTTCCTCATGGTTAGAAAAGTGATTCGGTATGAGTTTGATACGGTCTTGGGTTTTTTAACTTGTAAGCCAGTTTATGGGGTTGAGTTCTCCCAAGTTCGTATTTTCACCATATGTTAGGAATTTTTCTTCGAGTAGTAATCTGTGCTTGTTTCTTAGCCATTTTCCACTTCCATTTATTGTCCGATTTCTTTATAAATGATTATTAAGTAGCGCCGTTTATATGTGTTTTAGTATGAATTACTGGTGGTCTTTTAGTATGAAATTTCGCTTCGCGCTTGTGTGTCTGTTATTGATTTTGCTGGTATTTGAAGGAATAAAACCAACAAAACAACGGAGGTTTTTTTTGGAGGATTTCCCCTGTTTATATAATTAACATATCTGGTTTCTTAAAAGTATATAAAATTAAGATATAGGTAGGAATCCAATTAAAAACAATTTGTTTGTCCTCTCTTCTTTCCAATTCAAAGATAACCAATTAAGTCACGGAATTTGGATTCGGTTAAAGAAAGGTTCTCCAGGTTTTGAAAACTGGGAATTGGCAGTGAACAATTCTGATTTCCATGATTGAAAAAAACACTGAACTGATTCATACGGTTCTTGAATTTTTGACCACGGAAATTGCAAAACTCTGTTGCTAATTTTCTATCCCTAGAGGCCCACGCCAAAGTCTCAAAGAACCGACTGAAACAAATAGATCTCAGAAGAAGTGACTCAAACAAATAAAGAATCTCAACGAAGCCGGACAAGAAGCAATTCTCTGAGAGAGATTTATAAACAAAATCGGAAGGATCACTAGCAAAGGAAAGTTAAGGGAGAAACCACCGAAAGCAGCAACAACAACAACAATCGAAGCAGAAGCAGAAGCACGAAGAAATAGAGCTGAATTCTTGATCATCGTTGGCATGGTTGGTCGGCCTTGACATCTCTTCCTCTTCCTCCTCCTCCTCCTCCCCCTCTTCCTCTTCCTCTCCTCCTCCTCCTCCTCCTCCTCTTCCTCTTCCTCTCCTCCTCCTCTTCCTTTTTTTCATACCAACTGAAGAAATCTGCTACCATTAAAGCTGGATCAATAGGCTCTTGGAGGTCAGCTTCCCTGCCCTGAAATAATAACTTCACAAATTTCAGCTCTAAACTGAATAGTGCAAGACCAGACTTTGTTTGATATAACTGCATCTCTTGAATCACAATAGTATCTTCGTGTTGCAGCGGAATCCCAAACCAGACAAAGCCTTTGAAATGGTGAAGGCAGATCGTATCTTGTCTAGTGGTGTACTCAAGGCCTGTAAATCTCAGCGTATGTTTACACTTGATTGCTTTATTTTTCTGGTGGATCGTAGTAGAAATATGTAAATCCACAGACTCTGGCAAACCCTCTTCATTCCGCTTCTCATCCATGAATCTAAATACGACGCACAAAATTAAACCCTTACTATCAGCACACAGGCGAGATTCCTGTATTTTCTGTGAAGATGATGCTAGTGAGCGTAGCGTTCCAAAAACAAAGAGAGGACAGCTTTAAAAGAAACTAAAGTAAATGGAATATCCCGCACAGTATAATAGTTAGTTCCCACTTCCCATTATTAGAATAATCGATATGTGAAGAAGACAATGAGACTGAAATAATTAAGTACCTACCTGCCCATGTATATTCCTCTTTGTATCTGTTATGTTAGGACAGCGAGCGACCTCAATACGATCCAAGGATTCTGTACCCTCAAGGCCTTGAATCTGCTTCAGCTTTTCACACCACCAAAAACTTAATACCTTTAAATGTTTCAACCTTGAGATGTCGAATGTTCGCACCAGTGAATTGCAATGGACACACTTAAGCTCAACTAAACTTGAAGGAACCTCTGGGAGCTCTTCCAACATGGTGCATCGAAGAAGGTTTAATATCCTCAAATTCTGAAAGTGGGACAGATCTATTGGGAAAGGTTTCAATTTCCAAGTCATTCCCAACCTCTCTAAATTTGAGAGCTTTGAAAAATCATCAGGCAATTCTAAAATATTGGCTCCATGCATATCAAGGGTATGCAAGTGCCCCATTTTCTCCATCGATCTTGGTAGCTTCAATAGTCGACTTTGCCTTGAAATACTTAACACCTGAAGATTCTCCAATAATCCAATACTGTCAGGAACTTTGTATGTGTGTTCAGAATGAACATGCCTAGTCAAGTGGAGCTCAACCAAATTTTTTAGATCACCAGTGAAGTCAGGCAACTCCATGGTTTGACGACAGTTTTGAAGATTAAGACTTTTGAGCTGACTTAGTTGCCCAATGGATTCATCCAAATTTTCCAGCTTCCGGCAGCATGAAAGATCCAATTGCTCCAAATAAGGAAACCATGAAAAGTCTGGAGACTTAGGTAGATTATCACAATCACCAAGAATGAGAACTTTCAACTTTTGGAACCGCTGTAATAAGAAAAAGGAAAACATACACCTAATCAAGAAAACATAATAATCAAATAAGGAAGGAAAAACTCAAATATTTTACCTTATTTTTATCTTGAGGGGCAGTATCCCAGGCTTGTTTAATCCGGTAGGCCTGATAGTTTGAGATGAACTAGACCCTTGTGATAAAAATTGGTCGGTATAATGTCCCAGGAACAGCTTCCCCACCTGAAGCATTTTAGCTTTGAAGGAAGGCTCCAAAATTTTTCTCTATGACATTTCTAAGAAATTTCAAGAAATTCCAAATTGGACATCATATCAAAGTGTTTTTGATGTAAACAAATAGGTGACATGCCAGTAGGAATGACCAAGCTTTCTACCATACTTGTTCCCTACAATAGAAAAATTGTCCAAGTAAATAGAAATATGTGGATATTAACAAATAATAATCTGAGAAAAGGAAATTGGTGGATACTAATGGAGTTGGTCCAAATCAATGTTTTCATTGCTTTTTGTACAGTGTTATTGTGGCATGAGCATATTACATAGATCCAAGGTAAATGCTTCGTGGATCACTAAGAGGTGTTGGTCTTCCAATCAATGTTACAAGTGTGGGTCTTAAAGTATACAAAGTGTTACTCATGGCATGGGCAAAAAAATAAAAATAAAAAAATGTAAATGCTTTAGTGTTACCTCGCTACTTTCTAGTGCTTGCAAGATATCATCATGAGACCACAACCTACTACGCTTACTTGGATCCCTACGATTGATTCTCCTCGGACAATTCCTCTTCCCATGTCTCGAATTTGATCATGCATCTTCAAGACTGAATGACCACGTTCATCTTCAAATTTAAGGAGGGATCGTTTGACTAATATGGATATTGGAAACTTTGGTTGATAGCCACGTGCTTCCCATATGGAAGTCACTACATCTTTATCCTTTCCAATAAAAAGGCATGCAGCATCAAGGAAAATTTCCTTGTGATAATCATCCAGCTTATCATAGCTTATCTTCAACCTTTTTTGGACATCTTCATGAGGAATTTCTTTCAAGTACTCTAATGTACTTTCCCAATCTTCTATGCTTGACTTGCGTCTGATAGCAAAGACCCAAGCACCTCTAGAGTTAGAGGTAATCCTCCTGAATATCTTGCCACGTCACTTGAAAGTTTCATACAGTTGTCTGGAGGTAAATCACTTGCAAAGGCATGCAAACTAAAGAGTTGAAGAGACTGGGGATGATTTAACTCTTGAGGGCTGTATACTTTATGAACTTTAGCCTGATCCAAAATTTCTTTATCTCTGGTTGTTATTATAACTCTGCTTCCTACACCAAACCAATTGGTTTCACCAATCAAAGCATCTACCTGTTCTTTACTATCTACATCATCAAGAACTATAAAAACTTTTTGTTTACAAAGTCTTTTTTGTATCAATTCTTTTCCTACATGGTGATTAGGTATGACAATATCGTCCAGTTTGAGGATATCTTTAAGAAGTCGTTGTTGCAAAGTCACTATGCCCATGTTTTGTGATGCTTGTTCTCTGACATCTGAAATAAAGCTATGCTTGCTGAAGGTTGAAATGATGCGATTGTACACAGCCTTGGCAATAGTTGTCTTTCCAATACCGCCAAAACCCCAAGATTCCCACAAGTAGAACATTGTTATAATCAAAATCTAATAAAGATAGCAAATGATTGATAGGTGTATCCATTCCTGTTGGGTGTTTACATACATACAAGTAGGTGTTGTGGATCAATTCACCCATAACCCTTTTGACAACCAAATCAACTAGTTCTTCTTGATACCTGCAAATTTCACACACATATACATATATATAATAAATGAGAAAAAAAAATTAAGAAATTTAAAGTTTTCAACGGAATGGAAAGCCGTCAACAATAAACAATAGCTAAAATTTAGTTTAACTAAATAACACAAACATGCATCCTTGCTCACATAAGCATAAATATCATAAGAGTGATAATTGAGCACAATTATCATGCAACTTCAGTTACTAATTGACTGACTACGGGATTGCAGGAGAAGAGGAAATCGTAAATTCTATACCCAAAGCAACCAAATCTTGGGCTTGAAACGATATATGGACGATCAATCTAGATGATAAGTTGAACATGGTTTTAATTAAATTATTGAAAAATCATGAATCACTTTAGATCCAAAGGTAGCATCTAATATTGCATGGTGAGTAGTAGGTATCACATTAGAATATGCAGACGGACCATCAAATAAACATGTAATTTGTCAAATTAAGACATGATAATGAACACTTACGTGGTATCATCAACAACTTCTCCTTTCAAATTTCCTACCACTTTTAGGGCATTCCTCCACCCCTCTATGGTTTGGGACTCGAAATTGTTCTTCTCATATTCCTGAAATGCTTCAGCAAAACTTCCCTCCTTCTGATTCCGAACATTTGATGGGTCAACCTTGAAAAATATAGGCAAGACCAATTGACCATTGGATTTATGGCATTCAACAATCTGAGCAAGCTCGATCAAGCACCATCTGCTGTTTGCATAATCTTCAGAGAAGATAGGGATTGAGATTTTGGACCCATTGATCGCTGCAAGTAGTGTTGGGCCAATGGATTCTCCAGTCCATAAAGATTCACTATCGAGGAACACATTGATTCCTCTATCTTTCAAGAGCTCTGTGAAGAAAACTAACAAATGCAAGGCGAGTATCTTCGCCCCTAAAACTGAGAAACACATCATAAACAGAAGATTTAGTTGTGGTGGAAGAAGAAGAGGAAGCCATCAAGTATTTTGTTGGTTCAGAGAGTAACAGAGCTCTCCTCTCAACTCTCAAGAATGAACTCGCTGTAGGTATCACTTTACAGACACAACTAAAATTTTAAATTGCAGATCAGCTCTCCTAAAACACTTCTTGAATGATTTCTCACCACAAATTTTGTAAGTCTCTTGTGAAATTCTTTAAAAATTCTATTATTGAATTATTTTTATCAATTTTAAGCGTGGTCCCATACAAATAAATATGTATAAAAGTCCAACATGAGAACTGAGAAGTGATTCAGACTCGGTAACTTTACAAGTCAGGTCCACTAATAATGATGAATTGTAGGACACAACTTTGGAATAGTAATCAGAAAAAGTGAACCAACTTTGGCTTTTTCATAATAGTGCATTGGATGCGAACTACAAGTCATTGTTAAAGTGTTGATGACAGAGATGACTTGGAAGACTCACAGAGAAAATGTTAACTCAAGAATTACTTTACATACAGTGTAGGTGCAAATGCAATGACTGACTTCTGGTTTAATTTGGAAGACTCATCATGTGCTTGCAATTTTGGAGGGGAAAAACAAAAAAAACTTATAATCCTAAGTTCAGATTTTAACCGTAAAATCCTGTAGAATGATGAATACCTGAACAGAAATTATTTTAAATTACATGCAACTCTTGTAATCAATGAAACTCAATGTGAACAAGGAATCTTCTTGGCATATTACCAATTATTATCACATTTGTTGAATCTTCCTCCCGCATGATTTCATTTATCAATTTCAAGAATCATAAAAAGAAAAACGTTGCCTCCTTCTTCGTCGAGACATCATATTAAGGACTGCGCTTAGGTTTTTCTTCTAGAGATTCGTTGCTCATCAAGCAAACATTTCTCTTGTAATGAGCATCCAAACCATAATTGTGCTGTTAAGAGATAGAAAGAGATGTAGGGGAAGGAAGGAATTTAGAGGAGGATAGTTTAGGAGTTTTGAAAATACACTGGATGTTGAGCCATTGCCTAACCCCATTATTGGTAGAAGTGTGTTTCATGTATCATTTTGAAATGTGAGGGGCATAAACCTTGTATAATAAAATACAAAAGTGTAGACATAATAGTTTGCAAACGTATCTTGGTCCTTGTTTTGATGGATTTTTTTGAAGTCTTTCATAGATTGAAGTTAAACTTTCCAAACTTCTTGTGAAGGCATAAGATAATATTTGTGAAAAACGGTATTTTTAATTTTATTTTTTGTTTTCGTAACATGGATTCCAAACCTTTGCCCCTATTATATTCCCGGGATTCTATAACCTTGTAAACCAAGTTTATGCAGAGATTGTATGAGAATTGACAACCACTCAATTTTCACAGAAAGCAGTAAAAACCACCAAGAGGGCATCAGTGATGCTCACTTTTGCTGTACTTGTGGATCGAATGCTATTCAAGTTGCTTTCACCTTATTAAGAGGGTAACTAGGTAAGTCAAGATGACAAAAAACAGGAACTTTCGCTGTACTTGTGGATCGAGTATATTCAAGTTGCTTTCACCTCATTAAAGATAGGGTGATCAAAACCATTCCACGACCATAACATCCAATTGTGGACAGAAACTCTTGCAGGAAAAGGTCCCAAAGGGACAGATTTAAGAACAAAACCATCTCGCCACAAAATTGTATCTGTAGTTATAAGATAGGGTGATCAAAAAAACAACCAAGATACAAGATAGGGTGATCAAAAGTCAAGATGAAAGAGGACTTCCTAACTTGTGGTGTTAAGTAGTTCCAACTTAGTCGAGTTTGATGGCAATCCCCGTCAGCAGGTTTTTTGCATAATACTTTTCCTTCCTCTACTGTTACACTAGAAAGTCTAAAACAAAAAAAATGTACAGGCAAATCACAGGTAGCTGAATTTTTCTGAGTATGAACTCAACATTACGTTGTGTATGAGTAATGAATTAATTAATACAGTAGCCAAAGAAGCTTCACTTAGAATCAATGCAATATACCTTATGATGTGTGATGTGAAAGGAATTCATTATATAAAACCCTAGCTGTGTTTGTTTGCAAAGGTGGGATGGGAAAAAAAAAAAAAATGGGTTTCATGTGTAGTGGGGTGAGGAAGAAGGAAAGAAAAGAAAAAGGTTTTGTGAAAAAGTGATAGTGGTGGATCTCACTTTTTACTTTTCTCAACTTTTTCACAAAGTCCCACCAAATATATGGGGTTTTAAAATGATTTGGGGTGGGAAAGTTGGGTTGCCACATCACCAACTTTTTACTTTTCTATCACTTTCCTTTCCTAAACAACCAAACAATCTATCATTTTGGGATTTAAGGAAAAAGTAAAAAATCTACATTTTTTACAAGAATTTTTCCACCCCACCTTTATTCCAACAAACAAACACAGCCTAAAGAAAGGGATCCTCTTTAGTGTAAATCCAATATCCCATGCAAGGGTGTCAACGGTGCGGTTTGGAGCTCTTTTTTATCGTTTGCTGAAAACCCACCGACTCAAACCAACCCATTTAAAAGATAACGGTTTCGGTCCGGTTTCGGTTTGGTGCGGTTTCGGTTCGGGTTGACTAACAGTTTGGCCTAATGGATTGGATTTAGTTAGGCTAACGGTTTGAACTAAATTAAAAATCAATATTGAAATTTACTTTTATTTTTTCCTCAACTCCAAATCCTAATTTTTCACACACAAAACTACAAAAGATAGAGGATGAAGACTCCAAGTAGATCCAACAATAAGTGATGGCATTAGCTTGATCCAAACCACCCTCCACCCTCAAATAAAGAATTTAAATTTTTATATCATGTGTAGACGGTTAAACAGCGTTAACGATTAAGATTAAAACTTAAGAGTTAAGAGTTATCAATTAAGACTTTTAAATTTTAAAATAATAAAACTAAATGAAATTTGAAAATTAAAAAGTTAACGATTAAGATTAAGACTTAAGAGTTATTAATTAAGACTTTTAAATTTTAAAATAATAAAACTAAATGAAATTTAAAAAAAAAAAACTTAAAACTTAAACTGTTAAACGTGTTAAACACTCAACTCTCAACTACTCAAACTCGAGTCTCAACGTCTCAAACACCAAAATTCATGGATCATTAATTACATTTAAACAATACCAAAAAAAATTAATTACATTTAATATTTTAATTTTATGTAAACGACTAACGGGTTGACGGGCCCGCACACGGGCTAGGCCGGGCCAGCCCAAAACCGTTCGGGCTGAGGACCCTCAGCCCAATTACGGCCCACTAAGGATCGGTTCGGGCCGGTTCGGTTATATTTTAATGGTTTGGGTTGAAAATTGACACCCCTAATCCCATGCATTTCTCATTCTCTTTTTTATCAGTTTGAGATTGACAAAAATGTTAAGAGATATTTTCACCCGTTCTTTTGCAGGACATGCAAAGAATGGTAATACTACATCAACTTTGTATAGAACAATAATTTTTGGTACTCAACCCTCAGGCTCCAGCCAACGTCATATGTTCTTTTTCTTCTATTTTTTATTATTTTAAACTAAGAAAAAAATGGCAAGGGGCAAGGCTGGGGCATGTTTTTGTGAAATCATCATTTTGCCCACCCAAATTAGTAGTAAATTTTCCTATCTGAGATGCATACAACCAAGATTTTTTGATTGGATCTAGAGATGGGATTGTTCCAGCTGACTTTGATGATTTGATGTGTATTTCTTCAGGGTTGGTTTTTCCTAGGAACTAGAAGCACTCACTGTGTTCTAAGTAGACTTGTAAATGGATCGGTTTCAGCTTAGATACACCAATATCTGAATTCGAATCCGAATCCGAATAGCAAAACCACTATCTGAATCAGGCAGAGACATCCGAATTTGAATTTGAAACTTTATCGGATATCCGATAATAATCCAATTAGATAAACTATCCGATTATTGATTGGTGATTGTCATTCTTTTAATTTTTTATTACCGATTACTAGTTTCCGAATCCAATTATTAGCTCATTTTTTAGAGATAAATGTTTTTTTTTTTTTGGTTTGCCTTCCCCGGTTTATAAACCGATGGTTCGACCCGCGTCACACACCTGGCTGTGGTGGGTGAGTCTCCCAACGGGGATTTTTAGCATTTACAAGAATACCAATTATTAGCTCATTTTGGTAGAGATAAATGTTTAATACTTTACTCTAACCTAATAATTTCCAATTTCCGATTATCCGGTTACCGATTACCAATTTTCAAATCCGATAATGATCAATTTTCAGAGAAAAAAAGTTGAATTCTTTTATTTATAAGGACATATTTTTATCTGGATATTATCTAACCCAAATTTGGTTACTTAGTGGACGGATATGAATATTTTTCAATAAGAAAATTTTCGGATACGGTCCATACGGATACCCTTAAACAAATACAAATGTGAATTCGAAGGTGGATTTCGGCTATCCATTTATAGGTCTAGTTCTAAGCCGTGATTCATGCAAGGAAATAGAAAGCGCTAGGCAAATTTGAATGTCATGAATGGGACTGGTGGTACAAGATCTGTTATGTTGTGACCCAAGCTTTTGTTCCCAACTTTGAATATGTACCTACATTGACATATTTTGGTTGGCAACTTGAATGACTCATTTTTTAAGATCTGTAATAGAAGTGGAAGGCTTGAGTTGATGGGTTAGTCCATTTATCTGATTGGAGTTTGTATACGTGTACCTTATGTTCCCCTACAAGATTATTGAGAGATTTGAATTTTTTTACGATTTAGGGTTTTAGGTGAGGATTCTTGGAACCCCATTCTTGGAGATTGGTGGTGATCGAGAGATCCCTACTATTTATTTATTTTACATAGTGAAAAGCTCTTACTAGTCGTTTATGGGACGTAGCACACCACATTGGTGTATCTTTTTTAATTCATTATTTCTTGGTGTTTATTTTAACAAATTAATTTCAAAGTTCTTAGTTATTTTCATTCTGTATACATATAGCTTCAACATCAAAGAAATATGATATTGAAAAATTCGACGGGAACATAGATTCAATTTATGGCAAGTTTAACTATTGGCAATTCTTACTCAGCAAGGAGAGGAAAAAAATTCCATATTTGGGAAGACAAAGAAACATGAGGCTGTGTCTGAAGATGACTGGAATGATATGAATGATCGAGCCTCATCGCGATTCAATTATGCGTATTGAATGGAATTCTACAAAAAAAATTATCTCAGCAAAGACAGCAATAGAATTGTAGTCAGCCTTGAAAAGTTTGTACTTTACAAAATCCCTCACTAATAGGTTGAGGTTAAAGCAGTAGTTATATACTTTACGTATGGGTGACGGTAATTCTTTTAAATTTTACTACTTTTAATTCTATTGTTATTGATATGCAAAAGATAGATATTTATTTATTATAACAAAGATAGATGTTAAAATTAAGGATGAAGACTTAGCATTATTATTGTCATGTTAATATTTGTGAAAAACTAAAAATGTCTTCATAATTTTATTTTTCATTTTTGTAACATGGATTCCAAGCCTTTGGCCCAATTATTCTCACAACTCCTACAACAGTATAAACCAAGTTATACCGAAAATGTATGAGAAATGAAAACCAATCGATTTTCACTGCTTTTATTTTCACCGAAAGCAGTGAAAATCACTAAATACCTTAGTACGAATGACCCCAAAAGTATATGAAATCGAACTCAACAATCGATCCATATCTTGACAACTTGACTGCACCTTTGGAATTAAAAGGAACGAAGGCCCCTACATAATACCTCTTTTGCAAGAAGAAAAAGAAGATGAAATAAAGGGTCCCCTTGATGTTGAAATTGAAGTTGCATTACATAGAAAATTGAACCTAAACATTCAATCTAGAAACTAGAATCCCACAAAGCAATCAAAGAAAACTGGAGAAAGCCTAAATAAACTAAAGAGAAAGAAAAAGTGTAAACAACCTAAATAAATAAAGAGAAAAGAAAGTGTGCTTCTCCAAAGCTCCAAAAAAAGATCTTCTTGCTGGAGTATGCTCTCATTTTATAAAATAATTTCTTAGATTACATGGGATATGATTCTTGACAGAGTTTGAATCAAACTCAGAGTTCCTATCTGACTCAACCAATGAGGGTTTTGGCGTACTAATCGGACTGACTTAGAGAGATCAAATGCACAATTTCACTGTTGGATTTGAAGATCAAGAAGTCATGAAGTTCTCCTCAAAAAATCAGTTCGATTGAACACCAGATGACCATTCGATGAAGGGCTTGATCGAAACTGGACAAACACACTCAAAAATTGGATTTTCCCCTCTTCCTTCTCTAAATATGATTCTTTTTCCTCTTTTTCCTTTTTTGATTGACTCAAATATAATATAAAATATTGAAGCATACAAGGACTCTTTCTCTCCATGTTTTTTTTTATATCTAAAATATTTTGGAGTTGGCCCATAATCACATCTTTAGCCCATCATGCTCCAGATAAAGTCTATTTCCTCACTTGAGAATATGAACGGATCTCTTGACTTGTATGCATGTTTCATACCCAAAACTCCAAATGTTTGCTTAAATCTTAAAAAGTCCTAAAATCTACAAAAACAAGATAAAACCCAAAATAGCTCCACTTTAAGTGTATAAAATGCATGCTTTATGCCCTAAGATTTCACATATAAATATGTTTATCACACCACTGCGTCGAATGACCAGTTGCAACAGCTTTGATCCCCTCAAAATGTAACAAATATTACAAGTTACAAAACATGTCTGTAGAAATATTATATTAGAGATAATAGGGCGAATGTCTGGGGCACAGCTTATCAGAGAAGCTTTTCATTTCAATAAATTAATGGGCTTGGATGACACCGATTCTTTGAAGAGCAAAACAAAACAAAACAAAAAATCAACTTCTCATTGTTTCATTTGAAGCTTTTTGGTTCTGTGAACCAAACTTTGATGAGAACGTATGCTTCTAAGGGGTTCACACCAAATTGGTTTCCCATCTTATATTCGACTCCCCATTCTCCAAAATTTTCAGCCTAAAAAACATGGCATAGTCATACCAGTGACCAAGAAATCATAATGCATACAATCAAATTCAACAAAACCAAAGGAAATCTCTGGGTGCTCATCCAATAAGTTTTGATTTCTTCATCTTTTTTCAAGTCCAACAACTCCTCTAAATTTGAGAGCATCACAATATTATTAGGAAATTTTAAAATGTTGGTTCGAAGCAGATCATCAATGCTTCACAAGCATCTCAACCAGGAATATGTTTTCAATTTCCATACAAACATGTTGAATATGAAAATCCATTTAGTTACTAAGAGGTTGGGAAAAGTACGTCGACCTACAAATGAGATCTTATGCGTAAAGACTCCCAAAGTTTAATTATAGATCCTTAAATGGAGATTCTATTGATCATGATTTTTAATCTTTCACTATGCTACTTGCTCGATAAATCTTATTTCAATTTCAAAGAAAGGTTTGAAAAGTATCTCAGACCTGCGATTAAAATCATAAGATTTAATTTAAGATCTTTACAAGGAGTTAATATTGAGCGTGATTTTTAATCTTTACTATGCATATTTATCAATGAAACAAATTTTATTTCAATTTCAGACTAGATTGTAATTGGCTTTTTGAAACATCTGATCCTCCACCCAACCTAAAAGTAGGGTGTAAATGGATGACCGAAATTCACTTTCGAATTTGCATTCACATTGGTTTAGGGGTATTCGAATCCGTCCGATTACTAATAGGATGTAGATATGATATACCATTTTCTTACAGATTATTATCCATCCATTAAAATTATCCGATTGAGTTACTTATTTATATTTATTTTTCTTATTTTTATAAATTTTTTACCTTGTGATATGTAACTATTTTTCTAGATTTTATACTAAATAGCAATCAAAGATGCTAAATTATTAAATTTCAAACCTAGCCCTTACAAATAAAATGGTAAAGATGTAAACAGGTAGTCGAAAACTTGTATTCAATCTGTATTCATGCCCATTAAGAATAATCTAGTTAAGAAAATAATTATCTAATTATCATTCGAATCCAACTGAATCCATCCAAAAACTGATAGGATATTATCTGAATCCGTCCAAATTTAATGGAATGTGGATATGGTATTACCACTATCTGATCTAAATTCGAAATCCGTTTACACCCGTATCCTAACAAGAGTGCAAGGTGAAAAAAAGAAAAGAAAAACATAATGTAAATGAAAAATAAATTATTTTTATTACTAAAAGGATCATTTTATTAAAAAGTGAAAAGAAAAATTACAATCATACAATCAAAGAGCCATCCTTCAAAGCCGCAACATCAGTTGCCCCTAAATACACCCAACCTCATTGGATCCAATTCACATATTTATAGATAACAATTCAAAATCTGAAACGAAAACAATTGGTGCCTCCCTACGGGTCCATATCCTCTTCATCTAACCTACCCAATTAAAAGACTTTAATTAATTCTTACCTAATTCCATAAATATATAATAATTATCATTATGATCTTATGATCTTGATCATTTATGGTTCTGACATGGATTCTTTATACTCCCACTTTTATATTTATGATTTATGTTTTGGGCCACGGCCAAGTCAGCAACCCATGCCAAATTGCCCACAGAAGAGAAGTCGACAGAAAAATGATAATTTGGAATTTTTTTTTTTTTTGGTAAAACTTTTGGCTTTTTAACAATAGAGCATCAGTGATGCCAACTTTTCTATATACCATTGATGACGGAGATGATCTCAGTCATGCACAGGCAATTACTCATAAGTAGATGAATTTTTCTGAGTGAAAAATCAAGATAACATTGTGTATGAGTAATAAATTAATTAACAGAGTAGCCAAAGAAACTTCATTTAAAATTAATGCTTTATATTTTATGATATGTGAAGTTAAAGGAATTCATTATAGAAAAGTCTATATAAGGGGATCCATTTTAGTGTAAATCCTATTTTCCATGCATTTCTGATTCTCTTTTTTTATCAGTTTGAGATTCATTACAATGTTTTGAGATATCAATGGGATTGTTCCAGCTGATTCTGATATGTTTAGTGTCAAGTAACCAATCCTGTCTGATGATTTAATGTATTTAGATTCTTTCAGGATTGGTTTTTAGATAAAATATCATATATTAATCCCATCTGAATGTGTTATTAATTAGCTTACTTAATAAAATTGCTATTCTAGTTTATATATGTTGCTCTTGTTTTGATAGACTTTTTGAAGTCTTTCGTATATTGAACTTTTCAAACATTTTTTTGTAGAGACTAAAGATAATATTTGTGAACAACTAGTTGGTATTCATAATTTTTTGTTTTTGTGACATGGATTCCAAGCCTTTGGCCCAATTATTCCCACGGAATCCTTTAATTGTATAAATCAAGTTAGATTGAGATTGTTTAAGAAGTAAGAATCACTCAATTTTCACTAAAAGCAATAAAAACCACTAAATGCCTTTGTATAAAGACCCCCAGAGTTGTATGAAATTGAACTCGACAATCAACCGTTATCAACTTGACTACCCTTTGAAATTAGGTGGCATCCATAAGATGAACTATAGGATTAAAAGACTTTGACTCATACCTAATTCCATAAATATATATAATAATTCTCATTGTGCTCTTACTATCATATATGGTTCTCACATGTATTCCTTATACTCCCACTTTTATATTTTATATTTTATGTTTTAGGCCACGGCCAAGACTTTGGCTCATACCTGATTTCATAAATATATAATAATTCGAAGGTGAGGGAAGTGACCAAATTGAATGTTTTTTTAACCATCTTTTCTTGATGAACTCAACCCAACTAAACTTTCTATTTGCTGTAAAACTCCAAATGTGCCTCATAAGAGACGCTTGATTCCATGCATATAAGTCATAGAGACCCAACCCACCCTCCTCTTTAGGAGTACATACCACACGCCAAGCCACCTTGTAGGAACCTCTATTTGTAGCACCAAACCAAAATAGTTTTTTAACTATTTTCTCAAGGTGATTGATAATTCAGCAAGGCAATCTGAACACGCTAAGGCAATATCATATAATTCCATGAATCACAGAATTAATGAGAGTAAACCAGCCGGTGAAGGAGAGAGACTTAGCATTCCAAGTTGATAACTTACTTTCCACCCTTGCAACTAAGCCGGCAAAATCAGAGGCAGCTAGTCTCTTAGAAGTTAGTGGCACTCCAAGATATCTCACTGGGAAGGTTCCAACAATAAAACCCAAAGAGCTGAAGAAAGAATCCTTCACTTTATTTGGAGTATTGGCAAAAAATATATTTGACTTCCCTTCATTCACTACAAGCCCTAATTGAGCCGAGAAATTATTTAACAAGTCGTGCAAGGCCGAGGCATTAGCAAGTGAAGCTCTACCAAAAATAAAGAGGTCATCGGCAAAAAAGTGATCCCAAATTCTCGACAAAAAGGATGGTAAGAAAACCTCCCTTGATCCGCTACCACAGAGAGAGAATCTATGAAAACTTGAAGCACAAGATTAAAGATCACAGGAGACATTGGACACTCCTGACGAAGTCCTCTCGTGCCAAAAAATCTTGGTGAATGCACACCATCAATAGCAACCACAAAAGATGGACGACTAACACAAGCCACAATCCACTGGATACAAATTGGATGAAAGTTAAGACGGATGAGCAATGTAAAGCGAAAGCTTCATTGCACCGAATTATATGCCTTTTTTAGGTCAATCTTTGCTGCAAATCTTGCCACCCCATTATTAAGACGGTAACCCTTCATGAGTTCTTGACAAAGAAGGATGTTGTCAATAATACACCTTCCCTCAATAAACGCTGTCTGATTAATCCCAATAAGGGGATCCGCCACCTGCTTCAATCTATAAAAGAAACAGATCCTACAAAATTATAGCATGGTGGTTTATATATTATTGGAGATTGATTTTTATGGTAAGATCAACTAAGTTCTAAAGATATATCAATCAATCAGGGACTAGAGGTCTAGAGATATACGGCTCTTCTCAACAAAGAGTTAGCTACACAGTTGAACTCTCTTAAAACATAGATATTAGTATGGATGTTAGCTCGTTCATGTGCATTAAATGAAGAACCTCTTTTAATAGGGCTGAAAATTACGACTACACAAGTTTAGAGAATTATATTGAGTTGTTGTAGAACCAATATCATGCTATGAATGTGAGTTCCAATAAAGGGAAAAGAAAATGTTAGGTAGTGAGCATTTTCATACCAAAAAGAAGAACGTGCACTTTAATCAACAAATTAATTAGTTCTTCGCTTCTCTACACTAAATTCTCAACCTCTTCTTTCATTTATAAATAGTTCTGTTACAAACATCACAAATGTATATCTTTCCTCACCCCTCCGTATTACGCAAAGTGGGGTGGGTTCCTTCTCCTTGTCTCAACCTGGCCTCTACTTGTTTTAGATGAGATTTTTTTACAAAATTTAGCAAAATACAGCCCATGAAGTTTTCAATGGATGTACAAGAAACGAGTTCTGTCGACAAGTGATCCATTAGGGTTTAAGTTTTAGTTGAGTTTTGGTGGTGTGGGGATCTACTCCTGATCATGATGGAGTTATCAATGGCTATACTCTTCTTGGCTGCCATCACCGCTTATTTGATGTGGTTTACCGTCTTCTCACGTCCATTTCGAGGCCCACGGGTGTGGCCCTTCATAGGTTGTATTCCGGCGGTGTTCGCGAACTACGACCGCTTGAACGATTGGATTACAGAGCATCTCCAC
This sequence comes from Hakea prostrata, assembly GCF_041222555.1. Classification (NCBI taxonomy): domain Eukaryota; kingdom Viridiplantae; phylum Streptophyta; class Magnoliopsida; order Proteales; family Proteaceae; genus Hakea; species Hakea prostrata. Next base: position 5,780,114 of record NC_142609.1, read on the forward strand.
GTGTTTGGTGGCACGTTGCAAACTTGCCTTTCTGCCATTCCTTTTTTGTTGCGAAACCAAGGCCTCCTAACTTTGACATGTGATCCAAAGAATATAGAGCACATTTTGAAAACCCGTTTTGATAATTACACCAAAGGCCCGACTTGGCATGCAGTGTTTAATGATCTATTTGGCGAAGGGTTTTTAAACTCTGATGGTGACACATGGCTATTTCAAAGGAAGACAATTGCACTACAGCTCACCCCGAGTAGAATGCAACAAACCATGGCTCGGTGGGTGAACCAAACTATTACGCTGCGGTTTTGCCCAATGCTTAAAACAGCCCAAGAGGAAACCATGACTTTGGATCTTCAAGACCTCCTTCTCCGCCTAAGTTTTGACAACATATGTGGAGTGACTTTTGGTAAGGACCCTCAGACCCTCTCTCCGAGTTTACCCAACAACTAGTTTACATCAGCGTTTGACCAAGTCACTCATGAGGGCTTCATACAACGATTCATACTCCCACAATTCACTTGGAAGTTGACAAAATGGCTTCGAATAGGGCAAGAGGTAAACCTAAGCCAAAACATTCGCCACGTGAAGGAGTACCTATTAAATGTCACCGAGACACGTAAGCTAGAGCTGCAACAGAATCTAGAGGTTGGAGTACCTAAGGAGGACTCACATGATGACATATTGTCGAGGTTCCTGGATAAGAAAGAAACCAAAGCCTACTCAGATACCTTCCTCCAACAGATCATGGTCATCTTCATTATAGCTGGACGAGATACAACAGCAGTAGCGTTGACATGGTTCTTTTGGTTGGTAATGTTAAACCCGGAAGTGGAGGAGAAGATCTTGCATAACATCTGCACGATTCTGATGGAAACACGTGGCGATGACACGTCAAAGTGGTTGGAGGAGCCATTGGTGTTTGATGAGTTAGATCAGCTAGTCTACCTAAAAGCAGCACTATCAGAAACCCTCCGGTTGTATCCATCAGTGCCCTTTAACTTAAAGCATGTGGTTACTGACGATGTGTTATCAAATGGCACATTTGTACCTGGAGGTTCAAAGATAATTTATTCGATATACTCCGTGGGGAGGATGGAGTGGACGTGGGGGATGATTGCATGGAATTTCGTCCAGAGAGGTGGTTATCTGCAGATGGGAAGAGTTACATAGCACATGACCAGTTCAAGTTCGTGTCATTTAATGCAGGGCCCAGAAACTGTATAGGGAAGGACATGGCTTATCTTCAAATGAAGTCGATTGCTGCTGCAGTGTTGCTAAGGCACCAACTAACGCTAGCATCGGGGCATCACGTGGAGCAGAAGTTAAGGTTAACCTTATTCATGAAGAATGGACTGATGGTAAATGTGCACCACAGGGATCTCTCGACCATCATTGCTACAATTCTCAAGGAGAAGGAAGGAGCACCAATAGTTACCATTAACTAGTGCAACGATGCACCAACACATTTGGTACTTGTAATAGTCACCCCCCCCCCCCACCCCCACCCCCACCCCCCACCCCCCACCAAACACACACATACACACACACACACACACACACACACCCCCACACACACACACACACACACAAAGGGAACACCAAAGCACCCAGTAAGAAGAAGGGAGCTCCCAGTAATGCCACCCATTATAACCTCCAAATAAGGGTGATATCTTTATTACCTCTTTGTCAATCTGTGTCACTGCCTCCCTTAGTTGGTAATGTCTTTCCTCCCTCTTTACGGCAAAGTATCTGATGCCTCATTTCTATTAACTAATGCGACTGGTAACTGAGTACCCAAGGATCTCTTAGACCGGTTGATGGTAGCTGCGCACCCAAGGATCTTATGCCCATCACTAATGCGACTCGCAAGGAGAAGGAGCACCAATAGTTTTCCTTAACTAGTGTAACTGGCACACCAATGTGTTTGGTACTTAGGAATAAGGACCAAAAACTACCATGAAGATTGTTGTCTTTGATGGGGTCTAGGTTTGTGAAAATAAAAACTACTGTAAAGATTGTTTGGTCTTCGGTGGGGTCTAGGTTTGTGAAAATAAAGATTTACCAGGAAGATTCTTTGGACAGTAGTGGGGTCCGAGTATTACAAGTCAAGTTTTTCTTTTGGATTTGTGTTTCATATATGCTAATATACAAGTCAAGTGTTTCTTTTTAAGCTTTGGATTATGCTAAAATGAACAACTAAGATTAATGAATATAAATGGAAAAAAAATCCATGACAGACAAAAAAAAATTAGCATGTTTCACATACCAGTATGAAAGTAGTGAAGGAGTTTCACCATTTAATCTCTAAAAACACCCAACAAGTCATTACAAGTTCTCACCCAAAACTTGAAGTCGAAAACCACATATCTCATTGTGCTTACAAGGTAACAATAAGGTATGTATATAAATAATTTTCCAAACGGGTTATTAGGTTAATCTATCATTATTCAGCCCCTCCGATGTTAGGTCCTGGCTTTGCCTTTGCAAGTCGAGGCCTTAAACTTCATCTATATCTACTGCCTCTCAAAAAATTGCGATGGTTTGCCAAGTCCAGCACCAATAACTCCAAGTCAAAAAACCGCACTGTTGTGTCACTAACCACCGGAGCTGCAGGGTACCTTCCCCGCTGGAAGACACAGCAATTGCACTTCTACCATATCCTGTAAATTATTGGAAAAGCATTTGTCTTGCGCACTAAATCCGCAAGACTGTCTTGCAAAATTTTGGACCACCAGATCCGATATCTATTTAATTTTCTCAACAGTCGAGGTCAAGATTAATAGTCGAGATGAGATCTCGCTCCGACAGTCTGAAATGTATTACTTGATGGTCCTGTGCATTGAGGACTTAAACAAGGTCCATAAACTACAAAGGAAAAACTAAATTAATGAACCCAATTCACCAAATCATCTCCACGCTATTGTTGACACAACTATGCCACTTCCTCCTTCCAAGAAAACATTAGTTTTTATATTTTAATATCATGAAGGAGATCAGTTGAAAGGAAACCAGTTTGAGAGGCAAAAAAAAAAAAAAAAAAAAAAAAATCTAAGATTCAAAAATAAACCAAAATAAACTAAGGGTACCAGTGGTTTCATAATTTTCAGAACCAAGTGCAGGATTAATGATGGTAACACTATCTAGGGACTATGAACTTTTATTAAGGGTATAATAAAATTATAATCTTCAAGATATAAAGGTATAGTTTAAGGTTATAGAATAATATAATCATTACTTAGTAGGAAATACTAACAGAGTATGTTATTATACAATTCCAATTGATATTTCCTTTCTGTGGGTGGAAGGTCAAGACTGATATTTTTTTTGTTGTCCGTCAATTTGCCATAATTATGGGATGTCTATCTATGCCTTTTACGATATAGCTTGGGTGTCTATCAATTTGCCATAACTATGGAAGACATCTATGCTTTTTACCATATACCTTCGAATGTCATCCAAATTTCCAATGGCAGTTTTTACGGTTACTAATGATGGATTTTTTTTTTTAAAAATAATTCGGTGAAATCCTCCAGGCTCTTTTTTCTTTTATAAAATAAACAAATCCTTCAGAATTTATTAGACCTGTAAGCATATCAGATTTGGCTTGGATACACCAGTATCCGAATCCAAATTCGATTAGAAAAATTGTTATTCGATTCGAATCCGAAACTTTATCAGATATCCGATAATAATCCGATTCGATAAAACTATCCGATTATTGATTGATGATTGTCATTTTTTTATTTTCGATTTCTAATTTCCGATTACCAATTACGAGTTTTCGAATTTGATTATTAGCCCATTTTTTAGAGAAAGTGTCTAATACTTTACTATAACCGGATAATTTCCGATTTTCGATTATCCAGTTACAATTACTAGTATCCGAATCCGATTGTCATCCATTTTCAGAGAAAAAAAAATGTTGAATACTTTACTCTATCCGGATATTATCCGATCTGATAAGCAATTATCCGAATCCAAATCCTGTTTTTTAGTTGATGGATATGAATATTTTCCAGATACAGTTATCCTTAAACAAATACGAATGCGAATTCAAAGGTGGATTTTGACTATCAATTTACAGGTCTAGAATTTATAGCATGGAAGTTTATATATTATTGGGGACTGATTTTTATGGTAAGATCACCTAAGTTCTAAAGATATATCAATCAATCAGGGACTAGAGGTCTGGAGATATAGGGCTGCTACACAGTTGAACTCTCTTAAAACATAGATATTAAATAAGATGTTAGCTCAATGATGTGCATTAAATGAAGAACCTCTTTTAGTAGGGATGAAAATTAAGAGTACACAAGTTTAGAGAATTATATTGAATTGCCGTAGAACCAATGTCATGTTATCAATGTGAGTTTCATTATAGGGAAAAGAGAATGTTAGATCGTGTCTCTACATTAAATTCTCAACCGTTTTCTGAAGGCCTTTAACAACTGGTGAGATCCAAATCTACATCTTCTTTCAGTTATAAATAGTTCTGTTACAAACATCACACATGTATATCATTCCTCACCACTCCATGGTACGCAAAGTCCCACCATTGATGAACCCATTGTCTCAACCTGGCCTGTACTTGTTTTAGATGACATTTTTACAAAATTTAGCCAAAAACAGGCCATGAAGTTTTCTGTGGATGTACTCCAATTTTAGATATATGTATAGATTAATACAATGTACACCCTCTCATTTTGATAAAATATCATACATTAATCCCATCTGAATGTGTTATTACCTTACTTAATTCTAAGTGATGATTTATTAGTTTATACTTTATATCTCATTTAACACCCAAAATACCATTAATCAAGGCTAAACCTGCAAAGAATCAAAAATCATTAAAAAATAAAATAAAATAAAATTGTCGCCTTATTCATTGTAGCATTCTACACATGGCTGCGCTTTCTATTGTAAATTTGTAATGAACATCCAAACCATGGTTGGGCCACTCTTCAACCGATGCTGTAAAAGATAGAAGGACTTGTAAGGAAAAGAAGGAATTTAAAAGAGGATAGGATTTTTGAAAATGGAGTGGATGGTGAGTTATCACCTCACCCATTATTCTAATAGTAAGGGATCTTGATATATCATTTAAGATATGGAGTTATAAACATAATATAATAAACTTCAAGGGGTGTAGACATAATAATTTACAAGATTCTAGTTTATACTTGTTGCTCTTGTTTTGATAGAATTTTCGAAGTCTTTCATATATTGAACTTCCCAAACTTTTTTTTTAAAGAGACTCAAGATAACATTTGTGAGCAACTAGGTGGTATTCATAATTTTATTTTTATAATATGAATTTTCAAGTCTTTGGCTTAATTATTCCCACGGGATCCTTTTAAGTGTATAAGTCAAGTTTTATTGAGATTGTATGAGAAGTGAGAATCACTCAATTTTCACTAAAAGCAATAAAAACCACTAAATACCTTTGTATAAATGACTCCAGAGGTGTATGAAATCGAACTCGACAATCAACCCTTATCAACTTAACTACCATTTGGAATTAAGTGATATATATCCATAAGATGAACTATAGGATTAAAATACTTTAACTCATACCTAATTCCATAAATACCTAGTAATTATCATTGTGCTCTTCACTTACACTTTCACTCATACCTAATACCATAAACATATAATAATTGTCACTGTGCTCTTACTATCATATATGACTCTCACATGGATTCTTTATAGTCCCACTTTTATATTTTATATTTTATATTTTATATTAGATCAATGTGAATATGTCATTGAAAGTCATCAAAATCAAGAGTTAATCCGTCTCATCACCTAATAACTTCACATGATATTCATTAAAAGATTTCTACTAGAAAAGAACAACCACTCATGATAATTTTATGAGTACGAAGCCATTAACAAACTTTTCCAATTCAGACTGAATCAGTTTTTGGGTTTTCATGTATATATAAGGGCATTGATTGAAATTTTATTTTCTGGGGGAATTAGCCAGGCCTCAGTTGTTATGAGTATCACTGTGGTTTTTAGTTTCACTCAAATCCCATTATTTCGATTTCTATAGGTCCATATATAGAATCCCAATCTGAAATAACGGTTCAATCTGATCCAATCTAGACTTGTTCAACTGGTTTTAATAGATCACATCGGTTTGATAGATTTTTCTTTTTCGAACTGATAATTGTTCGGGTTAACTAATGCACAGCTCGACTACAACCTCCAAAGGATAATTTTATATGTAATTTAAATATTTTGTGGGGCTTTGCCCCTAGTCTTAAGCAAATTTGAACTCTGGCCTCACTTCTTCTATTGATGATCGGTGGCTTTTAAATTATTTCCGCTAGACCAAATTGATCCGGATTCTAGCATCAGCACTTCAGTGCATATGGCTAACAAGTTTCTTAAAGCATTTGTTAAGTTTAGATTTGACTGAATTTTGGAGAGAATAATGATAATACTTGGAGAGAATTATTGTTGTCTCCCTTTACAATAGTTTAATTAATTAATCAAACCTTCTCCTTTATAAAATTACTTTGCCCCTTCACTTCTAAGGGTACTAAAAAGCTTTTAAAGTTAGATGTGTAATATCTATTTTGCCTGTCGTTAGAATTAAGAAGTCAAAAAACGATATTACCTTCATTTAGAAAAAAACAATATGAAATACCAATAATTTGCCTTCATATTTTTGCCATTTTAGCTTCCAACTCAGAGTTACTTTAGGGTTTTCAAAAGGTACAAGGATGTCACTTCATTAGTTAACTAACGAAGCTTAATAGTAGGTAGAATCAGTAATTGCAAGCAAAGTCTATGATTGAATTAGTAATTTCAAAAGTACATAGGATAAAGGGTAATTTTCATCTGGACCCCCGAGGTGGCATGCATTTTAGCCAAAAACAGAGACTTGCACTACCTCCCCGACTATAGAAAAAGTCAATTTAAGGACAAATTATCACTATGACCAATTTACCCTATCATTTTAAGTTTAAATTTTGTCCACCTCCCAACAGAAAAAGACTCAAAAGAAAATGAAAAACAGAAAACAGATAACAATGGGGTTCCTATTCATACAATGCTTGCGTGTTACTTTGAAAGCCAATTTCAATCAACCCCCGATACCAAGTTTACCGATCAAATGCCAAAATAAATAATTCTTCCCAACCTCGCGACACTCCAATATAAGCGAACGCGACGAGCCGTTTTGGTGGGTATTCGAGTTCCAAGCTGAAAAGTTGTAAATGCTTCACTCACCCATCTTTTGAACTGAAAGAATTCTATAAAGAAGAACACAAAACTTGGAAATGTTGTGGTTACTACCGCAATTTTGGCGCTTTTAATACATTTGGTAAAGAAAAACGGGGGAAAAACAAAAATGAAGGAATTAACGTATGTAAATGGTTAGAAGCTTGCTTTCATGAGATGAGGAAGCGTTAATCTCCATCAAGGATGGGCAACAAGTCCAGAAATAGAAATATGGGCAACGAGTTACGAAGCTTGCCCTTTTCTATTACTAAAAGAGGAGAAATATAGAAACGGAACCCCATCGCAACCCACATCCTCCTTCACACACAAGTCCGATAAATTTATCAATTTAAATCATCCAAGATATATAGAAAAGTAAAATAATTTGACAACTAGTTATGAGCTCACCGGGGTGAAAGCGGCAGGGTCGAAATCATGGGTAGCGACGAAAACATGATCAGCACCAGACGCGATTCCGAATGACATTCCCAAGAAATGAGTTGCACCGGATGCTAGCGAGACCCGCATGACCAAATGCGGAAACCCACGCGTTGCAAGACACATAAACGGGGACAAAGAAGAAACGCAGGGATTAAGAGTCTTACGCGCCAATAAGGCCTGTGTATGCCACCGCAGCGGATTTCGATGGGAGATCGAGACATAAATGTTATCCCATGACCCGAGAAGGGGGGTGAATCGGTGTCTTCAAAATTCACCACAATGTGGTTGGGCTACCGAGACAGGACCACCACTCGCAATCAATGCACTCCAAATATGCAACAAAGAAAAATAAACAAAAACGCAATGCCCGAGACGGGTTTGGCCAAATGCCTACATCCACGGAATAATACCCAACATAGGGTTGATATACCAAACACCTAGATATTTTGACGCACAACAGCCAGGAACACCAACCCGCTTAGTCTAAAATGCAAGGACAAGGGCACCAACCCCAACCCCGACAAGCTCCAACGCTAGGTCACAAGATGCACAACAGCCAGGAACACCAATCCCGATAGTCAAAATGCAACGACAAAGGCACCAACCCCAACCCCCAGACAAGCCCAACGCTAGGTCACAATGTAAACCAAAATTCAAGTCCCCAAAACATCATGAGATAGATTCTTTATCACTAAACATAACCTCGAAAATAATAGACAATCACTGTGAATACGGGTTACCTCAACGTGTAAGATGCATGGTAACAAACGCTCTCTCCAACTCTTTTTTTTTTATCTTTTCAATCTTTTCAGTTCTCTCTAAAAAGCCAACAACCATGTTCCCTCTCCCGCGCTCTCCTCTCTCACTCCTGTCAGCAAAACAAAGACCATCCCAGCCAGATCCCAAGCCAACCAACGCCGGGACCTCCACGCATCCCAAGCCCCAAAACGCCCCCTTGCCTCCATAGATTAAAACCGAGTTTGAATCAAACCGAGTCCATCGACAAACAATGAGTATTTAACGACAAACGGACTAACCGAGATCTCCAAGAACAACCCACCGTTGGATTGAAGATCAAGAAGCGAAGCCCCCCAAAAATCAGCCAACGGACACGGATGACCACCGATGAAGAGGTTGATCAAAACTGGACCAGAGTTGAGTCAAACCGAGCATCGACTTAAACAAGGAGGTTGACGACCAACGGACAACAGAGATCTCCAAGAACAACCCACCGTTGGATTTGAAGATCAAGAAGTCGGAAGCCCCCCAAAACGGTCAACGGACACGAGACCACCGATGAAAGGGTTGATCAACGCTGGACAGAGACCCTCAAAACGGGACTTGAGTTTTCTTTATTTGAATGGATCTCCCAAATCTAATTCCATACAAAGCCCACAAGTGCCAACAAGACAACACCCATAGGCCAATGGAACAACAAAATCAACCCGACAGACCAAGAAAACCCGAAGATGAAATGGGAGAAGGAGTAAGATGACAAGGGCAAATGGATAAAATTTATATTTGTCCTTAAATTGATTTTTTTCTATAGTACAGAGGAGGTAGATGCAAAGTCTCTAGGTTTTTGGACTAAAAATGACATATACCAAACCTCAGGGGTCCAGATGAAAATTACCCTAGGATAAATTATTTTTTGGCCCAAAGGATAAGGGAATAATTAATGTATAGAATATGGTTTTTGTGCCATAACAAAGAACGTTTAAATTGGGTGGTGGGTGATTTTCAGTGGGGAAAGGTCGGGGTGGTGGTTTCCGACGACTGAAGGGAGATTTTCAACAATGTTTAGGAATAAGATAGGTCAAGGGGGAATCCTTTCACCCTCAAAAGGGTTGGACATAGAATGACATAATAATAAGATTAATTTGATCATATCACTTTGCAAAAGTGCATCATAGTTATTTGATATTCAAATTTTGATTTACTTAATAAAATCTGGGCCAATCTGTCAAGCTGTGGGTAATCAATAATTTTGAAGTAAGCCATTGTAATACTTGGCCATTAAAGAAAAGTTTAGAGTTTCACTCCTACTTAAGTGATAAACAAATTCAAATTAAAATGGATTTATACAAAAAGATGTAGATGGGACCACGTCAGCAATGTAAGTTTCCTTGAAAGAGATAGCAGATAGGTCATTTATCAGATTTGCATCAATGATTCAGACTTCAAGTTTTTTTTTGATAGTAAAATAAAAGCTTTATATTAAGATAGAAATCCATATTGGTTACAAACTTACAGTTACTGCTGTCTGTTATAGCCAATATAGCTAACTTACTAAACCATTCTTGTAGTGCTGGGGATTTAAAATTACCAAGAGATGATCTAGGGTAGTTCAATAAGATCTTAACAAAAAGAGGTGTTAAATGTATCTGCCAAGCAGAATAAAAAATCTTTAATTGGTTCAGCACTGCCTTTTGATTACACCAAATTTCCTGCATCGTAATTTGGTGTTTCTTTGTATATTCATGTCCCATCGTAATTGCCTTAAGTAGTGCCTCCATTAAGACTTCAAGTTAAAAATGTAGGTATGTCAGAAAACCAAAGTGGGGTTTTAATGAATCAGCCAATTACGAGTTGCGTAACCTAAATTCATTTATTCTATTCTTTATTATATTAATTAATGCTCTAATTGAAGTGATCAGCTATCCTCCAACTATATATTAGCTTTTGCATGAGATAATGGAAATGAGGTGTAATGAAATTAAAGAAGAAAAATAGTTGTTATACGGAGTCATATTGAACTCATCTACCCAAAATCGCTAAGTGATAGTTATCCTCAAAAGTAATTAAAAGAGAACTTGTGCAATTACATGGAAATTTTTTCATTACCATATGTATACCATGTTAGACTATTTTTTTCGTGAGTGACGGTTTGGTTTAATTCCGTTCCATGGTTCTAGGGGCTATGCACGCCTATATCCTCGACTCTATTACGGGTTTTTTTTGATAAGTGATTTTTCACACAAAAAAAAAAAAAAAAAAACTATCTTATAGCTTTTTTTTAACCAATAAAAGACTATTTCTTTTGCTTTGTAAGTGGTAAATATGAATATGAACTTTGTTTGCTAGTTTAAACTAACTTCCCAACTATATTTTCATAGAAGGCATTTAAGAAAAACTGGTGAGACCCCAATTTGCCCTCTTTCACTTATAAATAGTTTGTCACTTGTAAGTCTCAAGAACACACGGCTCGTTATAAACTCCCCATTTCCATTTCATTCCCTAACAGTACCTAGGTTTCAAGTGGCTGGGTAAGGGTTCCTTCTTCTAGCCACCGTTAATTAAGCCATTTTCTCAACTTCAGCTTTACTTATTTTTGGCGGATTTTTGCTAAATTGCCAAAAAAAATAGGCTATGTAGCTTTTTAGTTTTTTTCTTTTGGGAATTCTTCTCCTCTTGCAAATCAAAGGATCAAAGCTAAGTTTTGGCTGTGTTGGGTTCATTTTTTTATGATGGAGATATCAACCGCTATACTGCTCTTGGCTGCAATTGTTGCCTATTTAGTGTGGTTTATTGTTGCGTCACGTCCGATGCGGGGCCCACGGGTGTGGCCCTTAATAGGTTGTATCCTGGGGGTGATAAAGAACTACGACCGCTTGCACGACTGGATTGCCGAGAATCTCCGCATGTATGGCGGCACGTGCCAAAACTGCATTTGCATTTTTCCTTTTCTTTTGCGAAAACAAGGGTTAGTGACTCTCACATGTGATCCAAAGAATATAGAGCACATTTTAAAGACCCGCTTTGACAACTACACAAAGGGACCCACATGGCAAGCGGTATTTCATGGCTTATTTGGTGAAGGGATCTTCAATTCTGATGGTGACACGTGGCTATTTCAAAGGAAGACGGCTGCATTGGAGTTCACCCGGGGTGGAATGCAACAAATTGTGGCTCGATGGTTGAACCAAGTTATTAAGCTACGGTTCTGTCCAATGCTTGAAACAGCCAAAGTGGAATTCGTGACCGTGGATCTTCAAGACCTCCTCCTTCGATTAAGCTTTGATAACATATGTGGAGTAACTTTTGGTAAAGACCCTCAAACTCTCTCCCCTGGTCTAGCAGAGAACAAGTTCACTTTAGCATTCGATCGAGCCACTGAGGCTCTCTTTCAGCGGTTCCTATTCCCCAAATTCACTTGGAAGTTGAGGAAATGGCTTGGGCTTGGGCAAGAGATCGGTTTGAGTCAGAACATTCGCTATGTGGAGCAATACTTGCTAGATGTTATTGAGACACGTAAGCTAGAGCTGCAACAAAATTTCACGGCAGGAGAGAAGGAAGACAAAAGCAATGACTTGTTGTCCAGGTTCATGAATAGGAAAGAAACTAAAGCCTACTCAAGCACCTTTCTCCAACACATGATACTTAGCTTCATTCTTGGTGGACGAGACACATCGTCAGTAGCGTTAAGCTGGTTCTTTTGGTTGCTAATCTTAAACCCAAAAGTGGAGGAGAAGATTTTACATGAAATATGCACGGTTCTGATGGAAACACGTGGCAATGACACATCAAAGTGGTTGGAGGAGTTGTTGGTGTTTGATGAGTTAGATCAACTAGTTTATTTAAAAGCAGCATTGTCAGAAACTCTCCGATTGTACCCACCAGTACCGCATGACTCAAAGCACGTGGTTACCGATGATGTGTTACCAGATGGTACATTCGTACCCGGAGGTTCGAAGATAATCTATTCGATATACTCCGTGGGGAGGATGGAGTGGACGTGGGGGAAAGATTGCATGGAATTTCGACCAGAGAGATGGTTATCACCAGACGAGAAGAGTTATGTAGCACATGACCAGTTCAAGTTCGTGTCATTTAATGCGGGGCCAAGAATTTGTTTAGGGAAAGACATGGCTTATCTCCAAATGAAGTCCATTGCAGCTGCAGTGCTGCTCAAGTACCGCTTGACATTAGCACCCGGGCACCATGTGGAGCAGAAGATAAGGTTAACTTTGTTCATGAAGAAAGGATTGATGGTAAATGTGCACCATAGGGATCTAATGACCATCATTGCTGCAATTCGTAAGGAGAGAGGAGCACCTATAGTTGCCTTCAACTAGTGTAACTTCAACATTGTGTTTGGTACTTAAATATAGAGACAAAAGTCTACCGTGAATCGTGTTGTTATCTCTACTAGTGTTTGGGTTTGTCTCTAGTGTCTCATTCCCCTAATCCAACCACTCACTTTGGGAGCACAGGGTGTTAGATTCTAGAGTAATCGGTCAGTGGTTTCTCCGGTGATGTATTCATGTTTTTATGCGATGATTCTGCTAATGATCTCTGTTATGCATATTTGGGTTTGTTCGGATTGTATTGTAATAACAATTTAGATATCTCATGGATATAATAAAGAATAGAATAAATGAAAGATAAACGTGGCAATTACATGGAAATTTTTTCCATTACCATATGCATATGATGTTAGACTATATTTTCAATTAATGAATCTACCGGGATGCCGTTGCAACCAGGGAGGGACTGATGCACATCATTAGAATGCAGTTGAGGTTAAGTTTAGATAAATGATGTTGTCCTTTGGTCCCCGTAGGTAAAGTTTTATAAACAGGGACCACAACATGGTTATGGTAGCTCTGGTTAGAAGGGCTATTTCCTTTTCATGCAAGATGATCTAGCTCATTTTTTATCTTTGAATTCATTTATTCTAGAGCAAATTGCTCTCGCACTCCAAACTGAAGCCTGAAGCCTTAATACACTAACACCCCCCTCATTTTATGTTTTATAAGTACACGGTACAAAGATCCAGTTTTATGAAAACAGTTAGTAATAAAAATAAGAAAAAGACTATTATACCCTTGTGTTGAATGGAGGTGGGAAAAAAAACTGTTATACTCATTTAACCTCAGTTGAGAACTTGAGATACCCTATTAGGTCTAAAGGGTTTTACCGAACTCTAATCAATCACCTATCTTAATATTCTGAGGAATTTGTTTTAGGGTGTGATGGAAAAAGAGAGGGATGCGAGAAGAAGACAAAGCAGGTGCCGCTGCTTCTTCTTTCTTCTATTTTTTTCTTCTTTTTTTTTCAAAATTTTAAATTCAAAGGTATTAAGCTGAGGGCAATTTAGGAATTAAAAGAAATAAAATGATGAATTGACGATTCAAAAGAAGCATCGTTTATCAAACCTTTTGTTTTAGGGTGTAAAAGCAATTTGCTTTCGTTTTTCATTTTTCATTTTTCATTTTTCACACACATGTACGTACGTGCAAGTGCAACTACTCTTTCCTGGTTTATTTTAAATTCCCAACTACATTTGAAGGCATTTAACAAAAATGGGACCCTAATTCGCGTGTTCTTTCACTTATATATAGTTCTATTCTTTGAAAGCTCCTAAACGCATGCACTTGCTTGTTATACTTCCCATTTCCATACCATTCCTCAACTTGGGCTTCACTTATCTTCCACCAAGGAATTCTACTCCTCTTGCATATCAAAGAGGATCAAATCTAAGGGGTCCACTTCTTTTGATTAGGATAGAGAAATTAACCACTACAGTGCTCATAGTTGCCATTATTGCTTATCTAGAGTGGTTTACCAAGAACTAAGATTGCTTGTACGACTGGATTGCCAAGAATCTTTGCACGTATGGTGGAACATGCCAGACCTGCATTTGCAGTATTCCTTTCATGACGCGAAAACAAGGCTTGTTGACTATCACATGTGATCCAAAGAATATAGAACACATTTTAAAGACCCGCTTTGATAATTACACAAAAGGACCCACATTCCAAGCAGCGTTTCATAAACTATTAGGTGAAGGGATCATCAATCTCAAAGGAAGGCAGTTGCTTCGAAATCACTTAGTGTAGAATACAACAAACCGTAGCTTGATGGGTTAACCAACTCGTCAAGCTACGGTTATGCCCAATGCTTGAAACAACCCAAGTGGAATTAATGACCATAGATCCTCAAGACCTCCTCCTCCGATTAAGCTTTGATAACATATGTGGGATTTACTTTTGGTAAGGACCCTCAGACCCTCTCCCCTAGTCTACTAGAAAACAAGTTTACTTTAGCATTTGATCAAGCCATTGAGGCTCTCTTCCAATGGTAGCTATTCCCAAATTCACTTGGAAGTTGAGGAAATGGCTTCCACTTGGATGAGAGGTCAATTTGAACCTGAACATCCACTACTGGAACAACATTTATTAAATATCATTAAGACATGTAAGTTGGAGCTGCAACAAAATATCAAAGTAGAAGAAGGGGGACAAAAATGGTGACTTGCAGTTCAGGTTCATGAATAAGAAAGAAACTAAATCCTACCCACACACCTTTCGCCAACATATGATGCTCAGCTTAACCCTAGGAGGATGAGACACGACAACAGTAGTGTTGATCTGGTTCTTTTGGTTGCTAATGTTAAATCCAACAGTGGAGGACAACATCTTGCATGACATATGCATGATTCTGATGGAAACACGTGGGGACGACACATCAAAGTGGTTGGAAGAGCCATTGATGCTTGACAAGTTGGATCGAATGGTCTACCTAAAAGCAGCATTGTCGGAAACTATCAGGTTGTATCCACCGATTCCACATGACTCAAAGCATGTGATTACCATTGATGTGTTACTGAATGGCACATTCGTATTGACAGGTTCAATGATTACTTATTTGATATATTTTGTCGGAAGGATGGAGTGGACATGGGGGGGGGGGGAAGATTGCATGGAATTTCGACCTAAGAGGAGGTTATCACTAGACAAGAAGAGTTACATAGCACATGACCAGTTCAAGCTTGTGTCATTTAATGCAGGACCAAGAATTTGTATAGGGAAGGACATGACTTATCTACAAATGAAGCCCTTTTTCTTATCAAAAATAAAAAATAAAAATGGAAGCCCTTTGCAGCTGCAGAGTGAACACCGATTGACATTAGCACCAGGGCACCATGTGGAGGAAAATAAAAGTTTAAGAAGAACAGGTTCATGAAGTTTTCAGGAAAATAAAAGTTTAATTTGTTCATGAAGAACAGGTTAATACTAAATGTGCACCAATAGCAACCGTGGACTAGTGTAACTCCCAAAAAAAAAAGAAAAAAGAAAAAAAGAAAAAAAAAAGAAAAGAAAAGAAAAGAAAGAAGAGAGAAGAAGTAGAAGAAGAAGTAGAAGATGAAGAAGAAAAAGAAAAAGAAAGAGAGAACTGCAGATATAGCATGTGACATGAAAAATTTGTATATCTAATAACCTCAATCATTCTTTTTTTTTTTTGGTAGAAATAACATCAAGCATTCAAGCTTATCTTTTGTCTTTGTTTTCTGGGGCGAGAAAACATGAAACTTATCAACCTCATCTAAAGTTGAGCACAATCGAAAACTAGATTTTCGTATTTCCTTTATGCTTTCCAGCACCCGATAAGTTAAGTGAGTAACTCTTTTGTGGTTTGAGAGTAAATTCATTTTAGCTGTAATCAAGACTTAATGATTAAAATCCTGGAAAGTAGTTTGTCCAACTGATCGATAGCCTATCAGATGATTTGATGCTGTTAAAATCCGGTTTGGTCGGAATTTTAAAACTTGACTCTGAGCTTGACCCTAGTTTGTAAGACCAAACTAGTCAAGCATTGACCCTGACCTAGCCGTAACCAGACTCAATTCAGTACGCCAGAGTTGGTCCAGGCTATTTGGACCAAACTTTGAAGAAACCTATTTTCGAGAAGAAAAATAGCAAATTACACAGCACTTGTATATTTGGGGCAAAACTCTTAACCATCCATTATTGTATCATAAATTACATGGCACCTACACGTAAATTACAAGTTATTTACAGTTAACTTTGTTGTTAAAATAGATTACAGTAATACCCTCAAAAGTTAATACCGTCCTATACCCAATTAGGTGAAGGGATTCTCCCTTACCCTCCTAGGTTAATACCCTCCTATACTCAACTAGGTGAAAGGATTCTCCCTTAATCCCTTCATCCATCTTCTACCTACATCTTGCCGAAAACCAACCACGGCTCCCGCTTCCGCTGAAAACCATGGAGGCTTCTTCCCAGTTGTTGCTCATACTAGGGTTTGACCTTTGGACTCCTCCACTAATTCACTAGCCACCATGACTAGCAACGGAGGTGGAGGAGCGTCACCACCCCAAAGAGTGGATATACACTGTTTGCAAAATAAAAATAACTGCAAGTGCATAGTATCATGTAGTTAATGGGACGATTTTAAGAAGATATGCCACTTTAGAATTTAATCTCTTAATGGTAACGCGATAGTGCAATGATTCAAATTTTTAACTAGTTAATTAAACTAAATGAACGGTTTTAACACATACATTTAATGCGATCGAACTGAGACTAAAAATAATACAAACATAACCTAACCATTCATTATCTACTAAATAAATAAATAAATACGTATAAATAAAAAGCAAGAATATAATAAAAAAATGCAGAAAATAAATAACAAAGCAATAAAAGGAAAATAGAAACTTTAACCAAAGAGATGCATGACTATAGGCATCTTTGACTAAGGACCCAGGGGGAAAGGAGAACAATAACGGATATTGAAGATAAAAAAACGCAAAAAGTAAATAACAAAACAATAAAAGAAAGAGAAAAACCTTAACCAAAGAGAGGCACGACTATAGACATCTTTGATCAAGGACTTAGGGGGAAATGAGAACAATAAATAAATGTGAGAAAAAAATTACAGAAAGTAAATAACAAAACAATAAAAGGAAAAATGAAACCTTAACCAAAGAGAGGCACAACTGTAGGCATCTTTGATCAAGGACTCAGGGGGAAAGGAGAACAATAAAGAAATGCTGAAAAATAAGTCATAAGTTAAGAATATGGATGGGTAGATAGAAGCGGAAATGGAGGGGGAAAGAAGATTATTGGCGAAAGTTACTTACTTGCACCTTTGAATCTCGAATAATAAAAAAAAATTTGAACGAACAATTCGAATCTCAACCAACCCTACAATCAAATCTAGAATGATCTAGATCTGTAATTGCTAGACCCAGAGGAAAATGAATCCTCAAACTTGAAATTTGAAACTTGAACTTGAAGTTGCATTACATAGAAAAATTGAACCTAAACATTCCATCTAGAAACTAGAATCCCACAAAGCAATCAAAGAAAACTAGAGAAAGCCTAAATAAACTAAAGAGAAAGAAAAAGTGTAGACGGCCTAAATAACTAAAGAGAAAAGAAAGCGTGCTCCTCCAAAGCTCCAAAAAAAGGTCTCCCTCTGGAGTATTCTTTATTTTATAGAGTAATTTCTTAGATTATATGGGATATGATTCTTGACAGAGTTTGAATCAAACTCAGAGTTCCTATCTGACTCAACCAAGGAGGGTCTTGGCGTACTAATCAGACTGACTTAGAGAGATCAAATGCACAATTTTACCATTGGATTTGAGGATCAAAAAGTCATGAAGCTCTCCTCAAAAACTTTGCTCAATCGAACACTAGATGACCATTCGATGAAGGACTTGATCGAAACTGGACAGAGAAACTCAAAAATAGGATTTTCCCCTCTTCATTCTCTGAATATAATTCTTTTTCCTCTTTTTCCTTCTTTGATCAAGTCTCAAATAGGAAATAAAATATTGAAGCATGCAAGGAATCTTTCTCTCCATGTTCTTCTTTATTTCTAAAATATTTTAGAATTGACACATAATCGCATCTCTAGCCCATCATGTTCTAGATCAAGCCAATTTTTGCACTTGAGAATTTGAACGAATCTCTTGACGTGTAAAATTGCATGTTTCATACCCGAAACTCCAAATGTATGCTTAAATTTTGAAAAGTCCTAAAATCTGCAAAAACAACATAAAACCCAAGATGACTCCACTCTAAGTCTATAAAATGCATGATTTATACCCTAAGATTTCACACATAAATTTATTCATCATACACCACTGCGTTGTACCTGTGGATGACCAGATTATCCTTACTAGGTGGTTGCAACAGCTTTGATCCCCTAAAAATGTAACAAAGGTCACAAGTTACAAAACATGTCTGTAAAAATATTATATTAGAGATAAAATGCCGAATGCCTGGGGCACAACTTATCAGAGAAGCTTTACATTTCAATAAATTAATGGGCTTGGATGACACCTATTCTTTGAAGAGCAAAACAAAAAAAAAAAAAAAAAAAAAAAAAATCAACTTCTCATGTTTCTTGGGCCCATTCCAATTTGAAACTTTTTGGTTCTGTGAACCAAACTTTGACGAGGATGTATGCTTCTAAGGGGTTCACACCAAATTGGTTTCCCATCTTATATTCGACTCACCATTCTCCAAAATTTTCAGCCTAGAAAAATGGCATAATCATACCAGTGACCAGGAAATCATAAAACCAAAGGAAACTTCTGGGTGCTCTTCCAAAATAAGTTTTGATTTCTTCATCTTTTTCAACTCCAATAACTCTACTGGAAAAGATTTAAGCCTTATAGACATTTTCAGCTCTTCTAAATTAGAGCATCACAATATTATGAGGAAATTTTAAAATGTTGGTTCGAAGCAGATCAATGCTACACAAACATCTCAACCAGGAATCTGTTTTCAATTTCTATATAAAAATGTTGAATATGAAAATCCATTTAGTTACTAAGAGTTTGGGAAAAGTAAGTCGACATACAAATGAGAACTTATGCGTAAAGACTCCCAAAGTTTAATTATAGATCCTTACCTGGAGATTCCATTGATCATGATAATTTAATCTTCACTATGCTATTTGCTCGATAAATCTTATTTCTATTTCAAAGAAAGGTTGGAAAAGTATCTCAGACATGCGACTAAAATCATAAGATTTAATTTAAGATCCTTACAAGGAGTTAATATTGAGCATGATTTCTAATCTTTATTAAGCATATTTATCAATGAAACAAATTTTATTTCAATTTCAGACAAGATTGTAATTGGCTTTTTGAAGCATCTGATCCTCCACCTCACTTAAAAGTACGGTGTAAATGGATGACCGAAATTCACTTTCAAATTCGCATTCACATCGGCTTAGAGGTATCTGAATCCGTCCGATTACTAATAGGATGTAGATATGGTATACCATTTTCTTACAGATTATTATCCGTCCAATAAATTATCCGATTAAGTTACTTATATTTATTTTTCTTATTTTTATAAATTTTTTACCTTGTGATATGTAACTATTTTTCTAGATTTTCTACTAAATAGCAACGAAAGATGCTAAATTCTTAAATTTCAAACCTAGCTATCACAAATAAAATAGTAAAGATGTAAACAGATAGATGAAAACTTGTATTTAATCTGTATTCATGCCCATTTAGAATAATCTAATTAAGAAAATAATTATCTAATTATCTTTCAAATCCAACTGAATCCATCCAAAAATCGATAGGATATTATCTGAATCCGTCCGAATATAATAGAATGTGGATATGGTATTACCACTATCTGATCTAAATCATATCCATTTACACGTACCTAACAAGAGTGCAGGGTGAAAAAAAAAAAAACATAATGTAAATGGAAAATAAATTATTTTTATGGTGTTTTTTGTCTCCGCCCTTGTGGTGTGTTTTGTCTCCGCCTTTGTGGCGTGTATCTTTGGTTTAACTATTGCTGTCTTTGGTACAGTTTTCGTTCTAAGGGTTTTTGGACTTGATCCATCCTTCAGTTTGGATGACCTTGTCTATTGCATGTACGACAGTTTGGTCAATTTTCGCTCTTTGGTTTTATCTGAACCTTGTGTTGTCATGCATCTATTGTATTTTCTTTTCTTTGTGTGTCTATACTTCTCTTAATTTTTGAATGAAGTGTTTCTCTTATTATCCAAAAAAAAAAATCATTTGTATTAAAAAGCGAAAAGAAAAATTATAATCATATAATCAAAGAGTCATTCTTCAAACCTGCAACATTAGTTGCCTCCAAATACACCCAACCTCACTGGATCCAATTTACATAATCATAGATAATAATTCAAAATCTGAAACGAAAACAACAGGTGCCTCCCTATGGGTCCTGAGATATCCTTTTCATCTAACCTACCCAATTAAAAGAATTTGATTCTTACCTAATTCCATAAATATATAATAATTATCATTGTACTCTTATGATCATGATCATTTATGGTTCTCACATGAATTCTTTATACTCCCACTTTTATATTTATATTTTATGTTTTGGGCCACAGCCAAGTCAGCAGCCCATGCCAAATTGCCGACAGAGAGAAGTCGACAGAAAAATGATAACTTTTGGCTTTGTTTTTTTTGGTAAACTTTTGGCTTTTTTACAATAGAGCATCACAGGCAACTCATAAGTAGCTGAATTTTTCTGAGTAAAAACTCAAGATAACACTGTGTATGAGTAATAAATGAATTAACAGAGTAGCCAAAGAAACTTCATTTAAAATTGATGCTCTATATTTTATGATATGTGAAGTTAAAGGAATTCATTATAGAAAACACTATATAAGGGGATCCATTTTAGTGTAAATCCTATTTTCCATGCATTTCTGATTCTCTTTTTTATCAGTTTGAGATTCATTACAATGTTTAGAGATATCGATGGGATTGTTCCAGCTGATTCTGATATGTTTAGTGTCAAGTAACCAATCCTGTCTGATGATTTAATGTATATTCTTTCAGGATTGGTTTTTAGATAAAATATCATATATTAATCCCATCTGAATGTGTTATTAATTAGCTTACTTAATTCCAAGTGATGATTCATAAGTTTATACTTTATATCTCATTTAACACCCAAAATACCATTAATCAAGGCTAAACCTATCATTTTATACTTTATGCAAACAACCCAAAAATCAAAAAAATAGTTTAGGGTTTTTGACAATGCAGTGGATATTAAGTTATCACCTCACCCATTATTCTGATAGTAAGGGGGTCTTTGATATATTCATTTGAGATATAATATATTTCAACGGGTGTAAACATAATAATTTACAAGATTCTAGTTTATATATGTTGCTCTTGTTTTGATAGACTTTTTGAAGTCTTTCGTATATTGAATTTTCCAAACATTTTTTTTGTAGACTCAAGATAATATTTGTGAACAACTAGTTGGTATTCATAATTTTTTGTTTTTGTAACATGGATTCCAAGCCTTTGGCTCAACTATTCCCACGGAATCATTTAACTGTATAAATCAAGTTATATTGAGATTGTATAAGAAGTAAGAATCACTCAATTTTCACTAAAAGCAATAAAAACCACTAAATACCTTTGTATAAAGACCCCCCCAGAGTTGTATGAAATTGAACTCGACAATCAACCGTTATCAACTTGACTACCCTTTGGAATTAGGTGGCATCCATAAGATGAACTATAGGATTAAAAGACTTTGACTCATACCTAATTCCATAAATACATAGTAATTATCATTGTGCTCTTCACTTAGACTTTGACTCATACCTAATTCCATAAATATATAATAATTGTCATTGTGCTCTTACTATCATATATGGTTCTCACATGTATTCTTTATACTCCCACTTTTATATTTTATATTTTATGTTTTAGGCCACAGCCAAGACTTTGACTCATACCTAATTCCATAAATATATAATAATTCGAAGGTGAGGGAAGTGACCAAATTGAATGTTTTTTTAACCATCTTTTCTTGATGAACTCAACCCAACAAGAGTTTCTATTTGCTGTCAAACTCCAAATGTGCCTCATAAGAGACACTTGATTCCATGCATATAAGTCATAGAGACCCAACCCACCCTCCTCTTTAGGAGTACATACCACACACCAAGCCACCTTGTAGGAACCTCTATTTGTAGCACCGAACCAAAATAATTTTTTAACTATCTTCTCAAGGTGATTGATAATTCGGCAAGACAATCTGAACACGCTAAGCCAATATCCTATAATTCCATTAATCACAGAATTAATGAGAGTTAACTGGCCGGCGAAGGAGAGAGACTTAGCATTCCAAGTTGATAAATTACTTTCCACCCTCGCAACCAAGCCGACAAAATCAGAGGCAGCCAATCTCTTAGAAGTTAGTGGTACTCCAAGATATCTCACTGGGAAGGTTCCAACAGTAAATCCCAAAGAGCTGAAGAAAGAATCCTTCACTTCATTTGGAGTATTGGCAAAAAATATATTTGACTTCCCTTCATTCACTACAAGCCCTAATTGAGCCGAGAATTTATTAAACAAGTTGTGCAAGGCCGAGGCATTAGCAAGTGAAGCTCTACCAAAAATAAAGAGGTCATTGGCAAAAAAGTGATCCCAAATTCTTAACAAAAAGGATGGTAAGAAAACCTCCCTTGATCCGCTGCCATAGAGAGAGAATCTGTGAAAACTTAAAGCACAAGATTAAAGGCACAGGAGACATTAGATAGAGGATCTTGGTGAATGCACACCATCAATAGCGACCACAAAAGAGGGACGAGTAACACAAGCCACAATCTACTGGATAAAAATTGGATGAAAGTTAAGACAGAGGAGCAACGTAAAGAGAAAGCTTCATTGCACCGAATCATATGCCTTTTTTAGGTCAATCTTTGCCGCAAAGCTTGCCGCCCCATTATTAAGATGGTAACCCTTCATGAGCTCTTGACAAAGAAAGATGTTGTCAGTAATACACCTTCCCTCAATAAACACTGTCTGATTAATCCTAATAAGGGAATTCACCACCTCCTTCAATCTATAAAAGAAACAGATCCTACAAATTTATAGCATGGTGGTTTATATATTATTGGAGACTGATTTTTATGGTAAGATCAACTAAGTTCTAAGATATATCAATCAATCAAGGACTAGAGGTCTAGAGATATACAACTCTTCTCGACAAAGAGTTAGCTACACGGTTGAACTGTCTTAAAACATAGACATTAAATAAGATGTTAGGTCAGTCATGTGCATTAAATGAAGAACCTCTTTTAATAGGGATGGAAATTAAGACTACACAAGTTTGAGAATTATATTGAGTTGCCGTAGAACCAATATCATGCTATCAATGCGAGTTCCAATAAAGGGAAAAGAAAATGTTAGATAGTGTTGTTGACGTCTGAGGGATCTACACGCACACCAGAACTGTTGTTGTAATCACAGTACTTCTTTAGAGCTGAAACGTACATGAAGTACTTTCTTTAAGGTATTTAGACACCCCGAATTGTGCAATACGGGTTCTAAAAGTGTCTTTACTCAAGGTATAATCAGGTTATGTTCACTGGCTAACAAAATAACAGGGAGAGAGAGAGAGAGAGAAAGAGGAGGAGGAATTCTGTGTGTCAAGAATGAGCACGAAATGGAGTTTATATAGAGCCCCAAAGGATGTGGGTGAAAGGGTAAGGCTGTGAGGGTACCTTTCAACTCAACTCTCTTCAGCAAGGTACCTTCAGCTGATCTCCCTACAGGAGAGTGCCACTCAAATGGCATCTCCACGTATTCACCCAGTAGTGGGCTTTTCAGAATAGGGCCCATGACAAACTGGGCCTTCCAGATCAAGCCCACGACCCAAGTCCCAAGTCCCAAGTCCCAAGTCCCAAGTCATATAGATATATTAATAATATAAAAACCATATAAAAACCTGGGCTCTTACTATATAAAAACCATATAATCAGATCCCCTCCACCCGATGTGGGACTAAATAAAACCATGGATAAAAGACACAATTAAAATAAATAAAATATTTATATAAAGTTTTAAACATATTTACAATAATCCCCCACAATGGTTAAAACTTCAAATACAAAGGCTGAAGACTCAAGCAGCAGTGAACACATTAGACACCATAAGACACTTCGTTGTAGATGTCTTTCGGACTTGAATCTACACTAGATCTGATAAAGCACGCTACAGAGTACCGGTGAAGTCTGACTTCTTGAACCTATCCTCTTCAGTGTAGCTGGCTACTTCACCATTCATATCTAATTGGTCGACCTTCTTAACAACCCCTTTATAAAGAAAAATAGACATTTTTATCGGCCTTGTCTCAAATCTTGGTCTCACAGATATTTAAGGAACTTTACCTGTGTAATATTTCCAACTGAAGGCGGCCTCACCCTCTATATCTGTTTAGGTCAGCATTAGGTGTGCACCACATTCGACACACCCCCACATTTCGTGAGCTATGCTTGATTAAGAGTCAGTTACTCATCCTATCAACAATATGGTGGTACTACTTTACTATAATTATTCAGAATGGGTATAGTAGTACAAACAGGTCATCTAGTGACTTCGTTGCTTACCCTTTGAACCTAATTCAGGATTTAACCTCTTCACATAGGTTGGGTGTCCGTCACATGACCTATGTCACAGGTCTTGATCCCATTCCCATAAATGCTTCATTAAAAGCTCTTGTAGGCATAGCTTTAGTGAACATATCAGCTAAATTCTCCTCTGATTTCACGGAATCAATTGCAATTGTTCCTTCATCAATATATTGCCTTACAAGATTATGTCGAAGACGTATGTGTCTTCTTTTGCCATTATATACCCGATTCTTGGCTCTTCCTATAGCTGCTTTCTTGTCACAGTGCAGCGATATAGGTGGCATTGGTTTGGGCCATAGAGGTATATCTGCAATCATGTTTCTAAGCCATTCAGCTTCACTTCAAGCCTTTTCCAAAGCTACAAATTCTGCTTCCATTGTAGAAGATGTTCCACATGATTGCTTAACTGACTTCCATGAGATTGCTCCTCCACCTAGCATAAACACATATCCACTTGTAGCTAGTGTTTCTCTTGAATCTGAGATCCAATTAGCATCACAGTGTCCATCCAAGACAGAGGGATTTCCACTATAGTGAAGTCCATAATGCATAGTACCCTTAAGATACCGAAGTAATCGTTCAATTCCAAGCCAATGCTCTTTACTAGGATTATGAGTATCTTGGCTCAATTTTCCAACTGTTAGAGCAATATCGGCCTAGTACGGTTCATCGGATAATTTCTGAGATCCAATAATCTGTGAGTATCTCTTCTGATTTACTGGTTCTCCAATATTTTTCTGAAAATTACTTTCCATAGTTAAAGGAGTTTTGAACGAACCAGAATCATAAAAACCAAACTTCTTAAGCATATTTTCCACATAATGAGCTTGAGAGAGTATCATTTCTCTTTCTTTTCTGATGATTCTAATTCCCAGAATTACATCAACAGTGCCCAAATCTTTGGTGTCAAATAAAGACACTAGCAGTTTCTTAGTTTGATTAACTATTTCTAGGCTTGTTCCCATGATCAACATGTCATCTACATAAAGTAGAATAAAAACACCCTTCCCTTGATGAAACTTACTATATAAGCACCTTTCAGAATCATTGACACTAAAACCCTTTGAAATGAGAGCAGTATCAAATTTCTCATGCCATTGCTTGGGTGCTTGCTTCAACCCATACAATGACTTGATTAATTTACAAACTTTATTAGGTTGACCAAGAGATACATAACCTTCTGGTTGTCTTATGTAGATCTCTTCCTCCAATTCCCCATTTAGAAATGTTGTCTTTACATCCATTTGGTGTATCTTCAAATTGTAGATAGATGCAATAGCCATGAGAACTCTCACTGTAGTTATTCTTGCTACAGGTGCAAATGTGTCAAAGTAATCTATGTCTTTCTTTTGCCTAAAACCTTTGACTACAAGTCTGGCTTTAAACTTATCTAAGGAACCATCAGGTTTCAATTTCTTTCGAAATATCCACTTGGTTTCTAACACCTTTGAACCTTGAGGAAGATTTACCAATTCCCAAGTGTGATTAGCTATGATGGAATCTAGTTCACTATTTATAGCTTCCTTCCAAAAGACAGCATCCGGAGAAGTAACTGCTTCACTATAAGTGAGAGGGTCATTGTTTATAAGATAGACTATCCACTCATCAGATGAAAATTTAGCTTTCCTTTGTCTTTTGCTTTTCCGTATAGGATTCTCATTTCCACTTGGAGTCAATATTATCTCATTTCCACTGTCTTGTGACAATTCATGAGATAAATCAGCGGTTGTAGCCAAATCATTTCCATGATTCATACTACTACTTCCAGACTCACTATCAAGTCTATTAAATTTAAAAGGAAATATTCTTTCAAAGAATTCAGCATCCCTTGTCTCAATTATTGAATTTTCCTCACAAATTTCTTCAATGGTTCTTATAACCATGCAACGGTATGCAGAACTATGTACTGCATATCCTAAAAACACACAGTCAATGGTCTTAGGACCAACTTTTCGCTTCTTAGGTTCTGGAATGGCCACTTTGACCAAACAACCCCATGTTCTCAAATGTTTTACACTTGGTTTTCTTAAATACCATTTTTCATATGGTATCATTCCAGTTTTCCTGTGGGGAATTCTGTTTAAAACATAACATGAAGTTAATATTGCATCCCCCCACAAGTCAAGTGGTAAGCTAGAACTGATTAACATTGCATTCATCATCTCTTTTAATGAACGATTTTTCCTTTCTGCTATCCCATTAGATTCTGGTTGATATGGGGCAGTGGTTTCATGAATAATGCCATTCTCTTCAAAGAATTTACAAAGGCTGAAATATTATTCGACCCTCTGTCGGTCCTTAGCCTTTTTATCTTTCTTCCAAGTTGATTCTCTACTTCGCTTTATAAGACAGAGAAAGGCATTGCAGAGCTTCATTCTTGGATTTCAGTAGATATATCATAGTATATCTAGAACAGTCATCTATAAAGGTGATAACATACTTATTACCACCTCTTGATTCTTGTGATTTGAAATCACATAAATCACTATGCACTAGTTCTAGCAAATTCGTTTTCCTATCCACTGACTTATGAGGTTTCTTTGTAAATTTAGCCTCAACACAAATTTGACATTTAGTCAGTGGTGGTTTAACACTATGTATAATGCCCAACTTACATAATTGAGATATATAAGGTGCACTCCGTGACCTAGTCTACCATGCCATAAATCAAAAGAATCAAAAACATAAGCAGAATCAGAAGTATTTATTAATTCAGTAATACTCAATACAAAGAGGCCATCATTTAGATAACCTTTTCCAATAAATACATCATTTTTCAAGAGAATTGCTTTGTCTGCTTCAAAGGACAGTTTGAACCCAGCTTTATTCAGGAGCGGACCAGAGATCAGATTTCGCCTTATATCTGGTACATAGAGAACATCCAACCTCAGAATTTTTCCAGAGGTCAGCTTCAGGGTGATTTGTCCTTTTCCGATTACATTGGCTGGTTGAGAATTTCCCATGAAGATCTTGTCAGCAACATCAGAATACTTGGAGAAGAAGCTCCTATCTCCACAAATGTGCCTGGTAGCACCTATATCTATCACCCAGGATGTTGACTTTTCAACTACAAAAGCCTCTGTTATCATTGCAGTGTAGATCTCAGAGTCAATCAGATTAGCCCTTGCTTTCTCTGATCCTCCTTTCTTCTTTACCCTGCAATCCTTAATGAAATGCCCAGGTTTGCCACACTTGAAGCATGCTCTCTTCTTCTTTTTGAAGGTAGAATCTTGATTGGGTTTTAGAGACTTATTAAATTTCTTTTTCTGTTCAGTCTCTACCAGGTTGGCCTTAGGCTTATTGGAACTACTAGATTCGTTCCTAAGTCGGTTCCTTTCTTCTATTCTCGATCCGAATCACAACATTGTCAAAGCCCAGTCCTTCCTCTTGTTTCATTAAGACCTTAAAGGCACTCCAAGAGGAAGGAAGCTTATGTATCAAGGCACTTTGGTCACAAAGGCATCCCGCGAGAATGATATTCTCTTTTGCCGATTCCCCACCAACACTTGATACTTGTTTACTTGGTCAGAGATGCTAATCCCATTGACCATCGTAAACTCCAGAAAGGTTTCAACTACAAACCTTAAGTTACGTACATCCTCAAGAGTATACTTCTTGACTAATGCCTCCCAGATTTCATAAGCAAATTCAAAAGAGCTATACACATTGTATAACTCATTTGACAACGCATTTAGAATGCGATTCTTACATTTGAAATCTGCAGTGAACCATTCGATCCTTTTCTGATCGAAGGTAGGATCACCTGACTTATCAGGTTGGGGTTCACTCAGCACAAATGCTATCCCAGCTTCCATAAGTGCAAAATATAGCATTTGCTTCCAACGTTTAAAGTTCTCACCTTTGAGCTTGCTCGATTTTGTCAAAATCTGACTTTCCGGTTGGTGGTTGTGAAGCTTGCAGAGATGGAAGAGGAGTGCTGTTCTCAGTGACTTTCTCATGTGTACTTACGTTTGCAGAGTCCTTCATGTTGGTCTCTTTTCCAACAGTTGTGTTGACTACTTCAGTGTTGTCAGTAGCCATAGTAGAAAATACTAAATACCTTAAACTTGTTGTTGACGTCTGAGGGATCTGCACACACACCAGAATTGTTGTTGTAATCACAGTACTTCTTTAGAGCTGAAACGTACATGAAGTACTTTCTTTAAGGTATTTAGACACCCCGAATTGTGCAATACGGGTTCTAAAAGTGTCTTCACCCCAAGATCAGTCAGCCCAAACCTTTAAGGTTGCACCCCAGAAAGGTTTACTCAAGGTATAATAAGGTTATGTTCACTGCTTAACAGAATAACAGGGAGAGAGAGAGAGAGAAAGAGGAGGAGGAATTCTGTGTGTCAAGAATGAGCACGAAATGGAGTTTATATAGAGCCCCAAAGGCTGTGGGTGAAAGGGTAAGGCTGTGAGGGTACCTTTCAGCTCAACTCTCTTCAGCAAGGTACCTTCAGCTGACCTCCCTACAGGAGAGTGCCACTCAAATGGCATCTCCACGTATTCACCCAGTAGTGGGCTTTCCAGAATAGGGCCCATGACAAACTGGGCCTTCCAGATCAAGTCCCAAGCCCCAAGTCCCAAGTCCCAAGTCCCAAGTCATATATTAATATTAATATTAATATATATATTATATATATAATCATGGCAGGGTCACTATAGGGTATCAAGTAAATTAATAATACCTGGGCTCTTACTATATAAAAACCATATAATCAGATCCCCTCCACCCGATGTGGGACGAAATAAAACCATGGATAAAAGACACAATTAAAATAAATAAAATATTTATATAAAGTTTTAAACATATTTACTATAGATAGAGCATTTTCATACCAAAAAGAAGAAGGGGGGTTTTAATAAAAAAATTATTTTTTTTTTTTGTTTTTTTTATAAAATTTAAACCCTCTTTTTTTTTTTAAATATTTGTTTTTTTAAAAAAAAAAATTTTTTTTTTTCTCCCCCCCCCGGGGGGGGGGGGGGGGGGGGGGGGGGGGGGGGGCCCCGCCGGGGGGGGGGGGGGTTTTTTCTCGGGGGGGGTTTTTTTTTTTTTTTTTTGTTTTTTTTTTAAAAAAAAAAAAAAAAAAAAACTTTTTTTTGTG
Source organism: Hakea prostrata (assembly GCF_041222555.1). Taxonomy (NCBI): domain Eukaryota; kingdom Viridiplantae; phylum Streptophyta; class Magnoliopsida; order Proteales; family Proteaceae; genus Hakea; species Hakea prostrata. The sequence continues at coordinate 5,810,104 of NC_142609.1, forward strand.
GGGGGGGGGGGGGGGGGGGGGGGGGGGGGGGGGGGGGGGGGGGGTGGGGGGTTTTGTGTGTTGGGTGGGGTGGGGGGGTGGGGGGGGGGGTTGGGGGGGTGTGGGGGTTGTTTGTGTTTTTTTGGGTGGGGGGGTTGTTTTTTTTGTTTGGTTGTGCTTCTCATGTCCGTTTCGGGGCCCACAGGTGTGGCCCTTAATAGGTTGTATTCCGGCGGTGATCGCGAACTACGACCGCTTGAACGATTGGATTACAGAGCATCTCCACGCGTTTGGTGGCACGTTGCAAACTTGCCTTTCTGCCATTCCCTTTTTGTTGTGAAAACAAGGCCTTCTAACTTTGATGTGTGATCCAAAGAATATAGAGCACATTTTGAAAACCCGTTTCGAAAATTACACCAAAGGCCCGACCTGGCATGCAGTGTTTAATGATCTATTTGGCGAAGGGTTTTTAAACTCTAATGGTGACACATGGCTATTTCAAAGGAAGACAATTGCGCTACAGCTCACCCCGAGTAGAATGCAACAAACCATGGCTCGGTGGGTGAACCAAACTATTAAGCTGCGGTTTTGACCAATGCTTAAAACAGCCCAAGAGGAAACCATGACTTTGGATCTTCAAGACCTCCTTCTTCGCCTAAGTTTCGACAACATATGTGGAGTGACTTTTGGTAAGGACCCTCAGACCCTCTCTCCGAGTTTACCTGACAACCAGTTTACATCAGCGTTTGATCAAGTCACTCATGAGGGCTTCAGACAACAAATCATACTCCCACAATTCACTTGGAAGTTGACAAAATGGCTTCGAATAGGGCAAGAGGTACTTGTACTTGTATTTTTATTTTTAGTTTTTGTGGTGAGATGCCCTAGGCTTTTTTTTTTTTTTTTTTTTTCCTTTTATAAAAGAAATAGATCCTTCAAATTTATAGCATGGTGGTTTATATATTATTGGAGACTGATTGATATAGTAAGATCACCTAATTTATAAGATATATCAATCAATCAAGGACTAGGGGTCTAGAGATATAGGGCTCTTCTCGACAAAGAGTTAGCTACACAGTTTTTTTTTAGTAGGGCTAGCTACCACACAAGTTTAAAGAATTATATTAAATGTGCGAAGAAAAACTGTTAGATAGTGTGCATTATTTTTCATACCAAGAGAAGCAATGTGAGATCATCAAGGAAAAAACCATGTAAAATTTTCCCTCCAAAAGAAGAAAGTGCACTTCATTCAACTAAAATTAATTAATTCTTTGCTGCTCTACATTAAATTCTCAACCCTTTTTTGAGGGCCTTTTAACTACTGGTGAGATCCAAATCTACCTCTTCTTTCACTTATAAATAGTTCTGTTACCTCTTCTTTTAACATGCAGTTTACTTTTGTTCTTGAGATTTGCAGTCCCAGTCTTCGCAGTTCAAGTCTTCCCCTTCAAGTTTCAATCTACAAGTAAGTTTCTTCGGCCTTTTCTCAGTTATATCTTCATTCCTGTTCTTCTTTGGTGCATTCGGCCTACTTATTTCATTTTTGCTACTTTTCTTTTTCCTTCTTCACCTAAAACCCTTTATTTCCTTGAAAATGGGTAGTGGTAAGACCTCGAACAATGACTCCGTCGATTGTTTGATTAATGGAGAAGGTTCTGTTGAGGTAGCAACTCCCACTGGAGAAACTTTCGGCGATCGAGATGACAGGGTCACCGATCCCTGGTTACGTTCTGTCCCAGCAAGCCCTAGGGATCTACCCGGTAACGCACCTGAAGTTCGGGGAACTTCCTCTAAGAAGAGGAAAGCCCCTAAGAAACCAACGGCTGGGAGTTCTCGACCGTCAAAGAGACCCTGCACCAGTCCTTCATATTATGTGTCCAAAGTTCGTCCCAGTGAGATCGAGGATCTTGTTACTCAATATTCTCTCCCTCCTTCCTATAACTTTCAGGTCTCGAACTCGACTGAAAGTCAATTCCCCTATTCCGGGGGAGTTTGCCATTTACGTCGAAACTCTGAAGAGTGGAGTTTGGCTTCCATTTAGATCTCCTCTCTTCGCTGAAGTCCTTCTCCATTGGGAGTTGTGTCCAGGTATGCTCCTCTCAAACAGTTGGAGGCACATTATTGGCTTCCTCGGGCTTTGCTTCGAGCTCGGGATATCCCCTTCTCTTCCCTTGTTTTCTCATCTCTATTTCTTAAGCAAATCCAACCCTCCTGGCTGGGTATTCTTCTCCAAGCGACCAAAGGGCGAATTAGGATGGCAAGGTGGGATCCTTGCCGATGGTGCCTGCCCTTCCAATCATAAGGGTTGGCGCCACAAGTATGTTTTTTGCCATGCTCCCGAATCCAAGTTGAATTTCCCGATTTCTTGGAGTAGCCTGGAGAATTTTAATGGAACAAAAATTCGATCCAGTTTGGATTTTAATGGAACCAAACTGGATTGAATTTTGGTTCGATCCCACGTGTTGCAATCAAGTAGTAATTAGTAAGTAGAGTATCGATCCCACGGAGAATTTTATCATCAAATATCAATGTAAAAGGAAGACTAATTTAAACAAAAATGACAAAATGACTTTGTGATTAACAAACTAAATGAATGAAAGAAATGTGAATTACACAAAAGATATTAAATGAAAAATATGCAATAGAAAGAACTGTAATAAGTGGTATGAATGTTGGAAATCAATTTCCCATCCCTTGAATTTATACTGTGGATATTACAGCAACACTGCAGCACAAAGTATATCAAAGAACCTGGAACGAAATTACATACGGGTATCTTCCAATCCACATATGCACTAACATCCTAATTCAAAATCCTCATATTCCTATGGAGAAATGAACTTAAAGTGCAAATTATGCCAAGTTCCAATCATGGCTACGTGAGGCCGGTGAGTATTCCTACCCTACCCACTAAATAGCTAAATTCAATTAAGGATTAAGCTAACTCATGACATTCAGCATTTATCTAGACTTAATTAACTTTCCAGTTAACTAAAATCATAGTATTCATGAATGAATGATCAGTCAATAAATGAAATTACTCATAAACTAACATGCTGAATTCATTGATAATAGATCGTGCTACAGTAAAATTAAATAAAATTGGATAATTACAACTCAAAACACAAGTTCAGGTACTCTTATCATCCCGACACAATAAGAGCTTAGCTCATATCAAAGTTCATAAGCAGATAAATACATACAGTCATTAACATAGTTCAACTAGAGTATGAAGATTTAAGAATTATAAAACCAAGATTAGAAAACTTGTTTGCGAGTTTACACTAACTTCTCAACTATATTTGAAGGCATTTAACAAAAAATGGTGAGACGCCCATTTGCCTCCTTTTTCACTTATAAATAGCTTGTAACTTGTAAGTCTCAAGAACACATAGCTCGTTATAAGCTCCCCATTTCAATATCATTCCCCAACGCTACCTAGGTTTCAAGTGGGTGGGCGGGTGGGTGGGTTTCTTCTTCTAGCCACAGTTAATTAAGCCATTTTCTCAACTTGGGCTTTACTTATTTTTGGTGGATTTTTGCTAAATTGCCCAAAAAAAAAAAAGGCTATGTAGTTATTTATTTATTTATTTCTTTTTTTGGGGAGAATTCTTCTCTTCTTGCAGATCATAGGATCAAAGTTAAGTTTTGGTTGTGTTGGGTTCACTCTATGATGGAGATATCAACCGCTATACTACTCTTGGCTGCAATTGTTGCCTATTCAGTGTGGTTTACTGTTATGTCACGTTCGATGCGGGGCCCACGGGTGTGGCCCTTAATAGGTTGTATCCCAGATGTGATCAAGAACTATGATCGCTTGCACGATTGGATTGCCGAGAATCTCCGCATGTATGGGGGCACATGCCAAAACTGCATTTGCATTTTTCCTTTTCTTTTGCGGAAACAAGGACTAGTGACTGTCACATGTGATCCAAAGAATATAGAGCACATTCTAAAGACCCGCTTTGACAACTACACAAAGGGACCCACGTGGCAAGCAGTGTTTCATGACTTATTTGGTGAAGGGATCTTCAATTCTGATGGTGACACGTGGCTATTTCAAAGGAAGACGGCTGCATCGGAGTTCACCCGGGGTGGAATGCAACAAATTGTGGCTCGATGGTTGAACCAAGTTATTAAGCTACGGTTCTGTCCAATGCTTGAAACAGCCAAAGTGGAAATCGTGACCGTGGATCTTCAAGACCTCCTCCTTCGATTAAGCTTTGATAACATATGTGGAGTAGCTTTTGGTAAAGACCCTCAAACTCTCTCCCCTGTCCTTGCAGAGAACAAGTTCACTTTAGCATTCGATCGAGCCACTGAGGCTCTCTTTCAGCGGTTCCAATTCCCCAAATTCACTTGGAAGTTGAGGAAATGGCTTGGGCTTGGGCAAGAGATCGGTTTGAGTCAGAACATTCGCTATGTGGAGCAATACTTGCTAGATGTTATTGAGACACGTAAGCTAGAGCTGCAACAAAATTTCACGGCAGGAGAGAAGGAAGACAAAAGCAATGACTTGTTGTCCAGGTTCATGAATAGGAAAGAAACTAAAGCCTACTCAAGCACCTTTCTCCAACACATGATACTTAGCTTCATTCTTGGTGGACGAGACACATCGTCAGTAGCGTTAAGCTGGTTCTTTTGGTTGCTAATCTTAAACCCAAAAGTGGAGGAGAAGATTTTACATGAAATATGCACGGTTCTGATGGAAACACGTGGCAATGACACGTCAAAGTGGTTGGAGGAGTTGTTGGTGTTTGATGAGTTAGATCAACTAGTTTATTTAAAAGCAGCATTGTCAGAAACTCTCCGGTTGTACCCGCCAGTGCCGCATGACTCAAAGCACGTGGTTACGGATGATGTGTTACCAGATGGTACATTCGTACCCGGAGGTTCGAAGATAATCTATTCGATATACTCCGTGGGGAGGATGGAGTGGACGTGGGGGAAAGATTGCATGGAATTTCGACCAGAGAGATGGTTATCACCCGACGAGAAGAGTTATGTAGTACATGACCAGTTCAAGTTCGTGTCATTTAACGCAGGGCCAAGAATTTGTTTAGGGAAAGACATGGCTTATCTCCAAATGAAGTCCATTGCAGCTGCAGTGCTGCTCAAGTACCGCTTGACATTAGCACCCGGGCACCATGTGGAGCAGAAGATAAGGTTAACTTTGTTCATGAAGAATGGATTGATGGTAAATGTGCACCATAGGGATCTAATGACCATCATTGCTGCAATTCGTAAGGAGAGAGGAGCACCTATAGTTGCCTTCAACTAGTGTAACTTCAACATTGTGTTTGGTACTTAAATATAGAGACAAAAGTCTACCGTGAAGCGTGTTGTTGTCTCTACTAGTCTTTGGGTTTGTCTCTAGTGTCTCATTCCCCTAATCCAACCACTCACTTTGGGAGCACAGGGTGTTAGATTCTAGAGTAATCGGTCAGTGGTTTCTCCGGTGATGTATTCATGTTTTTATGCGATGATTCTGCTAATGATCTCTGTTATGCATATTTGGGTTTGTTCTGATTGTATTGTAATAACAATTTAGATATCTCATGGATATAATAAAGAATAGAATAAATGAAAGATAAACGTGGCAATTACATGAAAATTTTTCCATTACCATATGCATATGATGTTAGACTATATTTTCAATTAATGAATCTACAGGGATGCTGTTGCAACCAGGGAGGGACTGTTGCACACCATTAGAATGCAGTTGAGGTTAAGTTAAGATAAATGATGTTGTCCTTTGTTACCCATAGGTTAAGTTTTATAAACATGGTTATAGTAGCTCTGGCTAGAAGGGCTATTTCTTTTTCGTGCAAGCTGATTTAGCTCATTTCTGATCGTTGGATTCTTGATACCTATAATCTGAAGTCCTTGGTGGTAACACATTCTCTCGTTGAATAAACATCCTTCCTACCAAAAATCAATCTATTATGAAAACAATTAGTAATAAAGATAAGAAAAAAAAGACTATTATACCCTCGTGTTGAATGGAGGTGAAAAAAAAACTGTTAAACTCATTTAACCTTAGTTGAGATACCCTATTAGATCTAAGGTTTTTACCGGGCTCTAATCAATCACCTATCTTAATATTCTAAGGAATTTGTTTTAGGGTGTATTGGAAAAAGAGAGGGAAGCGAGGAGAAGACGATGCAGGTGCCGCTGCTTCTTCTTTCTTCTATTTTTTCTTCTTTTTTTTTCTTTTCAAAATTTTAAATTCAAAGGTATAAGCTGAGGGCAATTTAGGAATTAAAAGAAATAAAATGATGAATTGACGATTCAAAAGAAGCATCGTTTATCAAACCTTTTGTTTTTCATTTTTCATTTTTCATTTTTCACACACATGTACGTACTCTTTCCTGGTTTATATTAAATTCCCAACTATCTTTGAAGGCATTTAAAAAAATGGGACCCTAGTTCGCGTGTTCTTTCACTTATAAATAGCTCTGTTATTCGAAAGCTCATAAACGCATGGACTTGCTTGTTATACTTCCCATTTCCATACCGTTCCTCAACTTGGGCTTCACTTATCTTCCCCCAAGGAATTCTACTCCTCTTGAGGATCAAAGAGAATCAAATCTAAGGGGTCCATTTCTTTTGATTAGGATAGAGAAATTAACCACTACAGTGCTCTTAGTTGCCATTATTGCTTATCTAAAGTGGTTTACCATCCTCTCACCTTCAACACAGAACTCACAGGTGTGGCGCTTAATAGGTTGATCCCCCGGGTGATCAAAAACTAAGATTGCTTGTACGACTGGATTGACGGGAATCTTTGCACGTATGGTGGAACATGCTAGACCTGCATTTGCAGTATTCGTTTCATGATGCGAAAACAAGGCTTGTTTGACTATCACATGTGATCCAAAGAATATAGAACACATTTTAAAGACCCGCTTTGATAATACACAAAAGAACCCACATTCCAAGCAACGTTTCATAAACTATTAGGTGAAGGGTGTAAGAATATTTCTATCCAAGATCGCATAGATCGACTAAAAACACCTTAGTATGATAATGACACAAGATGATGATGAGCATACATTTTCATTGTTCTATTGGAGACGAAGCGCAGCGGAATATCTTCTTTATGTCTCCCACTAGGAACAAACTTGAGGTGGAAGTTGATTCTATGATCAACTTGATGTTGGATCTTCTCCTCTAGACTCCTCCCTATTCACTGGCTTGATGGTATATCCTTTCTGACTAAGCAGATGTGATTGTGATTATGATTAGGGTTTAGAGGAGAGACCTAGCATCCTTTATATAGGCAAATCCGTTAGATCGTCCATCAAGATCTAACGGTTCTTATTAGCCCACACTAGCCAGTCCATATAAGAGTTCTAGTAACCGTATATTACCCATATCAAACCAATAAGAAACCAAATCAAAGTGTAACACAATCAATGAAGCCCACCTTATGTGGAATATTCAATTAATATTCTAACAAAGGGATCATCAATTTCAAAGGAAGGCAGTTGCTTCGAAATCACTCCGTGTAGAATACAACAATAGCTTGATGGGTTAACCAACTCGTCAAGCTATGGTTATGCCAAATGCTTGAAACAACCCAATTGGAATCAATGACTGTAGATCCTCAAGACCTCCTCCTCCGATTAAGCTTTGATAACATTTGTGGAATTACTTTTGATAAGGACCCTTAGACCCTCTCCCCTAGTCTACCAGAAAAACAAGTTTACTTTAGCATTTATCAAGCCATTGAGGCTCTCTTCCAATGGTACCTATTTCCCAAATTCACTTGGAAGTTGAGGAAATGGCTTTACTTGGACGAGAGGACAATTTGAACCTGAACATCCACTACTTGTAACAACATTTATTAAATGTCATTGAGACACGTAAGTTGGAGCTGCAACAAATATCAAAGTAGAAGAGAAGGGGGACAAAAATGATGACTTGCTGTCCAGGTTCATGAATAAGAAAGAAACTAAATCCTACTTACACACCTTTCTCCAACATATTATGCTCAGCTTAATCCTAGGAGGATGAGACATGACATCAGTAGTGTTGATCTAGTCCTTTTGGTTGCTAATGTTAAATCACAACATCTTGCATGACATCTGCATGGTTCTGATGGAAACACGTGATCAAAGTGGTTGGAAAAGCCATTGATGCTTGACAAGTTGGATTGAATGGTCTAACCTAAAAGCAGCATTGTCGGAAACTATTAGGTTGTATCCACCGATTCCACACGACTCAAAAGCATGTGATTACCAATGATATGTTACTGACAGGTTCAAAGATTATTTATTCGATATATTTTGTGAGAAGGATAGAGTGGACGGGGGGGGGGGGGGAGATTGCATGGAATTTCAAATAGAGAGGAGGTTATCACCAGACGAGAAGAGTTACGTAGCACATGACCAGTTCAAGCTTGTGTCATTTAATGCAGGACCAAGAATCTGTATAGTGAAGGACATGGCTTATCTACAAATGAAGCCCATTGTTGCTGCAGAGTTGCTTAAGCACCGATTGACATTAGCACCTGGGCACCATGTGGAGGAAAAGAAAAGTTTAATTTGTTCATGAAGAACAGGTTAATACTAAATGTGCACCATAGGGATCTCACATTCTCACCACCATCGTGAATGCAATTCACAAGGAGAGAGAAGGAGCACCAATAGCTACACCTCAAGCATTCTTTTTTTTTTTTTTTTTTGGTAGAAATAACATCAAGCATTCAAGCTGATCTTTTGTCTTTGTTTTCTGGGGCGAGAAAACATGAAGCTTATCAACCCCATCTAAAGCTGAGCACAATCGGAAAACTAGATTTTCGTATTTCCTTTATGCTTTCCAACACCCGATGAGTTAAGTGAGTAACTCTTTTGTGGTTTGAGAGTAAATTCATTTTAGCTGTGATCAAGACTTGATGATTGAAATCCTGGAAAGTAGTTTGTCCAACTGATCGATAGCCTATTAGATGATTTGATGCTGTTAAAATCCGGTTAGGTCGGAATTTTAAAACTTGACTCTGAGCTTGACCCTAGTTTGTAAGACCAAACTAGTCAAGCATTGACCCTGTCCTAGCCCTAACCAGACTCAATTCAGTACGTCAGAGTTGGTTCAGGCTATTTGGACCAAACTTTGAAGAAACCTATTTCCTAGAAGAAAAATAGCAAATTACACAGCACTTGGATATTTGGGACAAAACTCTTAACTATTCATTATTGCATCATAAATTACATGGCACCCATATGTAAATTACAAGTTATCTGCAGTTAACTTTATTGTTAAAATGGATTACAGTAATACCCTCACAAGTTAATACCCTCCTATACCCAATTAGGTGAAGGAATTCTCCCTTACCCTCCCAGATTAACACCCTCCTATACTCAACTAGGTGAAAGGATTTCTTAATCCCTTCATCCATCTTCTACCTACTTCTTGTCTAAAACCAACCAAGGCTCCCGCTTCCGCTTCCGCCAAAACCATGGAGGTTTCTTCCCAGTTGTTGCTAATTCTAGGGTTTGACCTTTGAACTTCTCCACTAATTCACTAACCACCATTACTAGCAACGGAGGTGGAGGAGCGTCACCACCCCAAGCCAATGCCGGTGGAGAATTTCTTCTTCAACTCCTTATATAACCTCATCAATCTCGAATGCCTCTTGTAGCTCGGCAAGCACTTCACCACCATCGCCAACGAACGCTTCAAATTGTGGAGTTTTTTGTCTCTAGTTCTGCCTTTCCTGGTTGATTCCTATGACCTTCATAGCTACTACCATGATCCTACCATTGCAGCCATAGGTCCTACCCTCCCTTTCCCAACATGGTTCTTTAATAGACATGATCTCCGTACAACTCCCCCTTGGCCGCCCAACTCTAATTTTCTTCTCCCCTCCTTTGATTCAAAATCTAGGCCTCCCTCCGCATGGCATCGACAGTTTTGATCATCATCGAAGCTCTTGTTTACCCACAAATCAACTATTTCTAGCCGACGACCTTCAGAAATTAGGGATTTGGGCAAACAAATTGCCCTAGTGGGGGGCAAGCGAGCTATGTGCCTCATGAGCATTTTTCAAAAAGAGAAAAAACGCTGTGGGAAAGAGCATCCTCTTGGGTTTCATGGTTATGTTCTGCCAAAGCACAGGCAAAACACCTACTGGTTTTCTGCACAAGCCCCAAGGCCGAGGACATTGGGTTTCTGAGGGCCAGTGAGAGTCGAGATGAAGTGAAAAACCTACTCAGATTGAGCGCCTGTGTCACCAACAGGGAGTAACCTACATTCTGTTCTAGCATCAGAAATTGAAGAATCCCTGTCAAATTTGCATTTTAGAGTTGGTGCTGAAAGGGGCAACCTCAGACTTCTTGGCTTTAGGGGTTGAGACAGCTTCATGGAAAGGGGCAGTTGGTAGCCGGAGGAGGGGGTAGGGCAGTTTCTGGGGGCGGTAGTGGTGGGTTTCTAGCAAAGTGTAGGTAGAAGATGGGTGAATATGGGAGGGTATTAACCTGGGCGCATTATTGTCAATTCCTTACTCAAAGGGCATTTAAGTAATTTAAATTTTAAATGATTTAAATAAAAATAAAGGCATTTAGGTAATTTCATAATTTATTTTAATAGCAAAGTTAACTATTCGTGACTTGTAATTTACATGTAGCTGCCATGTAATTTATGAAGCTAATAGTTGATAATTAAGACCAAGCTAGAATTGCATTTTAAAACAAAATTGGATGATTCGATTATCACATTTAAAATTTTAAACAAATGAAAACTGGATTTTAATTTGCAACTGCTGTTGCCAGCAGTCGACGGTCGAGATTCAACCACATCATCAAATTTCTATTCGACGATCTAGATTAAAATTTCAAGGGTATTATGTGCAAATACAACTTTTTATTTCACATTTTAAGGATTTTATAGTTTATAAATTTACGAACTCAACTCCTGGTATTTACCCAATATGAAAGAAGAAGAAGATGGCGTGAGGTACCCAATAACCATTTGCTTACAATTGGCTCATCAAACTCCACCACCGCCACCTAGATCAATTGCAACGTTGCAACATTCTACCTAGAAACCTTAATCATCGGCGTTGCCATCGGTGACGAGGTCTTAACCATCATCCCATCCTATGCTCCCCTTCTTGTTCGGGCGATTTAGTCTCTCTACAGTGTTGTGGTGGCTTCCCTATTTCTTAGAAATCGATTCACCATGTCAGGGCCAGAGGTATAACAAAATGCCAAAGAATAAGATTTTTCTTGTCTCTCTTCCATAATTATAAGAGAAGAGATTTTTCCAAGAATATACAAGGTTTTACCAATAAAACAGAGGAAGCAGGTAAGGAACTAGGCTGCTTGTTTCCTCTTTTTATTAAATACTTTAATGGTAGATTCTAAGTTTAAACCAGTTCTCCTTGGCTTGATACTTCTAGTTCTGCCCTAGTATTTCCACAATGAAGGGAAATTAAAAGAATCCCATTACACAGAACTATTTGTTTTGTTAAACTTTCCTCTTTTTCCCATTTCTCTTGCGCTTCATTGTAGCAGCAAGAATAGGAGTAGTTGCAGAGTTAAAGAAGCAAGAAGCAGATGAAGAGCTTTTTGTGGGGTTAAATATTAGAACCGACTTCTCAATCCTTCGTGCTTTCGAATGACCTTTCGACTATACATTTTCTTTTGATTTCCTGATAAAAGAAGAAGATGGCATGGGGGAGAAGTTTTGAAAAGTAGGATTTTAAGAGTTGAGTACATACTAGGGGGGTTGAGTTCATAAATTTACAAACTATAAAATCCTTAAAATGTAAAACAAAAAGTTGTATTTGTATATAATACCCTTGAGATTTTAATCTGGATCGTCAAATAAAATTTTGATGACATGATCAAATCTCGTCCGTCATAGCAGCAGCAGGAGCAGTTGCAAATAAAAATCCATGAAAACCAGACTTGCTTGAATACCAAAATTCTTGTAGACATCTTGAAGTGAAATGAAAGGCTAGTCTTTGGGCCTCATGGGCTCCTTGATCATGTCAAGGCCCTTGAGGAAATTGGGCCTTGGGAGATTGAATTGAATTGACAGTCCCTTATTTAAGTATCTTCACACTTTTTTCTTGGGGAAAATGTGCTTCTATTAAATAATTAATAACTGCAGAGAAAGTCAAGAAAGGAAATAATCATGTTCACCAATAGGGCCGTAAATGAGAAAACAAGTCCAACGAAGGTGGGGTGGCGGCGTTGGTGGCCGGTAGGGGGAGGGCGTGGTGGTTTACATCGATTGTAGGTGGTCTCCGGTAAGCATAGGAAGAAGAAGGGTGAAGGTACCCACCTAAGGGTTCGGTATGTGATGAGACACAAGGTTAATTTAGTAATTTAACATTGAAAAGGTAATTTGGTCATTTCATATTGGAGTTAATTGGCATTAAATGAGACTATTAAGTTATTATAGGCTAGACATAACTTAGTTGTAGTTTACACATAATTTGGGCCAACTGAAAGCGAGCTCCCTTTGCACAAGTTCACCGACATTCTCTTTTAGAAAATTAATAGATAAAAAGAACCCCCCCAACACAATGATCAAGTGAAATTGTTGCAGAAAACACAATTGAATATATATATATTTTCTTTTACACAACTAAATGCGAACTCTCTTTGCTAAGTTACTGCACAGGTCCAAATTGTGTCCTCTAATATTATTGCGTTCAATATTTCAGCAATTATTTAATTGCAAGAAAATTAATGCGTAGAACTGAAGCAAAATCTGTAAACTACAAGGAGAAACTAAATTTACAAACCTAATTCACCAAATCATCCCCACGTCGTTGTTGGAAAAACCATCGCACCTCCTCCTTCCTGATAACATAAGTTTCTATATTTTAATGTTGTGAAGGAGATTAGTTGAAAGGAAACAAATTTGGAACGGAATATTGGGAGGCAAAAGAATTTAAAATCAGAAATAGAATAAAATAAAATAAACTAAGGATACCAATGGTTTCATAAATTTAAGAATCAAGTATGGGATTGATGGCAACACTCTCTAGGGATTATAAACTTTTTTTAAGGGTAAAATTATAATCATACAAGATACATAAGGATAGTTCAAGGATTATAAAATAATATAATCATTATTTAATAGAGAATACTAACAGACTATGTCATTATACAATTCCAAGTGATATTTTCTTTCTATGGGTGGAGGGTCAAGACTCATAAATTTTTCCCTTGTTTTTCACGTCATGGCAGTTTTTACAGTAACTAATGATTTTTTTTTTTTAAATTCCTCTTTATTTGTATTTTTATTTTTTATTTTTGTGGTGAGATGCTCTAGGCCCTTTTTCTTTTTCCTTTTTTGAAAGAAATAGATCCCTCAAATTTATAGCATGATGGTTTATATATAATTGGAGACTGATTTGTATGGTATGATCACCTAATTTATATATATATATCAATCAGGGAACTAGAGGTCTAGAGATACAGGGCTCTTCTCGACAAAGAGTTAGCTACACATTTTTGTTTTTTTGTTATTTTTGGTAAAAAGAGTTAGCTACACGATTGAACTCTCTTAAAAGTTAAAACAACATACATAGATATTAAATAACATGTTAGCTCAATGACGTGCACTAAATGAAGAACCTCTTTTAGTGGGGTCTAGGTACTAGCTTTGGGATGAAAAGTAAGACAACACAAGTTTAAAGAATTACATTGAATGTGGGAATGCATTTTTCATACCAAAAGAAGCAATGTGAGTTTCATCAAGGAAAAAAGGCATGTGAATTTTAACCTCCAAAAGAAGAAAGGGCACTTTATTCAACTAATTAATTAGTTCTTCACTGCTCTACATTAAATTCTCAACCATTTTTTGACGGCCTTGAACTACTAGTGAGATCAAAATCTATTATAAATAGTTCTGTTACAAACATCGCAGTTGTATGTCATTCCTCACCCCTCCGAAGTACCCAGTGGGGTGGGTTCCTTCTTCTAGCCACCATTGATGAACCCATTTTCTCAATCTAGCCTCTACTTGTTATAGATGAGATTTTCACAAAATTTAGCCAAAAACAGCCCATGAAGTTTTCAATGGATGTACAAGAAGCGATTTCTGTTGACAAGTGATCCATCGGGGTTTAAGTTTTAGCTGAGTTTTGGTGGTGTGGGGGTCAACTCCTGATAATGATGGAGATATCAATGGCTATACTCTTCTTGGCTGCCATCACTGCTTATTTGATGTGGTTCACCGTCATCTCACGTCCGTTTCGTGGCCCACGGGTGTGGCCCTTCATAGGTTGTATCTTGGCGGTGATCGGGAACTACAACCGCTTGAATGATTGGATTACAGAGCATCTCCACGCGTTTAATGGCACGTTCAAAACTTGCCTTTCTGCCTTTCCTTTTTTGCTGCGAAAACAAGGCTTTCTAACTTTGACGTGTGATCCAAAGAATATAGAACACATTCTAAAAACCCGTTTCGATAATTACACCAAAGGCCCAACCTGGCATGTAGTGTTTTATGATCTATTTGGCAACGGGCTTTTCAACTCCGATGGTGACACATGGCTATTTCAAAGGAAGACAATTGCGCTACAGCTCACCCCGAGTAGAATGCAACAAACCATGGCTCGGTGGGTGAACCAAGCTATTAAGCTGCGGTTTTGCCCAATGCTTAAAACAGCTCAAGAGGAATCCATGATTGTGGATATTCAAGACCTCCTTCTCCGCCTAAGCTTTGACAACGTATGTGGAGTAACTTTTGGTAAGGACCCTCAGACCCTCTCTCCGGGTTTACCCAACAACCAGTTCACATCATCATTTGACCAAGCCACTGAGGCCTTCATACAACGAATCATACTCCCACAATTCACTTGGAAGTTGACAAAATGGCTTCGAATAGGGCAAGAGGTAAACCTAAGCCAAAACATTCGCCTTGTGAAGGAGTACCTATTAAATGTCATCGAGATACGTAAGCTAGAGCTGCAACAGAATCTCGAGGCTGGAGTACTTAAGGGGGACTCACATGATGACCTATTGTCGAGGTTCATGGATAAGAAAGAAACCGAAGCCTACTCAGATACCTTCCTCCAATACATAATGGTCAGCTTCATCCTAGCTGGACGAGATACAACATCAGTAGCATTGACATGGTTCTTTTGGTTGCTAATGTTAAACCCGAAAGTGGAGGAGAAGATCTTGCATAACATCTGCACGGTTCTAATGGAAACACGTGGCGATGACATGTCAAAGTGGTTGGAGGAGCCATTGTTGTTTGATGAGTTAAATCGGCTTGTCTACCTAAAAGCAGCACTATCAGAAACCCTCCGGTTGTATCCGTCAGTGCCATTAGACTTAAAGCACGTGGTTACTGATGATGTGTTACCAGATGGCACATTTGTACCTGGAGGTTCAAAGATAGTTTATTCGATATACTCCGTGGGGAGGATGGAGTGGACGTGGGGGGATGATTGCATGGAATTTCGGCCAGAGAGGTGGTTATCATATGACGGGAAGAGTTACATAGCACATGACCAGTTCAAGTTTGTGTCATTTAATGCAGGCCCCAGAAACTGTATAGGGAAGGACATGGCTTATCTCCAAATGAAGTCCATTGCCGCTGCAGTGTTGCTAAGGCACCAACTAACGCTAGCACCAGGGCATCGCGTGGAGCAAAAGCTAAGATTAACCTTATTCATGAAGAATGGGCTGATGGTACATGTGCACCACAGAGATCTGTCGACCATCACTGCTACAATTCGCAAGGAGAAAGAAGGAGCACCAATAGTTATCGTTAACTAGTGCAACGGATGCACCAACATGTTTGGTACCTGTAATAGTCACCCCCCCCCCCCCCCCCCCCAAAAAAAAAAAAAAAAAAAAAAATTACTAGCATCTCTTAGTAAAGAGGTAACAGGCTTGATGCTCCCTGTGATATATGTAATAGCCCCCACCTTGTA
This sequence comes from Hakea prostrata, assembly GCF_041222555.1. Lineage (NCBI taxonomy): Eukaryota > Viridiplantae > Streptophyta > Magnoliopsida > Proteales > Proteaceae > Hakea > Hakea prostrata. Next base: position 5,825,990 of record NC_142609.1, read on the forward strand.
ATATAATAATCTATTGATTCCAAACAATAAAGGGTGAATATCATTTACCTATCATCTTAGTCAATGATGTGTCACTTCAACATCCTCTTAGTTAGATAATATCAGTTACCTCCCCTCTTAGTAGGCAAAAATATCTAACCCCTTCCTTCTGTTAATTTTTTTTGTTAGGTTGTATTTCTACTCTTAAATATATTTTTAGAACTCCAAACTATTCTTAACTAGAAATATATTTTAATGTAAATATCAAGTTATCTCAATTGCTTTAAGTAGTTAGGAACGTTTAATTAATTATAGCTAGACAAATTCCTTTCATCAAAATAAAAAAATTAACCACTTATCTTCTACCTCCGTCTTCCGAAGGGGCGGACTAGATTTATCGACTTTCAAGTGATCAATTAGAATATAAAACATTTGTGCAATCTTGATGCCAAATTCATTAACCGATTCAGTTCTTGTACTAGAACAGTTAAAGCTCTCAACTAAGTGAAAACCGCAGTGGATTCGATCCCAAAAGCATATCTCCCTTCTTGTGAATGAAAACCAATCAATCTTGATAACTGTGGTTATGGGTTGTAAATCTGATCTGATCTATATGCTGCTGCTGCTGCTTGGCATGGTTCTAGCTTTACCGAGTGAAAAACTCAGTGCTTCGTTAGTTTGTTATTTAATTTGGATGAGTGAAGTCAATGTTTGGATCTCTCCACCTGAGCTCAGAGGGGAATTGAAAGTTCAAAATTCCGTTAATACATGGTTGTTTTTTTCTCTCTCCCAGCCAATCGCTTTGGTCGAAGACTCGGATCATTTTTTTTTTCCTTACCAAAAAAGAAATTAGCGAGAGAGAGAGATTACATGGAAGCCCAACCTTCTAATGAATCCTGTGACAAGAATGGGTTTCAAATAAGAATTGGTATAACATTTATTTTCTTTATTCATTTGGTTGTTCTGCAATTGAATCCTGATCTAATTGTCTCTTATACGAGAAATTTCAGCTTTTAATAGGCCCCTTAAGAACTAGCACAGTGGTGGCAGTTTCTTGTGTAGATTGGTAAGTTTAACCAGGTCGTGGGCTTTAATTTCCATCTTTCCACACCTTTCCCCCTCTTTAGGCTTGTAGACTTCCAATTGCTATGACTGATTTGATGATGACCACCAAAAAATGACTTGAATCAAATCTCAAGGGTCTAAATGAAAATTTCTCAATAGTTTATAGGAACTTCACGTAGTGAAAGAGAATTGCAAAGAGTTAAAGAAAAGAATTGAGATAGTAAGACACGTGAATGGATTCCCTTCCCCACTTCTATCCTCATAATATTTATAGTAGAACTATCTTCACCTCTTCAGCTATCAAACCTATTTTACATTATACCATTTTTCAAAATTTTCATCTTAAAAAAAACCATTTTAACTAGAAAGTGGATTCTTGCATTAATTTCTTTTAAATAGGAAAATTTTCAATTTTGACCAAAAACCTACGTACCTTTACGTACTACTTATATTAAAATGCAATTTAAATAGAGAAAATGAAGCATATATTCTCTCTCTCTTTTTTATTTTTATTTTAAAATGTTTAAATTAAAAAATCGAAGTTAAATAAGAGTGTTTTGAGTCTTAAAAATAACATCAATTGAGGGTGTTTTTTTAGCTGTTTGATAAAATAAAATAAAATAAAAAGAGGGTAAATTGGGATTTTAATAATTAAAGATAATTTGGGTTTTAACTATCGTATTTTGGTTTTTAACAATTATTTTAATTGAAGGTAATTTAATATTTTAACAGCTAAAGTGATTACGGTAATTTAGGTTTAAACTTAAAAAATGTTTTCAGGAGGGTAGTTTAAGGTTTTAAAAAAATATTTAACTATAAAAATTAAATTTAACAGAGAAAATTAATAGAGGGAGGTGTTTGATATATTTCCTAGGTAAGAGGGGAGGTAAGTGACATTATCCAACTAAGAGGGGGTTTAAGTACTATTTATTTAGTTAAGAGGGGAGGTAAGTAATATTTACCCTTATTTCTAAGGTTTTATTAGGATTGACCCATACCATAGCCTAGACGACCCTGTCTATTGGATGTATGACAGTTTGATCAAATTCCTCTCCTTGGTTTTGGATGTTTTTGTTCGAATATTGTGTTTCCATACATCTATCTTTTTGTATTTCTTTTCTTGGTGTGTTTCTGTATTCCTTTGTGGTTTGTGATTGTTATGAGATGGTGGTAGTTGGTATATGATTATGATAGTTGGGGTATTCCTTTTGGGATATCTGGGCAGACGCTACCGGAGAGGTCTGGAATGGGACACAACCATGGCTGATGCCTGCAAAAACTATCATGATTAATTGACAAACATTGTTAGGATGAGTCCAGATTGACATGGGCACAAAAGGTCACCCCACATCCTACCCGTCCAATGGGGATTCAACACCGTTCTGACCACTGATGACTGATGTGACGTGTGGTGGTCCAGCGTGGGTCATGAAATGGTAGGGTTGCATATGTTAGGGTAGCGCTCATGGATGTCCAAGGACCGGACACGGTGTCGGGAGAAACTCAAGAGAGCATCTCACCCAATGATATGTGGATGACCACAGGGTTATGGAGTCAGAGTCCAACAGAGGGAGCACTCTGTGCTCCCGATGGGGTGAGGATCTAGATTCTAGGTTGCGAATCGGATCCCGCACTTATTAGGGCATGTGCTTGATAGATCAGATGTTCATCTCTCGGTCTTTGAGCCCCACTGTAGACATGTAACCATTATTACTCCAACCAATAATGGATTAGAAACGAGATGCGCAAGATTACCAAGGTATCGGGAGCAAATGGGTTCAAGTCACTTGAACCGATGGATTCTGAGGCATTTGTCTATCAAACCTCTTGGTGAAGTTAGCCAAGATACCATTCAAATGGTAACAGAATTCTTTTCTTTGGGTCATTGTGATCTAGCCCTGAAGGATACGGGCATTTGTTTGATCCCTAAAGGGACACCCCACAATCTATTAGTGACTTGCACCTAGTTAGAAATCATAGCATCACTTCATAGATTACTGCATACATGTCACATCCATCCAGTTGTATTCATGGTATTTTTGGATGATGGATGAGATATATGATTGTTTTTCAGATCAAGTCTCAGAACCAATCACTTCATTCCTTAGTATAGTTCAATCATGAGCGATAAATCGGTGTTATAATATTAGGAAAGAAATATGTCAAGATAAGGATCCTATGAAGGAACTCATCCCGTTGAAAGATGTAGAAGTGAAGACACATCTAAAGGGAGATGGGAATAGCATGTAGGGGAGTTCTGGGTGCATGGAGTGCGGAGACTTCAAATATCGCACCGGTTGATGGTCCCACGGGGAGAAGAATTGGAGAACCCCTCACCTCATTAAACCGGAATCTAAGTTCATTAACTTAGAGAAACAAACCGGAAAGAAACCGATTTAAACACCTTTATTCCCGCCCTCATTTTTGACTTATTCATTATTCTTTATTTTCTTTCCTTTGTTATTGGAGCATTTTGGGCTTCTGTAATTCATTTAATTTAGTTATTGGATATTCTTGCTCATGATTATCTGTATTTGTCTTAAATATTGTTGATAGACTAAAGCCTTGGATCTTGTGACGGATCGCACCCCGTGGGCCCCACGTTTGTGGTCAGGCCGTGGGAGCCATCACCGTGCTCCCGACGGGGTGAGGATCCAGATTCTAATCAAATCCAATCCCTCACTTATTAGGGCATGTGCTTGATAGATCAAATATTCATCTCTCAGGTCTTTGAGCCCCACTTTCAGGCACAGATCGCACCTTTTTACTCCAACCAGTAATGGAAGAAGGAGATCAAGATTACGGTATCAGGTACAGCAAATGGGTTCAAGTCACTTGGAACCGATGGATTCTAAGGCATTTTCTATCAAACCTCTTGGAATGAAGTTAGCCAAGATATCATTCAAATGGTAACAGAATTCTTTTCTTTGGGTCATTGTCATCTAGCCCTGAATCATTCATACATTTCTCTGATCCCTAAAGTGGACACCCCACAATCTATTGGTGACTTTCACCCTATCAGTCTATATAACATGACTTATAAGATTATCTCAAAAGTGTCACATCCACCCAGCCGGTATTCATTTTACCTGAATATCTGCCTGTGTGATCCACAGTCCCACAAATCAAGTCTCAGACAATCACTAACCATTCCACACAATAGTTCAATCATGAGCAAGAATAAATCAGTGTTATAATATTAATAAAGAAATATGTCAAGTAATAAGGATCTTAAAAGGATCTCAAAACTGAATCAGAGTGTAGAAGTGAAGACAAATCTAAAGTAAACAACTGGAAATGAATAAAGTAAAGTCAAAATTTTCTAAGGGCCTATTTGGTTACATGAATCCAAAGATTTCAAATCTCTGGATTCATGAATCTAAGAATTATACCCGTTTGGTTGTAAAAATCTCTAGATTCATGAAATCTAGAGATTCACCTCTTTACACTAAAAACGTGAATCTGTAGATTTATGGGTAAGGGGGTGAAATCCAGAGATTTCAAAAAAGCTATACATTTGCACTTTCACAAAATTCACGTCGATCAAATAGTTTTTTAAGATGAATCCACTGATTTCATTCCACAACCAAACATCTAATTTTATAAATTATAACTCCATAGGTTTGGAATCTCTAGATATTTGATATCTCCAAACTCATGTAACCAAACAGGCCCTAAGTGTTTTAATGTTTTGCCTTCTTCTCCAATCATCCGTACACCTACAACTTAATAATCAATTTTCAGCTCATAGTTCCACCAGCGAATGAGGCGTCTCCTATCATTGTTGATTGGTGCCATAATTGTGCTCCATACAGGTACTCGGATCGTACTACTAATCATTGTCAGTTCTCATTGCTTCCTCAGCTGTATAATAAATGGGAAATATCTCATAAATGGAGCTTGGAATTTCTTATTCATTTGCATAGTCATTTAAAACAACAAATTCCCCGAAGGTTAAGTTAGCAATGGATCACCACATAACTCTGGCTAGTTGCAGAGCTTAGTTGAATAATCGTTAATGGAGGGAAACGATTTAGATATCTCGACTTTGTATAATGCTTTAATTTATATAGGATTCACCTCTTATTCTTCGGTCGTTGGATTCATCCATTATCTTTCTTTGTAACCGTCCAATCGTAGGGTTTTTTCCCCTTTTAAGTGAGTCAAGTTGTACTTTCCATGTAAGGCACGATCGCCTATCTTGAATTTGACGGGAACACGTCTCTTCCATAACCTTCGGGTTCCTTTGTGCTTACGATACCTCTTCACTTGACTCTTGAACTGGTCCCGACCAGGACAATTGAACCGACCGTGGTTTGGTCCCGTTGATTGTTCTTTTACTTATCAATTCAATTATCACATTTGAAAATTTAAACGATGAAAACCGGACTTGCTTGAATACCAAAATTCTTGTAGATATCTTGAAGTGAAAAGAAAGGCTCGTATTTGGGCTTCATGTCTCCTTGATCATGTCAAGGTCCTTGAGGAATTGGGCCTTGGGAGATTGAATTGAATTGACAGTTTCCGTATTTATTATCTTCTCCCTTTTTTTCTTGGAAAAATTGTGCTTCTATTAAATAATTAATAACTACAGAGAAAGTCAAGAAAGCAAATAATCCTGTCCACCAATAGGGCCATAAATGAGAAAACAAATCCAACGAAGGTAGGTGGCCGGTAGGGGGAGGGCGTAATGGTTTCCGGTGATGGTAGGTGGTCTCGGGTAAGTGTTGGAAGAAGAAGGGTGAAGTTACCTACCTAAGGGTTCGGTATGTGATGAGACACAAGATTAATTTAGTAATTTAACATTGAGAGGGTAATCTAGTTATTTCTTATTAGAGTTAATTGGCATTAAATGAGACTATTAAGTTATTGTAGGCTAGACATAACTTAGTTGTAGGTCACATGTAATTTGGGCCAACTAAATGCAACCTCTCTTCGCACAAGTTCACCAATATTTTCTTTTAAAAAATTAAAAGGTAAAGACGAACACACACAACTGAATGCGAACTCTCTTTGCTAACTTTCTGCACGGGTCCAAATTGTGATTATCTTCAATACTTCAGCAAACGTTTAATCGTAGAACAGTTAATGCGTAGAACTGAAACAATGTCCGTAAACTACACAGGAGAAGCTAAATTTACAAGCCCAGTTCACCAAATCATCTCCACACCATTGTTAGAAAAGGTGGAACAACCATCGCACCTCCTCCTTCCATGATAACATAAGTTTCTATATTTTAATATTGTGAAGGAGATTAGTTGAAAGGAAACAATTTGGAACGGAATATTGGGAGGCAAAAGAATTTAAAATTCGGAAATAAAATGAACTAAGGGTACCAATGGTTTCATAAATTTAAGAATCAAGTACGGGATTGATGGCAACACTATCTAGGGATTATAAACTTTTATGAAGGGTAAAATTATAATCTTCAAGATATATATATATATATAAAAAAAAAAAAAAAAAAAATATATATATATATATATATATATATATATATATATATATATATATATATATCTTTAAAAAAAATTTTTTATTTTTTTATAAAAAAAAAAAACAATCTTTTTATATATATATATATATATATATATATATATATATATATATATATATATATATATATAAGGATAGTTTAAGGATTATAAAATAATATAACCATTATTTAATAGAGAATACTAACAGACTATGTTATTATCCAATTCCAAGTAATATTTCCTCTCTGTGGGTGGAGGGTCAAGACTCATAAATTTTCCCCTTCTTTTTTACGTCATGGCAGTTTTTACAGTAACTAATGATGGAATTTTTTTTTTAATTCCTCTTTATTTTGTATTTTTATTTAAAATTTTTGTGGTGAGGTCCTCTAGGCCCTTCTTTCTTTTTCCTTTAATAAAAGAAACAGATCCTTCCAATTAATAGCATGGTGGCTTATATATTATTGGAGACCGATTTTTATGGTAAGATCACTAAAGTTATAAAGATACATCAATCAATTAGGGACTAGAGGTCTAGAGATTTAAGGCTCTTCTCGACAAAGAGTTAGCTACAGAGTTGAACTCTCTTAAAACATAGATATTAAATAAGATGTTAACTCAGTGATGTGCACTAAATGATAACCTCTTTTAGTAGGGGTCTAGCTACTAGCTTTGGGATGAAAATTAAGACTACACAAGTTTAGAGAATTATATTGAATGTGTGTTCCGTCAGAGGGAAGAAAAACTGTTAAGATGGTGTGCATTTTTCATACCAAGAGAAGCAATGTGAGTTCCATCAAGGAAAAAGCCATGAATTTTTCCCTCCAAAAGAAGAAAGAACACTTCAATCAATTAATTAATCAGTTGTTTGCTGCTCTACATTAAATTCTAAACCGTTTTTGAAGGCCTTTAACTACTGAGATCCAAATCTACCTCTTCTTTCACTTATAATTAAATAGTTCTGTTAAAAACATCACAGTTGTATATCATTCCTCACCCCTCCGAAGTACCCAGTGGGTGGGTTCCTTCTTCTAGCCACCTTTGATGAACCCATTTTCTCAACCTGGCCTCTACTTGTTTTAGATGAGATTTTCACAAAATTTAGCCAAAAACAGCCCATGAAATTTTCAATGATGTAAAAGAAGCGTTTTCCGTTGATAAGTGATCCATCGGCGTTTAAGTTTTAGCTGAGTTTTGGTGGTGTGGGGGTCTACTTCTGATCATGATGGAGATATCAATAATGGCTATACTCTTCTTGGCTGCCATCACTGCTTATTTGATGTGGTTCACCGTCATCTCACGTCTGTTCGGGGCCCACGGGTGTGGCCCTTCATAGGTTGACGTACAGAGACATGGCACCTGGTTGATTGGATTTCATCTCTCGTATGTGCAAGCTCTGATATCCAGTCGTCGTGGATTGGTTGAGATTTATCTTCCTACCACCACATTGCCAGGATACCAGCTCTGAAGTTGCTTATTCAAAGAGTTCACAGAAATCCCAGCTCGACAACATTCATGTACAGAAGCCCACCCGAAAGAAGTTACGGGACATTAACAATCAACACAAACGGATGGATAGCTGCGTATCGTAGGCATAGCTTTACAAAGTCTGATATGCTGGGCATGAAGCAGAGGAGATTAAGCCTAGACCCTCGTGCTCTTCAGCAAGGTAGCAGAGCGGTAACGAAATTGTTGCTGAAAGCCGACAAGCTGAATCAATGAAGAAAAAGAAGAAAAATGGTGAAAGGGGCAAGGCTACTATTAACAGGTCTCACAAGCAACCCTTCTGTCAAGGGTCCTACTCAACTCAGATTTGCAAGACGTTCAACCACGCATCTAAACCTCAGCGAGTTCGAACTCGAGACGACCGAATTCAGCTTGAGCCATTTCTTTAATCTGGGAATTGCGACCTGATAAGGTCCTCTCAACGAGAAAAGCCGCGGCTGAAGATCGTGAGGAAACGACTTCAGATCTGAAACTCTGCTTGACTCACTGCTGCGTGATGGCCCAGAAACACTTGTCGGCACTCCCAACTCACCAAAATCAAGAGAGAGGACGACAAGTCACATAGGAGCACTTCAACATCTGCAATATAGTCAGTCGTGCTGCCTTGACATCTATAAGAGCTGCCAGCAATGATGCCTTTGAGTGTTATCAAGTTAAAGCAACTGCTCCTTTCTTTCTTTGTCAGCCGATTGATCTCCACCAGCGGACCTTTGAATGGACCCCATGATGTCCTCCTAACTTCGGTCAAGGCCTGGTGGAGCGATCGGATGGGCAAGGCCTCTTGCTGAGAACCACACCATGTAGTGGGGTTGGAATGCGTATGGGACTGGCTAAAAGATATTTAGCAGTAGTCATGATCCGCTCCTTCCCACGCCAGGTTTGCTTGCATGATAAGGCGATGCTCTACAGAGTTTGCAACTCACCAGACTGACACTTGTTGATAACCCATGGCTGTGCACCTGGCATTAAAACATGTCTTGTCAGGCTCCACCGTCTTTACTTTAAAATGCATCGCTATAGCTATGTCCATCAATGCCCTCAAGCAGCTATTATATGGCAGTGATCAGAGTCTTATTACTGCTGCTCTGAGTTCAGATTCGGTTGCAAAGAGAAGAAAGAGCACCTTAGCTGGATGAAGCATAACAACTCAAAAAATACTTGACCTATCATGCTTGGGGGAGTAAAGAGAGATAAACATCTCACATCTCAACCTCCTCGTACACAGAGAATAAAAGGCTTGAAAAGTGATAAGTAGCCATGCTCGACGAAAGAGGTCTAGATATACAAGTCTAAAAGACTACTATACTAGAAACCTATGAGTTGACCACAATCACTCTACTCAACTAACATTGGAAGGACGTTGCTCGACCAGATCAATAACTCTACTCGACCAGCATCAGGCACAACATATGACCGAACAAAGATATTTATTTACTTCAAATTCACATCGTGTTCAGGGAATAACAAGGGCGAACGGAGTCCATTAGAGATTTCCTTGCGAGATTCAATAATCTGACCATGCAGATTGAAAATCTGGATGAAAAGAAAGCCTTCCACGCCTTGTACCAAGGACTCAGCCATGAAGGCATACTTGAGAGACTTTTGCTTGACGGGCTTGAAACGTATGATGATCTAAGAGAACGATGCCACAAACAAGCAGAGATATCAGAAACAATTGAATCTCGAAAGAAGGAGCATCCAACCACTGAGGCAAGAACATACAAAGAAAAATACCATCCCATCAGAAGAACGACCATTGACCCGACTAGGGATGGTCGACCTGAACGGGAAGGGTCACCAGCTATGAGGAGATCGAAAATCCTGATGCAAATCAAAGATCGAGGAATTCTCCAATGGCCCAAGAAGCTACACTCTCGTTCAGGAAACCGTGATAAAAGCAAATATTGCGAGTTTCACAAAGATCACTGACATTGGATGGATGACTGTCGACAACTAAAAGAAGAAGTTGATAGGATCATCTCTCAAGGGCAGCTCACAAAATACCTCTGACCTACTCGACTTGATCAAAAGCAAGTAGAAGAGGGTAAGAAAAGGTACAGATCTCCAGGCAGAGATGGATGCCTAAACAAGTCCTGACCACGGGAAGGAAGAGATGATCACAAACGACCACCAGTGTTTACTGTGTTCGGTGGTCCAACTAAGGAGTCAAGTAGACAAGCCAAAAGAAAAGCACGATATGTGGGGAATGCCGAGTTGGAAAAGCCAGGCAAGAAGATCACTTCAGAACCAATCACTTTCTCATCCAGAAAAGGTGTAAGACCTAAGGGCTTCCAGAAAAGGTGTAAGACCTAAGGGCTTCTAGAAAAGGTGTAAGACCTAAGGGCTTCTAGAAGAAAGTGAAAGACCTAAGGGCTTCCAGAAGAAAGTGAACGAGAAAAGACCTAAGTCACTTAGGCCACCGACTTACTAAGGTTGGGAAGAAAAGCCGTAAGTCACTTAGGCACAAAAAGCCCTAAGCAACTTAGGCACAAAAAACCCTAAGTCACTTAGGCACAAAAAGACCAAAGTCGGTGGCCTACTAAGGTCGGGAAGAAAAGCCCTAAGCAACTTAGGCACAAAAAGCCCTAAGCAACTTAGGCACAAAAAGACCTAAGTCACTTAGGCCACCGACCTACGAAGGTCGGGAAGAAAAGCCCTAAGCAACTTAGGCACAAAAGCCCTAAGCAACTTAGGCACAAAAAGACCTAAGTCACTTAGGCCATGACAAATTTACCACTTAAAAAGATCCTTCACCGACCAGATCTGGCTGGAAGAATGGTGACATGGGCAGTGGAACTAAGCGAACATCAAATAGAATTCAAACCCCGACCAAGCATCAAAGCGCAATCCCTAGCAGACTTCATTGTTGAAAAACAAGAAACAAGTCAGGATGAGGATGGGCAAGGGGTAGAATCAATCAAAAGATGGACTTTGTTCGTGGAGGAGAAGATCTTGCATAACATTTGCACGGTTCTGATGGAAACACGTGGTGATGAAATGTCAAAGTGGTTGGAGGAGCCATTGGTGTTTGATGAGTTAGATCGGTTTGTCTACCTAAAAGCATTACTATCAGAAACCCTCCGGTTGTATCTGTCAGTGCCGTTAGATTTGAAGCACGTGGTTATTGATGATGTGTTACCAGGATGGCACATTTTTACCGGAGGTTCAAAGATATTTTATTCGATATACTCTGTGGGGAGGATGGAGTGGACGTGGGGGGATGATTGCATGGAATTTCGGCCAGAGAGGTGGTTATCAGATGATGGGAAGAGTTACATAGCACATGACCCGTTCAAGTTTGTGTCATTTAATGCAGGGCCCATAATTTGTCTAGGGAAGGACATGGCTTATGTCCAAATGAAGTCCATTGCCGCTACAGTGTTGCTAAGGCACCAACTGATGTTAGCACCAGGGCATCAAGTGGAGCAGAAGTTAAGATTAACCTTATTCATGAAGAATGGGCTGATGGTACATGTGCACCACAGAGATCTCTCGACCATCATTGCTACAATTCGCAAGGAGAAGGAAGGAGCACCAATAGGTACTGTTAACTAGTGCAACAAATACACCAATAGGGTGTAAACGGACCGGACTAGGATTAGATAGTGGCAATAACATATCTGCATCCTATTATATTTGGACGGATTAGGAATAATATCCTATCGGTTTTCGGACGGATTCAGTCGGATTCAGATGATGATTAGATAATTATTTTTTAAGTAGATTCTTCTAAGTGGGTATGAATATAAATTGAATGTAAGTTTTCGACTACCTGTTTACATATTTACCCTTTTATTTGTGAACGCTAGTTTTGAAATTTAAGAATTTAGCAACTTTTGTAGCTATTTCAGTAGAAAATCTAGAAAAATAGTCACACTTCATAGGTAAAATATTGATAAAAACCAGAAAAATAAATATAAATAAGTAACTTAATCGGATAATTTTATTGAACAGATAATAATCGGTAAAAAAGGGATACTATACCATATATGCATCCTATTAGTAATCCGACGGATTCGGATACTCCTAAACGGATGCATGCGAATTCAGTTATTCATTTACACCCTTATACAACAACACGTTTGGTACTTGTAATAGTTACACCCCCCCCCCCCCCCCAAAAAAAAAAAAAAAAAACCCTGTATATGAAAGCTCCCCTATTGCAAAAAGAATAAAATGAAGGGTAAACACTATCAAATGACTAGGATCTCTTAGTAAAGAGATCATGGGTTTAATGTTCCCTATGACATGTAATAGCCCCTGCCCCCTAATATAATAATCTACTATTTTGAAAAATTGAAGGCTGAATATCATTTACCTATCCTCTTAGTTGATCATGTGTGACTTGAACCTCCTCTTAGTTGGATAATGTCAGTTACCTCCCCTCTCACCAGGGGTAACTTTTTTTTGTTAGGTAGTATTTCTACTCTTAAGTATATTTTTAGAACCTCAAACTATCCTTAATTAAAAAGATATTTTAATGTAAATACCAACTTACCCTCAACTGCTCTAGTAGTCATTGTCTTTAATTCATTTTATTGTTAAAACCCCAGAATACCCCCTCTATTCCTTTATAACTAGACAAATTCCTTTCATCAAAATAAAAAAAAATAAAAAACAGTTATCTTCTACCTTCGTCTTCAGTAAGGGCCGACTAGATTTATTGACTTTCAAGTCATCAATTAGAATAGAAAACATTTTCATTGTACCAGCTCTTGTACTAGAACAGCTAAAGGCCAATTGGGTTACTTGAGTCTAGAGATTTTAAAATTTTAAAATTTGGAGTCATGGTTTATAAATTTAACTCTTCGGTTAATCTGAATCTGTGGTTTGGACAGTTCCATCAAGGTGATTTTGTGAATGCGCAAATGTTGAGCCCTTTTATGGTAATGGTGAAATCTCTAGATTTCACCTCATACCTATAAATCTACAGATTCATAATTTTAATGTAAAAAAATGAATCCCTAGATTTCATGAATCCAGAATTTACACAACCAAACAATAATAAATTTTCAATTTATGAATCTAGAGATTTAAAATTTTTGGATTCATGTAACCAAGCAGTCCCTAAAGCTACTAAGTGAAAACCGCAGTGGGTACCCGAAAGCATATCTCCCTTCTTGTGAATGACAACCAATCTTGATAATTGTTGTTTTGGGTCGTAAATCTTATCTGATTTCTATGCTGCTGCTGCTGCCTGGCATGGTTCTAGCTTTACCGAGTGAAAAACTAAGTGCTTCGTCAGTTGGTTATTTAATTTGGATGAGTGAAGTGAATGTTCAGATCTCTCCACCTGAGCTAACAGGGTAATTGAAAGTTCAAAATTCCGTTAAGTAGAAGGTTGTTTTTTCTCTCTCCCAGCCAATCGCTTTGGTCTTAGATTCGGATCATTTTTTCCTTTACCAAAAAAAGAAATTAGCGAGAGGGAGAATACATGGTATCCCAACCTTCTCATGAACCATTTAATGATTCCTGCGACAAGAATGGGTTTCAAATAAGAATTGGTATGACATTCATTTGGTTGTTCTGCAATTGAATCCTTGTCTAATTGTCTGCTATGTGAGAAATTTCAACTTTTAATAAGTCCCTTAAGAACTAGCAGTGGTGGCAGCCTTTTATATAGATTGGATCCAAGAAGAAGAATCATATCCAAATCTGATTGCTACAAATTGGCACGGACGTACTCAATCCTCACCTACTTTGCATGTACTACAGAATCTCACCACAGTCAAACCTATTCTGAAGACTTGGAACCCAAGAGTTGTGCTATATACACCTGGAAACTAAGGAAGAAAACGTCAGGTCAGCCCTTCAATTACACTATCAAACACCATTATCGTCTCATACACAACCATGGTACATGACTGAAAAAACACTGCTAGATTCTCTCAACAAAAGTTCCCCAGCAAATGGGCACAAAAGTCGCGAATTCTCTAGCGTTCCAGTGGTGACTGCAACACACGTTTCTTTCACTTAACTACTTTGAAACGCAGATCAAAAATTCAACTCGCAGGTTTTTCAGCGCCACCTTCAGCACATATCTACATCAAGTAATTCTCATGCCCCTGATGATTATTTCTCTATGGTTGATGGACATGTCACAGACATAGATCACACCTTTTTACTCCAACCAATAACGGAAGAAGTGTAGAAGATAAGACCCAATCCACGGAACCGGATGATTAAACAAATCACCCAAATAAACAAAATAAACCAAGAATCTTGTGCAATATAAATTGAAAGACAATCACAAAGCAAATAAACAACAAACCACCACAAGAATGAAAATGGAATGCAAACAACACACAAGAATTTTACGTGGTTCACTAATCCGAAATATTCGAGATTAGCTACATCCACGGGAAGGGATTTCACTATTTTAATCTTCAAAATAGTATAAGATTTGAGTGTGATACAATGTTACCTCAACCGGTCACATAACCTCTCAAAGCTCCTTAGAATACCCTTCCACCTTAAGCTCTTGAAGAAAACCCTTCAATCCAAGCTCAAGCTTCAATGGAGTTGCAATGGAGAAAAACACAAGAGAGAAGAAACCCTTTTCTTGCAAAACCACAAGAAGAAGAAGACTCACAAAAGCTAATCCCGTTTTTGGACAAAACCCACTTTAGAAGTCACTAGAAACTCACTTTTTCTCTCTCCATTTACCTCTCCCAAGGCCCTCTTAATGATACCAAACACCTACCCATGTTAAACACTAAGTGGGACCCACCAAATTCAAATTTGAATTCAAACAAAAGATAAAGTGATTTTCATCACTAAACCCAACAATCTCCACCTTGATGGAAATCACTTACTTGCCGAATCATGTTTCTTGAAACCAAGAGAAGATAGAGACCAATTCAACTTCTCTCATTGGACAACCTTGGTAAGCATATCCGCCACATTCTCATTGGTTCCAACTTTTAACAATTGGATCCTTCCGTCTTCAATGACTTCTCGAATGTAATGATATTGTACCAATATATGCTTTGTCCTCTTGTGATGTACCGGGTTCTTGGCCAAGTAAATTGCACTCATATTATCACAAAACAAATGCATACCTTTTGATTCAATGCCAATCTCACCCATCAAACTTTGAAGCCACACCGCTTCTTTACAAGCTTCGGTTGCCGCCATGTATTCCGCTTCGGTAGTTGATAATGCCACCGTCGCTTGAAGCTTAGACATCCAACTTATTGGACCATTTCCATACTTGAAAACATACCCCATTGTAGATTGCCCCTTATCACGATCATCACAATAACTAACATCCACATAGCCTTGAATTTGCTCTCCACCTTTGCTAAATATGATAGAGTAGTCACTTGTGCCTCTCAAATATCTAAGCACCTATTTTGCCGCCTCCCAATGCTTCTTTCCGGGATTTGCCATAAACCTACTCAACACACCAACCGCATGAGCAATATCCGGCCTAGTGCACACCATTAGAAACATCAAGCTCCCAACTAAACTTGCATAAGGGTATCTAGACATCTTGGTCTTTTCATCTTCCGTATTTGGGCTATCATTGGAAGATAATTTGAAATGTGATCCCAATGGAGTTGAAACCGCCTTTTCTTTACACTTGCCAAACTTCTCAAGAATTTTCTTCACAAATGACTTTTGTGACAGTGATAAAGTCTCATTCATTCTATCTCTTTGGATCTTAACTCCAAGAATTTGTTTGACTTGACCAAGATCTTTCATTTCAAACCTTTTGCTCAAACACCCTTTGAGCTCTTCAATTTTAGCTTTATCCTTAGACACCAAGAGCATGTCATCCACATATAAAACTAAAATCACATATGATCCATCATCAAAGAACTTAATGTATAAACAATGATCATATTCACTTCTTTTGTAACCAAGACTTAAAATGAAGGAGTCAAAAGTTTTGTACCATTGTCTTGAAGCTTGTTTAAATCCATATAAGGACTTCCTCAACTTGCACACGAGCTTCCCTTTGCCTTTCTCAACAAATCCTTCCGGTTGCCTCATGTACACCTCTTCAAGAAGATCACCATGTAAAAACGCTGTTTTTACATCCATTTGTTCAAGCTCCAAGTCATGTATAGCAACAAGTCCAAGCACCAATCTAATAGTCACCAACTTCACAACCGGGGAAAAAACTTCAAAGAAATCTATACCTTCTTTTTGTGCAAAGCCTTGGGCAACAAGCCTTGCCCTATACCTTTCCACCTTGCCATTCACCCCTCTCTTGAGTTTGTACACTCATTTACAACCAATGGCTTTTCTTCCCTTTGGCAATTCCACCAAATCCCATGTCTTGTTCTTTTAAAGTGCTTGAAACTCTTCATTCATTGCATCCTTCCAATGCTTTGCATCATCCGCACTGATGGCGTCAAGAAATGTACTTGGTTCTTCATTTAAAGCCACCAAAACTCTAAGAGTATTTGGATCAACACAATCTTTGTACCTTTCCGGCAAACGAGTTTGTCTTATTGACCTTCCTCCCAAAGGTACCACAATTTCTTCTTCAACACCAACCAGTGTTTCTTCTTTAATTTCTCCTTGTACATCTTGATTATCAAGATCCATAACATCTTCATCATGAGCATCCTCATTTGAAGAACTTGTATGTTGCATGTGAAATTCATGGGTATCCTCAATAATTGATTTTTCTTCATCACATTTATTCTCCACCCCCTTAATCAACATAGAGGATTCATCAAAATGTACATCACGACTTATGATGATCTTATGGGTACTTGGATCCCATAACCGATACCCCTTCACATTCTTAGCATATCCTACAAAACTGCACTTCTTGGATTTTGGATCAAGTTTGCTCCTTTGACAACTAGGAATCAAAGTATATGCATCACATCCAAAAATTTTCAAATCCGAATAATCACAAGGAGTTCCATGCCATACCTCATTTGGAGTCTTTCCACCCAAAGTCATTGAAGGAGACCTATTCACAAGATAGCATGCCGTCAACACCGCTTCGGCCCACAATTCTTTCTCCAAGTTTGCATTTCTAAGCATTGCCCGAACCCTCTCCATCAATGTTCTATTCATGCGTTCCGCCACTCCATTTTGTTGTGGAGTATGCACAACCGTATGATGCCATACGATTCCTACTTCCTTGCAAAAATTACCAAATTCATTCTTTACATATTCCATTCCATTATCCATCCTCAAAACTTTGATGCTTCTACCGGTTGTTTTCTCCACCTCAACCTTGAAGTTCTTGAATGCCATTAACGCATCACTCTTTGACTTGAGAATTGTCACCCATATTTTCCTTGAAAAATCATCAATGAAAGTAACAAAGTATTGAGCACCACCATAAGACATATCCGATGATGGACCCCAAACATCCGAGTGAATATAATCAACAATCCCTTTACTTGTGTGCATACCCGCTTTAAAAGCCCTTCTATGATGCTTCCCATAGACACAATGCTCACAAAATTCATTCTCTATAAAATTCAGATTTGGGATAAGTTTCTTTTCCATCAAAACTTTCATACATTTTTCACTCATGTGCCCAAGTCTTCGATGCCACAACCTAAGAGAAACATCTCCTTTGTCAATCGCCACATTTGCAACATCATCAACAATGGAACTGCCCAATAACTTGTACAAGAGACCAACCCGGATTCCCTTCATGATAACAAGAGCACCTCTTGAAACTTTGAGTACTCCATCTCCTTCGGAAAATTTACAACCTTCCTTCTCCAAAGTAGATAAAGAAATCAAACATTTTGTCATATCCGGAACATGTCTAACATTTTCAAGTGTGCGAACAATACCATCAAACATCTTCAAGTGTACCGATCAAATGCCAAGTGTTCTACTAGATGAGTTATTCCCCATTTTCACCAATCCTCCTTCACATGGCTCATATGTGCTAAACCAAGATTTGTGTGGGCACATATGATGTGTAGCACCGGTGTCAAGAACCCAATTTTGGTGAAATTCCGAATTGCAACCCACTATCAACACTTCATCTTTGATAACACTAGATGTGGTAGCCACAACTTGATTTGCCTCCTTAGAATGTTCACCAACAATCTCTTTACCTTTTTCATTTCCCGAATTAAAACCATTTTTCTTTCTTTTGAAACAATTCTTTTTAAGATGTCCACTCTCTCCACAAAACCAACAATTGTATTTGCCATCATGCCTCTTGGATTTAGATCGATGTCTTGACTTGCTTCTTGAAGAACCCTTTGAAGAATCATGACGTTCTTTGCTTCTACCCCTTTTCATATTAACTTCCAAACCCACCTCCATAGAACTTCCCAACGAAGCCTTTTTTCGGAGTTCATCGGCAAGTAATGTACTACAAACCAAATCAAAGTCAAGAGAATCCCCCTTACTACAACATAGGGTCGTTACTAAATGATCATAAGATTCCGGTAGAGTGCAAAGTAAAATCACCGCCTTGTCTTCATCCTTCATCTTTTCTTCAACACTTTCTAATTGACAAAGTATATTGTTGAACTCATTCAAATGATTAGAAATATTTGAACCATCCTTCATTCTTAAAGAAAATAATTTTCTCTTCAAGAAAATTCTATTTGTGAGAGACTTTGTTTGGTAGATGCTTTCCAACTTTGACCACAATTCCGCCGCCGATTTTTCATGTGCAATATTAAACAAAACTTCATTGGATAAGCTCAACCGAATAGTGGACATGGCCTTGAGATCCATCTCTTCCCAATCATCATCTTTCATTCCCTCCGGTTTCTTATCCTTTCCCAACAATGTTTTGTGACAACCATTTTGAATCAACAAATCTTTCATTTTCATTTTCCATAATTCAAAATTTGTCTTTCCATCAAATGGCTCCACCCTAAATGTATGAGCACTCATTGTCTTCAAAATAAATGCACAAAACTTATGCTCTGATACCAATTGTAGAAGATAAGACCCAATCCACGGAATCGGATGATTAAACAAATCACCCAAATAAACAAAATAAACCAAGGATCTTGTGCAATATAAATTGAAAGACAATCACAAAGCAAATAAACAACAAACCACCACAAGAATGAAAATGAAATGCAAACAACACACAAGAATTTTTCGTGGTTCACTAATCCGAAATATTCGAGATTAGCTACATCCACGGGGAGGGATTTCACTATTTTAATCTTCAAAATAGTACAAGATTTGAGTGTGATACAATGTTACCTCAACCGGTCACATAATCTCTCAAAGCTCCTTAGAATACCCTTCCACCTTAAGCTCTTGAAGAAAACCCTTCAATCCAAGCTCAAGCTTTAATGGAGTTGCAATGGAGAAAAACACAAGAGAGAAGAAACCCTTTTCTTGCAAAACCACAAGAAGAAGAAGACTCACAAAAGCTAATCCCGTTTTTGGACAAAACCCACTTTAGAAGTCACTAGAAACTCACTTTTTCTCTCTCCATTTACCTCTCCCAAGGCCCTCTTAATGATACCAAACACCCACCCATGTTAAACACTAAGTGGGACCCACCAAATTCAAATTTGAATTCAAACAAAAGATAAAGTGATTTTCATCACTAAACCCAACAAGAAGAGATCAATACCGCAGTATTCAGAGCAAATGGGTTTGAGTCACCTGGACCCGATGGATTCTAAGGCATTTTCTATCAAACCTCTTGGAATGAAGTTAGCCAAGATATCATTCAAATGGTAACATAATTCTTTTCTTTGTCTTCCTTAGTGAAACCAAATGACGGGACCAAAAACAGAACAAGAACCGCAACTAACCACACACCTTAGCCCCACCAAAAAAAAGAAAAGGAAGCAATTCTAAAACGGAAACAAGCTTGGAGTGAAGTTAGTTTGATTAGATATCCTTTCTCTTGTGATTAATTTGAAAAGAAAGAAGAAGCAAGTAAAAGGAGTTAAAAGGTTCTAGCAACTGTTAGTGAAGGGTAGGTTAGCATGCTCTTTCTATGTTTAAATGTGCTTCTTGATAAATGGTATTATTTCAATCTTTAAAATGACTACTTTAATTGTCAACTTCATTTTATGGATCTTTAGCTCAATTGATAGAGCACTTAGACATGAGCATGTTTCAAGAGATGGTGGTTCAAATCCACAAAGGTTCTTTTGATTCAATGACGAATTAGGGTAAAAAAAGAAGAAGTGATGAATGAGGGTTTAACCACACTGAATGTAATTTGTTTAAGTTGAAATTAATGTGTTTAAGTATTTTACTTGGTTTTACTAAAAAAAAAATGTGTCCATTTTGTAGATACTATACAAGATTTTGTGCTCATTTTGCAAGAGAAACGTGTCAATCTGTACCCAACCATACAAGATTTCAGAATCCATTATGTACCCAATTTATCCATTTTAACACAGAAACATAAAAAATTGATTCTGTGTAGAAGTGGGCAAAATGGCACAGAATCATTGCCATACAACCCCTAAATCACCTGGTGCGAGGCAAGCGAGCTATGCGCCTCACAAGCATTTTTCAAAAAGAGAATGAACACTTTGGGGGAAAGAGCAACCTCCAAGGTTTCATAGTTCTGTTTTGCTGGAGCATAGGTGAACACCTACAAGTTTTTCGCACCAGCTCTAGGGTCGAGGACATTGGATTTCTGAGGGCCAGGAAAGTCATGATGAAGTGAAAAGCCTACTCAAATTGAGCGCCCTGGGCAAGTAACCTACATTCCGTTCCTGCATCAGAAATTGAAGTGTCTTTGTCAAATTTGCATTTTCGGGTTGGTGCTGAAAGATGCAACCTTGGACTTCTCGGTTTTAGGGTTTGAGATGGCTTCATGGATAGAGGTAGTTGGTTGCTAGCAGGGGAGAGGGTGGGTTTGTTTCCGGCGACGATGGTGGGTTTCTAGCAAAGTGTAGGTAGAAGATGGGTGAAGGGATTTTACCTAGTTGGGTATTGTGAGGGTACTAATCTAGGGGCATTATTGTCATTTTCCTACCCAAAGGGCATTTAAGTAATTTGAAATGATTTAAATAAAAGTAAGATCGATTTCATAATCAATTTTAATAGCAAAGTTAATTGTGGATGACTTGTAATTTACATGTGGGTGCCATGTAATTTATGATAGCAATAGTGGAAGGTCAAGAGTTTTGCCCCAAATATAGCAGATGCCATGTAATTGGCTCAAGAAAAAAATGAAAAGAAGAAAAAGATGATGAAATGTAGCAAGTTAGAACTGTATTTTAGAACAAAATTGGATGATTCATGATGTGTCCAAAAAGTGTTTAGCCCTCGGATTCCTTAATGCTTGCCTACAAAACAAGGTTAAACGTGGAGTGACTCCGTGGTTGGGAAGCTACCTCCGAAGGTTAAGTTAACAATGGATCACCATAGAACTCTAGCTAGTTGCAGAGCTTAATTGAATAATCGTTAATGGAGGGAAACAATTCGATTCAGATACCCCGACTTTGTGTAATGCTTTAGTTTGTATAGGATTCACCTCTTATTATCGGTTGTTGGATTCATCCATAATCTTTCTTCGTAACCGTCCGATCATAGGGTTTTCCCCCTTTTAAAGTGAGTCAATTGTAGTTTCCATGGAAGGCACCATCGCCTATCCTGAATTTGACGGGACATGTCTCTTTCCATAACTTTCGTGTTTCTTTGTGCTTACGATACCTCTCAACTTGATTCTTGAACCAGTCCCGACCGGGGCAATTGAATCGAATGTGGTTTGGTCCGGTTGATTGTATTTGTACTTATCAATTCAATTATCACATTTAGAAATTTAAACGATGAAAACCAGAATTGCTTGAATACCAAAATTCTTGTAGACATCATGAAGTGAAATGAAAGGCTCATGGTTGGGCCTCATGGGCTCCTCGATCATGTCAAGGCCCTTGAGGAAATTTGGCCTTGGGAGATTGAATTGAATTGACAGTTTCCTTATTTATTATCTTCTCCCTTTTTTTCTTGGGAGAAATGTGCTTCTATTAAATAATTAATAACTACAGAGAAAGTCAAGAAAGGAAATAATCATGTACGCCAATAGGGCCATAAATGAGAAAACAAATCCAGCGAAGGTAGGTGGCCGGTAGGGGAGGGCGTAATGGTTTCCGGTGATGGTAGGTGGTCTCTGGTAAGTGTAGGAAGAAGAAGGGTGAAGTTACCTACCTAAGGGTTTAGTATGTGATGAGACACAATGCTAATTTAGTAATTTAACATTGAGAGGGTAATTGGTCATTTCATATTAGAGTTAATTGGCATTAAAGCTCTTTTTGGTATCAATTATCATTCTCAATTATGAGGTTTTTTCATTATTTTAAGTTGTTTTGTATCTATTATTAGTTTTATTTTTATTTAAAATAATAGAAAAACTTTCAAAACCCATAATGAACTTTTTGTCAATTATGAA
This sequence comes from Hakea prostrata, assembly GCF_041222555.1. Classification (NCBI taxonomy): domain Eukaryota; kingdom Viridiplantae; phylum Streptophyta; class Magnoliopsida; order Proteales; family Proteaceae; genus Hakea; species Hakea prostrata. The sequence goes on from NC_142609.1 coordinate 5,848,343, forward strand.
TTATTGTGAGAATTTCATTCTCTTCATTTATGCACAAGTTTACTTAAAATTTTATGGTTATGATGAGGGTAAAAGAGTCAATACTTTTTTTATATATATATAAAAATCATACTTTTTCCCCCTCTTTATCACTTGCTCACTATAATTTACTAACAATTTTTTATTTTGACGCCAAACGTATTTTTTCATTCCATAATTTATTTTTGATAAAATTCATCAAATTATTTTTCATTCTTAACAAATAATGAATTTTTATACTTATTTCTTTTAGGCATAATTGTGAATGAGAATTGATACAAAAAAAAGTCTAAATGAGACTCTTAAGTTATTATAGGCTAGACATAACTTAGTTGTAAGTTACAGGTAATTTGGGCCAACTGAATGCAAGCTCTCTTTGCACAAGTTCACCAACATTTTCTTTTAAAAGATTAAAATGTATAAAAATCACACATACTTAAATGCGAACTCTTTTTGCTAATTTCTTTTTTTTTTTTTCCCGCTCTTTTGGGTTAACTTTGCTAACTTTTTGCATAGGTCCAAATTGGGCCCTCTAATATTATTGCATTCAATATTTCAACAATCATTTAATTGTAGGACAGTTAATGCATAGAACTGAAGCAAAGTCGGTAAACTACACAGAATAAACTAAATTTACAAACTCAGTTCAGCAAATCATCTCCACCCCATTGTTGGAACAACCATCGCACCTTCTCCTTCCATGATAACATAAGTTTCTATATTTTAATATTGTGAAGGAGATTTCAAAGGAAACCAATTTGGAACGGAATATCAGGAACGAAAAGAATTTAAAATTCAGAAATAAAATAAAATAAGGGTACCAATGGTTTCATAAATTTAAGAATCAAGTACGGGATTGATGGCAACACTCTCTAGGTATTATAAACTTTTATTAAGGGTAAAATTATAATCGTATAAGATATATTAGGATGGTTTAAGGATTATAAAATAATAAAACCAGTACTTAATAGAGAATACTAACAGAGTATGTTATTATACAATTCGAGTGATCGTTTCTTTTTGTGGGTGAGGGTCAAGACTCATAAATTTTTCCCTTGTTTTTTACGTCATGGCAGTTTCTACAGTAACTAATGATGGGTTTTTTTTTTTTTTTTTTTTTTATTCCTCTTTATTTTTATTTTTAGTTTTTGTGGTGAAATGCTCTAGGCCCATTTTTCTTTTTCCTTTTATAAAAGAAATAGATCCTTCAAATTTATAGCATGGTGGTTTATATATTATTGGAGACTGATTTGTATGGTAAGATCACCTAATTTATAAGATATATCAATCAATCAGGGACTAGAGGTGTAAAGATGTAGGGCTGTTCCCGACAAAGAGTTAGCTACACAGTTGAACTCTCTTAAAACATGTTAGCTCAGTGACGTGCACCAAATGAAGATCTTCTTTTAGTAGGTCTAGCTACTAACTTTGGGATGAACATTAAGACTACACAAGTTTAGAGAATGCGTAAAGAAAAAATGTTAGACATTGTGCATTTTTCATACCAAGAGAAGCAATGTGGGTTTCCCTCCAAAAGAAGAAATGGCACTTTATTTGACTAATTAATTAGTTCTTCTCTGCTCTACATTAAATTCTCAACCCTTTTTTGAGGGCCTTTTAACAATTGGTGAGATCCAAATCTACCTCTTCTTTCACTTATAAATAGTTCTGTTACAAACATCGCTCCGAAGTACCCAGTGGGGTGGGTTCCTTCTTCTAGCCACCATTGATGAACCCATTTTCTCAACCTGGCCTCTACTTGTTTTAGATGAGATTTTCACAAAATTTAGCCAAAAACAGCCCATGAAGTTTTCAGTGGATGTACAAGAAGCGATTTCCGTTGACAAGTGATCCATCAAGGTTTAAGTTTTAGCTGAGTTTTGGTGGTGTGGGGTCTACTCTGATCATGATGGAGATATCAATGGCCATACTCTTCTTGGCTGCCATCGCCGCTTATTTGATGTGGTTTACCGTCATCTCACGTCCGTTTCATGGCCCACGGGTGTGGCCCTTCTTAGGTTGTATCCCGGCGGTGATCGCGAACCATGACTGCTTCAACGATTGGATTGCAGAGCATCTCCACGCGTTTGGTGGCACGTTGCAAAATTGCTTTTCTGCCATTCCATTTTTGCTGCTAAAACAAGGCTTTGTAACTTTGACGTGTGATCCAAAGAATATAGAGCACATTTTAAAAACCCATTTCGATAATTACACCAAAGGCCCAATTTGGCATGCAGTGTTTTATGATCTATTAGGCGAAATGCTTTTCAACTCCGATGGTGACACATGGCTATTTCAAAGGAAGACAATTGCTCTACAGCTCAGCATGATTAGAAAGCAACAAACCATGGCTCGGTGGGTGAACCAAGCTATTAAGCTGCGGTTTTGCCCAATGCTTAAAACAGCCCAAGAGGAATCCATGATTGTGGATCTTCAAGACCTCCTTCTCCGCCTAACCTTCGACAACATATGTGGAGTAACTTTTGGTAAGGACCCTCAGACCCTCTCTCCGGGTTTACCCAACAACCAGTTCACATCAGCATTTGACCAAGTCACTGAGGCCTTCATACAGCGAATCATACTCCCACAATTCACTTGGAAGTTGACAAAATGGCTTCGAATAGGGAAAGAGGTAAACCTAAGCCAAAACATCCACCATGTGAAGGAGTACATATTAAATGTCATCCAGATACGTAAGCTAGAGCTGCAACTGAATCTCGAGGCTGGAGTACTTAAGGGGGACTCACATGATGACCTATTGTCAATGTTCATGGATAAGAAAGAAACCGAAGCCTACTCAGATACCTTCCTCCAAAACATAATGATCGGCTTCATCCTAGCTGGACGGGATACAACATCAGTAGCATTAACATGGTTCTTTTGGTTGACAATGTTAAACCCGGAAGTGGAGGAGAAGATCTTGCATAGCATATGCACGGTTCTGATGGAAACACGTGGCGATGACATGTCAAAGTGGTTGGAGGAGCCATTGGTGTTTCATGAGTTAGATCGACTTGTCTACCTAAAAGCAGCACTATCAGAAACCCTCCGGTTGTATCCGTCAGTGCCGTTAGATTTAAAGCACGTGGTTGCTGATGATGTGTTACCAGATGGCACATTTGTACCTGGAGGTTCAAAGATAGTTTATTCGATATACTCCGTGGGGAGGATGGAGTGGACATGGGGGGATGATTGCATGGAATTTCGGCCAGAGAGGTGGTTATCAGATGATGGGAAGAGTTACATAGCACATGACCAGTTCAAGTTTGTGTCATTTAATGCAGGGCCCAGAAATTGTCTAGGGAAGGACATGGCTTATCTCCAAATGAAGTCCGTTGCCGCTGCGGTGTTGCTAAGGCACCGACTGACGCTAGCACCAGGGCATCGGGTGGAGCAGAAGTTAGGATTAACCTTATTTATGAAGAATGGGATGATGGTACATGTGCACCACAGAGATCTCTTGACCACCACTGCTACAATTCGCAAGGAGAAGGAAGGAGCACCAATAGGTACCGTTAACTAGTGCTATGGATACACCAATAGGGGTGTAAACGAACCGGACTCGGATCAGATAGTGGCAATAACATATCCACTTCCTACTATATTTGGACGGATTAGGAATAATATCTTATCGGTTTTCGGACGAATTCAGTCGGATTCAGATGATAATCAGATAATTATTTTTTAAGTAGATTCTTCTAAGTGGGCATGAAATACAAATTTAATATAATTTTTCGACTACTTGTTTACATATACCCTTTTATTTGTGAAGGCTAGTTTTGAAATTTAAGAATTTAGCAACTTTTGTAGCTATTTCTGTAGAAAATTTAGAAAAAGAGTCACACTTCACAGGTAAAAAATTGATAAAAACAAGAAAAATAAATCTAAATAAGTAACTTAATCGGATAATTTTATCGGACAGATAATAATCGATAAGAAATGAGTACTATACCATATCTGCATCATATTAGTAATTGGATGGATTTGGATACTCCTAAACGGATGCATGCGAATTCAGTTATTCATTTACACCCCTATACACCAACACGTTTGGTACTTGTAATAGTTACACCAACCCCCCTAAAAAAAAAAAAAAAAAGGCTGTTTATGGAAAGCTCCCCTATTGCAAAAAGATTAGAGCAAATTGCACTGGCACCTCAAAATGGAGACCTTAAAGCACTGACACCCCACTTTATGTTTAAAAAACACAGACACCCCAACTCAATAAACATACTAGTCCATTTTGTTAGTGAAACTGTTAACCCACTGTTAATTTCTTTTAATTCCAAAAATATCCTTACTAAAATCTGGGAGAAAAAATCCACCGTTCTTCAACCAATCAGAAATTCTGGCTTCATTGTTCTCCAATCGATCGGTCTTAGAAAAAAAATCCATCTTTCTTCGACCAATCAGAAATTCTGGCTTCATCGTTCTTCAAATCGATCGGTCTTAGAAAAAAAATCCATCGTTCTTCCACCAATCGGAAAATCTGGGTTCATCGTTCTCCAACCGATCGGTCTTAGGAAAAAAATCCATCTTTCTTCGACCAATCAGTAATTCTGGCTTCATCGTTCTTCAACCGATCGGTCTGAGAAAAAAAAAATCCGTCGTTCTTCCACCAATCAGAAATTCTGACCTCATCGTTCTTCAACCGATCGGTCTGCCTCAGATCTTGTTTTAGTTTTAAGTTTTCAAAATTTCTAGGTTTGAGCGAATCATAGTGGATTACAAAGGATCAGAATATTAGCTCGAATCACATATTTTACAAACAGCAATTGTATTTTACGGCTGGCCTTGTCCACAATTAACCGTTGACTCAAGATTATACTAACCAGTGAAATAACTAAAGAGTATAGTTAGTATAATAAACAAGCAATATTATCTCGTCTCTACATGGTTCAGGTTCTCCGTTTGTTTGCAACCCCTGTTTGTTATTTCATGGACAATTGTATTTTAGCCTCATGCTTGTTACCCTGTTCTTGGAAATCAGGTACCAAAAATAAAATCGTTCGACTTTCTTCCCCTTTCAAATTAACTTTTCCTTTGCTATAAATGAGTATGAATCAGCAGGCCAGTCCCCGGAGGAAAATTAATTCTGAAATCAAGTTCCTCTTTTGGTCCCATGGTTCTGCCTCGGTTGAGCATAGATTTTCCTTCCTCTCTAGACCAGAATTTAATCTCAAGAGAGGGACGGGGAGAATTGCAGAGGGGAGTCCCATAGGAGCCAGTTGTTGGAGCTAGAGGGCTGTTACTGGCTAGTTAATAGGCAAAAGAACAGAGGTTGCAAACAAACGGAGAAGCTGTTCAATGAGTCAAGGGTAGTTAGAGGGAAGTGTTGCCTATCTATATCAGAAGGGTTCCATGCAATCCAATCTATTTCCTCCTCTTCCTTCCTCTTCTCATCTCTACATGAGAATAGATTTTTTGGAGAATAAGTCAAAGGTATAAGTCTTTACAAAAATATGACTAACCAAGTAATTATCATTCTAACAAGATAGGACCTCTGTGTTTTTTAAACATAAAGTGAGGTGTTAGTGTTTTAAGGCCTCCATTTTGGGGTGCCAGTGCAATTTAAAAAATTCCAATATATGAATCTAGATATTTGAAATTTCTAGATTCATGTAACCAAGCAGGCCTTAAAGCTCTCAACTAAGTGAAAACCGCAGTGGGTACCCGAAAGCATATCTCCCTTCTTGTGAATGATAATCAATCTTAATAATTGTGGTTTTGGGTCGTAAATCTTATCTGATCTCTATGCTGCTGCTGCTGCTTGGCATGGTTCTAGCTTTACCGAGTGAAAAACTAAGTGCTTCGTCAGTTGGTTATTTAATTTGGATGAGTGAAGTGAATGTTTGGATCTGTCCACCTGAGCTAATAGGGTAATTGAAAGTTCAAAATTCCGTTAAGTAGAAGGTTGTTTTTTCTCTCTCCCAGCCAATCGCTTTGGTCTTAGATTCGGATCATTTTTTCCTTTACCAAAAAAAGAAATTAGCGAGAGGGAGAATACATGGTAGCCCAACCTTCTCATGAACCATTTAATGATTCCTGCGACAAGAATTGGTTTCAAATAAGAATTGGTATGACATTCATTTGGTTGTTCTGCAATTGAATCCTTGTCTAATTGTCTGCTATGTGAGAAATTTCAACTTTTAACAAGTCCCTTAAGAACTAGCAGTGGTGGCAGCCTTTTATATAGATTGGATCCAAGAAGAAGAATCATATCCAAATCTGATTGCTACAAATTGGCACGGACGTACTCAATCCTCAACTACTTTGCATGTACTACAGACATAGATCACACCTTTTTACTCCAACCAATAACGGAAGAAGAGATCAAGACCGCAGTATTCAGAGCAAATGGGTTCGAGTCACCTGGACCCGATGGATTCTAAGGCATTTTCTATCAAACCTCTTGGAATGAAGTTAGCCAAGATATCATTCAAATGGTTATAGAATTCTTTTCTTTGGGTCATTTTAATCCAGCCCTGAATCATACATACATTTCTCTGATCCCTAAAGTGGACAACCCACAATATATGTCAATGACTTTTGCCCTATCTGTCTCTATAACATGACTTAAGATTATCTCAAAAGTCCTTGTGAACAGATTGAAACAAATCCTACCCCACTTGATTTCCTTTCAACATTAATGAATTTATCAAAGGATATCACATCCAAGATAATATCCTCATTGCACATGAGCTAATGCATAAGATTCACGGACACAAGAAGAGAAAAAAAAGGAATAATGGTCGTCAAGCTTGATATGAGTAAAGCCTACAACAGATTATAATGGAATTTCATCGAAACGGAGATCCAGCATTATGGTTTCCCCCAATAGTGGATTGATGGGTTGTGTATTGCATTTCTTTAATCCAAACATCTATCCTTTTGAATGGCACTCCCCTTCCGTCTTTCTCACCAACATGAGGTTTGCATCAAGTTGACCCTCTCTCTTCTTATTTATTTGTTCTTTGTGTAGAGATACTTACTTCTCACTTAGAACTAGCATTCCAAAAGAAGAAGATAAGGAGTATTCAATTATCAAGGGGTGGTCAATGCTTATCACATTTGGCATTTGCCAATGATTTGATTTTGTCTAGACAAGCTACAACTTCAGAAGCTAGAACCTTTGATCTAGTAATTGAAGAGTACTGCACACACTCTAGACAACAACTCAATCTTCAAAAGACTCTTGCTCATTATAGCCCCAGTACCCCCATCCAATCTAAAGCATAGGTCTCAACTCATTTTCGTATCACTCCTACCTCTAGAACTGATATTTATCTTGGCATCCCCCTTCTCCGGCAAGCTCAAAAAAAAGCATTGCGACTCACTCATATCACGAGTAAATAACAGGTTATAGCGCTGGAGGGCCAAATTGCTTTCCTCTTCTAGTGAGATTGTCCTAATCCAATCCACTTTGATAGCAATGCAAACACGGTTTCACGTCTTGCTTTCAGCTACCAGCATCAGTTACCAAGTCACTAGAGAAACTCACTCGTGATTTCTTTTAGTCGAATGGGAATCGTAGCCATATTCATACTATCTCATGGGATGTCTTTTGTTGCCCTCTTCGTGATGGAGGACTCAACCTCAAGAACTTAAAAGCTTTCAACCTCACCCTTCTGGCTTGAAAGGCATGGGAACTAATTAATCCAAACGACTCTCTATGGGGAAAACTCATGAAGAAAAAAATACTTTAAGCACTACTCCTTTCTAGAAGCCACAGTTCGCAAGCACGATTCATGGGGCTGAAAGTCCTTGATCAATGCGTATGACCTCCTTTGTAAGGGGCTCTTTCTCTAGATGGGTAATGGTCATCAAGCTAGTCCTTGGAATCTCAACCTCGCAATCTTGGTTGCTTTCCAACTGCTGACTTACCTATCAAGGTATCAAACTTTATTAGTCCTCATTCAGCTTCTTGGAATCATGATAAAGTAATCTTCTAGTGGCCAGAAAACATTGCAATGCAAATTCTCTAAATAGCCCTCCCTTTACACTCAAAAGTAGATCGCATTATCTAGAAGCACACTTCGACAGGTATCTTCACAATACACTTTGCTTATAGATTGGCATCTCCCCCTCTCAATCATGCTTCATCCCCTCCCACCTTCAATTTGTTGAAACTTTGGCATCTTCCCCTCCCACCAAGAATCATTTTCTTCCTATGGAGTGCTATCCATGATAAGTTACTAACGGAAAACCTACTGAGTTCAAGCGGTTATAACATCCCAAATACTTGCATCACCTATGGTTCCCAACCCTCCTTTGCTCACATATTTTTACAGCTTGCCCATTCACGCACTAGCTCTGGCATACTTTTCACCTCCATCAATGGGACTCTTCCATTTCATTCACATCACAACTTCAACTCCTAGTGTCCCAATTATCATCCGCCAACCCTAACAACCCCTGTACATACCGTGCTCTTATTGGTCTTTGGGCTCTTTGGACTTATTATACCTCCGAATCTCACTCATCAAACCAACCCCTCTTAGCAAAAGCCCATCAATCCCTACGTCAAACCATTATTGAATTCACACCTCCCCTCAAACCAAATTACACCTCTCCTCATCCTACCCTCTACCATTAGGACCCTCCTAATCCAGGTATAATAAAATTGAATGTGGATGGATCCTCATTCAAAAACCAGCAACTCTCTGACATTGGAGGCATAGCTAGGGATCACAACATGCAAGTGATATTTGCTTATGGACAGGCACTTGGGAAATAGGAGTCTTTGGTAGCGAAAGCTCAGGTGATCCTCAAAGGCCTTTTACTAGCTTTCAACTTTCACATCTTCCACATCCATGTCGAGAGTGATGATCAAACACTAGTGTCTTTTCTTACACGCACAATGTCAAGCCCCCCAGGAAAGTCTCGCACTTTATCATAGACATCCTTCATTTAGCCTCCTCTTTTGACAAATGCCTTTTCTCTCATGTACATAGAGAGGCCAATTACGCAGCTGATCAACTCGCCAAAGAAGCAGCCAAAACCTAGGATTGGTTTATCTATCATCGTCCCCCCCCCCCCCTCTCCCTTTCTTGTATTGGGTTTTACTCTTTTATACTATCCATGGTGAAGTGCCTCAGAGCTTTCTTTTAAATAAATGGCACTTCTCTTTTATGACCAATTTATCAAAAATGGGACCCTAATGGGTTGTTGGGAAATAATTCGACGCCCAAATGGGTAAATGGGAGAAAATCACTTTTTCTTGTGTCTCTGCCTCTTTCTCATTTCTGGTTGTTGAAATCTAGTATGGTAGTAGCAAAAGGACACATGCCTATGGCAAAATGGACACAGAATCTTATATGGTATAAATAAAATGGGCATTGTTTTTTAATAAAACCAACTAAAAAAAGTTAAAAATGTCTATTTAAAGTTAATAAATTTCATACAATGTGGTTAAACCCTAATTATTTAAATATGAGTTTGAATATGAATGTTTGAATTAGGATATAATCATTTAACAACATGAGACTTTATACATGTTCAAACAAAATATTAACATTACAAACTGACATTTAGTCATGCATAATCCAAATTCATTATTGAATCAAAAGAATCTTGGTGGATTTCAACCACCATCTCTTGAAACATGTTGGTGTTCCAAGTGTTCTACCAATTGAACTAAAGATTCATAAAATAGAGTTGTCATGTCAAGTAAATATGACACAAAAAAACTACAATACCAAAATTAGAAATATAAAAACATGAATGAAGTTCATCGGTTGGCACTAAGCCTGGAAGGGTTCCTTGTATTTCCAATGGTGGGAAAAAAGTTGCAGGTGACAATTCAATGGACTCAAATAGAGGCTGCAAATAGCAAATAGGGACGAAGAGAAGATGACCTAGATCAGCAACAATTTTCAGTGATGCAATTACTTAAATTGACGGTTACAAGAAGAGGTAAAGAGTCTCAGTAAGAGAATATGGGCAGCATGGATGATACTGCACAATTGACTGAGAAATGCAAGATAGGAGGAGGGAGAGGGCTTATGCACAAGGTTTAAAATGTTCCACTAGAGGATATGACCCTAATTGATATGTATCCATATTAAATACAATCAATATGATACATATCGATGAGTCTTTCTATTAGATTATACTAAAATATGTTTACTAGTTTGACACAGTACTCAATACAAAACGATACATCTCTTAAAATCACCTGACTAATACGATGTTTGATACTGATAATTAAACCTTACTGACGCATGTCACTCACGAAATAAAAGTCCAGATCCTCTGAATGCAGTGTCGGGATGCAGAAGATTTGCATTAGGGAGGGAATGAATAGATAACATTGAGGTTAAGCCAATATCTGATTCGGCTCATTTAACTGTTCACATAAGTAGGGAACCATGGAAATCAACTCTATCATCTTCGATGTCAGAGAGTTGATGTAATCTGAGTATGGATGCTCTGACTAAGGAACATGCGAGATGATATGGAGTTCATAGCTGTAGTTCACTTGGAGAATTAGATGTCTTATCTACCTAAAATCAGCCCATTCCGAATTGTATGGCTGAAATTATTGTTTTCTTATTATATTAAATGCGCAGCTACTCTTTCTTCGCTTACATAAAATTCCCAACTAAAAGGGACCCTAATGTGCCTCTTCTTTCACTTATAATTACCTCTGTACTTTGCTCTCCATCACAGCCATTTTCGTATCATTCATCAATCCCATCCTTTTTTCTCTCTTGTTTTCTGGGGTAAGAAATCGTCAGTACTCCTATCTAGTGCCTGAGTGAGTGAGTTCCTTCTAGTGACTGTTGATGAAGTAACTCTCTCAACTTGGGCTTTACTTATTTTTTTGGGGATTATGTAAAATTTGGCTAAAAGCTTAGGCTATTCAACTATTTTTCCTTTCAAGGAATTCTCCTTCTCTTGCTGATCAAAGGATCAAACTAAGTTTTGGTGAAGCAGAGTTCACTTCTTCAGATTAGGATGGAGATATCAACCATTATATTGCTCTTTATTGCCATCACTGCTTATTTAGTGTGGTTTACTGTTATCTCACGCTCGCTACAGGGCCCACGGGTGTGGCCCATAATAGGTTGCATTCCGGGGGTGATTGAGAACTATGATTGCTTGAATGATTGGATTGTTGGGAATCTCCGGACGTGTGGTGGTACATTTCAAAGTAGCATTTGTGCTATTCCTTTCCTGATGCGGAAACAAGGCATGGTGACCGTCACGTGTGATCCAAAGAATATAGAGCACATTTTAAAGACCCGCTTTGACAACTACACAAAGGGACCCACATGGCAAGCGGTGTTTCATGACTTATTTGGTGATGGGATCTTCAATTCTGATGGTGACATATGGCTATTTCAAAGGAAGATGGCTGCACTGAAGTTCACCCCAAGTAGAATGCAGCAAACCATGGCTCGATGGGTGAACCAAGCCATTAAGCTACGGTTCTGGCCAATGCTTGACACAACTCAAGTGGAATCCATGACAGTGGATCTTCAAGACCTCCTCCTCCGGTTAAGCTTTGATAACATATGTGGAGTAACTTTCGGTAAAGACCCTCAAACCCTCTCCCCTGGTCTACCAGAGAACAAGTTCACTTTAGCATTCTATCGAGCCACTGAGGCTCTCTTTCAACGGTTCTTGTTCCCCAAAGTCACTTGGAAGTTGAGGAAATGGCTTCGACTTGGGCAAGAGGTCAACTTAAGCCAAGACATTTGCCACGTGGAACGATATTTGTTAAATATCATCGAGACACGTAAGTTGGAGCTGCAACGAAATCAAAGAACAAAAGAGAAGGCAAACCAGAATGATGACTTGCTGTCCAGGTTTATGAATAAGAAAGAAATTGAATCCTACCCAAACACCTTTCTGCAACACATGATGCTTAGCTTCATCCTAGGAGGACGAGACACGACAGCAGTAGCGTTGACTTGGTTCTTTTGGTTGCTAATGTTAAACCCAAAAGTAGAGGAGAAGATCTTGCACGAGATTTGCACGGTTCTAATGGAAACACATGGTGATCACATGTCAAAGTGGTTGGAGGAGCCATTGGTGTTCGATGAGTTAGATCGGTTAGTCTACCTAAAAGCAGCATTGTCAGAAACCCTCCGGTTGTACCCATCAGTGCCACATGATTCAAAGCATGTGATTACTGATGATGTGTTACCAAATGGCACATTCATACGTGGAGGTTCAAAGATAATTTATTCAATATACTCTGTGGGGAGGATGGAATGGACATGGGGGGAAGATTGCATGGAATTTCGGCCAGAGAGATGGTTATCACCGGATGAGAAGAGTTACATAGCACATAACCAATTCAAGTTTGTGTCATTCAATGCAAGGCCTAGACTCTGTACTGGGAAGGACATGGCTTGTCTACAAATGAAGTCTATTGCCGCTGCGGTGTTGCTCAAGCACCAGTTGACATTAGCATCGGGGCACCATGTGGAGCAAATGTTACGGTTAACTTTGTTCATGAAGAACGGTTTGATGGTGAATGTGCACCATAGGGATCTCGTGACCATCGTTGATGCAATACGTGCATAAGTAGAGAGGAGGACCTACAGCTACTGTTAACTAGTGTAACTACAACCTACATGTGTTTGCTACTTAAAAGAATAGGAACTAAAGACTACTCTAAAGAATGTTCTATCTTTAGTGGTGTTTGGGTTTTGTGAAATCATTTTCTTTAGTAGTGTTTGGGTTTTGTGAAAATAAAGATTTGGATTATTGCTGGTATGTACCATGTTTATGGCTTTATAAGATGGGGGAAAAAATTAAGGCTATTGCAAAATATGCAACATTGTCTCAAGCGTGTATGAAGAAGATTGGAGAGCCACTAGAATTTTAGTCAAGCGCAGGGACAGAGACAGGTTTCAACATGGAGAGAGAGCCAAATAATGAGAGCTTGAATCACCTCCACGTCAAGGGAGCATACACACTTTTTCACCACATGTGCGGGCCCATTGGGATCCCACTTTTGAATTATTTTATCATATTCATATGTGTGCCCTACACATTAAAAATATAGGTAAATTATTTTATAATGCATTTTTATCCTTATAAAATATTGGTAAAAGTAAATCATGAGGATCGCTAAAAAAAAATCTCCTATAGAATGATTCTTTTAGGGCCTGTTTGGTTACATGAATCCAGAGATTTCAAATCTCTAGATTCATGAATCTGAGAATCACACCCGTTTGGTTGTAAAAATCTCTAGATTCATAAATTCTATAGATTCATCTTTTTACACTAAAAACGTGAATCTGTAGATTTATGGGTAATGGGTGAAATCCAGAGATTTCAAAAAAGCTATACATTTGCACATTCACAAAAATCACGTCGATCAAATAGTTTTTTAGGATGAATCCACAGATATCATTCCACAACCAAACACTTAATTTTATAAATTATGACTCCATAGATTTGAAGTCTATAGATTTGAAATCTCTAGATATTTAAAATTTCCAGATTCATGTAACCAAACAGGTCCTTAAGTTTTAATGAATAGTTTCTTTCTTAAACACACACACACACACACACACATGATTTCAATGGTAAAGTCTAGATGCAAACCAAACAAATCATGGTAGTTAGTTACAAACATTCTTTTCACAATATAAAACCAAATATAAAGAATCGAAAAAATCAAGGAAGATAGACAATTTAAAATCAAAATAAATGAGAAAGCAAGAGAGCAAAAATCGAGAGAGAAATAAATAAATAAATTGAGAAAGAGAGAGAATACCTAGTGGAGAAGATTTAGGAATGAACTCCTAACTTTGAGTTTTCCCTAGTTTTCCTAAGCCCCGTGTGAAGAAAGAAGAGGGAAGAAATAGGAAAGGACATATAAGATAATAAATATGAAGGAAAGAGGAATTGTAGGGATTGAAGAATTTGGTTCTAATTGAAATTTAACTATTTCTTCTTAAAATATAGGGTTTTAAATGTAACCTTAGATATTTCTTGAGAATAACATTTATATGTTATAAATAGTATTGATTTTAAATGTCTATCACCCCTAAAGAAATAATACCAAAATATGTAACTTCTAAATGAAAATCTCAGTCACCTTAGTGTGCAATCTTAGAGATCTACATTCACATATTAACAGAAGATTACATCAATCTATCATTCTATATCAAGAGCATCTTATTATTATGTGCAAGAATCATATATTTGTATTTTCTTGTAGACTCTAATATTTTCATATTAGATAAAATGTTATTTCTACTATAAATATGTAATACACACAACTCAATAGAAGAGTTCGATTCATCTTGTCGTAGTTTTTCTCCTTATATTTAATAAATTCATGCAAAGGAAATACAATTCATAAAGTAAGTCGAAAATGTGTTTGGTTAAGATTGATGATCCAACACATCCAGGAAGTATGTAGTCTTCCATTAGAAAAAAAGAATGGTTTCAACAATATTATATGAAAAGAATGTTGTATGCATAGTTCGATTAAAGGAATAAGACATCAAAAGGGATAAAACGAAACATATTTCACCATAATTCTTTTTCACCCATGATCTTCAATAGAATGGTGAAATTGATGTTCAATGAATTCTTTCAAGTGATAATTTGACAAATTTATTACTAAGGCATTGTTTATTTCAAATTTTGAGAAGTTGGTTATAAGATTGAGATATGTAAATTCAAAGATATTTGATAATGTTAATTATCTTCAGAGGGAGGAAAATATGTATTGCATTCTTTTTTCTTTCACCAATATTTTATCTCACTAGGTTTTCCTGATAAAGTTTTTAATGAGACAACTAGTAAGACGTATTATTTAGATATGTATACTATTTTTCCTTCACTAAAATTTTTTTCCACAGGATTTTTTCTTAGTAAAGTTGTAACAAAGTACATTATTTATTGATGGACATCCAAGGAAGAGTGTTATAAATAATATTGATTGTGAATGTCCATCACCCCAAAGAAATAATACCAAAATATTAACTTCCAAAATGAAGATCCAGTCACCTTAGTGCAATATTGGTGATCAATATTCCCATATTAATTGAAGATCATATCAATCTATCATTCCATATCAAGTGCAACTTATTTTGTGTAAGAATCATATATTGTATTTTCTTGAAGGCTCTAATATTTTCATATCAGAGAAAATGATAATTCTACTATAAATATGTAATGCACACAACTCAATAGAAGGGTTAAATACATATTGTCCTAGTTTTCTTCTATATCTTTAATATATGTTCTCATTTTATAACGTTATGCATGTTATCTAGTTCGATGGACTTTTTATATTTTTTGTTGTTTTGTGTCCTTCAGAAAATGTTATTTATATAATTGAAAGGAATAAATTATTTGGTCAGACATGCTTTTAGTTGTTGGAATGGTCAAAAAGTGCCCACCATAGCAACTTATAATATAAATACCTTTTTTTCTTCTTTAATTGAACTAAAGATGACCGTCTGTAGCAACCAATCAAATGACAGACATGTCCAATAAATAAATAAAGTCAAATCCATGAAAAGAGTTTGACTAGATTTAATGTGCCAGATGATGTACGTTGTACTTTAGGACTGAAAATTTTCCAAGTACAGAGGGATATTGAGAATTTTCTGCAACTTTTGCTAACAGATGATAATTAAGATATTTGATCAGGAAGATGACCTAAAAATGCCAATTGACCAATCTTGAGGGGACTTTAATTTTGATTTGAGCTTGTAAGAAAAATAAGGAGTATTGGGTTGTTGAATGATGATCATTGTTATTAGATGAATTATTCATGTTAGATAACAACCCTCCTTATCATTGTTATTTGTAAAAGAGCTTTAACAATACCATTAGATCAACATAAACAATACTTGCAGAAGCTTCCTATTAAATGAAAAACTATAGAGGGTAGTATCCAATCCACTTGCTAGATATCTAATGTAAGTGCTCTTGAGCTGCTGTATCTGTTGATCATTCTTTAATAGAAATCACGTAATTAAAACTTTTATGTCTTAATTCACATGGTTTCTTTAACTTGTATTGGCAACCTCAAGATCATTGGTTTTTCCAGCTTTATTCTCTCCATACAAGCTGAATTTGTCCAGAATAGTCTCTCTATTTTTATTTTTATGGTTGGTCATCTTGGCATCTTCTGCTGAACAACTTGACTCCTGAAAATCTTCTTGATCAAGATTTGTTCCTCTGTGAAGTATCGATTTATCCTCAAATTGAATGGTACCGGACATGCTAGCTCTTGTTGCTTCTTTAGATTCCCCCACTGGAAGTCTTTCATGGTGCACTCGTCGGCACCTTCCACAGCAACGACCCTCAAATCATGATGAACATCTATCTGGTGCCATCTTCCAAGATTCAACCTCTCTCTCCTTATTCTCAGCTCATCCAATTGCAACTTTCAGAGCCTTTCCCGAGTTCCCTGCTGTTCCAGCGGCAGAAAACAGTCCTGAATTTACTGTCCCTGTTGGTTTAAAGGCCCTAGTCATTCCTGATAACACCCACAACCATCATGCACGATGCACCTATTGATCTTGTAACTGTGCTTGATGTACCAGTGGAAGCATGGCAGGATCAAAACTTACACTTTTGGCTTTGGCTCAAATCATGATGCTGCTGCCATGCATGCCATGTCAGATGCATCAGGTGGGATGTTCTCCTTCATACAGACTGCTAGTATCATACAAGATGCCTAAATTTGCCAGATGCATTGGTGGCCTTCTCAATGTTTTTGCTCAGGAACTGCAGCTCACAGTGAGAACTGTCACCCCAGGTGTGACTATTGGGTCAATACCTTCAGGAAAGCACCCTAGCTAGTGAAATCTTTGACCAAGGCCAGATGGGTATAGATGAAGTTGAAGATTTTTATGCTGAAAGAGATCTTAAATGTAATAAGCAGATGCAAATTGTGTGACATGAAAAGAGAACAAAAGCAAAACAGAAGAACGAGTTGTTCACTGAGTTCCATAGTATTTAATGAGATCATTTTTGTCATTTATAAACGAATATGTGAATTCCAGGTTAACAGAGGGATTTAAGCTTCATTTGACTGGGTTGATCTCTAATGTCAGTCTGGTTGTAACTTCACAAGATTGGAATTAGCCTTTATGAAAGAGTGATAATGCATAAGGATTAATTAACTGTTCATTAAAATAGAGGAGCAGAAGGAAGAGAGGATCAGGGTTTCCTTTACTAGGTGAAACAACTCCTCCAATTAATAGTGGAAATAGTAACTATATTTTTTTTTAGAACTAGTAGGTTTATATTAGATAGATATAATTATTATATATATATGCACTTTGGGATCTTGCTCTTAATCTCGAGGAGATTAGATTCTTCACCTCAATACTATGAAGCATTGATTTTTGCCGACTGATCTAACATCATAGGTGTTGGTTATGTTCCTATTATCAACACCAGGGGAGGACCACTCCCATGCGGTTTGGTAGTCCGCACCTCTTAGGTTCAAATCCTTTTGCTCCTCTGTTTCTTGCATTGTTTCTTGTATTGTGGGCAGTTGTGTGCTCTTTCACCTAAGCATCGGGTTGTTACCAGCTTTTACGGACTATCCTAGGCCTCGATGGAGCTATGTTAACTGGGACAATGCTTGCATAGATCAATCTCGAAAATCCAAAAATTGTGTTAGCCGGCCGGGGGGCAAAATCGCCATTACTACATCTACTCTTTTTTCATCCGAAAAAAAAAAAAAAAACCAATCCTGTTATCCGATGGATGACATGATATTATATTCTTACATTCACAATTAAGCAAACTTTGACTAAAATCTGCTTCTAGAAAATATAAGTGCCTCTTTCTCTTTTTGAATAACTTATGTTCAACATAGTTGAACGATAGGAAAAAAATCATGAGGCGGCCATAATAAGGTATTTATTGAGAAATTCTTGTGTCTCATTGCTGTCTTTGATTCCAAAGTTCAAATAAACTTTTCTTTCAGGGAAAGTAAAGTTTAAAGTTAACAACTTTATTTTTAGTATGAGATGACCATTACACAGGTACATCCATCAACTCATCCAAGTGAAAGAAACAAATAGATTTGCTGTTGTGAGTATAATTTTCCATCAATAGAGAGTCGCAAACTCGAACCATTAGTAGATGATGGATTTTACTGAGAAGAGTGACTATTATATCTATGGCAAATAGGAGAGTACATGTATGAGAATCTATACAGATTGGAGTCCATAGATATTTGATCCTTGATCTATTAATGTTTTTCGAATGGGTATTTTGGATGGATCATCTAAATATAAACGCATGGATATACACGAGAATATCACTCCAACCCCAATTAGATTTTTCAAACTCTTTCTCAAATGGACCAAGAAGTTTCAAATATCAATAGATGCGTGAAATATCGAAGGTTTTATATACATATACAAAGAGTATGACATTATTATATGTAAGAGTTCCAAGTCAAATTTAAACAGGTCCAAATGACAATGACTTGATGGCTATCTTGACATCTTAAATCTTTCTATAAATACCGGTTCCTTTCTCTTCTGTTATCTCCAACCCAAGTTCCCTAGCTATCAAAGCTTATATCAATACCCTCTTTCTTCTCTTCCTGTTCATATTTCATACCATCACTATCTTGGTTCAGAAAAATAATGGGTGTCACCACCTTTAGTGAGGAGATCAGTGGCCCAATTGCTCCTGATAGGATCTTCAAGGCTGGTGTCCTTGATTCACACAACTTACTTCCCAAGCTCCTTCCAGACAAGATCAAAAGTATTGAAGTTCAAGGTGATGGAGGACCTGGATCCATTGAACAGATCAACTTAACTGAAGGTTTGCCCAGATTACGTTTCAGTTTTTTGAATTTTTTCCACTTTTGAGGATCTTAGGTGCTTAATTGAATGCTTTAAAGAATATAAATCTGTGAATTAAGATTTAAGAACATTTTATGCTTAATGATAAGAAGGAAAAAAAAATGTTTGTTTGTCAAATAATGACTTTTTCTAGTTGTCCTTTTTTGACAATGGATGAAAAGGAATAAGAATTACATCCTACTTTTCAAAGGCAACTCATTACTTTGGAAATGACGACACTTCGTTTTCTTTGTCTAACATATGCAGATGGTCCTTTCAAATACATCAAGCACCGGATTGAAGAACTTGACAAGGAGAATTTTGTGTGCAAAGTTGCTCTGATCGAAGGTGGTGTAATTGGGGACAAGATCACCAAAGTTGTTCAAACAGTTAAGTTTGAAGCCTCTCCAAATGGTGGATCCATTTGTAAGGTTATAACAGAATTCCATACTAATGATGATTCGGAAGTGAAAGAAGAAGAAGTCAAGATTGGAAAGGATATGGCAATAGGGGTCTCCAAACTTGTGGAAGCTTACCTCTTGGAGAACCCAAATGCCTATGCTTAAGACTCTTTGTATAGCTCTATAAAGCAGAAATAGTTCAACTTCCTCAATAATAAGAGGGTGCTTTGTTTGGGTTGTGGTCCTTGTGAGTTGTGATGAAAATAAAGCCAGATTTGCATGACTCATTGTAGTTAAATTAAATTTTTTCAAAATTTTCAACCAAAAGAAAATTTCAAAATTTTGATTCAATCCAGGTGTGTAGTTGGAAACAAACTTGGGATCTGTTTGCGATCTATTTGATAACTTATTGAAAAACAGTTTTTGCCATTTCTTGTTTCGAGAAATAAAGAAATTGGCAAAAAATTGTTTCATAAAATTTGTGCAACACAAATTGAAATTTATGAGAATTTTTGCTTTAAGAAACACTTTTGACTCTCTCGTTTTGGATCAAAAGCTGAACGTTGGGTTTAAGTGAAACAATTTTAAAGAGAGGTATTCACAGAATTTGGTATCCTAAACATAAGAATCTTGCTAAAACCCTCTTATTCTATAATAGGGCTCTTCCATTTTGCTTCTTGAACCCCAACAATAGGGCTTGTTCAATTCTTTATCGTCTGTATCTCTAGTGATCAAAGTTCATCTTGATTTTCTCTATCATGTGAAACCTCAACCCTCTTATTTGTCGTGCCTTTTTGAGAGAGCTACGTAGTTCGAGATGGGAAAAACTCATCGGTTGTGCACATCTCTCTATTGTGCACAGCAGTGCACATATATACTAAATGATTAGTTGTGATTAAAAGCTCAATTTTAAATTTTAAAAATCTTCAATAGTCTTGTATTTACTTTGTTTTCTCAGCCAATCATTTGATATATATGTGCACTGTTGTGCACAGCAAAGAGATGTGAACAACAGAGGATGTTTTCCTAATTCAAGACACGGTCAAGTTCCCCTCTTTGTGAGGGAAACATATCCTCCATCCCCACTATTTTCATGCCTTCAAAATTTTTCTCTTGCCACCTTAACAGACAATCTTTTTTCATCTTTTGACAAAAAAGAAATATATTACTTTTTAATTTACCTATATCAGGTAAGCTGTGAGAGAAAAATATTTAAGGCATAGGGGCAATGGAAGTAGAGGATTTGGACTCCTTTGGGATAGAGTAACCAAGTTCACATAGAAGGTTGATCTCACTTTCTTGCATCGTTTCAGTATTTGGACTGGACTAGACCAAATCATTTTGAGAGCATAAAATCAACTTGGGAGGGTATTGGATTGGCATACTTTTTAGTAGTTTAGTGTTTTCCCTAGAACTATAAACGGATCGGATTCGGCTCAATTACGCTATTACCTATATCCAAATTTGATAAGTAAAACAACTATCTAACTCTAATATAACGTCGGGTGAATATTTACAGGAAAAAATCAAATTCCACCCTGATAAAGTATCCAATTACTGATTACTGGTTGTCATTCTTTATATTTTTCAGTTGGTAATTATTGATTCAAAATTCAATTATCAGCTCTTTTAGAGGAAAGCAAATTATTTAATCTAATGTTTTTCCGTAGTTTAGGGTGAGTTCAACCTATCAACTAAGAATCGGTTCAAAGTTAAGTGTCAAAATGTCACCTCGTGAGACACCATTTGAAATGTGAACATACATACCATATTTTTTTAAAATAAAAAAGAAAGCATTTTACTCTAATCGGATTGAATTTTAACTAAATATTATTTGATCCAAATATCAATTATCCGAATCTGAATCCATTACATGTTAAACGCATAGAGATATATTCTAGTAAAAAGAATTTTTATTTTGAAAATTCTTAAACAAATACGAAGATTTCAACTATCCATTCAAAGATCTAGTTTTTTTAGTCTTTTGGGGTTGATAGACAACTTGAAGAGTTTGGATCACCTCCCGTAATGCTCTCGTGACACACTGACACTTTTGTACTCAACATTTTGTGTGGGGCCCACGTGAGACTCAGTGATGGTCCCATCTTTGGGAAAAAAAATATTATACTTAAAGGTAGACCCCACACACAACGTGTGCTAAAAAAAAGCGTTGAGATGATCCAGACGCTTGGTTGTGTTTGTCAATTTGAAACCAGTGGGTCCTCAGTCGGCTCTACAAGGCTACCCAAAACTTATATATATTTTGCTGTGCCTTGTGTCTCCACATTATTGAGCCCTTTTTTGAAAACGTGCTAAGAGTCCTTGTGGAGCAACTGCTCCGATCTCTAGATCACATTCTTCTGTTAATGGTTGCCTGAGTTTCTGGGTTTAGTTTCTTGGATTAAAATCGTGTTGATCTGTTGATTCAAAGTTTCAGGTACTTTTCTCTCTGGATCACTCGATCTCTGCGATGCTTTGTTTTGTTTGGTTTAAAAAAAAGCAAAATGCAGGTCTACTTTGATTGTTAATACATATTTCTTTCTATGAAGCTGATGAGTAATGGTTATCTCTCAAAATGCCTGGCCTATTTAGTTTCAATCCAAATTCTTTTCTTTTTATTATGGTCACTGAGAATTTGTTTCTGACAAGTATGTTTTCAGTGTGGTATTGATCTCTCTACGGGCTTTGTGGACTGTAGTCTGCCTTTGTTTTTTATGTCTGTTTTGGTGGTTCGAGCTTCTGTTCGAAATTAATTTTATTCTGATGAAGCATTTCATCTTTTAACGCCTAAATCCATTCTTTTTATAAGTTATTTTCTGTAATGCAGGATCTGTGTTTTATTTATTTCCTCCTCATGCTGAGGCAGAATTAGCATGTTCTGTGTTTTATTTATTTCCTCCTCATTTTTTTAGAATATTTCTCAATGCTACCATAGTTATAAACCCAGTAGCTAAGCAGGTCCATGATGGTTTTCTATGTCCCTCTGGGATCATTAGGTCTGTTGGACCAAAAACAGACCTAATGGTGCCTGAGAGGAGCTTATGTTGAAATCATCTACATTCCACTGTCATAACATTGGTCTGTTCTTCATTTGAAAGTTTTTCTTGAGTTCCTAACTTGAAGTATGTGTCTGTGGGTGTAGTATAGTTAATTGCCTACAAATTCCACTGTCATAACATTGTTATTTTGTCTAAACTGAATAGTTTTCCATCAAACAATCCCTTGTGGTATTCAGTTAATCATTTTCAGAGCTAATGACAGTTTCATATGAAAAACATAAGAGCATGTTCTTTGAAAAAAATTTTTCTAGTTCTTGGCATCAAAGGAGGTGAAGAGTTGGTAAAGGAAGCTGGTCTAAACCGGCAGGTGATATGTGTTTGGCTAATCTTACCTACCTGCTTGGTGCCCTCACCTAGAATGTTCTGTTAGGAAATTCATTTGTATGTGACTCTCCTAGAGAAAATTTATCTTGTACCTCCAGGTGTCTATTTGAAATTGTAATTCATTTTCTTCAACTTCACTTTTCTTCCCCTCCTGTATGTTACATTTTCTTTCTTCTTCCTCACATTATCATTAAACCAAAAACTTATAGGAGATACCTGAGACAGACCATGCTCTCTTCTATCAAATAAGCCCCAGCCAGTCAATTCAGGGGTTCAGCCAATTCAACTGTCCTAGAAGGATGACTAACACAATTTTCTACAGCATGAGTGGCACCACTTGCAGCTCTAGATACAAGATATATTATAATTTTGTTCACTAGATGCAGATCCTGAATGGAAATGGAACTAAGCCAACCATGATCCTTATCATAGGCTTCCTAACTTAAAAGAAAAATATACTGTGCTTCTAACATCTACATGTAGAAAATTTATCTTTATTCAATCATAGCTAGTCTCAGATTGTTTCAAGTTTGATGTTGGGTACCCTTGTGTTAGAGGGAGTTTGTAGCAGTGATTTCATAGTCTTTTAAGTATATAAATTTATCATTTGATTCCCTTCTAATGCATTGGCCAACAGCCAGAAGAAAAGGCTGGTATCAGATTGATTTCTTATGGTTTCATAGACATTGTCCTTACATCGGTAGTGAATCTTCTGTTATGCAGGATATGGGCTTGTGGACGCTGGTGGAAGGCCTTCTTCTTCTTGCAAATGCATTGGCAATACTGAATGAGGAACGGTTTCTTGCTCCCAGAGGATGGGGCTTCTTGGAAGTCTCAGGAGTCAGAACAAAGACACTAAAGGGACAGCTTATAGGATTAGTATATGCAACCCAGTTCTTGAGACTTCCCCTCATAGCTCTCAATATCATCTTCATCATTGTAAAACTAGTGTCTGGTTGAGTTTGAAGGGGTTGAGAAACTAAATGACTGAGATTCTTTTATTGGTATGGTCTCTTGTTGCAGGTTAAGGAATTTATCTTTTCTTCATGCTATATCAGTAAAGAGGTTTTAAACTGTCTAAAAGGATATATTATCTTTTGGTTTCTTCAGACAAATTGATTCTGAGATTGGAACAAGTTAGC
Organism: Hakea prostrata; assembly: GCF_041222555.1. NCBI lineage: Eukaryota > Viridiplantae > Streptophyta > Magnoliopsida > Proteales > Proteaceae > Hakea > Hakea prostrata. The sequence continues at coordinate 5,872,087 of NC_142609.1, forward strand.
TACAAAAAGGACTAGAAAAAAATACATACTGATAACAGAAACAGTAAATCAATAATAATAGTATAGAAATATAGAACTGGTCCCAAGAAATAAAGAGACAGGCCTTCAACAAGGTAAACTAAGTTTGTAAAAGCTTCTCAACAGGTAAATATAGACCTACCCATTGATCCAGGAAGACCCCTACCTTATCCATTTTAAGTCAATATCTCTTATGTAGAAGGAGACCCTTATCTAGTTAGCCACTCCAAGAAGTAAGAACCATTATCCTTTGCTCTTAACTGCGAGAATTGTTGAGCAACCAGAGACACAGACGAATAGCCTCCGAGCGGTAAATTTACAATGCACATCTAGTTTTCTAATACAGAAACAGCACCTACCTGCACAATGCAGGCTTCTTAAACAAACAAAACCCTCTTTGTTAGAACCACATAAAGAGAAGGCCTATGAAACAGGATGTTATACAACATCCAGACTTCTTAAACTTTAGAATATCCGTAAAGAATGAGAAGAGAATATTCTCTGAACATTTTTATTACAAACAATCATATGATACAGTGTTCACATCCTATAACGACTTAAGATGAAGTTTAAAGCAACAGATTTCGTGAAATCGACTCACTTGTCTTTTTCTTTTCTTTTTTTTCTTTTTTTCATTTACATCACATCCATCAAAAGAGCTTCAAGAACTAAAGAAGCCATTCTCCTTGAAGCTTTCAACGGTTTCCTTCAGGCTCACCTCCAACGAGATGAAGTTTATCCCCAAGGTTTTTGCTTTCTCCTGGGACAATTGGAAGGTTGACGCATAAGGCTTGTCATCAGCACACCTGCCAATAATTAAGAAATAAATATTGTATCTTCTCAACAGATGAAACAGTACAAATCTTAGTTTGTGACTAAAAGGTCATGAAAGAACCTACAAGCAGACATGAACTACAAATTATGTTGAAATATCAAGATAGTTTGTGACCAGAAGTCGAATATCAAATTTTAGTTCATATGTCCAAGTTCAAAATGTAAAACTACACAAACCCTAGTCTACTTGATAAAGGTGTAAGCAAAATGGGAACTAATGTATCATCAAAGGTAACCATAAACTACATCTTATTTTATCTGGATTGCAAAACTTACTTTTCAGGAAGGTGCAGAGTTGGATAAAGTTCATGCAAAATTTTCACAATTTGTGAATAATGAGCAACTCTTGAAGCTAATCCATATCTTCCATTGGCTGAGGGGATCTCAAATGCCTGAATATGTGCATTTGCAACATCTCTAATATTAACCCATCCATATGCTTCATTGGGAAATGTGTCTGCCCCTGCAGCAGTTCAAATATTATAACATACATCATAAGAATTAGATAGAAAAATAAAATACAAGGTTGAAAAATAGGCTTTCTTTTCTTTCTAAAAACACATAAGAAACATATTCCCTTAAATAATTATTAACCCTAATCACATTTTGTCACGAAGTTGCCAAGGTGATGCCAAGACAACATGTCTTAGAACTACCCAGAAAGGGTTCATAAATTTACGGAACCTCATATTGATTTTTTTGATCTTTTATTTCATGAATGTTTGACCAGAGAAATGGGGGTTCAGAATTGCTTCAATTGTTTTACTCAAGGGGGATTGAAAGGGTGGGGGGAAACTTAAGTAATAGGTGAGGTGAGCATACCATTTACTAAGTTCAGAAGTAACCCACTAGTTGTGTTTAGTGTGGGCTGTAAAAGGGGACCAATCACCATGCCTGGATTTATCGTAACCATGTCTATCCCTTTCTCTTTTGCAAATTTCCAGGCAGCCTCCTCAGCCAAGGTCTTTGAAAGTGCATACCATCTCTATAACGGAACAAGAAGTTCATCAGATATACTGGACCAGTGAGCTAGTAAACCCATAACGTAGTACAAGACTCAAAGTAAGACATTCATAGAAACCTGTCGGACTCCTGAAGGGCTCCAGCACTTAGAGAATAAAAAAAATGCATAACCATGCATATACACACCTTACTCTCTTTGCAGATTTCTGGATCTGAGAATGAAGTTTCATCAATAACAAGATCTGGCGATCGAGGTTTTCCATTGGATGACATGGCAGCAACAGATGATGTGACAACAACTCTTTTAACAGACGGAGCCTTTACACAGGATCTAAGAATATTAAGAGTCCCATTTACTGCAGGATCAATTAATTCCTGAAATTCATAGAGAAACATAGAATGAACATGTGTAAGAAGAATCACTAATGGTATATATGAAAATAGAATTTATATTTGTGAACAACAGAAGAGATTATTCCTAAGGGAATGATTTAAGTATATACGATGTAAAATCCTGAGACTACAAAAGTCAAACATAAATGTCAGAAGAATCAATGACCAATTATGGAGTGAGGAAAAACATAGACATGCCAAGAAGCATTCAAAAGGCCTAAATAGCCTATGCAAAACGTTCATGGACAATTCAAACATCTATTCCCATCTTGTCATTCACACTATGGGTTTAGGTACAGGAAGTTCAACCAGGAATACTTTGATCCAATCAATAAGCTCAAATTGCCCCATCTCATTGATGATTTTTTTTTAACGCTAGCACTGACACAGCATCTGAGTTTCTGGCACAAAACTTTGTTATCCTTTCCTCCTATAAGGCAGGTTTCAACCATATACCTCTATCCAAATGGTGAAATCAGTTATCATTTGCTGTGTAAGGTAATGCATAAGCACTACTATAAGTAGCACAAATTGAAAGCACAATTTTCAAATGGCATCATGCTTATCTAGATAAGGAAACTGTATGTGTGGATTAACAGTAATTGAATGTCCTCCAGTTCATTAGTTCCAATAAAAATCCTACAACAGAAATGAATACTCCCTCTATGCAGTGTCACTCATTCAAACTAACAGGACAATATTGTAAGAGCATCAAATTTTCCAATACATTTGCATGGTTCCTACTTTAGTAATTAAATGAAGTGTTTCTATTTTCAGGATTGCAGCAAATATGGATGTTGTTTAATCACACATGATTCCAGATCCCATGCTTCGCTTTTCTTCCCAAATGTTGCTTGGGCCAAATTATAGTGCAATGTCTCGACTACAAGATTTATTAATTCTAAGATATATGAAGACCAATTAAAAGCAGTATATACACCAACCTCAGACCATTAAAAATGAGAAGAATCTTACAATCATGCAGAGCTAAGCCAACAGATCAAGGGGGTGGGAAGGAAGTCCAGCTCAGTCGCATAAGATCTAGGGGGCAATCAGAAAATACAGGAATGGTTGAAGATAATTTTTGTACAAATTACCATTTCAATTCACCTATTTCATCAAATCTGGGATGTGATGTACAATTTGTAGCAAGGCAAAGTTACAAAATGCTAAGTAACAGTTGAAACTATATGAATGACCTAATTGAAATGAACCTGTGGATCCTTGGTTGTAAAATCAACAGGAGATGCTGTGTGGAAAACACCTTCACAACCATCAACTAAAGAATCAAATGATCCTTCTTCCAATATGTTTCCTTTGAATAATTGAAGTCTTTCCTTAGCCCCATCAAGAGCAAACAAATGTTCAGTTTTCTTTGGATCATCTGCAATAGAGTTAACGAATTAAAACAACAAGAACACAGGCTTCCTTGGCCTACACAAAAGTCAAACGTACAATATCATAAGTGTGATGCCAAACAGTCACGATGGAATAGCAAGAATTTTGTGTGTCATCCTTAAAGATGACCTGGAAGTACGAACTTTATGAGGATTTTCTATCACCAAATGCAGGAAAAAGACCCAATGAAAGAAGTTGACTATCATCTTGAATTTGATCTGAGAGGAAATATGATGCCTTCGATGCACTCGGATGAGAATAATATGATTTAGGTTCATCAACAAGAGAAAGTAACAGAGGAAACAATTTCCAAGATATATAGATACTGAAATTTCTAGGGTTAGAAAGCTGGAACAAACCCATGTGATAAAAACAAAATTATGGTTAACCAAACCCAATTGTGGGCAGGACCCAGACGACAATGATTCAGGATTGAGTCAAGAGAGTGAAAACTTAGAGAACAAAGAAAAAGAGTCCACTACGGAGGAACATAAAGGGCTTCCGCATTCATCAACAAAACTATCAATCTAGAAGTTGCAACATTAAATGTCTAAGGAGGAACGTCACAGATGACATTTGAGGCAAAACATCGAAATGGGTGATGCCATGATTTAAAAGAATCAAAACAGAATCGAAATAGAACTGATCAAAGTATGTAGCAAGTAACCTAATAAATCTCAAAAATTGGAGTAGAGACAGCAGAGCATCTCCACTATACTATAACTATGAAGCTTGGTAACAGAAATAAGAATACAGAGAGCCACATCACACATGGAAGAAGAGAAAAACTAACTTGGGTCTCGAACAGAGGCTTTAACAATGTATCCTTTGGCAAGCAGAAGCTTCACCAGCCATGAGGCGATGTACCCAGAAGCACCAGTGACGAACACGGTCTTCCCACCAGAGCTCATTGTTTCTGAGATCTTGGGTTAGCTCTACTTTGTAATCTTGTTGCGAGCTTTGTCGCTTATATTGAACAAAATAAATGGTCAGAGAAGGAAAAAATCAGTAGTATACGTACGCAGTGACGTATCCTTAAGCATACCAACTTCTGAACAACCTCAAAAAGAGAGCCCTTTGAATTGACTGACCATCCTTTGTTTTGGGGGAAGAGAGAAAGAACTCAAAGAAGAGACTTCCCTAATCATTTAATTCTTTTTCGACAGAAGGAAAAAATAAAATAAAATAAAATAAAAGATAAATAAATAAACAAAAGAAAGAGAAAGAGAGACAGAGACAGAGACAGAGAAAACAAGTTAAAGAACTTCAATTATAAATGGAGGCGGACATGAAGACTTGAACAAGAGAAAGAAAGTAAGGAAGAAGAAGAAGGTGAGGACCCAAGAGATGTCGTGTTTTTAGAAATGTTATTACAATCTTTCAAAATCGTAAGTGGAAAATCTCAAATCCCTCGTGTTTTATAATAGAACGTAATAGTATACGCGTTAGTCAGCCAATGTAGTTTTCAGTGAACCCGAGCCATTTTTGTTGGAAAAGTGATCGATCTACTTAAGAAGAATCTTAGCTGAAGAAGATGCTTTCTTCTCAAATTTAAAGATCTTAAGTTATATTTGTTAGGCCCAGCAGTCGAAGCTGAGTTTTGGTGGTTTGGGATCCACTCCTTCTGAGCAAGATGGAGATAACAGTGGCTATAATGTTCTTAGTTGCCATTGCTGCTCGTTATTTATGGTGGTTTCTCATAATCTTGCGTCCGTTACGGGCCCAGAGTGTGGCCCTTGATGGGTTGTACCCGGGGGTGATGGACAACTACGACCATTTAAAGAAGTGCCCATTAGATGACACCCGGATAGGTAAGCTAGAGCTGCAGCAAGAATCTTAGGGTTGAGGATCCTAGGGGAACGTGCCTACTGTTGAGGTCATGGATAAAAGAAACCAAAGCCTACTTAAGATGACCTATTGTTCCGACCCAGAGGTTGAACACAAAAAAAAAAAAAAAAATTTAGGGGCCCACAGCCTGGTCAGCTCAAACCGCCCCCGCGGGGGTGTCCGGACACCTCCCTCCAACACATGATAGTCAACTTCATCCTCAATGGATGAGACACATCATCACTAGCATTGACATGGCTCTTCTGGTTGCTAACGTTTTACCCAAAAGTGAAAGAGAAGATCTTGCATGATACTTGCATAGTTCTAATGGAGACACATGATGATGACACCTCAAAATGGTTGAAGGAGTTGTTACTCTTCGATGAGTTAGAGCGACTAGTCTATTCGAAAGTAGCATTGTAATAAACACTTTGGTTGTACCCGCTGGTGCCACATAACGTAAAGTATGTGGTTACTAACAACGTGCTACTAGACAGCACATTCTTACTCAAACATTCAAAGATATTTTTTTGAGCATACTCTGTGGGGAGGATGGAGCAGACTTAGGGGGAAGATTGCATGGAATTATGGCCGGAAGTGTGGTTGTTACCAGTCGACAAGAGTTACATAGCACATGACCAGTTCAAGTTCGTGTCATTCAATGCAGGACCCTGTATCCATATTGGGAAGGACATGGCTTATTTACAAATGAAGTCCATCACTACTATAGTGTTGCTTAGGCATTGGCTAACTTTAGCACGAAGGCACTATATGGAGCAGAAGTCATGCTTAACCTTGTTGATGGTAGATGTGCGCCCCCCGGGATCTCATGACCATCATTGCTGCAATTTGCAAGGAGGAGCACTAATAGCTACCATTAACTAGCACAACTGCCATATTGATGTGTTTGGTACTTAGGAATAAAGATTAAAGACTACCACAAAGATTGTTTGGTCACTGGGGGAGGGGGGGGTTTGGCTATTACAAGTCAAGTGTTTCTTTTGGACTTGTGTTTCTCATTATCCTATAAATGGGTTAAGCTTTGGATTATGTTAAAATGAACACCCTAAGATTAACGAATAAAAATGAAAACAAATCAATGACGGACGCTAAATTTGACATGGTTCACATACCAATACGAAAGTCATGAAGAAGTTTTCACCATATATTAGCTAAAAACTCCCAAAAAAGGTGTTACAAGTTCTAACCCAAAACCCCAAGTCCAAAACCACAAATCTCATTGTGCTTACAAGGGAACAATGAAGTATATAAATAATTTCCCAAACGGATAATTTGATTGATTTATCAGGGTGCCTTGTACAATACAGGTTAATGGCTGCCCAAGATCTCTGCTACTGTCACATATCTAGTCAACTACTCCCAGAAGCAAGAACCATTACCCTTTACTCTTCCACTGCTAGAATTGTCGAGCAACAACCAGAGATAGAGACAAATAGCCTCTGGGCAATATATTTACAATGCACATCTAATTTTCTATTCCTGAAACAACACTTACCTGCACAATGGTGGGGCTTCTCAATGAAACAAAACCCTCTTTGTTAGAACCTCCTAAAGAGAAGTCTTGTGACACAAAGAGTTATACAACATCCATACTTCCTAAACTTTATAATATCCATAAAGATAAAGAAATGAGCAGAGAACATCTCTCATTACATATTTTCATGTGATATAGTGACTCACATCTTATAATGACTTACGACGATGAAGTTTAGAGCAACAGACTATGAATCCACATGTCTTGTTTCTTATTACACAACATCTACTGAAAGAGATTCAAGAACTAAAAAGGCCTGAAGTTTAGAGCAACAGACTATGAATCCACATGTCCTGTTTCTTATTACATCACATCTACTGAAAGAGCTTCAAGAGCTAAAAAAGCCTTTCTCCTTCAAGCTTTCAATGGTTTCCTTCAGGCTTACCTCCAAAGGGGTGAAGTTTATCTCCAAGGTTTTTGCTTTCTCCTGGGAATATTGGAAGGTTGGTGCATAAGGCTTGTCATCAGCACACCTGCCGATAGTCAAGAAATAAATATTGTATCAATAGATGAAATAGATGAAATAGTACAATTCTTAGTTTCTGACAGAAAAAGATGGTCATGAAAGAACCTACAGGGAGACCTGTCCTATAAATTAAATATCAATATAGTTTGTGACTAAAAGAAGTTGAATATCAAATCTTAGTTCATATATCCAGGTTCAAAATTTAAAACTACAGAAACCCTAGTTTACTTGATAAAGGTGAAAGCAAAATGGGATCTTATGTATCATCAGAGGTAACCACAAACTGCATCTTATCTTATCTGGATTGCAAACTGCATCTTATCTTATCTGGATTGCAAACTGCATCTTATCTTATCTGGATTGCAAACAGCATCTTATCTTATCTGGATTGCAAAACTTACTTTTCAGGAAGCTGCAGAGTTGGATAAAGTTCATGCAAAATCTTCACAATTTGTGAATAATGAGAAACATTTGAGGCTACTAGATATCTTCCACTGGCTGAAGGAATCTCGAGTGCCTGAATATGTGCATTTGCAACATCTTTAACATTAACCCATCCATATGTTTCATTGGGAAATGTTTGTGCTCCTGCAGCAGTTCAAATACTGTAACATATATCACAAGAATGACATAGAAAAATAAAATACAAGGTTGAAAAATAGGCTTTTTCTTTATAAAAACACAAAAGAAACATATTCTCTAAATAACTATTAACCCTGATCATATTTTTCAAGGAGTAACCAAGGTGACGTGAAGACAAAAAGGTACACCTTAAGGTCCAAGATGACCAGTAACTCTGTGCCAAGGAATCAGTTAAAGCCGTAGCAACCTTGTGCTACAAATTTCAGTACTATCCACCCCAGAATCTGTTCAATGCAGCAGCCCACTGCACTGGGCATAGCCCTTTTTTATGAATGTAGATCCTATGACTTACACGTTGAATTCAGAAATGGTTTATAAATGTGTGGAACCTTGAATTAATTTTTTTGATTTTTTGATTCATGCTAATGTTTGACCAGAGAAATGGGTGTTCAGAATTGCTTCAAGAGTTTTATTCAATAGGGGTTGGAGCAGGGGGGGTGGGGGGAACTTGAATAATAGGTAAGCATACCATTTACTAAGTTCAGAATGAACCCAGTACTTGTGTTTACTGTTGGTTGTAACAGAGAACCAATCACTACGGATGGAATTATTGTAACCATGTCAATCCCTTTCTCCTTTGCAAATTTCCAGGCAGCCTCCTCAGCCAAGGTCTTCGAAAGTAAGTACCAAATCTATAACAGAAGAAGTTCATTAGATGTACTGGACAGTAAATTAGTGAATCCACAACCTAGTAAGGTCAAAGTAAGACATTCATAGAGCACGGTTCAATTCCAAAAGGGCTCAGACGATAAGAACTCAATAACACTGCATAAAAACACCTTAGTCTCTTTGCAAAACCCAGTCTCTTCGCAAAACTCTGGATCTGAGAACCAAGTTTCATCAATAACAACATCTGGTGAGCGAGGTTTTCGATTGTATTCAACTGCACCAATAGACGATGTGACAACAACTCTTTTAACAGATGGAGACTTTGTACAGGATCTAAGAACATTAAGAGTCCCCTTTACTGCAGGATCAATTAATTCCTGAAATGCATAGAGACACACATGAACATTTATGAGAAGACTCACTAATGGTTTATATGAAAATATAACTTATACTAGTGAACAACAGAAAAGAGTATTCCAAAGGGAATGATTTAACTATAATGATGGAAAATCCTGAGACCACAAAGGAAACATAAAATGTCAGTAAGAATCAACAACCAATTATGGAGCCATTTATCCCTGTCGAATGTCTTATGTCAGTAGGGCCAGTACAAAAGGTGTACCCAGCTTTCATTTTTAACCCCAGACCCTTAAAAATGAGAAAAATCTTATAATCGTGCAGAGCAAAGCAAACAGAGGAAGAGGGGTAGGGAGGAAGTCCAGTTCTGTGGTGTAAGATCTAGGAAATCAGAAAATACAGGAATGGTTGATTTACTGAAGATAATTTTCTACAAATTAGCATTTCAATTAATCCTATTTGATCAGATCTGGGATGTGATTTACAATTTGTAGCAAGGACACAAAATGCTAACTAGCAGTTGAAACTATTGAGTGATGTAATTGAAATGAACCTGTGGATTGTCTGCAAAATAAACAGGAGATGCTGTGTGGAAACCACCTTCACAACCATCCACTAAAGAATCAAATGATCCTTCTTCCAATAGGCTTGCTTTGAATAAATGAAGTCTTTCCTTTGCCCCATCAAGAGCAAATAAATGTTCAGTCTTCTTTGGATCATCTGCAATGGCATATGAACTGAAGTTAATGAAATCAAACAACAAGAACACAGGCTTCCTTGGCCTACACATTAAAGTTAAATGTGAAATGTCATAATTAAGTATGATGCCAAACGGTCACGATGGAATAGCAAGAATATGACTAGGTGATCACATTTAATTTGTAAGTTATCCTTAAACATGAGCTGGAAGTTTGAAATTTGTGACGATTTTCTATCACCAAATGTAGAAAAAGGAACCAACAAAAGAAGTTGACTATCATCTTGAATCTGCATTGGGAGGAAATATGATGCCTTTGATGCACTCAGATGAGAACTATATGCTTTTATGTTCAACAACAATAGAAAGTAACAGGGGAAACAATCTCCAAGATATCTAGATACTAAAATTTCTAGGGTGACAAAGCTGGAAGCTGTGCTATTATATAAATCCATGTGATAAAAACAAAGCTGTGTTTGACCAATCCCATTTATAGGCAGGACCCCATGAGACTACATTAAGTCAGTATTGAGTCAAGAGAGTGAAAACTTAGTGAACAAAGAAAAATGCCCTCGATGAAGGAGGAACATAAAGGGCTTCAGCATTCATCAACAAAGCTATCAATTTAGTTGTTACAACCTTAAATGTCAAGAAGGAACAGTCATAGATAACATTTGAGGCAAAACCTCGAAATTTGTGATGCTATAAATTCAAAACAGAACTGATTGAAGTACGTAGCAAGTAACCAAATAAATCTCAAAAATGGAGTAGAGATAACAGAACATCTCCACTATACAATACATATGAAGCTTGGCAACTGAAACAAGAATGGAGAGAGCTACGTAGAAGAAGAGAAATACTAACTTGGGTCACGAACAGAGGCTTTAACAATGTATCCTTTGGCAAGCAGAAGCTTCACAAGCCATGAGGCGATGAACCCAGAAGCACCAGTGACGAACACTATCTTCCCAGCACTACCCATTGTTTCTTGCTGATATCTGGATCTTGGGTTACTTTGTAATCTGGTTGCCAGCTTTGTTGCTTGTATTAGTTTTATATATATATATATATATATATATATATATATATATATATATATATATATATATCATATCATATCATACTACTATAATAAAAACACGTACTCTACTTTTTTTGCAAATCTTTTTCTGTCCTTTGCTGTCCTTAGAATTTTCCTAAATACCAATAATGTTGTACTATTTGTTATTTCGTTAGTTATTTTTACAAGGATAATTTGGACATTGTATCATGAATTATTATGAATTTATCCTTAATTTTAATTCTGATTTCTCTCGTGACCTCTTTCAATCTCTCTCAAACTCTATCGCTCTATCCCTCTCCCTCTCGAACTCTCTTTGAATCTGTCTCTCAATCTCTCTCAAAGTCTGTCGCTCTCTAGATCCCTCACCCTCTCCAACTCTTTCTGAATCTCTCTCTAAATCAGCACTCTCTCTAAATTCCCAATTCCCTTCTTTATCCCCTGAAATCCAATCCAACACCGAATCCAACTCTTAGTTCCGAGATAAACTTCTCTACTTGGAGTCCATGGGCATCGACCTCTTCTCCCTTGTCGACGACTATCCACCAATCGTTTCTTCGTCTCTTGACGACATCAAATCCACAGTCGATTTCATGAGCTCAATGGGTTTCACTACTGTAGAGTTTAGTTGAATTTGTGTGATGTGCCCAAAGATATTGAATTCCAAGGTTTCAGATATCATCCCTGTCTTCACATTCCTCCTCAAAAAAGCCAATGTGAAGGGTTCTGATCTTCGAAGAGTCATAAACCGAAGAGGCAATTTCGAGTCAAAATTTAATTACTTAATGGTTGAGATGGGAAGAGATTTGAATTAATTGAAGGATTTTCAGCACTATTTCTCGTATGGTTTGGAGAAAAGGATAAAACCTAGGCGCAGTTTGTGTGTGGAGAGAGGGGTATTCTTTCCTCTTCCAGTGATGTTGAAGACCAACGAGAAGCAGTTTCTAGATAGATTAGAGGTCTGTTATAGTTCTATCTAGAACATAAAAAAACTTTCAAGTTTTTCTTTTCGCTTCTCATTTTTTAGTGTGAATTTGGGTTATGTTATATGGGTAGAGTTGTTGCTAGAGTTAGTAAGCTCTTGTTATTATATCATTCCCAAGATTTTCGAGTTGATAGCTATTTTTACCTTTTCCAGAAACCCATCTTTTGTTGGGTGTCTTCATTATTTTTTTTCTTTCGTGTTATAGTAGAAAGGAACAATCTTCAAATTATGGAACTTTCTTTTGTGGTTGAGCCATTTTTATGAACAATTTATGTACTTTCTATACCTTGTATGAACTTATTAGTGTTGTTGCTTCTGTTAATATTATCTTCTTTTCTTTTCATGTCAATGACAGCTTCAATTATGTGAAATAAATTATGCAGCTGCTTGTTTGTTCTATGCTACCAAGTCCATGCAGGGGAACTAAAAAAGCACCTTCTTCTTTTTTCCAAGTTTCTGTAAAAAGGCCAACAATTGATCCCTGCCTTCGTGTTACGGAAAATGGGAGAGAGAAGATTAATAGGAAGGTATGTGTGTTGGCCAGGTTATTTTGCCACATTATGTTGCAGCAGTGATATTTTCCTTTTGTTATGGCTCTGCAATTATAGTTTGTTGCCACTTGCAGGTGGTTTTTGCTTTTACCCTTTATAACACTTCCAATCCAATGATTAGCTTAAGGTGTGGTTAATTTTTTCTTTATAGAATAAAATTCTTTCATCATCTATGAATAATCAATATCTAATTTTTGATTTCACTGATTCTTAGTTGGGAGCAACTAGCCCAGAAGAAGCAGCAAGATGGATTCGCTTATTGCAGGATGCTGGACTGCAGGTTGCCCTCCCCGCCCCTGGTCCACTAATAAACCTAAGGATATTTCTTTTGTTTTCTCTGTTCTCAAGATCAAGGACTCACAATTTTTTATTATACACAGGAATGTACAAGTACAAATGCAGGAGAGAATGTGTTAGCCTGTCTTGGGAGAAAATGCAAGACTATTAGTTAATTTGTGTCATATAACACTAAGTCAATTTCAGAACACACACTCAAAGAGCGTATTCATTTAGAAATACATAATTTACACTTTTATATGTTATATTGGTCTGAGATCATTACAAGTAGCATGTATTTATTTGAGAAAATTAGCTAATATGGGGGGAAAAACAAATATTTTGATTTGTAAAATTCATCCTTGCTATATTGATATTTTCTTAGATATACTGAAACACACTCAAAAAGCAGGTTTTTACTAAGTAAAAGCCATTTTTTCTGAGTTGCATGGGGTATTGAGTCTAAGCCCTCTTCTCTTGGATCATTCATACGTGGTGCTAAGGATGAAAAAAGGACCACCATGAGTTCATTGTTGGGTTATATCAAATGCAGTTTCTTGGCTTCTTTTCTTCTTTTTTTATTTTATTTTATTTATTTATTTATTTATATATATATCTCCCTCTCAAGCTTAATAGAATGTTCTCAAAAGGCCCGGATGAAAGTGCTATTCAATGGATCAAGAAGGCATCCAATATGTTGATGCTTCAATAGCATTTTATGAATTTTTAATTTGCAAAAGCCTTTTCTTCTAATCATCTCTGTAATTCTTATATGGGCTTTGATCTATTATGTTACATTTGAGATCTCTAATATTTAATGTAAATCTTGGTTGTTTGCATTCTTTCCAAAAATGAAGATTATTTATTGGAAGAGAAAAAAGGGAGAACTTTATATAGTATTTTGCTTATGATTCTTGGTATTTATCATCTATCCAAGGTTCATTTCATGTAGTTTTTAAGGAGCATTATTTTTTATTAATCTGAAACTTTATTGGTGCTTTGATGTAATACTTGTTGAATCTTGCAGAGATCCGATGAAGACAAGCAGCTTCAGTCTCCCTAGCGAAGAAATTTACTTTTGGTAAAGCCCCACAATTTCCTTTTCACACAATAAGAGTTATCTCTCTTCACAAATTCTGCATTGACTAAAGTTCCATTTTGGATTGTTAACAACTAAGACTACATTTACTCTTGGCCTGAGTGATGACGATGATGAGAGTTGGGCATCGGTTGATATGGATACCGGTTGCTCTGATGAATCTGATGACGCTCATGCATGTTCTTTGCTTCTCCATCTATTGCATTATGCGTCTAGGTTTTGTGATTTATGTTTCTGTTGGTGGATTATTCTTTGCTTTTATTCACTTTGTTAATTATTTAGAGATAGAAAAAAAACATGTCACAATATTGTTCCTACATTTTTAGCTAGGATATTGAATTTAAAAATGGTATTCCCAATATTCAATTAGAATGAAGTGTTAGAGATTATAGAAGGCACGACTCTGTCTTTTCTTTAATTATGATGCATGCCATTTTCCTTAGAAAATTATCGTTTCTCCACTTGTGGTTGCTTTTATTTTATTTTATTGCATATTAAGATATCTTACAAAATAATTTTCAATATCTCACTCTCTTAATCCTTCATACATGGTCACGTGCATTTGCACGTGTGTAAGTTTGGTAGTAGTATATATATATATATATATATATATATATATATATATATATTATATATATATATATATATATATATATATATATATATATATATATATATATATATATATATATATATACAAAAGAAAAGCGTCTTTTACACAGCGGCCACTACTTATTGGATAGAGCTGCCGGTAGCCATGAACGAATGAGTGAAATCTCGACATTCATTTTGCATTATTTTTCTTCTTTTTTTCGATGATTAGTAGAGGGACAACCCTTTTTTTGGGTTTTGTTCTCTTGTGGTAGCTTTTATTTTTTTATTTTTTTTTTCATAAACTAACATTCATTTCAAATAACATGAACAAAACAAAGGTGTCAAGAATTACATAGATACAACCAAGTAGTGAAATTTGGCCAGTTAGTCCTCCCTGCCAAGATAACTGCTTTCCAGTTAAAGAATGAACAACTGAATTGCATTCCCTATAAACAAAATAAAAATTACAAGACAAAAAATATGAAGAGATGTGTGTAATATCATCAACAATATTCAAAAGGCTTAGAGGGGTATGCAATTGAGATTCAAGAATTCTGGATCAACGGCGACAATCACTTTCCAACATGAGATAATCAATCCCTTCCACCGATGCAATAAGAAGACCATCTCAAATTGCCAAGGCTTCACCCTCGATAGGTGAAGAGAAGTGAGAAAGAACCTAGACCACAACTGAAGGAGCTCCCCTATGATCTCTCAAGACAAAACCAAGACCTGCCTTCTAATTCTTAAGGACAGCATCCGAGCTCAATTTGAGAACCCCTGTCGGGTTTGAGGTAGTCGCATGGTTAGGAAACTCACTCTTCACATCCAGAAACCGAACAGCATTTGTATAATCTCTGGCTTCCTTTAAGGCTTGCTGAATTATCCGTTCTCTTGTAGTAGTTAGTTATTCCCCATTCTAAAAGAATGGTTGCAAAGCAATCTCCATTTTGTGGCTGGAGGAAACGGTGATACTTCCCCCATCAAATCCTTCTCCTCTAGCACAAAGCCCAAATTTTGGTCTCCATCGATATTTTACTCAAAAAAGTTCTGCAAAACTTATTTTAACAAACAAATCAAAGAAACCCTAGAAACATGGACCTAAACCCCAATTCTAGTTGAAGATTATCATCTTGGACCAGTCAGATATGAACGCTAGACTTCTCCTACTCCACTTCGGTGTGTCCCCAAAAATCCAGCCAGAGTCTATGCTTTTCTCCTTTCAACGGACCCATTCCAATGGAGCCCATTCACTATTTTTCTAATCTAATCTCCATGTCAAGAATATTTCTCATGGATATAAATCTTTATAATAATCTTAACAGAACCAGTTTCATTCAAATGTCATGAATCTTTTGATTTATCTCATTCACCCATCATCCATAATGGTTGTTTGTATTTCAATTTCAATCGTTCCTAATGGAAAATCAGGAAGAGAATCGAAAAAAAAACCCTAAATGGATGATCATCCTTATAAAGATTTATGTCTAGGTAGTTCTGTCGCAGAAGGAAATTGGTCACAAAATCTAGAGACTAGTTGGAAATCCTTAGCAGCTGAACACTGAAATCAAGAAGTAAAGGATTATAGTCACACAACACTAGGAAGTGGCATTTCAATGTCTGATGTTGAAGAACTTCAGTTACAAATGAAAAAAGAGACACAACTTAGTGCCTAGTTAACGTTTAATATAAAATTATCAAAATATCTTTCCAACCTAATGCAACTTTCAATATAAAATGATCAAAATATCTTTCCAACATAATGCAATGTTATGGGTTCGACTTTTGCAAGCCCCATATGTACTACCTCCATCCCCTATATATAAACACTCTCATGCTTCAAAAATTTTCAATTTTAAATAACTAAATTGGCCTTGACTATCCCTTCACTAATCTTCCTCCTACATACACCGTGCCACCCTCCCCCTACCAACCCCCAATTGCCCCCACCTTTCCCCTACCAGAAATCACCCACCATGACCGTAAACTAGAAAATGACATAAATAGCCAACAACGTTACCTTCAAAAGAGCACTGACCTGATTGAGAGCATCGAGGGCAAAGTCAAATGGGTTAAAAGCTACGAGCTTACAACTTTGCCAAAACGATTAAGACAATAACGGAGTTCTGAACAACTTCATAACTCGACCCAATTTCATCAATCCCCATGACCTAGAAAAAGAGCATAACCAGATGCTGCTTTGTAGAGAAGATACAAGGCCATGAAAATTGAATACATACAATGTTATAAGGTCTTGAACCCTTAAAGCAATAAGCACTCTATGGCTCTCAGTTCCGTTTTACGTTTTTGGAGCAAAGAGTAGGAAGAAAATCAATCACACCTAAGAGTTGGGTATGAGATGAGACATAATGTCAGTTTAGTAATTTAACATTAAGAAGATATTTTGGTCATTTCATATTAGGAGTTAATTGGAAACTTCTTGAGACTGTTAGTTGTAAGTTAGACGTAATTTATGCCACTTAATGGACGCAACACGAGTTTCGGTGCAAAAAAAAAGTAGGAAAAAAAGTTACTTCAAGACATATCTGAAAAACATCTAAAATGTTATTACAATCTCATATTTAAATCCAAAGTTGAGAATCTCCAAATCTCTTTATATGTTTAGAATAGGTTGTATGGGTATTCAAGTTTTTTTTTTTTGGTATACAAGTTAGTCCATTGATTTCTGTTCCCATCTCAAATCTTCGGAAACGAATATCTTAAGTTATCAACAAATGCATCAATAAAAAAGGATTTTTAGATTTAATTACCCTTGTGTACTGTGTAATCAATAGGAACGATGTCATCAAACTGTAAAACCCATACGGATGATACAATACCAATGCCTAGAAGAAGTTTAGAACAAACAGATTCTCTCTAGTCATACCCACTATATTTTTCTTTTGTAATTACATGAATTTTACTCAGCAAGCTTCAGCAGCAACTAGAGAAAACCCTTCAAACTTTCAATGGTTTCCTTCAAGCTTAGCTCCATGGGAGTGAAAGTAATGCCCAGGCTTTTTGCTTTATTTTGAGAAACTTGGTAGGTGGACATATAAGGCTTGTCATCAACACACCTGCCAACAATAAAAATCAGTATTCATCCATCTTCTCAATAGAGAAAACAATACATTTTGAAGACATTAAATCCCAAACTAGGTTTCTTAAGCAGCAGAAGAAAAAAATGCCTTTTCTGGGAGGTTTAAAGTTGGACAGAGTTCTTGCAATGCTTTCACAATCTCTGAATAATGGACGACTCTTTCAACTAAAACATATCTTCCATTGGCTGAAGGAATTTCAAATGCTTGAATATGTGCATTTGCAACATCTTTAACATCAACCAATCCAAATGTTGCATTGGGAAATGTTTGTGCTCCTGCAACAAGTAAACCTGGTCACTCTGAAAAAATTCAAAGGAATGACTTATCAAAAATCAATTAGCAGATTACACGCCTTAAACTTCCAAGGAACACAAGGTGTTTGTGGTTCTTAGAGAACAAATGGAATAAGACCTAGGTGTGCAAGTTTGGTTTTGATGGTCTAAATTTACTCAAACGGTCTGAATCTAAATAGGGTTTAGGCTCAAAATTCTACTCTGGAGTGTAGATTTGGTGGCCCTGATTAGGATCAAGGTTGATTTTCAACAAGGTTGGACTCAGCCTAACTCTACCACCTTGTAGGTTATTTTTAGTAAAATTAGATTAGTAACATAAAATGATTATTGTTTTATTATTTTGTGGTCAAGGTTAAAGTAAGGGTCAAAGCTACAGTTAGGGATAAATGCTTAATTTCGCCCATCCAACTTGCCCTGTAAGGCTAAAGTCAAAGTCAAGGCTAGACAATATTTGGGGTTAAGATCAAGATTTTAGAAACCCAAACCCAACCTGACTATGCTGCAACCTTAATCAAGACAAGTTTGACAAGTTTAAAAGTGACACTGAATGACCCCAAATATTTTAATCTAACCTGACCAAAATGCCTTAATTCTAGACTGTGGATGTGCTTCCAGCACAAGTGACAACCTGACAACCTCATAGGTATAGCCAGCAAGTCCAAGGAGGTCTTGAATTCTCTCTCCCTCCTTCCCATCTCCCATACCTATGGGCCCTAGTACTTGTGACTAGTCAGCAAAAGACCAGAAGAAGAAGAAAAAAAAAAAAAAAAGCCAAAAAGGTCAAAAATGACTTTATTTTCCATTTTATTGAAATGATTTTAGTGGAACACATGTCTTTCAACATCACATTTTAACATCTTTAAATAATTTTTTTAATGGGATCATGGTGTGACCTTTAAAATCAAGACAAACAACATTGTAAAATCTGAATTGAGATCACTCCACCAATATCTCCATAAGTATTTTAGTTGAAAGGATAAACTAAAAAGATCATGATTTAAATTTTATAAATTATAGTTTTTAGGTAGTGGTTGATCATCTAACTTTTTAAATCAATAAAGAAAAGGTACAATAGCTTGAATCATAAGTAAACATACCATTTAAATTCAGAATTGCTTCAGCACTTGTATTTAATGTTGGCTGTAAAAGAGGACCAATCACCAGAGCTGGATTTATAGTTACCATGTCCATTTGTTTCTCTCTTGCAAATTTCCAAGCAGCTCTTCAGCTAATGTCTTTGAAAGTACATACCAATTCTGCAGCCAAGTTTCATCATTACCATTGACATGGTTTTTCTGGTTGCTTTTTGGTTGTGTTGTAAGCAGCACGAGCAACACACAGCCCAGCCCGGGCGATCCACGACCAACGCCCGTTCGAGAGGAGCCAACGCCAAGGCTGGGGCCGGCTGACCTCAGTGTCAAATCGGAAGGACGTGGCTGCTCCAAGCCCCCCCGTCACGCCGATCCTCCTTCCCCGTGTTGCTGTGCGCGTCGGGCTGTTCCCTCGACTTTGGTCTTGCCCCAACCCGCCCCTTTCATCCAGATCGGCTCGAACGGACTCCTTTTCAGCGATCGCTCAATGTTGCTCTGCAAGCTAAGTTTTACTCAAAAGTGGAACAGAAGATCTTGCATGATATTTGCATAGTTCTAATGGAGACACGTGATGATGACACCTCAAAATGGTTGAAGGAGTTGTTACTGTTCGAAGAGTTAAGAGCGGCTAGTCTATTTGAAAGTAGCATTGTCAGAAACACTTTGGTTGTACCCGTTGGTGCCACATAACATAAAGTACGTGGTTACTAACAACGTGCTAGAGGTGCTACTAGACAGCATATTCTTACTTGGACATTCAAAGATATTTTTTTGAGCACTCAGTGGAATGATGGAGCAGACTTAAGGTGAAGATTGCATGAAATTCTAGCTAGAGGTGTGGTCGTTACCGGTCAACAAGAGTTACAGAGCACACGACCAGTTCAATTTCGTGTCATTCAATGCAGGACCCTGAATCTGTATAGGGAAGGACATGGCTTATTTACAAATGAAGCCCAACGCCACTGTAGTGTTGCTTAGGCACTGGCTGACTTTAGCACCAAGGCACCGTATGGAGCAAAAGTCATGGTTAAGCTTGTTGATGGAAGATGTGCACCCCCAGAATCTCATGATCATCATTGCTGCAATTTGCAACGAGGAGCACCAATAGTTACCATTTACTAGTGTAACTGCCATATATACTGATGTGTTTGGTACTTAGGAATAAGGATTAAAGACAACCACAAAGATTGTTTGGTCTTTGATGGGGTCTAGTTTTGTGAAAATAAAAACTACCATGAAGAGTTTTTATGGAGTTTTTGTTCTTCAGTAGGGCCTAGGTTTGTGAAAATAAAGACTACCATGAAGATTGTTTGGTCACTGGTGGGGTTTGGCTATGACAGGTCAAGTGTTTCTTTTGGATTTGTGTTTCTTATTATCCTATATATGGATTAAGCTTTGGATTATGTTAAAATGAACACCAATACGGAAGTTGTGAAGAAGTTCTAACCCAAAACCCTGAGTCCAAAACTACAAATCTCATTGTGCTTACAAGGGAACAATGAAGTATATATGTAATTTCCCAAACAGATAATTGGGTTGATTTATCAGGGTGCCTTGTACAATACAGGTTAATGGCGGCCCAAGACCTCTGCTACTGTCACATATCTAGTCAACTACTCCCAGAAGCAAGAACCATTATCATTTGCTCTTCCACTACTAGAATTGTCGAGCAATAACCAGAGATAGAGACAAATAGCCTTTGGGCAGTATATTTACAATGCACATCTAAATTTTCTATTCCAGAAACAGCACTTACCTTCACAGTGCTGGGGCTTCTTAAGGAAACAAAACCCACTTTGTTAGAACCTCCTAAAGAGAAGTCTTGTGACACAGAGTTATACAACATCCATAGTTCCATACTTCTTAAACTTTATAATATCCATAAAGAAATGAGTAGAGAACATCTCTCATTACAGATTTTCATATGATACAGTGGCTCACATCTTATAATGACTTACGACGATGAAGTTTAGAGCAACAGACTATGAATCCACATGTCTTGTTTCTTATTACATCACATGTACTGAAAGAGCTTCAAGAACTTAAAAAGCCTTTCTCCTTCAAGCTTTCAATGGTTTCCTTCAGGCTTACCTCCAAAGGGGTGAAGTTTATCCCCAAGGTTTTTGCTTTCTCCTGGGAAAATTGGAAGATTGGTGCATAAGGCTTGTCATCAGCACACCTGCCGATAGTAAAGAAATAAATATTGTATCAATAGATGAAATGGTACAATTCTTAGTTTCTGAAGAAGGTCATGAAAGAACCTACAGGGAGACCTGTCCTATAAATTATTTTGAAATATCAATATAGTTTGTGACTAAAAGAAGTAGAATATCAAATCCTAGTTCATATATCCAGGTTCAAAAATTAAAATTACACAAAACCCTAATTTACTTGATAAAGGTGTAAGCAAAATGGGATCTTATGCATCATCAGAGGCATGGAACGTAGTTTCGGCGAAATTCACCCATTTCGCCAGAGGGCGAAATAAAAAATGGAGCGAAACCGACATTTCAACCTTTCGCCGGAAAATCGACGATTTTCCGGCCAAACTTCAAAACTTTTTTTTTTCTACTGCTCTTTGAGTTTGAGATGGGTAGCAGGCTAACAGCCGCTGCTATTTCTGCCGGAGAAGAAGAAGAAGAAGAAAGAGAGAGAGAGAAAGAGACATCTGCTCCTTGAGTCTGAGGTGGGTAGCAGCCGTTTTTGCCGGAGAAGAAGAAGAAGAAAGAGAGAAAGGGAAAGAAAACAAGTTTCTCGCCGCCGCGAGATCTTGGCGATTATTAGCCATTTCGCTCGGTTTGCCGGGAGGCGAACCGAGTGAAACCATCGAAGCATCGTTCCATGATCAGAGGTAACCACAAACTGCATCTTATCTTATCTTATCTGGATTGCAAAACTTACTTTTCAGGAAGCTGCAGAGTTGGATAAAGTTCATGCAAAATTTTCACAATTTGTGAATAATGAGAAACATTTGAGGCTACTAGATATCTTCCACTGGCTGAAGGAATCTCGAGTGCCTGAATATGTGCATTTGCAACATCTTTAACATCAACCCATCCATATGTTCCATTGGGAAATGTTTGTGCTCCTGCAGCAGTTCAAATACTGTGACATATATCACAAGAATGACATAGAAAAATAAAATACAAGGTTGAAAAATAGGCTTTCTTTTTCTTTATAAAAACACAAAAGAAACATATTCTCTAAATAACTGTTAACCCTGATCATATTTTTCAAGGAGTTACCAAGGTGATGCGAAGACAAAAAGGTACACCTTAAGGTCCAAGATGACCGGTAACTCTATGCCAAGGAATCAGTTAAAAGCCTAGCAACCTTGCTATCCATGGTGCTATAAATTTCAGTCCTCTCCACCCCAGAATCTGTTCAATGCAGCAGCCCTCTGCACTGGGCATAGCCCTTTTTTATGAATGTAGATCATATGATTTACACGTTGAATTCAGAAATGGTTTATAAATGTGTGGAACCTTGAATTAATTTTTTTGATTTATTGATTCATGCTAATGTTTGACCAGAGAAATGGGTGTTCAGAATTGCTTCAAGAGTTTTATTCAAGAGGGATTGGAGCAGGGGTGGATGGGGGGGAACTTGAATAATAGGTAAGCATACCATTTACTAAGTTCAGAATGAACCCAGTAGTTGTGTTTACTGTTGGCTGTAACAGAGAACCAATCACCATGCATGGATTTATTGTAACCATGTCAATCCCTTTCTCCTTTGCAAATTTTCAGGCAGCCTCCTCAGCCAAGGTCTTCGAAAGTACATACCAATTCTATAACAGAAGAAGTTCGTTAGATGTACTGGACAGTAAATTAGTGACTCCACAACTTAGTAAGGTCAAAGTAAAACACTCATAGAGCACAGTTCAATTCCTAATGGGCTCAGACAATACGAACTCAACAACACTGCATAAACCATACATAAAGACACCTTAGTCTCTTTGCAAAACTCTGGATCTGAGAACCAAGTTTCATCAATAACAACATCTGGCAATCGAGGTTTTCCATTGTATGCAACTGCACCAACAGATGATGTGACAACAACTCTTTTAACAGATGGAGCCTTTGTACAGGATCTAAGAACATTAAGAGTCCCCTTTACTGCAGGATCAATTAATTCCTGAAATGCACAGAGACACACATGAACATTTATGAGAAGACTCACTAATGTTTATATGAAAATAGAACTTATACTTTGAACAACAAAAAAGAGTATTCCAAAGGGAATGATTTAACCATAATGATGGAAAATCCTGAGACCACAAAAGAAACATAAAATGTCAGAAGAATCAACAACCAATTATGGAGCCAAGCAAAACATAAGACATTCGACAGGCATAAATAGCCCATGTGAGAAGTTCATGGACAATTCAAACAGCTATTACCTTCCTGTCACTCACAATATGGGTTTAGGTACAGGAAGTTCAGCCATGAATACTTTGATCCAATCAATAAGCTCAAATTGCCCTATTTCTTAGGAACTGAATTGTACTTAAATCAAGTACATGTACCTCAAATTAGTATCCATATTAGCAAAACAGAGGCAAGTTCTGATAAGTATCCACCTCTGACAGCAGTTGTCATTAAGCAGTCTTAACATTGAAAGCTTTTCCTAGAATCACAGCTAGTGACTATTTGAGCTTTAATGCCAATAGAACTTCAGAGTTACAAGGATAAACCATATAGCATCACTCCCATCATATTCACAATTGAATTGATTGGAGTATTTATCACTTTCATGGCCCCTAATACTGGGCATTCTGGAGATTATAGCTGAGATTCGCACTAATTTATTTCAACTATACTTCTATTTCTCTCTATTCCGCTCCATTGATTTTCTATACTGAAGCTTCCCCAGAAAAATGCAGAGAAGATTTGTTCTCAGTAAAATCTTAAATTCCATTTTGTTATGTTAGCTTTCTTTTATTTTCATTTCTTTCATTCTGCAGATGTTTGGTATCATTAGTGGACTTTATTTTTATTTAAAATGCCAGAATATTAGAAAAAATCATAATATGGCCAAGACCCATTAATTTGTTCAAAGATAGTTTTATGTCCGGGGAAACAAGGGAGGATAGGTATCTTCTTATATAAGAAGGAGAGATTTAGACTCATGGGAGTGCTGGCTTAGGCATACTCTCAGAAAAATTCATATTCATTACTTATTATGGTCAGAAATCAGTTTTGACAACAACTCTTTTAACAGACGAAGCCTTTACACAGGATCTAAGAATATTAAGAGTCCCATTTACTGTGGGATCAATTAATTCCTGAAATTCATAGAGAGACATAGAATGAACATAGAATGAACATGTGTGAGAAAAGTCACAAATGGTTTATATGAAAATAGAATTTATACTTGTGAACAACAGAAGAAATTATTCCTGAGGGAATGATTTAACTATATACGATGTAAAATCCTGAGACTAAAAAAGTCAAACATAAATGTCAGAAGAATCAACAACCAATTATGGAGTGAAGAAAAGCATAGACATGCCAAGAAGCATTGAAAAGGCATAAATAGCCCATGCAAAAAGTTCATGGACAATTCAAACATCTATTCCCATCTTGTCATTCACATTATGGGTTTAGGTACAGGAAGTTCAACCAGGAATACTTTGATCCAATCAATAAGCTCAAATTGGCCTATCTCATTGACGATTTTTTTTTAATGCTAGCACTGGACACACAGCATCTGAGTTTCTGGCTCAAAATTTGTTATCCTTTCCTCCTATAAGGCAGGTTTCAACCATATACATCTATCCAAATGGTAAAACAGTGACTTTTTCAGTTATCATTTGCTGTGTAAGGTAATGCATAAGCACTACTATAAGTAGCACGAATTGAAAGCACAATTTTCAAATGGCATCATGTTTATCTATAAAAGGAAACTGTATGTGTGGATTAGCAGTAATTGAATGTCCTCCAGTTCATTAGTTCCAATAAAAATCATACAACAGAAATGATTACTCCCTCTATGCAGTGTCACTCATTCAAACTAACAGGACAATATTGTAAGAGCATCAAATTTTCAATACATTTGCATGGTTCCTACTTTAGTAATTAAATTATGAAGTGTTTCCATCTTCAGGATTGCGGCAAATATGGATGTTGTTTACTCACACATGATTCCAGATCCCATGCTTCGCTTTTCTTCCCAAATGTTGCTTGGGCCAAATTATAGTGCAATGTCTCGACTTCCAGATTTATTAATTCTAAGATATATGAAGACCAATTAAAAGCAGTATATACACCAACCTCAGACCATTAAAAATGAGAAGAATCTTACAATCATGAGGAGCTAAGGCAACAGAGGAAGGGGGTGGGAAGGAAGTCCAGCTCAGTAGCATAAGATCTAGGCAATCAGAAAGTACAGGAATGGTTGAAGATAATTTTTGTACAAATTACCATTTCAATTCACCTATTTCATCAAATCTGGGATGTGATGTATAATTTATAGCAAGGCCAAAGTTACAAAATGCTAAGTAACAGTTGAAACTATATGAATCACATAATTGAAATGAACCTGTGGATTCTTGGTTGTAACGTCAACAGGAGATGCTGTGTGGAAAACACCTTCACAACCATCCACTAAAGAATCAAATGATCCTTCTTCCAATATGTCTGCTTTGAATAAATGAAGTCTTTCCTTAGCCCCATCAAGAGCAAACAAATGTTCAGTTTTCTTTGGATCATCTGCAATAGCATATGAACTGAAGTTAATGAATTAAAACAACAAGAACACAGGCTTCCTTGGCCTACACAAAAGTTATACGTCCAATTCATAAGTACGAACTTTATGAGGATTTTCTATCACCAAATGCAGAAATAAGACCCAATGAAAGAAGTTGACTATCATCTTGAAACTGATCTGAGAGGAAATATGATGCCTTTGATGCACTTGGATGAGAATAATATGATTTATGTTCATCAACAAGACAAAGTAACAGAGGAAACAATTTCAAAGATATATAGATACTGAAATTAGAAAGCTGGAACAGACCCATGTGATAAAAACAAAGTTAACCAAACCCAATTGTGGGCAGGACCCAGACGACAATGATTCAGGATTGAGTCAAGAGAGTGAAAACTTAGAGAACAAAGAAAAAGAGTCCACGACGGAAAAACATAAAGGGCTTCCGCATTCATCAACAAAACTATCAATCTAGAAGTCACAACATAAAATGTCTAAGGAGGAATAGTCACAGATGACATTTAAGGCAAAACATCGAAATGTTTTATGCTATAATTCAAAAGAATCAAAAACAGAATCGAAATAGAACTGATCGAAGTATGTAGCAAGTAACCTAATAAATCTCAAAATTGGAGTAGAGACAGCAGAGCATCTCCACGATACTATAAATATGATGAATCTTGGTAACTGAAAAAAGAATAGAGAGAGCCAGATCACACATGGAAGAAGAGAAATACTAACTTAGGTCACGAACAGAGGCTTTAACAATGTATCCTTTGGCAAGCAGAAGCTTCACCAGCCATGAGGCGATGTACCCAGAAGCACCTGTGACGAACACGGTCTTCCCACCAGCGCTCATTGTTTCTGAGACCTTGGGTTAGCTCTACTTTGTAATCTTGTTGCGAGCTTTGTTGCTTACATTGAACAAAATAAATGGTGAGAGAAGGAGAAGTTCAGTAGTATACGTACGCAGTGACGCATCCTTAAGCGAACCAACATCTGAACAAGTTGACAGAGAGGAGTCCGGATCAGCGCCCCCGACGGGGAGCACAAAAATATCAGTGTGGTTCACGGTGAAAAATATTTTTTTAGAGAAATTAAAAAAAAAAATTTCTCCACCAGTGGGCCTTTTACATGACTGACCATCCTTTGTTTTGGGGAAAGAGAGAAAGAAGAGACTACCCTAATCATCGATGTTGGTGTGGTTGAATATTTCATCCTATCAAACTTTTCTTTGACTTCCTTTCCTCTCGTTGCCAATTTATTCCTTTTTCTACAGGAAAAAAAGAAAAGAGAGAGAGAGAACAAGTTAAAGAACTTCAATTTTAAATGGAGGAGGACAAAAAGACTTCTATGAACAAGAGAAAGAAAGGAAGAAGAAGAAGAAGGTGAGGACAAGAAGAGATGTCGTGTTTATAAAAATGTTGTTACAACCTTTCAAAATCTTAAGTGGAAAATCTCAAATCCCTCTCAGTGTTTTAGAATAGAACGTAATAGTATACGCGTTAGTCAGCCAGTGTAGTTTTCAGTGAACCCAGAAGAAGCCATTTTTGTTGGAAAAGTGGCTTAATTAATGCGTCAACTTAAGAAGAATCTTAGCTGAAGAAGATGCTTTATTCTCAAATTTAAAGATCTTAAGTTATATTTGTTAGGCCCAACAGTCGAAGCTGAGTTTTGGGGTTTGGGATCCACTCCTTATGAGCATGATGGAGCTGAGTTTCGGCCGAGAATTTGGACGATATTTCGCCCCAAATTGCTAATAAAACATATGAGTATTAGTTTTAAACTTTTAATAAATGACAGGTAGAAAGAAAATTTTGACCCTTTCTCTGCAAAACGTAATACTTCATATTTAAAAAATATATAAAATAATATGTGAAAAGTCGATTAGTCATATCATACTTATATTTAAGTTTTGGAATTTTGTTTTTTATGTTTTTTTAAACAATTTCATGATTAATTTAAGAGCCAAGTGTGGACATGTGGCTCGAATGCCAAAAAGATAACTCAAATCATATTAATGACGGTTGCGTGCACAATTGGTTTTTGGGATAAAATTGAACTTCATCTTCATCTTCACCATAAAGTTGGACGGCCGGGAGAACTCTCGCCAGCAGAGTCGCCGGAAGTCACCACGTCTTGATGATAAAGCTTGGCAAGGCTTAGGTAGGCATTCTTGATCCCAACTGGCGAGGCGTTTGCTTGACTTACAAGACTTTGTAAAGGTTGCTGATGAAGACCTAGAGCTCCCGGCCATTGGTTTCATCGCCTCCATTTCTGCTCCTCCCGCTGCTATTGCTATTGCTACTGCTGCTGCAGGCGATGGTGGTTTCTATAAAAGCTTCAACACTAATCCTATATGGATAAGTAGATTTGGGCAACATACTACCACCACCAACACCAAAGGTAGCACCTGATGAAGACCTAGAGCTCCCTTGGATTGACAGAGAGAAAGAAGAGAAAGACTGAAAGAGGCGAACATTGTTGATTTTCCGGTGAGATATCACCGGATATCGCCATTTCGGCGAGAAATCAGCAGATATCATTTCGCCCACTGATTTCAATTCGCCTGGGAGGCGAAATCACCGAAATTCGGCGAAAATAAGTTCCATGGTTCTTAGTTGTCATTGTTGCTCGTTATTTATGGTGGTTTCCCATAATCCTGCGTCCATTGCAGGGCCAAGAGTGTGGCCCTTCATGGGTTGTACCCGGGGGTGATCGAGAACTACAACCTTTTAAAGAAGTGCCTATTAGATGTCACCCAGATATGTAAGTTAGAGCTGCAGCAGAATCTTAGGGTTGGAGTACTTTAGGGGAACCTATAAGAAGACCTATTGTTGAGGTTCATGGATAAAAAAGAAACCAAAGCCTACTCAGACACTTCCCTCCAACACATGATGGTCAACTTCATCCTAGCTAGATGAGACACATCATCACTAGCATTGACATGGTTCTTCTGGTTGCTAATGTTTTACCCAAAAGTGGAAGAGAAGATCTTGCATGATATTTGCATAGTTCTAATGGAGACACATGATGATGACACCTCAAAATGGTTTGAAGGAGTTGTTACTGTTCGATGAGTTAGAGCGGCTAGTCTATTTGAAAGTAGCATTGTCATAAACACTTTGGTTGTACCCGCTGATGCCACATAATGTAAAGTATGTGGTTACTAACAACGTGCTACTAGACGGCATATTCTTACTTGGAAATTCAAAGATATTTTTTTGAGCATACTCTATGGGGAGGATGGAGCAGACTTAGGGGGAAGATTGCATGGAATTCCGGCCGGAGATGTGGTTGTTACCAGTCGACAAGATTTACATAGCACATGACCAGTTCAAGTTTGTATCATTCAATGCAGGACCTTAAATCTATATAGGGAAGGACAAGGTTTATTTACAAATGAAGTCCATTACCACTATAGTGTTGCTTAGGCACTGGTTGACTTTAGCACCAAGGCACTATATGGAGCAAAAGTCATGGTTAACCTTGTTGATGGTAGATGTGCACCCCCAGGATCTCATGACCATCATTGCTACAATTTGCAAGGAGGAGCACCAATAGTTACCATTAACTAGTGTAGCTGCCATACTGATGTGTTTGGTACTTGGGAATAAGGATTAAAAACTACCCCGAAGATTGCTTAGTCTTTGATGGGGCGTAGTTTTGTGAGTGAAAAAAACTACCATGAAGATTGTTTGGTCACTAGGGGGGAGCGGGGTTTGGCTATTACAAGTCAAGTGTTTCTTTTGGATTTGTGTTTCTCATTATGCTATTTATGGTATGTTAAAATGAACACCTAAGATCAACGAATAAAAATGAAAACAAATCAATGAAGGACGCTAAATTTGACATGGTTCACATACCAATACGAAAGTCATGAAGGAGTTTTCACCATATATTATCTAAAAACACCCAAAAAAGGTGTTACAAGTTCTAACCCAAAACCCCAAGTCCAAAACCACAAATCTCATTGTGCTTACAAGGGAACAATGAAGTATATAAATAATTTCCCAAACGGGTAATTGGATTGATTTATCAAGGATGCCTTGTACAATACAGGTTAATGGCTGCCCAAGACCTCTGCTAATGTCACATATCTAGTCAACTACTCCCAGAAGCAAGAACCATTACCCTTTGCTCTTCCACTGTTAAAATTGTCGAGCAACAACTAGAGATAGAGACAAATAGCCTATGGGTAGTATATTTACAATGCACATCTAATTTTCTATTCCAGAAACAACACATATCTGCACAATGCTGAGGCTTCTCAAGGAAACAAAACCCACTTTGTTAGAACCCCATAAAGAGAAGGCTTATGACACAAAGAGTTATACAACATCCAATTAACTTCTTAAAATTTATAATATCCATAAAGAAATGAGCCGAAAACATCTCTCTTTACAGATTTTTCATGTAATATAGTGACTCACATCTTATAATGACTCATGATGATGAAGTTTAGAGCAACAGACTATGAATCCACATGTCTTGTTTCTTATTACATCACATCTATTGAAAGAGCTTCAAGAACTTAAAAAGCCTTTCTCCTTCAAGCTTTCAATGGTTTCCTTCAGGCTTACCTCCAAAGGGGTGAAGTTTATCCCCAAGGTTTTTGCTTTCTCCTGGGAATATTGGAAGGTTGGTGCATAAGGCTTGTCATCAGCACACCTGCCGATAGTCAAGAAATAAATATTGTATCAATAGATGAAATAGATGAAATAGTACAATTCTTAGTTTCTGACAGAAAAAGATGGTCATGAAAGAACCTACAGGGAGACCTAGTCCTATAAATTATATTGAAATATCAATATGGTTTGTGACTAAAAGAAGTTGAATATCAAATCTTAGTCCATATATCCAGTTCAAATTTTAAAACTACACAAACCCTAGTTTACTTAATAAAGGTGTAAGCAAAATGGGATCTTATGTATCATCAGAGGTAACCACAAACTGCATCATATCTTATCTGGATTGCAAAACTTACTTTTCAGGAAGCTGCAGAGTTGGATAAAGTTCATGCAAAATTTTCACAATTTGTGAATAATGAGAAACATTTGAGGCTACTAGATATCTTCCACTGGCTGAAGGAATCTCGAGTGCCTGAATATGTGCATTTGCAACATCTTTAACATTAACCCATCCCCATGTTTCATTGGAAAATGTTTGTGCTCCTGCAGCAGTTCAAATACTGTGACATATATCACAAGAATGACATAGAAAAATAAAATACAAGGTTGAAAAATAGGCTTCCTTTTTCTTTATAAAAACACAAAAGAAACATATTCTCTAAATAACTATTAACCCTGATCATATTTTTCAAGGAGTTACCAAGGTGATGCGAAGACAAAAAGGTACATCTTAGGTCCAAGATAACCAGTAACTCTATGCCAAGGAATCAGTTAAAAGCCTAGCAACCTTGCTATCCATGGTGCTATAAATTTCAGTCCTCTCCACCCCAGAATCTGTTCAATGCAGCAGCCCTCTGCACTGGGCATAGCCCTTTTTCATGAATGTAGATCATATGATTTACACGTTGAATTCAGAAATGGTTTATAAATGTGTGGAACCTTGAATTAATTTTTTTGATTTTTTGATTCATGATAATGTTTGACCAGAGAAATGGGTGTTCAGAATTGCTTCAAGAGATTTATTCAAGAGGGATTGGAGCAGGGGGGGGGGGGGGAACTTGAATAATAGGTAAGCATACCATTTACTAAGTTCAGAATGAACCCAGTACTTGTGTTTACTGTTGGCTGTAACAGAGAACCAATCACCATGCATGGATTTATTGTGACCATGTCAATGCCTTTCTCCTTTGCAAATTTCCAGGCAGCCTCCTCAGCCAAGGTCTTCGAAAGTAAGTACCAAATCTAAAACAGAAGAAGTTCATTAGATGTACTGGACAGTAAATTAGTGAATCCACAACTTAGTAAGGTCAAAGTAAGACATTCATAGAGCACTGTTCAATTCCAAAAGGGCTCAGACAATAAGAACTCAACAACACTGCATAAACCATACATAAAGACACCTTAGTCTCTTTGCAAAACTCTGGATCTGAGAACCAAGTTTCATCAATAACAAGATCTGGCGATCGAGGTTTTCCATTGAATTCAACTGCAGCAACAGACGATGTGACAACAACTCTTTTAACAGATGGAGCCTTTGTACAGGATCTAAGAACATTAAGAGTCCCATTTACTGCAGGATCAATTATTTCCTGAAATGCACAGACACACATGAACATTTATGAGAAGACTCACTAATGGTTATATGAAAATAGAACTCATACTTGTGAACAACAAAAAAGAATATTCCAAAGGGAATGATTTAACCATACTGATGGAAAATCCTGAAACCACAAGAGAAAAATAAAATGTCAGAAGAATCAACAACCAATTATGGAGCCAAGCAAAACATAAGAGATTCGACAGGCATAAATAGCCCATGTGAGAAGTTCATGGACAATTCAAAGAGCTATTACCTTCCTGTCACTCACAATATGGGTTTAGGTACAGGAAGTTCATCCATGAATCCTTTGATCCAATCAATAAGCTCAAATTGCCCTATTTCTTAGGAACTGAATTGTACTTAAATCAAGTACATGTACCTCAAATTAGTACCCGTAGTAGCAAAACAGAGGCAAGTTTTGATAAGTATCCACCTCTGACACTAGTTGTCATTAAGCAGTCTTAACATTGAAAGCTTTTCTTAGAATCACACATAGTAACTATTTGAGCTGTAATGCCAATAGAACTTCAGAGTTACAAGGATAAACCATGTACCATCACTCCCATCATACTCACAATTGAATTGATTGGAGCATTATCACTTTCATGGCCTCTAATACTGGGCATTCTGGGGATTATAGCTCGAGATTCGCACTAATTTATTTCAACTATACTTCTGTTTCTCTCTATTCCGCTCCATTGATTTTCTATACTGAAGCTTCCCCAGAAAAATGCAGAGAAGATTTGTTCTCAGTACAACCTTAAATTCCATTTTTGTCATGTTAGCTTTCTTTTATTTTCATTTCTTTCATTCTGCAGATGTTTGGTATCATTAGTGGACTTTATTTCTATTTAAAATGTCAGAATATTAGAAAAATCATAATATGGCCAAGACCCATTAAATTTGTTCAAAGATAGTTCTATGTCCAGGGAAACAAGGGAGCATAGGTATCTTCTTATATAAGAAGGAGAGATCTAGACTCATGGGAGTGCTGGCTTAGGCATACTCTCAGAAAAAATTCATATTCATTATCTATTATGGTCAGAAATCAGTTTTGCCAATCATCTCTCTCTCTCTCTCTTGCGGACGCACGGTGAAGCACATGCACAAACATGCATGTCTGCTTGATGGGCATGAAGATGAATGAAGGCAATACAGGAACCAAGCAAATGCAATGTTTTAGAGAAAGAAAAAAAAGTACATTATGTGAGATCAGAAGGGCGTTAAATTAAAATCTCATCAATTTTTAAAACATACTTGTGCCAAAATTAATTTAGTTCATAACAAAGGCAATTATCTTTGGTTCCCAAAGTTTGAAGGGCATAAGGTTATACCCAAGCTCAGTAGGGTCAGTACAAAAGGTGTACCCAGTGCATGCAGCTTTCACCACTGTGGGATCAGGGGAGGGTCACAGCCTTAAACCCAGACCGTTAAAAATGAGAAAAATCTTATAATCATGCAGGGCAAAGCCAACAAAGGAAGTTGGGTAGGAAGGAAGTCCAGCTCTGTGGTGTAAGATCTAGGAAATCAGAAAATACAGGAATGGTTGATTTATTGAAGATAATTTTGTACAAATTAGCACTTCAATTCATCCTATTTGATCGGATCTGGGATGTGATACACAATTTGTAGCAAGGACAAGTCACAAAATGCTAACTAGCAGTTGAAACTATATGAGTGATTTAATTGAAATGAACCTGTGGATTTTCTGCAAAATAAACAGGAGATGCTGTGTGGAAACCACCTTCACAACCATCCACTAAAGAATCAAATGAGCCTTCTTCCAATAGGTTTGCTTTGAATAAATGAAGTCTTTCCTTTGCCCCATCAAGAGCAAACAAATGTTCAGTCTTCTTTGGATCATCTACAATGGCATATGAACTTAAGTTAATGAATTAAAACAACAAGAACACAGGCTTCCTTGGCCTACACATTAAACTTAAACGTGAAATGTCATGAGTATGATGCCAAATGGTCACGATGGAATAGCAAGAATATGACTAGGTGACATTTAATTTGTAATTCATCCTTAAACATGACCTGAAAGTTTGAAATTTGTGAGGATTTTCTATCATCAAATGTAGAAAAAGGAACCAACGAAAGAAGTTGACTATCATCTTGAATCTGCTTTGGGAGGAAATATGATGCCTTTGATGTACTCAGATGAGAACTATATGCTTTATGTTCATCAACAATAGAAAGTAACAGGGGAAACAATCTCCAAGATATCTAGATTTTGAAATTTCTAGGGTGACAAAGCTGGAAACTGTGCTATTATATAAATCCATGTGTAAAAACAAAGTTATGGTTGACCAAACCCATTTGTAGGCAGGACCCCATGAGAGTGAAAACAGAGTGAACAAAGAAAAATGCCCTCGATGAAGGAGGAACATAAAGGGCTTCAGCATTCATCAACGAAACTATCAATTTAGTTGTTACAACATTAAATGTCAAGAAGGAACAGTCATAGATAACATTTGAGGCAAAACCTCGAATTTGGTGATGCTATAAATTCAAAACAGAACTGATTGAAATATGTAGCAAGTAACCAAATAAATCTCAAAAATGGAG
This sequence comes from Hakea prostrata, assembly GCF_041222555.1. Classification (NCBI taxonomy): domain Eukaryota; kingdom Viridiplantae; phylum Streptophyta; class Magnoliopsida; order Proteales; family Proteaceae; genus Hakea; species Hakea prostrata. The sequence goes on from NC_142609.1 coordinate 5,906,409, forward strand.
TAGAGATAACAGAACATCTACACTATACAATACATATGAAGCTTGGTAACTGAAACAAGAATGGAGAGAGCTTTAGAAGAAGAGAAATACTAACCTGGGTCACGAACAGAGGCTTTGACAATGTATCCTTTGGCAAGCAGAACCTTCACAAGCCATGAGGCTATGAACCCAGAAGCACCTGTGACGAACACTATCTTCCCAGCACTACCCATTGTTTCTTGCTGATGTCTGGGATCTTGGGTTACTCTGTAATCTGGTTGCCACCTGCCAGCTTTGCTGATTGTATTAGTTGTATATATCAAAAATGTATGACGTTGAAGAAGTTTAGTTGCAAATGAAAGAAGACTACGAGTCAAAGACATAGTTTTTATACAAAAGAAAAGAAAAGAGTCTTTTACACAGCAGCCACTACTATTGGATAGTGCTTCAGTGGTGCGCAGTAACTGAGCTAAAATTTATGAAACGAGTGGTCGAGATTCCGACCTCAAACACTCATTCTATCTCGACCACTAGTGTCGCACATTAATTGTGCAGCACTGAAGCTCTGTCCCTACTATTTTGGAAATTTTTTTTAATCCATTTCTGACAAGGAAATGGACCTGCATTTTGTGACACCTATTCACAAGTCACATCAAAGGATCGTGATTAAATTAAAATGAAAAAAAAAAAATGTGTTATAAATCTAACCTCAACCCTTAGATGTGATATAAGAACACATGTGATACATTCATAATAAATGAACTGGGTAATATTATCTATTATTGTTAGGGTGAAACTAGTGATCACCCACTAGTATGTGGATTTTTATTTGCTGCAGCTGCAATGTGTAGTCAATTGTCAAGATTTTTCCATGGATACAGAAAATAATCAGGCCGCATGAAATCAATTAGCAGAGATTTCATTGTAAATACATTTTTTTTTTTTTTTTTTTTACATTCAATGTTCTAATGATATACAAATTTGCAAAACGAAACCCATGACTCTACCAACTCCAATGGAGGGTTATTTACCTCCCTCGTTGCCTAGATTTGTGTTATTAGAAATGGGTTTTTCATTTTCCAACATAAAAGAAAATAGAAAAAAAAGAGTTGCAAAGCAGCTGATTTAGCAGGAAGAGACAAGTGAGAAGATGACTAGTAGAGGGACAACCCTTTTTTTGGGTTTTGTTCACTTGTAGTTTTTTTTTTTTTTTTTTTTTTTTTTGGATAAACCAATATTCATCCCAAAGAACAGGAACAAAACAAGATGTCAGAATTATATAAATCCAACAATCAATTAGTGGAATTTGGCCAGTTAGTCCCTCCCTATCAAGGTAACTGCATTTCTAGCAAGAAAATAAACAACTGAATTGCATTCCCTAGGAACAACATGAAAACTACAAGACAAAAAATATGAAGAGAGGTGTGTGATATCGTCAACAATATTCAAAAGGCTTAAAGGGCTATCCAATTGAGAGTCAAGAATCCTGATCAACTATGACAATCACTTTCCACCATGGGATAATCAAATCCTTCCACAATTGCAGCAAAAAGACCCTCTCGAATTGCCAAGGCTTCATCCTTGACAGGTGAAGAGAAGTGAGAAGGAACAGAGAACGCAACTAGAAGGAACTCCCCTATGATCTCTCAAGACAAAACCCAAACCTCTCATCTAATTCTTGAGGGTAGCATCCAAGCTCAATTTGAGAACCCTTGTGGAAGGAGGCCTCCAAGATCGGTCTGAGGTAGTCACATTGGCAGCAAACTCACTCTTCACATCCAGAAACCGAACAGCATTTGTATAATCTCTGGTTTCCCCAATTTAGGTCTCCATCGATATTTTACCCTAAAAAATGTTCAGCAAAACTTACTTTAACAAACAAATCAAAGACACCCTAGAAACATGGACCTAAACCCCAATTCGAGTTGACGATTATCATCTTCGATCGGTTAGATATGAACACTAGACTTGGATCAGTCAGATAGGAACACTAGAATTTTCCTACTTCGGTTCGGTGAGTCCCCAAAATTCCAGCCAAAGTCTGTGCTTTTCTCCTCTCAACAGAGTCATTCCATTGAAGCCCATTCACTATTTTTCTAATCTAATATGCAATTCTTGCATTTAGGTTTTCCAATCTCTCCATGTCAAGAATATTTCCCATGGATATAAATATTTATAATAATCTTAACAAAACCGTGACACTCAAATGTCATGAATCTTTTGATTTATCCCATTCACCCAACATCCATCATGGTTGTTTGTATTTCAATTTCAATTTCAATCTTTTGTAATGGAAAATCAGGGAGAGAATCCCAAAAAACATAACTGAATGATCGATCCTTGTAAATATTTACATCTAGGTAGTTCTGTTGCAGTTCTGTTGCAGAAGGAAATTGGTCAAATATTTAGAGATTGGTTGGGGATCCCTCCTTAGGAGCGAAACACTGAAATCTAGAAGTAAGGGATTAGAGTTACACAACAGTGCAACACTAGGAAGTGGCATATCAATGTATGATACAAAGAAAAGAAGACACACAAGTTAGGCTCTTTTTTGTATCAATTCTCATTCTCTATTATGCTTGTTTAAAAGAAATAAGTACAAAAATTCATTATTGGTCAAGAATGAAAAATGGTTTGGTGAATCTTGTCGAAAATAAATTATAAAATGAAAAATAAGTTTGGCGTCAAAATAAAAAATTGTTAAAAAATGATAATGAACAAGTGAGAAAAGAGGAGATAAGTATAATTATTATAAAAGAATGTGTATTGACTATTTTACCCTCATCTTAACTATAAAACTTTAAGTAAACTTACACATAAATGAAGATGATGAAATTCTCATCATAATCCATAATGGACAAAAAATTCATTATGAATTTTGGAGGTTTTTCTATTATTTTAAATAAAAATAAAACGGAGAATAGATGCCAAACAATTTAAAATAATGAAAAATTCTCATAATTGAGAATGAGAATTGATACCAAAAAAACCTTAGTGCCTAGTAAACTTTTAATATGAAATGACCAAAATATCTTTCCAATCCAATGTGGGGTTGGTAGAGTGGTAAAGACTCAAATTTTTTAGTGAAGAAGTTATCGGTTCAACCCTTGCAGATTACATATGTAATACCTCCATCCCCTATATGTAAATACTCTCTTGCTTCAAAATTTCCAATGTTTAATAACTAAATCGGCCTTGGACAAAAATGGCCAACAACCTTGCCTTCAAAATAGCAATGACCTGGTTGAGAGTGTTGACAACATAGTGGAATGGGTTAAAAGTTTTGAGCTTACAACTTTGCCAAAGTGAAAAGCGAGCGATTAAGATCAATAACGGAGTTCCAACCAACTTCAAAACTTGACCCAATTTCATTGATGCCATGACCTAGAAAAAGGGCATAACTAGATGCCGATTCATAGAGAAGATACAAGGCGATGAAAATTGAATACAAACAATGTTCTAAAGTCTTGAACCCTTAAAGCAACAAGCACTCTATGGTTCTTTAGTTCCATTTTAGGTTTTTGGATAAGTTTTGGCAAAGAGTAGGAAGAAAATCGGTCACACCTAAGAATTGGGTATGAGATGAGACTACAAGGTTAGTTTAGTAATCTAATGTTAGAAGGGTATTTTGTTCATTTCATATTAAGAGTTAATTGGACGCTAATTGAGACTGCTAAGTTGTAAGTTAGACGTAACTTAAACCACTTAATGGAGGCAACACAAGTATTGGCGTGAAAAAAAAAGAGGAGGTGGGGGAAGAAAAAGACTACAAGAGATTTTTGAAAAACATCTAAAATGTTATTACAATTTCTGGTTGCGTTTGTTTGCTGGAATAAAGGTGGGGTGGGAAAATTCTTGAAAAAAACAAATTTTTCTTATTTTTCCTTTAAATTCTAAAAGTGTGAAATGTTTGGCTGCTTGGGGTGGGAAAGTGAGAGACAAGTTTGTCTTGTGAGGTAGCAACCCAACTTTCCCACCCTAAGCCTTTTCAAAACCCCACAAAATATATGGGACTTTGTGGAAAAGTTTGGAAAAGTAAAAAGTAAGACCCACCAGTATCAATTTTCCACAAAATTCTTTCTTTTCTTTTCATTTCCTTCTCACTTGTATAAGAAATTTTTTTTTCAAAAAAGAAATGATTTATTCAAAAAACACAGGGGATAAACGTCTTGTTGTGGATATCATACAATTTAAAAAGAAAAGAAGCAGTGAGTTCCACTAAACTCTATTCCAAGTTCCAACCCTTGTGTGCTATATAATCAATACGACCAATGTCATCAAGCTGTAAAACTGATACGGATCATACAATAACGAAATTGCTTCAGTCAAATGCGCATGAGACTCAATCGAAATTTTGGACCGTCGGATCTGAAATTTCGGTCGAGATTTCAATCAAGACCGTTAATTCTCAATGTCGATCCGATGGACCAAAATGTATCACATGATAGTTAATGTGCAGGACTGAAGCAAGGTCCATACAATACCAATACCTGAAAGAAATTTAGAACTACTAGATTCTCTAGTCATCCCCACTATATTTTTCTTTTGTAATTACATGAATTTTATTGGACAAGCTTCAGCAACTAAAGAAAACCTTTCTCCTTCAAACTTTCAATGGTTTCCTTCAAGCTTAGCTCCATGGGAGTGAAAGTAATGCCCAGCCTTTTTGCTTTATTTTGACAAACTTGGTAGGTGTACATGTAAGGCTTGTCATCAAGACACCTGCCAACAATGAAAATCAGTATTCATCCATCTTCTCAATAGAGAAAATAATACATTTTGAAGACATTAAATCCAAACTAGGTTTCTTAAGCAACAGAAGAAAGAAAAAAAAGCCAAAAAACTCAGTTTTCTGGTTTGCATAACTCACTTTTCTGGGAGGTTTAAAGTTGGACAGAGTTCATGCAATGCTTTCACAATCTCTGAATAATGGACGACTCTTTCAACTAAAACATATCTTCCATTGGCTGAAGGAATTTCAAATGCTTGAATATGTGCATTTGCAACATCTTTAACATCAACCAATCCAAATGTTGCATTGGGAAATGTTTGTGCTCCTGCAACAAGTAAACCTGGTCACTCTGAAAAAATTCGAAGGAATGACTTATCAAAAATCAATTAGCAGATTACACGCCTTAAACTTCCAAGGAACACAAGGTGTTTGTGGTTCTTAGAGAACAAATGGAATAAGACCTAGGTGTGCAAGTTTGGTTTTGATGGTCTAAATTTACTCTAATGTCTAAATCTAAATAAGGTTTAGGCTCAAAATTCTACTCTGAAGTGTAGATTTGGTGGCCCTAATTAGGATCAAGGTTGATTTTCAAAGTTCTCGACCACAAGGGACTGGGGGCAGTAATGACAAAATGGTCATTCTATACCCCACCGAAGCACGATCCGACCGGGCGATACTTAGTAGAAGTTCGACCAGGTGGTTCATGGTAGGACCGACCAGAGTGATAATCAGCACCCATCTAACAGGATAAGAAACCTCACAAGGGTAGAGTCCTACCAACCCACAACCGCAGAGGAGTTCCAGTTAGGTAAAGAACCTCCCAAAGAGTTACCTCCCGGCAACCCATTAGAGTCATATTCCGAATATAACTCTACTAACTTACATTATAAAAAGACCTCAGGTAAACACTATGAGGTAGGTATTCATACTTTGTGTGATCAATTACTTGAGTTCTCCATTGAGTAGTTGAGATCATATTATTGGTACTGACTTGTTCGTCGGAGACGTACCTCGACCCCCAGGCGAGCTCGAGGTTCGTGACAGGGAAGGACGAGCGAGATTCCGTATCAACAGTCAGACTCAGCCCAACTCTACCACCCTGTAGGTTATTTTTAGTAAAATTAGATTAGTAACATAAAATGATTTTTGCTTTATTATTTCATGGTCAAGGTTAAAGTAAGGCTCAGAGCTACAGTTAGGGATAAATGCTCAACTTCGCCCATCCAACTTGCCCTGTAAGGCGAAAGTCAAAGTCAGGGCTAGACAATATTTGGGGTTCGGATCAAAATTTTAGAAACTCAATCAACCTGACCATGTTGCAACCTTAATAGGACAAGTTAAGAAGTGACAATGAATGACTCTCGAATATTTTAATCTAACCGGACCAAACTGCCTTAATTCTAGATTATGGATGTGCTTCTAGCACAATGGTGACAACCTCATAGGTATAAGCAGCAACTCCTTATAAGCAGCAAATCCAAGGAGGCCTTGGCTTCTCTGTCCCTCTATAGCTGCCCCCTCCTTCCTTCCCAAGGAGGCCAAAAATGCCTTTATTTTCCATTTTATTGAAATGATTTTAGTGGGAAACATGATCATGGTGTGACCTTTTAAATCAAGACAAACAACATTGTAAAATCTGAATTGGAAACGTGTATTTCAATATCACATTTTAACAGCCTTAAATAATTTTTTAATGTGATCATGGTGTGACCTTTTAAGTCAAGACAAAAAACATTGTAAAATTTGAATTGAGATCACTCCACCAATATCTCCAGAAGTATTTTAGTTGGAAGGATAAAGTAAAAAGATCATGATTTCATTTTTAGAAATTATTGTTTTAGGTAGTGGTTGATCATCTAACTATATAAATCAAAAAAGAAAAAGGTGTAATAGCTTGAATCATAGGTAAAAATACCATTCAAATTCAGAATTGCTTCAGCACTTGTATTTAATGTTGGCTGTAAAAGAGGACCTATCACCAAAGCTGGATTTATTGTTACCATGTCCATTTGTTTCTCTCTTACAAATTTCCAGGCAGCTTCTTCAGCTAATGTCTTTGAAAGTACATACCAATTCTGTAACAGAACAAGAAGCTTATTAGATTAAACTAGACCAGTTCAGTAATCTTTTCAGTTTGAACTGCATGAAAAATATGTAAAAGAAGATCTCAGAAACACTGAAAGCTTGTAGAATGGAAGAGAACCAAATCCAAGACATTTAAGGGCTTGGACAGTAAGAGCTTAACAACACTGTAACCACACAAACCTTTGTTTCTTTGCAGAACTCTGGATCTGAAAACCAAGTCTCATCAACTACCACATCTAGAGTTTTAGGTCTCCTATTGAATGCAACTGAAACTATGGAGGATGTTAGAACAACCCTTTTAACAGATGGAGTTTTTTCACAGGATCTAAGAACATTAAGAGTCCCCTTTAATGCAGGATCAATTAATTCAGCCTGAAATGCAGAATGAAACAGAGGAAATGAACATTTTATCAGAACAGTAATAAAGGGTTAATATCAAAATGGAGATGCTGTACGAGTGAACCTGTGGATCCTTGACTGCATGATAAAATGGAGATGCTGTATGAAAAACACATTCACATCCATCCACTAAAGAATCAAATGATCCTTCTTCCAATAAGTCTGCTTTGAATAAATGAAGTCTTTCCCTTGCACCATCAAGAGCAAGTAAATGTTCAGTCTTCTTTGGATCATCTGTGACAGAATTTAAACTGGATTTAATGATTAAAACAACAAGAAGAAAGGTATTCTTTTCTGTACTACCAAAACATGGCAAGACCTTCTGGTAAAACAATTGCTCTGATAGCAGACAATAAAATTCAAAAATTTTGCTGTGTTGAAAAGACTCAAAAGACTTCAAGATCATTAACAGAGAAAGTGGTTCATCATATGGGTAGCCACCCATCTCATAAACTAAAATTGCACTCTTCTTTTACAGCATGAGATGTGATGATGACAATTCAGAATGAAAGAATTGAGTATAAGGAAGAGTTCAAGATCATAAAGCAAAACTCTTAAATGGGTATTTTTGCTATAATTCAATTACACTGGAATCAGAACTAATTGAAGAAAGTAGCAAACTCTAAATCTCAAAATGCAGAGAAAACAGAGCTTCTATGAGAGAGTAAACATGAAGCTTAATAACATATATACTGACTCGTGTTGCGAACAGAAGCTTTAACAGTGTATCCTTTGGCAAGCAAAAGCTTGACAAGCCATGAGGCTATGAAACCAGAAGCACCTGTGACACATACAGTTTTCCCAGCACCAGCCATAGCCATAGTTCTCTGGTTGCTTGGAGTTTCCTTGTAGTCTTATTATTCTCTTTGGTTTCTGACTTTTGAACAACAGAAGTGGTGAGAGAATCAAGAAATGAATGGCATAGCAAGCCGACATTGCCGACGAAATTAATGCCATGATTCATGACATTCTCGTGTGGCCAAAAAGAGACTCCTTGTCTCCCTGAGATACAATTTCAAGTGAATCCACTGGATTCAGTATTTCGCTGTTAAGCTATTTTATCCCTTTATAAATGCAGTAGTGTAGAACTGATCAACGGAACCTCTCAACCATACAATCATGTTGTGATGTATATCAAATTTCGGACCCGTTTGATAACTCACCGAGAAATAGTGTCCTGCTTTGAAAAACAAAAATTGGCTTAAAACCGTTTGATAAGATTGCTTTGCTTTTTGTGACCTTTATAACATAAAATGCAATTTATTAAAATTTATGCTTCGAAAAACACTTTTGACACGTATATCCCTCAAAGTAAAAGTTGTAAACTTTGGTTTAAGTGAAATCGTTCAGAATTTGACATCCTAAAACTAAAACCCTGTTAAAATCTTCTCATAATGGGATAAAACTCTTTCATTTGTTGCATCTTCATTCCTAACAATAGGAATCGTTCAATTCAAACCCAACTTTTTGATATCCTTATGCAATCGATGTGATAACATCTTTGGTAATGACAAAGCCAAGGTGCAAAACTGATACATGCTAAATGATACAATACCGATGCTTAAAGCTCATGGTCAACATTGATAGATATGAATTGATTTGATATCGATTTTTAGAACCAAAATAAATCTAGACTACATAAGATATGTGATCTGGGCTCAGCATATACGTTACAGTAATTAAGGAACGCATAAGGGCACTGAAACTCATACAAGCATTCCAGTCAAACAGTAGACAAAAACCTAGCAAGTAACCTCAATAAAGACCAAACTGAACCAGACTAGTGATTTGAATTAGGCACACCATCAGCCACAAGTAGCACCATCCCTAAATTTGGATTCACATACCTTCCACATCACATCTGCAGAGTCCGATTCCGATAACTCTACCGACCCTCTGTCACCATACATTCAGGGGATCCACCTTATTTATGTTTAAAGATAGACCCCTCTCCTGAATGCATGATAATAGAGGGAGCAGAGAGTTATCTTGGATCCCTATTCATCTACACATACTTCATATTCCATAACAATAACCAAAAATGAACAAAGATGATATCATAACTCACTCTTAAGAACTAAAATTATGCCATTCAACCTAAAAATCATGGATGAAAGAATATCAAGCAATTAAACAATGGCAGACCATCTTTTGTTTCAGAGGTGAAGGGGAGGTTCGTCCAATTAAGGACTAAAATCAAGTTCAACTGAGTTACTAGAGTCCAACTGAAGAACCATTACAAGGGCAACAACCATTCTCACACAACACAAGTGCAGCAAGCAGGTTCTCTCATTTCATGTGACACTCATTTCTATGCTTCAAATAGCAGTTGTTGCAGCTAGATCGATATTGGTTTACTGTAAATAATTTAAACATCCAAGGTTTCACTGACTGAAGATACATAGCCCTTGGGAGTTAACTGTAGCAACTCACACATCCTTCCCCTTATTTGTTTCTGAAAATTTCTGAGAAAAGAAAACCCCAGGTACATATGCCTTTCAGCTATAATCTCTGTTCAATAGAATGTCACATTAGGCATACAACAAAACAATTAGACGCATGAACGTTTCAGATAGTGACTTGAAGAAAAACCACTCCACTTGATCAAAAATCAGATAATAATGTACTACTGAGAAAGTTCCATCCGTTCTCAGCTTATTTCTGTTCCAAATTAGCACCATATCCACCATAATGGCAATACTCAGGCCTTAAGGGATGCTCCCAATTTGACAAGATCCTGCAGTGCCTTACTAATTTGTGCCTTAGTCAAGCCTTCCAAAGGGATTCCTCTTTCAACGCCCATATCTATCAGAAAAAACAGAACACAACTTACATTAGACATCATTGAAATTTTATAATAAAAAAGAATAAACACAAGGATTGGTTATTGGTTCCAAATGCAAGTACTCTATTTTCTTCATGGAATTAAACATCCTATTAAATAATAATGGTAGGCAATGATAATCTTAGTTTTCTTTTACTGCTCATCCTTTATTTGGTCATTTTTATCAGTCATTGCAATTCTTGTTTTGCCCAAGTTTCTAGAACCAACTTCTTAGGCTCGTAGGAACCTAGGTTGGGGGGAGTACAACCTTTGACAGCATACCAACAATGGTTCCAGAAGATTTAAGTGTCAGAGACAAGAAACTACAAGCTCTTACAAGGAATTTCTACAATGACAAAGTTCAATATATTTTACTTAATTTAGAACAAACAATTCTCTGCAAATACAAAATTCATGGAGAAAGCAGAACAATCTTTGCCTCATTTAATTTTTGACCTGGGTTTGGTGGCAATTTTGTGAAAGTTTACAAATGGTTAAAATAATTATTATGATTCAGGAAGTTATATGCAAAAATATTTTATAAATATAATATATCTAATTCACGGTCAAGATTTCTTCATTGTATGTTTCGCACAAAATAGAGCTATAGACAATATTAGTATTCCATGCAGACCATGCCCATATATCTATTATCCTTGAACAGATCCTATTAAATATTTCAGATTTTATTTGCCATCATTCTAGGCTTTTGACATCAGAAACCTCTAATGTGGTCAAGGGCACTTATCCATATCAGATGATAATGCAAGGTGGAGAATACACGAAGAGAAAATACCCAGGCCTATCCCGGTTCCCAACTAAATGAGTCAGCTACATGGATCCTTGGAAAGACCAAGTAATAATAAAAGCAAAAGAAAATGAACACAACATGACACCACAACAAAGTGGAGAGATTAAGAGGTCAATACTCTATGGGAGATTCTTTAGCCACAACCCACGAGTAGCCCAACCTGACACAGTAGGGACCAAAAATGAAATAGCCCAAGATAACTTTGCTTATGATTCGGATGATGAAATTGTAGGGGAGCTTAAAAAAAAACAGCTTTGTTTCGTCCAAATAAGGATAGAGTAACACTTGAGCAATGACAGTGACCTGCCATTACACATTTTGTAGGGTACTGTAATAAGCAAACAGTGTATATCACTTAAATTGCAACATCTTTTTTTTTTTTTTTTTTTTGGGGGGGGGGGGGGGGTAAGGAAAAACAGCCATTAAAACCTAGAAGCATCACTGAGTAGGATTCTACAAGTTGTGTTGTAGCCTCACTTAGGATTAAGATTCACTCATCTCTATATTAAAGGAAAGGGAAAAGAGAATGGATCAACCACCATTGGGCGACTTGAAATCCTAAGCTTACCTCCAGTCAACTTCCCTATTAACAATCAGAAATCAGATATGGTTCTCAGTCTACTGCCAGTCTACTTTAGAGGTCTACCTGAAATACATTATCCAGATTTCTCGAGTGTTATTTGTTGGTTGAGAATTCCTACCTTATCCTGAAATTGCAAGTTAATTGAAGCTTTATTGGCTGAGTTGTTTCAGGTTGAAGCACTCCCTATTCTGGTGCTACTGTAACTGGTGATGCTCGAAGGTTGAAGAGGACACCACTTGGTTTTTTTCCCTTCATAATTACTTAGTTTCCAAAATACCCCTTCTTTCCTCCTTTTTTACTTTATACAGTCTATTTATCTTTGTTCCCAGTTTGTGCCCTTACAAGGAATACTGTCTTTCTCCATATCCAATACTCATTCAAGCTACCAACTTACCCTTTAACATTATTCTAATGTACAGCCTTGCGACTTAATCATAAACTCTCATTCAAACTGTTCTGTTACTGGTGTTGATTTGATTTGTCCATTGCCTGAATGGGTCATAAGTGAACTGATAGGGTTTCCAACCCCTGGGATCATTGTCCTCCCAGCATGGTTATTAAAGGGGCAAAGCGACCAAAGCAATTGGGGCTCTGTCTTGGCGATTAGGCGACTAAGCGGCGCTTAGGCGACAATAAAGCGACCAAAGCGGTTTAGTCAATATTTTTAATATAACTATTTTTTAATACAAATACTTTTTATAATAAACTAAAGTACTAAACAAACATTCAACAATCACATTCATAAAAATAAAAAATAAAAAAACATTCAAGAATCACAATTATGGAAAATTATCCAAAAAATGAATAAAAACATAACTTCATCTCATCAAGCATCATAAGATTCATAACAATAATTATGTAGTATGTACTATAATAGTAATCAATGTGAAAAATGAAAATGAAAGTAGTAATTTTACATTCTTACTTACCTCTATGATAGTGTGACGCCAAATTAGTGTCTTGTACTCTTGTGCATAGATCAGTAATCAAAATTGATGTATCCATTTTTCCCTTTTTATAACCAAATAGTGCCGACATGATAAATTAATAGATCTAATTATTCTGATTTCCAAGTCATTGTTTATTTAATGATCCATTAATTATCAATGTTGAATATGGCTCATGCTTCACATCTTGTTGCCGACAGGCACTTTGGGCCTCGGAGTTTATTTGCAAATTGGGCCTCAATTCCGAAATGGCTCACATATTTAAAATTTATATATGGCATTGTAGAATAAATTATGATTAAAAATAAAAAATAATATGCACAAATTACAAAATGTAAAAAAAACGGTTGCTTTAGCATCTAGGCGGCAATATGACGCAAAAGGCGGCAAAGCGGTAGTGCCTAAGCAAAAAAGCGGCAAGAAATCAACCCGTTAATTTAGCGGCAACAATTTAAGCGGTTCAAAAACCGCTTTGCCGCCTAGGTGGCCGCTTAGGCACGCCTAGGCGGATGCTTTGATAACCATGCCTCCCAGAAAAACTGGTGGAGTTGCCTTAAGAAAGAAAAAGAAAAAGCCATTACCCAATGCATAACGAGAAGTCATGGGAGGGGTGAGTTTGGAGTCAATCATAATCTTTGGCTTTTTAGCACGAGGTGGTTGCCCTCAAGAGTTGAACCTGGGTATTCACTCTGGCAGCCGAACCCTGGTACTAGTGCTTAAAGCAATTAACCCTTAATATAAAGTGAACCACCCACAAAAATATCAACAAAGAAAGAAGGAACTACACAATTCAGGAGACTTTCCAAACAAGTAGACACCACCTCCAATAGAAATTGAGGTTCTTTCTCCCCTCCCCTACCCACTCTCTTTCTTCTCCTCTGTGGTTCTAGTCGGCCCATGAGCACCTGATTAGTAAGTGAGCCCAACAACCATGCACAAATCCATGAGGCTAAGCAATGGCATCTCAAAGCAAGTAAAAAGCTAATTGGATATTTGAAAACCAAAGCCACTCATAACCTAAATAATTGCTACTACAACATTCAACTTGTATTACATAACAAAGCTTCCATCCAAAACGTTACAATACAAGAAGGGTTTTTGTTAAACATGTTCATCATGATAAGTAGGAATTAACGTTGATGATAATTTTCTGTGGTTTCCATTTTCTTCCAATTTCCTCCTCTTCTCAAGCATAATCTGGCATCTTTCCTCTTTCAGTCCTAAACAGAACACATAAAAATGCTGTACAGTGATTCTCAAGAACTTCCCTCATCCTAAAATACAAGATTATTTTCCTATTGTACTAAAATTTTCTACTTAATAAGTTGATAGTATCCTAAGTTAGCCCCCAGCTTTAACTTATTCTTGTCTGAGCCCCCTAGGTACAACAGTATTATACATTTTGATAGAGAAACATTTCATCATCCATATCCAATCGAAGATTCTGGCAGTTGGAAGCTGTTTTCAACTTTACAGTAAGTATAAGTATGCAAATCTGGCCTAGCAAAATGCAAAACAAGAGTTATAACTTCATTAATAGCATCACCCGCAAAGAACAGTTTAAAGCTGTAAGCAACAAGGTTATACTTTTGTTACTTTTTGCTGTTGAACTTCCAAGTGGTTTCTTCTCCTTAAGCATCCTTATCTCTCATTTCAGTTTACACCCCAAAGATCAGAAGGACATAACCTCAAGTTCAAGGTGAAAAAAATTCCATTCAAGATTTATTTAGATATATAACCCATCTGAAATGCAAAACCAATAGTTTAAGGTTTTTGGGAGTTACAACATGAGTAACTCCACCCAAGAATCACAACAACAATGGGTCCTCCTACTGACACATACGGACCCTTTACATGCCTCCATTATATTTCAACAGAAAACAAATAATTGCTTTTTCTTTGTGAAACAGGCATATTGAATCTCAAACGGTTAGATGACCAACGGAGAATGCATAAGGGCTTTGGCATGAAAGATGGAGGAAAATTTACCCACCAAAAAAATGATAAGAGGATGGACTATCTACAATCAAAGAACGCCAAGTAATCAAGATTTAGAATCAAGTGTATCAAAAATCTGGTCAACAACTTGTAATGCTAACTGAAAAAAGTGATTCCTATTGCAACTTGGTGGATTTACTGCTACAAGAATGTGAATCAGACTGCTCATCCCTGGTATACACTCATTTTTAAAGTATTCAAATTGTGTATTCTAGGGCATCACACAAAAGCTGCTTTCCAAGTTGATTACCATGGTCTCCCTTCACCTATATAACACTAATCCCAAAATGACAGACAAAAATCAGTGAGACGGTTTCATGCAAAATGACTATCAATCTAACCCTAATGATTTGTAAACAAAGCACAACCAACTACCATGATCAACAAAAACTAACGTAGCTTGAAGCTGCGGAAAAAGCTAAAAAAAATTATGAATATAATATACCATATCTAGCCCATAACTGAGGTTGAACTCCACTGCATTCACGGATTAAGATTGGGAACTTGGGGTTCAGAGTCTTCAAATCCGTGTAATTCCTTTGGACGAATTCCCTACATGATGGGGGGGGGGGGGAAGAAGAAGAAGAAGAAGAAGAAGAAGGAAATCGGTTATTCAACCGAGAAGACTCTAATAATAACATAACGCTGTGGAGATCCAAGAATAAAACCTCGTTTGAGAACTTGCAGGGGAAGTTTGGCAAAACAGGAAACGGATCTCCTTCAAATTCCGTGATATGTGTCCCCTCCAAGCCATCTTTACGTCTATAAACACAAGGAACAGTATTTAAAGAGAGAAATTCTAACAATTGGAAACAAATTTGATCTATAATATATATCTGATTGATGAGAAATGAATGAAAAAGAAACGAAAACGTACAGTGGGCAGGTTCCTGGTTCTAAGAAAAAGAAGGAGAACAGGAGGTGGTGGGTTGAGGCGGAGTTGCTCAGGGCAGAGAGCCTGGTAATGCGTAGAACGAAGAAGAAGAGGACAACGAACTGTCACAGACCAAGTCGTGGTGTGAAATTCCGTTTTTAAGTATCGATATCGCGTTTCGTATCAGTGAGGTGATTTTAAGTATTGTATCAAGACCGGTATCATTCTGTATTGAATATTGTCGTCTTGCTCAATGTTTTTCATACCAATATGTATCGTATCGGTTGTATTCAATATGAATATGTATCAATTAATATTGTATTGTATCATGCGATACTCTAAACCTTGTTTAAGCACTTTACTTCAAATGTACACCATCGATAATTACTGGTGCTTCTTGTTTGCAAAGTTACATGTCGAACCTTATAGTTCAGGAAATTATTGTTGCCCCTTTGGCCCCGCCCACTTCAAACCACATTAAAGGCTTATTTGGTATCCCTTCTCATTCTCTTTTTATTTTTTTTGGGTAACCCATCATTTCCTTCAAATCAAGCAAAAGATGTGGCCGAGCAAAGCTCTGACAACCACTCAATTGAACATTGACCAATCTTTTGGGCTCTTAACCGGAAGGACCTTCTTAGCTAGGACCTTGGCTATTGCATTACCATTCCTAGGTACCTATGAGATTTTAAAATCCATAAAATTTCCAGCCAAAGTGAGAATGTCTACGACTAAGAGCTTCACCGATGTTGGCTAAGCTATGATCTTGAACAGTTGGTTATCGGTTTCAACATGTACAAAATCAAAGCAATCTACCAATGTGTAAACAACCCCTCCTTGAGTGCTAATGCCTCACCTTCCAACACCTAAGACTAAGAGACTGGGTTGGGACTAACCCTGCAAGCAGTGGCTTCCCATCATAGCTTCTAACAATGAAACTGGCCCTCCCTTACCTTTTCCTTCCAAGAAGTATCTACATTCAGTTTAACAAATGGATGAGTCAAGCAATTGAAGCACTTAAAGGGTCCAAGCAATAAAAGCTCTTAAAGGAGAATGCTCCAATATCCACTCTTTCTCATTGTGATCACATTTCTGTCTTCTCTTGGGATAAACTGATTCTTTCCCTTTCTCAACTGTCTTGGGTTTTCGCTATTTTTATTTAAGCTTTATTATACGTCCTTGCTCCATCTTGAAATCTCATTGCATCTTTACTTATCAACTGAACCATGCATTCTGCCCCAAAAAAAAAACAAACAAACAAACAGTGCATGTAACTCCACTAGTACATGTGAATCCATTAAGATTCAACTTGATTATAAGAGTGGAGAAGATCATGAGTTTGGATCCTCAATTATAACAGCTAGAAGTATGTACCCTCATGCTTCTCTACCATATAATAAGGATGAATTCTACATTTGAATACTAACAAACTGAATTAGAGATAGAACCCAGTGAATCCCACATGAGTACTACACCCTTATTGTGTAGTAGAAAAACATGAAAGAAACACGTACATCTCCCCTGACAAGGAGGTGATACAGCCTCGAGATCGTATTGCCTTTTGAAAGTGCACAAACATCTCCCAGGCGATGGCAAAAAGAGATCCCGAGGAACAAAGTAAAAGTTACAAAGGTACACCTTGGCGGGTACATACAAATCATAATATTAGTCAACTTAGGATTTCCCACATCAAAACATGAAGTTTGTGGGCACGAACTTGACGGTTGATGGGTGCAATTGCAGAGCTCAGATGATCTCCCTTAACCTCTTGCCACAAGAGTAAAAGCAATTTGGCAATGCCTCTTCAAACTGATGCGAATACGATACGATGTCCTTCCCCAGCACTCAGTTGGGCAATAACATCAGGGGAGGCAATATGGATCCCAAAGTTGGATAATAGAGACATTCAAGAACAGAGGGTCAAGGGGATTGAAGGTTGTAATACAGATCAGGTGGTAGCAAAAGTAACTTGCAACACCATGAGTTCCTTAGACATGATAAAACAAAAGTAACTTCCAACACCATGAGTTCCTTAGACATGATAAAGATGTTCCTCCAAGAAATCCAATTTTAAAGCTTTTCATGGAGTTCAACTTTTACCCATTTCAACACTGCAATACAGAGCCTAACAAACCATTCGGGCATGGCAGTGTCCCTCTAAGAAAACATACAATGGATTATCATATCCAACACATTCTGAAACTTAATATTGAACTCAGTACTGAACACACAATGATCTCTAAATTTTTTTATTATAGTATTCGAAATGATAAGAGGACTAAGATACCGTAGACACTAAGAAGATGAAGTTCAAAGAAACCAGATTTTGTCCACCATCTTCTTTCTTATTTGCGTGACTTCTATTGAGCAAGCTTCAGGAACTAAAAAAACCTTTCTGCTTCAAGCTTTCTACAGTTTCCTTCAGACTCACCTCCAGAGGAATGTAATCTATTCCCAGACTTTTTGTCTTCTCCTTGGAAACTTGATAGGTTGGCACATAAGGATTGTCATCAGCACACCTGCAGAGAATAAAAATTAATGTTTATCTTCTGAAGAGACCATTACATTTGGAAGATATTGAATCAGAAAACTGGTTTCTTCAGTGACAAAGTATTCAAGAAAATTCACATAATAAAAAAATGTTCAAGAGCAGTTGACAATTGGGGCAGATCTACCCAATCTCTAGATAATAAGTTCAAAAGAATGCTTTTGTGTAAACCAAGGCTAAGATGCATCTTCAACTTCAAATACATCATATATTGTCTATTGAGGACCTTGTATTTGGACACACTGAGATTCATTTCTAGGACTGGTTTCAACATGTACAGAGTTGCATTTCCGGAACTGATTTTTCTCCTGAAATACTAGCCAACTAAGGCATTTATGATCAATCGAGGATAAAGTTGTGTTCTAAACATGTGTGGCGAGCAAACATCCCAAAATCCAGAAACTAGAACCCATGGTCCAAGAATTTCAAGTACATATTCACTGGGGAAGAACGAAGTTGTTCATTTTTGGGAATGTCAGGCTTACTACGTTTGGTGCTCTTCCAGATTTAGTTTAGAGATATCATGTAATACAGATCAAGAAGCAAGTCAACTCAAAGCAAACTAAAGGGTAACGCATACATGTGTAAATACACTTAGGCACATTAATAAAACATGCCAACTCAAGGAAACACCTAAAAGAAGTTATGTACTAGAAGGAATCATTTAATCCCATTAAAGAGGAATAGTAAAGCCATGTTAGAGCATAGAACTCTAAAAAGAGAGATGCTGAACTTCTCTATGCAAGAGAAATGCAATGTACAAATCATATTGAAGTTTGAATTCAGCTTGGACTAAAGGAAGTTGAAATATCATATAGGTCAATGTATAAAGAAGTATGAATACAGCTTGGACTAAAGGAAGTTGAAATATCATATGGGTTAATGTATAAAAATCCAACGGGTAAAATTCCACAGAAAATAATGAACTGATAAAAGGGATCCAATATATCATAAGAAGTAACTAATTATAAATTAGTGACAACTTATTGATTTCAGCAAATACTTCAATAATTGCCTCATCTGGTATGGGAAACTTACTTTTCTGGAAGATGCAAAGCTGGATAAAGTTCACGCAAAACTTTCACAACTTGTGAATAATGAGCAACTCTCTCAACTAAAACATATCTTCCACTGGCTGAAGGAACCTCAAATGCCTGAATATGTGCATTTGCAACATCTTTAACATTAACCCATCCAAATGTAGCATTGGGAAATGTCTGTGCTCCTGCATGAGTTAAAACCCCCATCTTTACTATCATAAGAATAACATATAAAAATGAAATACAAGATTATGTAATAACTTTCTTCTTTTTTCCCTTCTTCATACTATAGATGATTTCCCCACTAGTCTCACCTAAAAGCTCAAACTATTATGAAAGGCAGCATTAGTATATACAAAAACAGTCTCCCCCACATATAGGCAAACATCCAACCATCTAAGGTACTCGCAAATGGTGCTCAGTGGCACTGAGGGAGAAGAAATGCTGGGAAAATTCTTCCAATGCACTTTCCAAGAGCCAAATACTAAGACCTCCTGGCTTTGATAACAAATGTGTCATCATTTTCAGTTAAAAGCTCAAATTGATAGGGAACAACAGCATTGATGTATACGTCAACAAATAAGATAGTAGCCTATATGTAGGATAAGTGATGCAATGGAAGGCTCAAGGATGCCCCATTATGGTGGAAAACTCTGGTTAGGACTGTAGCAACTAGAAGAGTCAGGGGCAGGCCTAAATTAAACATCGGGAAAAAGTCGTGAGAAGATAAGCACAGCATATGATATCTATCATATTTGACTTCAAATAGGGGTCAGGGGAAAGCAAGGATTCATGTAGCATACATCATTCAGTTGTGCCGGTGGTGATGCAAACCCAAATTTAGGGCTAGGGGTATTTTGGAAATTTCCCTAGATTTTAGGGCTGCCCAGGAATTCCAGCAAGAGGGATAGGTGCTTCAAGGGTCTTAGGATCTTCTAGAGCTTCAGATAACCCAGCTGTAACTGTGAACCAGATCTGAATTTTACTGTAATTTAAACTCCAGATCTGAAAATTTGAACTAAGAGTCAAATTAGGGTTAGGACAGGTTTAGGTCAGGGTTAGGGAAGGAGAGTGGTTTGCTGCTCTGCAGTCCAGAACTAGGTTTCAGTAATTTCAAGGTTTAAGATTGATCTGAATGAACAAAACTAGGGTTTTCAGAGGTTTTAAATTTCTGCAGAACTTCAGGTGAAGAAGATAAGTGCATAAGTTTCAAAAACTGAGAAACAGATCCTAACTTAGAGAATAATTTCACTAGGATGGGGCGGCCTAAGGGAAGAGGAAAAGGAGACTGAAGGGGAAGGGAATTAGGGGATTAACAGGGGATGGGTGGTTGCTGCTATCACCGGAAGGGGGGAAAGGGGGGGGGGAGGGGGGGGGGGAGGGGCTGGCTGTAATTAAACGGGAAGGGGAAGGGGAAGGGAGTATTGGCAGTGAGGTTGGGATGGGATTCTAGGCATAGGCAAGAGAGGGGAAGGAGCTGCAATGGGTTGAGATGGAAGGAAGGGGGCTGTACTTACTTGGAGGGAGACTTGAGTTGCTATAGTTACTTG
This sequence comes from Hakea prostrata, assembly GCF_041222555.1. Classification (NCBI taxonomy): domain Eukaryota; kingdom Viridiplantae; phylum Streptophyta; class Magnoliopsida; order Proteales; family Proteaceae; genus Hakea; species Hakea prostrata. Next base: position 5,926,779 of record NC_142609.1, read on the forward strand.
AGTTAGGTTGCTGCTGAAGCTTGAAGAAGGAGAAGAAGTTCTGAAATTGCAGAAAACAATGGCACAATCCCTCCACAGGCCACCCCTACTTTGGGAAACCCACAACTTCTCTCAATTCTTTATTCAACTCAAAATTTAATTCATCAAAAATTGAAAATTACATAGACTATTTAACTGCTTATAACAAAAGACTTTAACTTGGGATGTGAATCCTTAATTGACAAGGATCCTACCTCTTGACCAAAACACTCAAAATGGAATCTAATTACTAAAAGACCACAACCCTAGACTTGGAATATACTAAAGCACACGTGTAATTAAACTTTAAGATAACTTAAAAGCACATGCTAATTAAGATAACTTAGCACTCAAGCAAACAATTTCCAATCAAAATGAAGCTCTTAAATAACTCACAAACTAGGACTCTAACTAACCAAAGAAAAGTAGAAAAGGACTCCATAAAACAAGCTGAACTTCTTCCAGCTAAATAGGACTCGAACCAGGGGTGGATAATGACCAAAATACTCCTGTATTGATCTCCCCCCCCCCCCCGGGGGGTTTGCCACAAACTGCTAGTGGGCCTGGGCCCTCTTTCAGCCCTTCTTGGGCTGTCCCTGGCTGGTTACATCAGGTGGTGTGCAAGAGAAGAATGGCCCCGCCCACCTTTGATTTGTTTTTGATTTGGTTGAGGGATGGGTGGTGTCGGGGGCACTTAAATATTAGTTAGCATACCTTTTATTAAGTTCAGAACTGCTTCAGCACTTGTATTTAGTGTAGGCTGTAAAAGAGGACCAATCACCATGGCCGGGTTTATTGTAACAATGTCTAGTCCCTTCTCTTTTGCAAATTTCCAGGCAGCCTCCTCAGCCAAGGTCTTTGAAACTACATACCACATCTATAAGGGAAAAAAAACCATTAGATACAACAGACCAGTAAAATAGTAAATCAACAGTACAGCATTTTTTTTTTTTTTTTTGGGGGGGGGGGGGGGACAATTAGCTTAAAACACATTATCCCTTGAAATTCCATAGAAAAAATAATTCAAAAGTAGCAAGGTATAACTCATTCCTGGAACCAAGTCCAGGACCCCAATGACCAACATTGCATGACCACACAAACCTTCATCTCTTTGCAAAACTCTGGTTTCGAAAACCAAGTCTCATCAACTACCACATCTGGAGTTCGAGGTTTTCCATTGTATGCAACTGCAGCTACAGAGGATGTTACAACCACTCTTTTAACAGATGGAGTTTTTGCACAGGACCCAAGAACATTGAGAGTCCCCTTTACTGCAGGATCGATTAATTCAGCCTGAAATGACAGGCAAAATGGAATGAACCTAAATCAGAACAGCTGCAAATGTTTGAATATGAAAACGGACATTTACAATTGTAACATAAAAGGTTAATAAATAAGAAAATGATTTTGTGTAGATGATAAAAAACCTAAGATCCCAATTAGATCAATTAAAAACATTCCAACAGCTAAGCAGATGCTAGTCAACATTTATATCTGGAGCAGCAACCATTATGGAGCAGAGGAAGGTAAGTAGGGACTCCAAGCAGCATTAAACATCCAAATTAGCCCATGCAAAAGTTCATGGACAATCTAAATAGTTCTTCCTTTCTTATCACTCACAATATGGGTTCAGGGCTCATATGTTTTGTTAGGGGTTTAGATCAATTGGCCATACCTTTTTAGTATCTAAATGTTATTTGAATCAAAGTTATAAGTTTCAACCCTTGGAGCTAGAAGCAAAATAAAGAAGTTCTTACATCAAAGGTTTTTACCATAGTCTACAACCAGTCACTATTTGAGCTGCACCATCAGTAGAACTTGAAAGTGGAAGTTCAGGGAGTCCAGTATGATTTTAAGGCCATGCTTAAGTGACTACACTGCTATTGGGATATAATAATAATAATAATAATAATGATGATGATGATGATGTCGAACCACACCCATTATACTCATTGATTCAACAACAATATAGCTTTATCACAACTAAATGTGGTAGTCTACATGGATCTTTGCTGTCCAACCAGCTTTCATAGGGTTAATTAAGGCCTGTCCTGGGCACTTTTAGATCATTCAGTCACAATCAAATTAGTCATTCGAAAGCTTGATCTCCATAGCTCCAACTTGGAGTTAATCCCTGATTTAGTTTAGTCGACCAAAATAATATCATCAGAGAAAAACACATGACATGGAATATCATGATAGATGTTTTTGGTATGCTAAGCACAAACACATAGAGGTTAAAGGCCACATATACATTACGTTAAGTTTAATAGACTCGAACTAAAATCTTATCAATCTGCAGGTCATACTTATCCAACCAATTCATGATGTTGACAAAAGAAGCATTACAACTGCAACTGGTCAGGCCCCAGTTCTGAAAGTCTGATGGACTTCTTCAGTGAAACAAAAAACTGAGGTCTAGAAAAACTTCCCAAATCATCCTAGAGACAAAGTTAGGCCCAAGTTAAGGTAGAGTCAAAAGTCAGACCCAGGTTGCAACTTTCACAACTTCCCCAATAAAATATAAATCCAAGGTAACTTGTTGACAGTGATAAACTTAAGCAAACATACCCACAAATGAACAAGACAGTGGAAACACAGGCACAAAGCTAAGCAATATAAAAGCATATAATCATGCAGAACAAAGACAAGTGAGGACGGGATTGAGAAGGAAGTTCAGGCCAGTTCTGTAGGACAAGATATTTATAGAGCTGGAGACAGAAACATACAGTAAGGTAAGTTATTAAGAAAACAAGCAAGAATGCCTCAACAGTTTTGTAGCTAAGCAAAATTTTGGAAAGAAAAATAGCAGTTGAAACTATCTTAAGGGATGTGATAGGAATGAACCTGCGGGTCCGTGACTGCATGATAAAATGGAGATGCCGTATGGAAAACACCTTCACATCCATCCACTGGAGCATCAAATGATCCTTCTTCCAATAAGTTTGCTTTGAATAACTGAAGCCTTTCCTTGGCCCCATCAAGAGCAAGTAAATGTTCAGTCCTCTTTGGATCATCTGTGACATCATATGAACCGAGTTTAATGAAAAAGAAGAAGAAGACAGGCATCTTTGGCTGCAAAGGTAAGTGTTTTTTCGAAAGAGTCATGATGGAAAAGCATGACACTAACTGAGTGACCTTTTATTTGGGGTTCAACCATTTATCTGGGAGTGCTAACATGATTTCCTACTACCAAATGAAGAAAAGAAAACTAATAGCAGAAGTTGATATCACATTGAATCAAACTTAACAGGAAATAATGCCTTTGAAGAACTCAGATTGAGAATACCATGTGTTGTGTGCATATAAAATAAATAAGAACAGGTGAAAGAATCTTTTCCATTGCAACCTAGTGGTCACACATTCAAGTATAGAAGCACCCTCTCTGAAAAGCTGCAAGCCTCGGTACATTACGACCTTCCCAGACCCTACAAAAGCTGGAGCTTCACGGACTGAGTATGATGTGTATGCTTAGCGTGTAAGACTGAACATAACATCATTTGCAGGGTGAGCCCCTTAAGTCTACCTTAACTCTGGAATGAGTAAAGAGACTGAAAGCAGAGTAAAGTAGGGGGAAAAGACCAATATGGAGTCGAAACACAAAAGCAGCATACTTGTCAACCAACTATAAAGTTACAAGTTGCAACATTAAATGTTAGAGAGCAAGAGAGGCATCAGCAAACCTTCGCAATTGATGGCATTTGCCATTTCAACCGAGCTAACCTTTCACTACATTATAATTTATGAACTTAGGGGACATAAAATGTTACTAGTCGATCAAATTTCATTTTCCGAGAAAAGAAAAAAAAAAGGAGGTTTTGTCCATGACACTTTGACAATTGACAATCTGCACTTGCAACATGGAAAGACTTTCTGCATAACTATAGCTATTATAGCATTAATAGAATTCAACAGCCATGGTAGAATAAGAGAATTCAGAAAATATTCACAAGTGAGTGATCATGCACTTCTGGAAGAAAATTGCATTCTTCCCTTCACAGCATGTGATGTGTTGATAACCCAGATTACATGGCCACTAGATCTTTGGAAGTGATAAGCAATGCGTCTTGTTCAGAATTTCGAGTTCTTGGAAATGCTGGTTGTGGGCCTCAAACTATTTCAAGGTCCTGTCATGCTGTTGGGCATCTTTTGGATATAGGGGCATTAGGTTTTCTCCTGTTTTGTACTTATAGTTTCTCAAATGGATCGAGAAGGGTAGAAAAAATGGCTAGGTTGTATTCTGTTCTTATTGAGAATTCTCATAGTAAAACACCATCTCTGCTGGCCCGTGAGCGTAGCCTTGGCGTGAATTAGGTAAATCTCATCTTGTGTGTCTGCTTTTATGTTTCTTTTCTAACAAAACCTATATGATACCCATTTGCAAGCGTAACAATTCATCTCAACAATCATATCAAGGACACCCATCACTCCATCAGCAAGGCTTACTATTATCAAATCTCGAGGAACATAACCTCAAAATTCAAATGAGAGGAGGAGATACGGGATGATAAATGAAATACCCAGTAAGAGGTGATCTATATTATTCCAACTAGACTCGACAGAAAATTAATTGAAGAATTACAGAGCATCAAGTGATGGTAAAATATCAAGCATTGCGAACTGGATAAGAAATTAAGAAAAACTATACTCACTTGGATCACGAACAGATGCTTTAACCGTGTATCCTTTTGCGAGAAGAAGCTTCACCAGCCATGAAGCGATGTACCCAGAAGCGCCTGTAACGCAGACAACCTTCCCAGCACCGCTCATCGTTGCTCGAACAAAAGAAAATGGTTAAGGAAGGTACAACTAGTGAATGGTATATATAGGCAGCTCCGTTCGTGCCTGTGGGCGAAATTAACGTCACTCATTCCATCATGCTTATACTAGAAAGAGAAAGAAAAGTGAATCACTCCGGATCCCCCGATTGAATCGGCTCACCCTCACAGATTCAGATTCAGATTCAGATGCGTAAATTTTTATGAACATTTGGAACGGGTGGAATCGCCTGTCATTGAAAAACATTTGTCCTGTTGACCCAAAAAAAAAAAATACTTGTCTATACTTGGGACTTGGGAGCATGGATTTAATTTACCAAAAAAAATAGAACATGCTTTGAATGCTTAGAATTCAGGAGCATCTACTTTTTCTCAGGAATTTAGAGAGAGAGAGTTTACATATAAGAGAAATTCAAACTTTTATTTTTGAACTTTTATAGTGCTGGCTGCTGCCACTTAATTCAGACCTACTTGATTTAAGAGTAACCGAACACAAATATTCCTGTGCCACTCTGTCTTCCTTATGTTTTTGTGTTTGGCCGTATTAGAAAAGAAGTAATTGGAATGACTCCACACCAAAAGGGTAGGTATTGTCTCTACCCTTAACATCCCTTCATTTTATATATATAATAGGTACTTATCATCTCTTGTAGTGGTCCAAAAAAACAGAGGTATATTTCATTCTTAAATATATAGTTGAATGGATGTAAATGGAATATAATTCTCGCAATCGTTGTCAAAATAGATAAAATATATGGTACACCTTCTCTTGTATTCTTGTTAAATCAAATATGTCTTTGTCTTTTTTTTTTTTTTTTTGTTTTTTGGTACAAAAAAGGGCTTTATTAAGCCGGGGGGGGGATGGGGATGTTAATATGCCTCAGCGAGATTCGAACCCACGCCCTCTTCACTAGTGTTGGTTTCAACCACTAGAACAGATCTGCGTGGCATGTCTTTGTCTTTTACCCAAAAGAAAAAAGGATAGAAATGTGTAACCTGTCAGTTGTCAAAAAACACAAAATATGAAAATAGATCAAAAAAAAAAGGATAAAAATATGTAACCTGTCAGCTGTCCAAAAACACAAAAGATTATGTCTCCATAGATATGGGAATTAGTAAAGGAATGAGTCGCTGAGCTAGATGAGAGCCCTGAATAAACTGTCTATATCGTCGACACACTCGAAAAATCATTCAGGCAACATGACTCCCTCAAACGATATGATATTTACCATATAACTATGTCGCTAATATTGCCAATGTCACTTCTCTCTCCTGTTTCTTGCATTTTAACCATATTTTATTATGATCTTCGACATTTACGAGTACATTCTTGCTTTGTCATCACCGACTATTATATTGTTTGTATCGATCAAGCAGGATTTCATACGAATATGTGAGTTTTCCAGACTTCTAGTTTGCCCGCATACAGCCAATCATGTGTCGATCAGGAACATTAGTTTAAGTGATGTTTTAGGTCAAAATAATGCTCACAATGTGTTAATTGGCCTCAAGTTAGATTACACAACAAAATTTAGACAAAAATAATCTCAAATACCCCTCGAAACGGGGTCGATTTTCATCGACACTCCTCCAAATGTCGTTCAACATATCGTTCCATGTCACCGTGTCGGTGGTGTTGCCAGCCACTGACACAGCGACATGGAACGATTTTTCGAACCTTGGTTGAAAATCGTTGATGATGAAAGCTCCAACAAGGGGAAGCATTAACTAAACCCCAAACCAAGCAATATTTCCCCACTACCTTCACCGACGATTCCCCCATAGTCCGGTTAGATCTCCATCTGTCTCGTACTGGATTTGTTCACTAAACAGCGTTTGTAATCATTGAAGCTTTCCATCGTCTTCGTCCCCACTAAGCAAAGGAGTACTTGGTTTGCTTGTTGATGTTGTTGCTGAGGCGATTTTTAATATGGAAAATAAGGTCGATAATTAGCCCAATAATCAATTTTCCTAAGGTAGCGAACCAGTCATGATAGAATAGACCAGTAATTTTATAACATTAAAGTTCAAATAATTCAGAATATTTAATCAGTAGAAGTCTATTTTTAAATTGTAATAAATTGAAATATTTTCATTATTCTAATTATTTTAAAATAAAGAGTTTGACTATTACATTTATCAAATAAAACATTTCATCACCAAATACATAATTATTTATAGATAAATAAAAACATATTTTATGTCATTAACAAATAATATATGAGTAATGTTTATCAACAAGATGAGTTCCCTCTGTCTCATGACCCAATTTCTTAAGGTCATGCCCTGCACATTCACCATTTGAAGAAAAATATTAGGTAAGTTCCAAAAAACTTAGCAGATCAAAACCAACAAAATATTAACATGTTTGAAATAACATATCGGAATAATACAAGAAATATAATCAGATGCAATAATGTTGATGCACAAAATTATTATTTATTTTGTTTGGAAACAAAACAATGCCCCACACCGTTACATGGCTTGCACGCATTATACAATCTTGACATGCGTATTGTGGGATTCAACACATCATACCCCATGCCGTTACATGACCTACACACATTATACAACCGTAATATGTGTGTTGATCCCTCCAGTGTTATCATGAGTTTTCTCAATATGAAGGGATGAAGGTTGATCCACGCCGTTGCGTGGCCAGCGTGTGTTACATAGCCCTATCAACCCATCCAATTCTTTATCGAACCATGATAAATGGAACAGTTTATGTCTTCTACTTTTTATAATGCAATATACAATGCAATGTTAAATTTTGATATTCATAGAAATTTATAGACATTCAATAATCATAGCAAATTATAATATATGAGAAGAGATAAAATTCAACTTGTGCTAAGAACACAATTATTCAAATTTGGCAATCAAGGTTAAGATGATATACCATGTTTCAAACTATAAACAAGATATTCAATTGCAATTCAAATTAAGATAAAACATAGGGTTTTAAACTTGTAGACGTAATAGGGTCCTCACTAACAATATAGATTAAATTAAAGACAACAACTCAAACATGTAAATATAGTGTGAGATTATCACTTGCAATTTAGATAAAATAAAAGACAACAAATCAAACATGTAAATATAGTGCGGGATTTGCAATATGGATCAAATGATACAATGGTTCAAATTAGGGGTATCAACGGTGCGGTTTGAAGCAGTTTCGGGCTGAAAAACCCTCAGTCCAAACCAACCCATTTAAAAGATAATGGTTTCGGTGCGGTTTCGGTTTGGTGCGGTTTGGGTTCGGGTCGACTAACAGTTTGGACTAATGGTTTGGATTCGGTTTGGCTAACGGTTTGGACTAAATTAAAATCAATATTGAAATTTATTTTTATTTTTCCTCAACTCCAAATCCTAATTTCTCACACACAAAACTACAAAAGAGAGAAGATGGAGATTCTAAGTAGATCCAGTGATGTGATGGCATTAGCTTGATCTAAACCACCATCCACCCTCAAAAAATAAAGAATTTATATTCTTCTATCAATTGTAGACCAACCTCACAATTTTCATGTGGATTTTCCATTGCTTACTTGCTACTATTGGAGTTGTCGTGGCTGAGAAGATGAACAGGAGAGAAGTAAAAACAGGGAAAGTGAAATGCTAGCCCCAGTGAAAGTGAAACAGTGAATTTTGAAACTGATTTCATAAAAGTGAAATAATGAAACTAAAACACCCTATTAAGGCATTAACAGTTAAGAGTTAAAGACTTTAAATTTTAAAATAATAAAACTCTGATTTCACAAAAGTGGAATAATGAAACTAAAACACCCCATTAAGGTGTTAACAGTTAAGAGTTAAGATTATATTTTTTAAAATAATAAAACTAAATGAAATTTGAAACTCAAAAGTTAAAACTTAAATGTGTTAAACACTCAACTACTTAAGTCTCAAAGTCTTAAACACCGACTGAAATTCAATGGGTCATTAATTACATTAAATATTTTAATTTAATTTATTTAAAGGCTAACAGGCTGACGGGGCCGCACACGGGCTGGCCCGGCCCAACCCAATTACGGCCCATTAAGAAACGGTTCGGGCTGGTTCGGGCTATAACAGGCATGTTCGGTCCGGTTTTAACGGTTCGGGTTGAAAATTGACACCCCTAGTTCAAATTAGTAGATATATTTGAAGGATTCTCACTTGTAACATAAAAATCAAATACACAATAGTTCAAACTCGTAGATATACATCCAAGATTCTCACTTATAATACAAAATCAAGATAAAATATAATATTTCACACTGTAAATAATATGAAGGATTATCACTTGTCTTTTTAATGGATTTGTAATTAAAATATAGAAATTAGCCTGCCACTTTATCACCAAAAATATTATAATAAGTATTAGTTTTAGTAATACTAATATATATATTAAAGAAGGCTAATGATGTTAATATTATAATAAGTATTTAGTTAACCTTCTTATGATTTATTATTTTAATAATAAAGGATTAAATTTTGTTTTTTATTTGCTCTCTTTTCCTCTTTCTCTTATTAGAAAAAGTTTTGTTTCAATTAAGAAAATCAATATAATTTACTAATGGTTTTAAATTAATTATACTAATATTTTATAATTACTTAATAGATTTCATAATTATTAATTTAATATATTTAATTAATTGTAAGTATAATGGTAAATTACTTTATTTAATTTTTTTAATTCTTCTTCTTTTTAATTTAATTCATAAATTTTCTTAGAAATTAACAATAATAATTTAAATCATATTATATTATATGGAACTTAGAATATTACTATATAATATAATTAGAGCTATAATATAGAGTAAATGACAAAAATACTCTTAGTAAAAATCTAGGGATAATACAAATGTAATCTCACCCTTATTGTGTGGTGAAGAAATGCAAGGAAAGCAATACTATTCCCTAGACAAGGAAGTGATCTAGACCATAGTTATTTAATTCTGCGAATAATTCTCCGAATCTGAATAATACGATATATTCTCTTAAATCCATGTTTTTCCCATTGATTCAATAAAATTATTGACTTTTACCCATATGATTAAAATTCACAATTAATTTTGGTCGAACTGAATTATATGCGAATAATTCTGATTAATAGCGGCATGGAAAAAGATGAAAACTCATCGATTTTTCAGTGTCAACACGTTTAGTGTTAATCTTTCTTCTACTTTTTTAGCAAACAATTTCTACACATTCATGGGCTTCTCTACGATTCTTCCTTCTACAAACAATTTTTGCACATTCCTTTATAATTGATTGATATTCTTAACTTAAGAACCATAGATGAAGCCTAGAGGTTGAGTTCTCTGTCCATTCACCACCTTTTGAACCTATAAAATCTAACACTACAGTATTTTTTTCTTTTGTATAATTAACTTCTCTGTTGGATGTCAATGTTAGTTTTAGATTTTGATAAACTATTGAGTATTGACTGTGTTTGTTTAATAAACAATAGTATTTTAATTATTTCTATAATTAATTTCTCTTAAACTTAGTTTTTTTAACCACACACAATATCCCAAGTATATTGGGTTCTCTCTTATCTCTATGATTTTACTCTTATTTTGAATTTCTTTAATTTATGTGCTTTTTTGACCAAACCAAAAAAATTGATTGATCGAATTATTTTGAATAATTTCCAAATCCGAAATAAATAACTATGGTTGAGACTCTAAAGATAGAGACCATGGGAATGATTATAGGATGTGGTGATTCTTGCATCTCGGCTTTAGAATATTTCTTTTGTTCATGTTAAAAGGGAATGCAATGCTGTAGCTGACTTCCTTGTCGATAAGGCTGTGTCCGTTACGTGCCGGACTCTTTGGCCTTGTTTGGATCCGGGGTATTTAAATTTATGTAATCTTGATGCCTTGCGTGGGTCGCGCGTTAATATATAGACCATGGAACTCAGTTTCGGGAAAATTCGCCCATTTCGCCAGAGGGCGAAATAAAAATGGGAGCGAAACCGACATTTCAACTTTTCGCCGGAAAATCGTCTATTTTCCGGCCAAACTTCAAAACTTTTTTTTTTTTCTACTGCTCTTTGAGTCTGAGATGGGTAGCAGGCTAACAGCCGCTGCTATTTCTGCCGGAGAAGAAGAAGAAGAAGAAAGAGAGAGAGAGAGAGAGAGAGAAAGAGACATCTGCTCCTTGAGTCTGAGGTGGGTAGCAGCCCTTTTGCCCGGAGAAGAAGAAGAAGAAAGAGAGAAAGGGAAAGAAAACAAGTTTATCGCCGCCGAGATCTCGGCGATTATTCGCCATTCGGCTCGGTTCGCCGGGCGGCGAGCGAAACCTTCGAAGCATCGTTCCATGATATAGACCTATTTATACCAAAAAGAAGAAAAAAAGGAATAATTATAAGATGTGTAAATTTCTATCTCTAAAGATAGAGATCGAAAAGATGTTGGACAAATAAAAATGTGGAACCCATGTCAAGTGATTGCAACGATAGAAAAAAAAAGAAGGAATAGTGAGAGAAAAATAGAATTGTGGGCTCTACAAATATATTTTTGTTATAAAATAAAGAGAAAATATATTAGATACAAAGAAGAAAGACAAGATGAGTTCAATCAGAAGTAATTCATTCAGTTGAGTACATTACATATTTATAGTAGAAGGAGCATCTACTCTGATATGAAAATACAATATATGATTCTTGCATACAATAAGATATTCTTGATATGGAAACATAGATTGCCGCCCAAGATAGAAGGTGCATAGAATGGAAATATTGACTGCCAATATTGTGTAATGAGATGGTTGTGATCTTCACCAATATTGCATCCTGAGGTAATTGAGATCTTCAATTAGAAGTACAATCTATTTGGGGTAATGGACATCCATAATAAATATTATTTATAACACTCCCCCTTGGATGTCCATCAATAGATAATGTACCTCGTTAAAACCTTACTAAGAAAAACCCTGTGGGAAAAAAATCTTAGTGAAGGAAAAAGAGTATACATATCTAAATAATACGTATTGGTAGCCGCCTCATTAAAAACCTTACCGGGAAAACCAGGTGGGACAAAACCTTGGTTAAGGGAAAAGAGTGCAAAGACGTATTTTACTCCCCCGATGATAACATCATTGAGTATCTTTGAATACGTACATTCCATTATCATATACCAACTTCTCAACATCCGAAGTAGGCAACGCTTCAATAAATAAACTCGTCAAGTTATCACTTGAACGAATTCAATGAACATATATTTCACCATTTCATTGAAGATCAAGAGTGAAGAAGAATTTCGGTAAAATATGCTTCGTTCTATCTTCTTTGATGTATCATCCCTTCAATTGAGCTTTGCATGCAGCATAATCTTCATATAATATTGTTGAAGTTCCCTTCTTCTAGTAGAAGATTGCATGCTTCATGAATGTGTTGTATCATTGATCTTAACCAAATATAAAATAACTAACATTCACTTGAAAATAAATAGCATGTTTGAGATCTAGTTTTATGTAGATCAGATAAATATCCTGCATCTGCAAAACTAGTAAGTTGATATCCACATTCATAAAATAATATCATGTCAATAATTTCTCAAATATACTGAAATATATGTTTTATAACATTTCAGTGTCTTCGTATTGGAGAATAAATAAATCTTGTTAATACACTTATAGAAAATGCTACATCCGATTGTGCATTATCAGCAAAATACATTAATGCCCCAATTGCACTAAGATATGGTACTTCAGGACCAAGAAATTCTCCACTGTTTTCTTGGGGTCGAAATGAATATTTCTTTATATTGAGCGATCTCACAACCATTGGGGTACTCAATGGATGTATTTTATTTAGATAAAATCTCTTCAAAATATTCTCTATATAAGTTGATTGATGAACGAATATTTCATTCGTCAAATGCTCAATTTACAAATCAAGACAAAACATTGTCTTTTCAAGATTTTCATTTCAACTTTCTTAAAATAATCTACTGATTTTGGAAACTCTTCAGGAGTTTCGGTGATATTTAAATCATCATCATATATACTTACTAAAATTAGATCCATATCCTTTAATAAATGCACAGTAATAAATTGGATCATTTTATGCTTTTCATTTAGTAAATATCCACTAAGGAGATTACCATATATGCCTTGATAATCTTTGAAGCCTTATTGAACAAACTTCCTAGGAATTTTTATATGCTTCAGTCATTTTGAATCCTTCAGGGATTTTCATATATATTTCACACTCGAGTGAGCCATATAAATAGGCTGTAATAATATCCATTAGACGCATGTCAAAATTTTCATATACTACCAGATTAATAAGATATCTGAAGGTGATTGCATCCACCACAAGAGAACATGTTTCCATGTAATCAATGCCAAGCATCTGTGAAAATTCTTGTGCCATAATTCATGCTTTATATATCACGATTTTATTATTTTTTCTCATTTCATTTTTCGCAGAAAACTCAATTGTACCCCACTGGCTTTATACCTTCAAATGTTGGACTACAGGTCCAAAAACTTTAATTTTTAAGCGAATTCAATTCTGCTTGAATTGCGTCTCTACATTTTGGCCAATCATTTCTTGATTTATATTCATCAACAAATTTATATTCAAGATCCTTGTCTTGATGTATTATTTCAACAATAACATAATATGCAAAAATGTTGTCGACAACTTTATCTTTTCGGTTCCATATTTTTCCTGCAATGACATAACTAATCGAGATCTCTTCATTATTTTCAGGTACCTGAACCTCTTCTGGGGTTTTATAGAAAGTTATGTTTTCAGGATCTTCATAATCAATTGTCTCCATATTATGACCATCTTGATCATTTGCTCCTTTCATTTTCTAGGATTTTATCCTTGGAACCGATTGATCTTCCACGTTTTAAACGTGGTTTAATTTCATTTGCACTGATAGATTGTCCTGCTGGGACATTAATTCTAATTGGAGCATTTACAATTGGAATATGAGATTTAGTAACTCTTAGCGAGTCAAGCAACGGGCAGTTGATTTATAATATTTATTGCATTATCCTTTGAACTTCAAGTTCACAGGTGCTCAGTGCGAGGATCTAATGAGATAATGATAATGCATACAATCAATCTCTTTTTCCAACTGTTTATTCTCTCCCCCTCATGTTGGAAAAACTAATTCATCAAAATAATACTTAGCAAGTATTGCATTATATAAATCTCCTATCCTTAGCAATATATTGAATTATATAAGGAGATTTATATCCAACATATATTCCCAACTTTATTTTGGGACTCATCTTTGTATTGGAACGTAAGCCGTACATCCAAAAATTTTAAGATGAGAAATATTTGGCTTCTAACCATAAGCCAATTGTAATAGGGAGAATTTATGACAACCTTTTGGCCTGATGCATACAAATGATGTTCTCATAAACAATGGTTTAGCAATTAATTGGAAACAATTAATAAATAATTTTACCAAACCATTTTGGATATAAACATGAGTAACATGCTATTCAACTGTGATCTCAGTTGTTATATAATAATTATAAAGCCTGAGATGTAAATTCACCAGCATTATCAAGACAAACTGTCTTTATCTTATAATTCATAAATTATGCTCTTAATCTCATTATTTGAGCAAACAATCTCGCAAACACCAAATTGCGAGTTCATAATGAACATACATGTGACCACTTTATAGATGCATCTATTAAAATCATATATTATATGAATGGTCCACATGATGGGTGAATGGGCCCATACATTTCACCCTCTATACGTTTCAAAAACGTAGAATGTTCAATCTCAACTTTAGCTGGTGAATATTTAATAATAAATATTTCTTGAGAACAAACAATACAAGAAAATTCACTTAATTGAAGAATCTTCTGGTTCTTCAATGGATGACAATTGAATTTTCAATAAATTTTCGCATCATATTTGTTCGGGTTGGGTCCCCTGGTTTTTGTAATAAAAAAAATATTTGTGGTGGTTTTTTTTTTTTTTTTTCAAAGTTTTTTTTTTACTTTGGGAGAGGTGTTTGTGTGTTTTTTTTTTTTTGTTTTTTTTTTTTGATTTTTGGGGGGGGGGGGGTATGGGGATGTATTTTTTTTGTTTTTTTTTGTTGTTTTTTTTTTTTTTTTTTTGTGTGCGAGATATCGCCATATCGGCGATAAATACCGAGATTTCGCCGATTTCTCGCGAAATTCGCGATAAATGCGGGTTCGCTGGGATTTTTTCATTATTTATCTTTTGAATTTCGTTTGATTTTCTCTCTCCTCACCCACACCATCCGAGCTTTCTCTCCTAGTTCTAGGTGTTTTGGCCATATTTTCGTCCGATCTTCGACATAAAATCGCAGTACTCACTTCATTCTTGACGGATATAGCCTTATTCGCGACGATCAAGCGAGATTTCACACAAACGGGTGTTTTTCATCCGAGAGGTAAACTGTTCTTCACTAAACTATTTTTTTTGAAAATGCATGCCATAATATTGTTGGATGGGTATGAAATTAATATATGTTGAATACAATAGGCTGATCTACAAACTCACGGAGTCGAATTTTTTTTTCACTAAGTAATTTATTTATTTATTTTCGGGCTCAAAAATTGTATTTTTATACATTTTAAATGCTTGCTTTTTGCATGATATATGTGTTGCATTGTGATTGAAAAAATATATGTGGATCCCCATGGGTCAATCTACAAACTCACGGAGTCGGAATAATTTTCGACCCAATAAATAATTTTTTGATTTTTTGAAATTTATTAAAATATGAATATAAAATATAAATAATTATGAAAAAAGAGAAACAATTAGGAATAAATAAGGAAAATGATTTTGAAAATTATAGAAAATTATAGAATACCTATATAATTATTTTTAAGTGCTTCTTGTATGGTTTCATTGTCAGTTTTGATATGGTAGCATTTTCTTTTGTCGGAAAAAATTTATATATTGTTTAAAATATTATATTGGTATTGTTTAATTGTTTGTGAAATCATTTTTGTTGCAACGGACCAACCGTTATCATGTCTAGTAGTGGGAGAGGAGCAGGTTCACGGTGGGCCGGGGACAAGGATGCACACTGTGGAGCGGCGTCCGCAGGGAAGGGGAGGGCCGATCCCGCATGGCAATCCCGTGTTGCAATCGATGGAAATAAAAGTAAAACAAGATGCAACTTCGTGGTAAGGAGTTGAATTTCGGTGGCATAAGTAGGTTTAAGGCTCACATTACTGGTAGTTCAAAAGATGTGGCTACCTGCACTGAGGTGAATGCGGATATCAGAAAGGCAGTTAGGGAGATGGAGAAAGACAAGGGGAAGAAGAAACAAGAGAGGAGAAGGGTAAATGAAGCATTGGATGAGGCGGTGCGGGCACCATCATCTTATAGAGTTGATTCAGATTCTGATCAGGAGGTTGATCCCGTTGATTTGAGAGAGCGGGAGGAGAGGGATGTTAGACGGGCGATGGCTGAGAGTAGGGCGATGCAGTACCAGGAGGAGGAGAGGGCCAGAGCTAGATTTACAGGAGCTGGTACCTCTAGGCCTGTAGGGGCTGGAGCATCTGGATCAGGGGCTGGAGCATCTGGATCAGGGGCTGGAGCATCTGGATCTAGGGACAGGGGTGGTATACGTGGTATGTTCAGCAGATCACGAGTCGAGGGTCCCTTCTACGGCTGATGTACGGGGATCACGTCCACGTGACTATCCACAGAGGTCGGATCCTATCCTAGAGCAAGATCCTGATATTTTCAGAAATAAGGGGGCTAAGCAGCCCAAGATCACAGGTGCATGGAAAGGGATGGCGAAGAAAGTGAAGAAAGTAGTGTCGAAGTGGATGTACTACAATGCGGTTCCGGCACATACAGCACAGGGTCCTTACTATAGTAATATGGTTGACACTATTGCTAAGGCAGTGTCCTGGACATCCCGGTCCTACCCCTAAGGAGGTGTTGACCACTTTCCCGATCGAGGAGAAGGAGGAGCTGCAAGAGTACATCAGTAATTTGAGAATATTTTGGGAGACATATGGATGCACCATTATGTGTGATGGCTGGACCGGTCCGACAAGAAAATCCATCATCAACTTTATGGTGTATTGTGATCGAAAGACTGCTTTCTAAAATGTGGATGCTATCGCGCACAAAAGACCACAGTATATTCTTGGACTTTTGCAGATGTGATTGATGAAGTTGGGAAGGAGAATGTGGTGCAGATTGTCACCGACAATGGCGCCAACTTCAAGAAAGCCGGTGAGGTACTGATGAATACAGCTGGATATAACCTATATTGGACACCTTGCGCAGCTCATTGTATCGACCTCATGTTAAAGGACATCGGCAAGATCAATATTATCCAGAGCACAAGTGGAGAGGGCCAAGGTGTAACAAATTTCATCTACAATCATACCGTTGCTCAATATGATGAGGGCATGCCATGGTGAGCTAGTGCGACCCGGTCCTACGAGATTTGCCACGAATTTCATCGCCCTCAACAGTATTCGAGAACGGAAGTCGGGCTTGAGATCCATGTTTTCACCGAGGAGTGGTTCTCATGGGTTGGATCAAAGTAAGTATTTTTATTTATTTTTTATCTATAGTCTCTACTATTTGATTTAACAAGTTGTTAACTTCTTATACATTTATACTATGAAATATGAATATCTAGTATGTAGTATTTAATTATTTATTACTAACTTAATGTGTTTGTGATAATTCAAGACTAGTAGTGGGCGCACCGCACAGACGACAATCTCGCCTCGATGACTTTTGGAGGAATGTGAAAATTGTGTTGGAGACCTTAGATCCTATAATAAAGGTCTTACGTATGGTTGATTCCTCCCTCGGGGGGCCCACTATGCCGCACATATATGCAGCCCTGGAGAGAATGAAAACAAGAATCCAAAGAGCTAACCCCGGAGGTTTTGCCGCATACTTGAACATTGTTGATAGTAGATGGACCGCTCATCCGATGCATCCGATGCATAGGGCGGGTAAGTAGTTAGTCCGTGTTACTACTTATTATTATAATTTGTAACTTGTAGTAAATATTAATTCTTTGACCGTGAGTTTGTGAATTATGCAGCCTATTATCTCAATCCAAAATATCGACACATCGAAAATTTGGGATTGCGGTCGACCTACTCGGTGCCGTATGGAGGTTATTGGGAAATTAGAGCCAAACGTAACGGTCCAATCAAATTGCCATATGGAGGTAAGAACTTAAAAACTTAGAACTTAGTACTTGCTTTTTATTTGTGAAAGAATTTAGCTAACCATCAATACAAATTATTGCGGATAAAATACTTTAGAGATGCACTGGGACCTTTGGTTCAGTTCCGCTATTCAAAACCGACAAAATTATGATCCAAGTTAGATGCATGATTACATTTACATTACATTTTACATATAAGTGATACAAGTAGGATTTTTGTTAAGAATTAAAGTATTAACTTGCATTATTTGTGATAATGCAATGAGTGGTGGATTCTATATGGGGGCGATGCAGAGAACCTCCGAAGAGTGGCAATGCGGATCCTCTCCCGCACTTGCTCGCCTCTCGGGTGTGAGAGGAATTGGAGTACTTTTGGGATGATTCACTCGCAGAGGAGGAATAGGCTGGGAAGTCAACGCCCGAATGACCTTGTGTTTTGTCACTACAACATGAGGCTAAAATTAGAGAACACCCGTTTAAATACTAACAATGGGCAAGACAAGGACATCCACTCGATGATATCTTCGAGCTCATCGCAGATGACCAACATCCACTCACGGATTGGTTGTTGGATAGGGGCGAGCCAGTGTTAGACCAGCCCGGAGGTAGGCCGACCCAATCATTGCTCAAGCTGCGGGAGTTAATATAAATGAGTACATGGCTTCTCAAGAGGGGCAGGTACATCGAGCGGCTGCCGCCACAGCGGATGAGGATTGGATGGTGCTGCCCGGCACGCAAGATGATGATCCAGATGACACCCTTGCTCCCGGCCCCATCATACTCGGAGGGATGATGATGACGTGGTGGTGGTGGTGGTGGTGGTGGTGGTGGTAGTGGTGGTGGAGGAGCACAGGAACGATATCATGTTCCATTATCGAGGCACAGATCCCCCCTGAGATACACCGGAGAGACTCAATACACACATGCCACCCGGATGACGATCATGGTGGTGAGCTTCATCGAGGTCGCCCTACGAGTTACAATCGGCAGGGAGGGGGAGTTTTGTGGGGGAGCAGCAGATATGCATGGCCACCATGGGTATGGGTCGTATGGCTATGGTTATAGTGATGATACTCGATCATATGGCTCATACGGCCATTTTGATCCGATGGACAAGTTGTCGGGAGTGATGGGGTCCATGACCTTGGAGGAGTCCGTAGGCTCCACACCGCTATGGCTATGGTGTCCCTTCGCTATGGACACGATGATATGTCGTCTAGGAGTTCGCACTATGGATATAATGATGGATCTTCCATGAGCTTGGCATCGCAGAAGGCAAGACATATGGTGGTTGGGGTAATGATGTTTGGGGTTATCAGCATCGTGGTGTCCCGCTTATGCCTCCATTTGGCTCACAGAGAACCGCTATGTTGGAGGCAACATACGATATCCTTTCGATGCTACGATGTCAATTGAAGACCTCCGTTCACGTTACCCCCCTGAGGGGAGTAGTTTTACCGTCATGGATGATGAAAACTACAGAGGCCTGGTTTCCTTGTATGTCAACAACCATCAGCATGACATGTCTTGGAATGACTTCAAGAAAATAATGGAGCGGAAGTTTAATGTTGTAGCCTATGGGCCTTGTACCCAACTATCAACGGAGACAGAGCTGGAAGACATGGATCCACCAAGGCATAGTACTTGGTATTGAGTAGTTGTATTTGTATTATTATATACTTGTATTTTTCTTACTAATATAATAGTTTTGTGCTTATTTATGTTAGTTTAATTGTTTAAAATAAGGTTGTAAAATTACGCTTTTACCGGTATATACAATCAATTATATGCCGATCCATAACACCAATTTAAGTGAGTTTTTAAGCAAAACCAACCATTCCATTGTGTTTATTGGCATCAAATTAGGCTACCCACCAAATTTCAACTCATTTGGACCAAAAAACCCATCGAAACATTATGGCGAAAAATGGGGAATGGGGGGAAAAAAAATCGAAAAATATAAAAAAATTTCCGCTGTTGTTCTTTGGTTTTGGGAAAGGAAGGGAAGAAAAAAAAATTTTTTTTGTTTTTTTTGGTATAAAAATGTGAAAAAGAAAAAAAAAAAAAAAAAAAAAAAAAAAAAAAAAAAAAAAAAAAAAAAAAAAAATAAAAATAAAAAAAAAAAAAAAAAAAAAAAAAAAAAAAAAAAAAAAAAAAAAAAAAAAAAAAAAAAAAAAAAAAAAAAAAAAAAAAAAAAAAAAAAAAAATATCTCCTAGATAATAATAGATTAGCTCTTCCGGAGCTTCCAATCAATGTTGTACTACCGATTTTATATGAACATTGGCTTCTGCATCATCAAATAAGATAAATATGTATATTTTTCTCTCAGGATAATATGCGTTACAGCATATAAGAGAATATTCACATTCTTCATCAAAATGAAACAAAATATATTAAAAGATATATAGAAAGTCAATAAAAAAAATTATAGAAGAAAAAGATTAAATTTAAGATAAACTAACATATGAGATGAGATTTGAAGAAAATAATTACATAATCAAATCTTCAACTATTATCTTCAAAGAAGTTTGCAGCATCTAAATATGTAGTATCTGTGAGGCCATAAAAATCATTCCTTTTATAGGCAAAAATTGTTCAAGTATCATGATTTTGGAAAATCTAATTTATCTCCACATTATTTTTATTTCTTTAATTAAGGCTTGACAAAGCTTAATTAAATATTGTGGAGTATAACGGATACATGTCTAATAGCTTTCATACCACATCGGTAAGAAATATTATCTTCACTCTTTGAATTGTTATATTGAGAATCCTTATTATTCTCTTATTTATTTCCATAATAATGACGGTAATTATTCCGTCTTTTGTCTCATCCTCTTCCACATCATGACCATAATTTTAATTTTTCCTTCTTTCAGACATATCATGAATTGTTGCATTCACTTCAGGGAATGGAACAGAACCAATAAGACGAGCTTCATGACTTTTCATTAATAGTCCATTATTTTATTCAGCCACAAATAGGCATGATATCATTCGAGTATTTCTTAAAACTCCTTTTACAATATTACTATTGTAACAACAAATCGAAACTTGAAAATTTGTGGGATATTTTCATGAATAATATTTTCTCCTTAAAATTTCAAAAGAGAATTAATTTCAAAAACTACGAATCGTATTTATTTACGTTTCAAATCTTGCAACTTCATGTGCATCTCGTGAATCGTATTTATTTACGTTTCAAATCTTGCAACTTCAAGTGCATCAGAATCGCACTTATTTACGCTTCAAATCTTGCAACTTCATGTGCATCCGAGAACTGTATTCATTTACGGTTTCAAATCTTGCAACTCAGGTGCATTTAACAATATTTGTGGTGCAAAGCTAGCAACCACTATATACAATAAATAAAACCACAATCGTTAAAGCAACATAAATCTTATTATTTGATTGATTCTTAGATTCAATAAAACACATACCTTTTTATCATGATGCACTTACATTTCAAGATGGACAAAGTAAACTCCATTGTTTACAAAACGTGCGAGGAGGTCGATCATTCTTTTCACTTTGGAATAGAAAACATAATGATACATAGTCCATTGTCTTTCTTTTCAAAACGCAATACTTCGAGCGGATTCGTTCTTCGAGCGGAATCGTGCTGATAACGTGTTATAAAATAAAGAGAAAATATATTAGATACAAAGAAGAAAGACAAGATGAGTTCAATCAGAAGTAATTCATTCAGTTGAGTGCATTACATATTTATAGTAGAAGGAGCATCTACTCTGATATGGAAATACAATATATGATTCTTGCATACAATAAGATATTCTTGATATGGAAACATAGATTGCCGCCCAAGATAGAAGGTGCATAGAATGGAAATATTGACTGCCAATATTGTGTAATGAGATGGTTGTGATCTTCACCAATATTGCATCCTGAGGTAATTGAGATCTTCAATTAGAAGTACAATCTATTTGGGGTAATGGACATCCATAATAAATATTATTTATAACAATTTTATCTTTATAAATATGGGATATTTTTTTTGGGCATAAAGCTGAAGAAAAAGAGTACCACATTAGCAAACAAGTTTTTTAACTTTAGAAACTGTTCATTCTTCTAGTCCGGTGAACCAAAGAAGTTCAATTCAATTTTGAAATTTCATTGGAAATAATATAATTTTCCTACCTCTGTTAGTCCATTACATTTTTAATTCATCAAATAAACATTCTCATATTGATTTTCATGGATATTGATATGAACTAGCGGTTTTACCAGAAAAAGGAAAGCAAAAAAAAAAAAATGAACTTGGTGGATATAGAAATTAAATATTCTTATGGGTTTTTCACATGCACTTGATATCAACACTATTATCAAATTCCAAAGCATTAGATCCGGTAGACATTACACGTTCGGAATAGAATAAATCCTATGGAATTCTCTTTTCTATTTGTTCTTGATTGTCACTTTCCACTCCTTCCCTCTTGATGTCAGTTTTTGTTTTGATGTAATCAAATGCTTGGAACCAAGGGAAATATTTCATTTCCCTTCTTTTACATATATAATATACAATGAAAATTTTTCAGTCCCACATCTTAGGTTACCCATAAAATTAATGTCATAGCTAGAGCTTCACAATTTATAAGTTAAACCCTTTACTACAAACACTCATAGTCTTAGTATTTATTTAGCCATTTTCAATATTACTCTATATTCTAAGTTTACAGGTACTATTTATGAGCTGTATCTCCCAACTTTATGAAGATTTACGATTGGAAGAGGAAGAAGTCATAGATGGTAGAGGAAGACAAAAACGAATTGAGTGTAATATATTTTTTTTAAAGGTTATTGTTGTCTTTTAAAAAAGTTTGACTTATTTACGTCAGCACTTAAACTGTGTGATTTTTAACAATAAGAAGTGTTGTTGTTTGTTTAATAGTTTCTTCTCTCAAAACCTCTTGTTCATATCTCTCATCAAAAGGCGATATTCTATAACATCTATCTAGCAAATCCCCTGTTAGCCCGAGTGAACATTTAAATATCTATCATACATTCATTCATGAAGGGACTACTTATGGGTTGAAGACCATATCAATAGGTCTTCCATCTTGCAAATAAAGCATATCTTGTGCATGTAAGCAAAATTTTGGAAATGGTACCCTTATTCCCTTGTCTTCTTGATGTATTTCAACCTATAGGGGGTTTGATTAATAAATTGGATAACTCAGGACGTGACATTAATTCTAGAGGGTAACTCAAGGGGTGGCATTAAAAATATCCCACATAAAATTCATATTTTTAAGTCCACCACACACATCACCTAGTCGAGGGGCAGTTTACCCCTAGAACCCCAAAAATGGCGAAGAGAAAGAAAAGGAGGATTTGTACCAGATCAATACATTTGAAACTTTGTATTTAACTACCAAAACTTAAGATTATTCTTTCAATATGTTTAGTACATTGTTTTCAAATGATATAGCCACTCAGATCCTGTAAACACTGAGAAAATGAAGCTTCGAGCAGCCAGATTTTGGCAAGTCCACACTCATGTCTTATTTGATGACTTCCTCTGAACGAGTTTCAGGTACTTAAAAAAAGCCCTTCTCCTTCAAGCTTTCAACAGTTTCCTTCAAGCTCACCTCTATAGGGGTGAAATTTACCCCCAATTCCTGTGCTTTCTTCTTGGAGACTTGGTAGGTTGGCACATAAGGCTTGTCATCAGCACACCTGCCAAGAATAAAAATCAATCTTTATCATCTAAAATAAATGAAATTGAAGTTCAAAATGGAAAAGTCCTAAAAACTTACTTTTCTGGAAGGTTCATATTTGGATAAAGTTCCTTCAAAGCTTTCACAGTTTGTGAATGGTGATAGACTCTCTCAACTAAAACATATCTTCCATTGGCTGAAGGAACCTCAAATGCTAGAATATGTGCATTTGCAACATCTTTAACATTAACCCATCCAAATGTTGCATTAGGAAATGTTTGTACTCCTGCATCCACTTACTATCATTAAGAATGATAATAAAACTAAAACACAAGGTTGACAGTAAATGTTCCTCTTTTCTTTCTGAAAGCCAAATAATAAGCATATTCCCCTTGGATATTATTGAATCTGATCATAGTTGTCAGGGTTTTGCTTAGGTGATGTCAAGGCGACAA
This sequence comes from Hakea prostrata, assembly GCF_041222555.1. NCBI lineage: Eukaryota > Viridiplantae > Streptophyta > Magnoliopsida > Proteales > Proteaceae > Hakea > Hakea prostrata. Next base: position 5,950,881 of record NC_142609.1, read on the forward strand.
AGATCTCCTTTTGTTCTAAGTTGACCAGTTTCCTTCAATGCCAAGGGATTTAAACTAAGAATATGAAGATCTTGTCATCCACATAATATAAACTTTTGTCTCTCATTTCTACACTTTCTTTGTATCCATGATTATAATTTTACCTCCTTTAAGTTATATATTTCCCTTTATGTGGGGTTTGCATTTTCTAGGCATCAAGGCAGCTAGCCACTCAAGTAGCTCACCCTGGTACCAGTACAACTATGAAACTGACTATATCATTCAGTTAGCTATATGGACTATGTTCAGTATAGAATAGTAGATATGCTGCCTGTTTAGGAGTCATGGTGTGTCAAAATCTGTCTGAAATCAATGCTTTAGGTTTAAACCCATTCAAGTAGGGAAGTATCTTAAATGTGATAAATCACAAGAATTCTACTACATTTGCATCATTCGAGATGCTGATATTTGACCAAAGAGATGTGAGTGTGGTTCACTCTATCATATGAACAAATTGACATCTTCCATCTCTACCATGGCTCCAGGGATTGACCATGTTATGAGATTAATGTCAATAACAGTATATAAGAGCGTTTAGCTTCTTCCTGATAATAAGAAAAGAAAATTATACTGCTTTTAGAAGGAGGAATCTCTGAAGGTTCTAGCTTCCTATTGGTTTTTTTTTTCCATTCTTAAAGTTGAACTAGAACAAGGTTGCTCCATTTTACAAAAGGTTGTACTAAGAAATTTAACCACATAGAAACAGTAGCTTGGTACAACATAATTCATATCCTGACAATCTAGTCACCTTTCCCTTCTGTAGATCCATAGTTAGGTAAATTATGCTACCTAACCCCATGGATCTTTAAAGGGCTCAATCCCCAAAAGGAAGAAAACCATTCTGCAGCAGACATTAACCAACCTGAAAACAATACTACTAGTAATTCATATCCTAACACATTCAAAGAAAGTAATTTAGGCAAATAGGAATGCAGTTGCTGCGATTGGAGAGATTGAGGGGTGTGAGAGAACAAAGTTTTTATTTTCTTGGTGGTGGTGGGGAAGGGGGTGGGCTGGGGTTGGGGTTGGTGAGAAAAAAACAATTTAGATGATAGGTGGACTTACCATTTACTAAGTTCAAAATTGCTTCACAACTTGTATTTAGTGTTGGTTGCAAAAGAGGACCAATCACCATAGATGGATTTATCGTAACCATGTCAATCCCCTTCTCTTTTGCAAATTTCCAAGAAGACTCATCAGCCAAAGTCTTTGATAGTAAATACCAACTCTATAAGGGAACAAGTAGCTCATTAGATATAAAGATATCAATGGAACCAAATCTAAGGCCTCTAGGACCTGCACAATGATGTTAAACTAAACAGCACAACCACACACACCTTATTCTGTCTGCAAAACTCTGCATCTGAATACCAATTCTCGTCAACTACCACATCCGGAGTTCGAGGTGTTCTGTTGTATGCAACTGCAGCCATAGAGGATGTTACGACAACTCTTTTAACAGATGGAGTTTTTGCACAGGATTCTAGAACATTAAGAGTCCCCTTCAATGCAGGGTCAAGTAATTCAGCCTGAAATGGAGAATGAAACACAGAACATATATAAGTTGGAACCAAAAGGTTAATACGTAGGGGAGTGATTTAACTACATAATCAAAATCATTGAATTGCCTCAGATCATTTGTTTTGCTTCCTGGGTTCAGTAATCAGATTATACTGCTTTATTTATTACAAGAAGTGAGGAAATAATGTTTACTTGTTCACACAATTCCATGTGCCTCTTGCTTTTCCTTCTTTTTCAGTCTTATTTTGATCAGAGAATGGTGAAAGGCCTAGGTAAACGTATTCATGGATTCTCACACATGTGGAGATCAAAAGGCATGCATACATGTTACACTAAAGCAAAATTATGAAATCAATAATAGCAGATGAAACTATCTCAAGGGATGTAATAGGAACGAACCTGCGGGTCTGTGACTGCATGATAAAATGGAGATGCTGTATGGAAAACACCTACACATCCTTCGATTGCAGAATCAAATGATCCTTCTTCCAATAAGTTTGCCTTGAATAAATGAAGTCTTTCCTTGGCTCCATCAAGAGCAAGTAAATGTTCAGTCTTCTTTGGATCATCTGTGATAACAAATGAACAGAATTTAGTGAATAAATAAAAAATACAGCTTTTACAGCAGTTGATAAAATTCAACATATGTAGTTCCCAAAAGACAGAAATCAGAAATGATTAGTCGGCGTTCATGCACCTTAGAAACAAATTACATTTTTCCCATACAACCCAGACTATAGATCAGATTTATAAGATGGTTCATGAGAAGACAACAATGAGAGAATTGCGAGCGAAATAAGGTCTTTAGGGTCCTTTAAGTTTGTAGACAACCCAGTTGAGATAATGCCCATCCGCAGGGCACCCATCATTACTCAAATACAAGGGTTTATAAGGACAAAAACCCTGAGACAGATTCGAAAAAGAACTGATTGAAGACCGTAGCAAGAAACCCAGAATCAAATTTCAAAATAGAGAAGAGGAAGTCAATAAAGCATCTACAAGACAGTAAAAGTGAAACCCAGATTCAAGAAGATGAACACTAACTTAGATCACGAACTGAAGCTTTAACAGTGTATCCTTTGGCAAGCAGAAACTTCACCAGCCATGAGGCGATGTACCCAGAAGCACCTGTAACACAAACTGTCTTCCCAGCTCCACTCATTGTCTCTGATTCCTTGGTTTCCTTTTGGCTTTTCACACTCTCTTTGGTTTCTGATAAGGAACAACGGAAATGATAATTGAAGGAAGAAATGAATGGTATAAATAGGCACCGGCATTAGTAGATTGTCAACGGAATTAACGTCATGACTCACGACACTTTTAAGTTGGAAGAGAAATAGAACTCTAACTCTTGTCAAGGGAGACATGGCATGGAGGCGACTCCACAAATGGAAGAAAAGTGTAGGTCCTCTCATGAAGAGGAAGGGCTGTGGGCAGCACCAAGATTTCAACGAAGGAGCTCCCACGCAGTTTAAAAACATTGGGTTCCATGGATTTATTTACCAAAAAAAAAACAATTCCATGGATTTTGCTAGGCTGGTGATGTCAGCGATGCCCAACTTTTACAGGGGTTAATAAATTAATAAAACCCCATTGACTCAAATATGTCTAAACTTGCCCTGAGCCTGGATCGATCGATCCCTGCCTGGTTTTTTCAACCCAAAAGACGGGCCTGGATTATCAATCTGTCCTGATAGAGTAGAGTCAGCCAGTCAGGTTTGCATTTTGCTCTCAGAACTAAGCCGATCCTGTGTTAATTTAATTTAATTAAAATTATATTTAAATTTTAAAATGCCTTTAAACAAAACAAGTATCAATTTTTTTTTTTTTTTTTGCAAGTAACAATGTCAGTATCCCACTAATCCTAATTAGTTAAATATATTTCTACAAATCTCACATTCCCAAATCAATAATCATACATGCTTTCCCTAAATATCTAAAACAAATCTTACATTTCACAAATCTCACACTATACTTTTTTTCATATTTATCTTTTTCCAGTGAAGCAACTTTCTCATAAGAGGAATCACTAGTAAATACTAAAAAATGAACTAGGGTTAGGGTAAATCAGTGTCAACACAATCTTATCGGGGTTATTTAGGGCAGGTTGGGTTGGGTTGGGCCCTATCAAGGTCGAGTTAAGGTTGGAGATTTTTAAATCCTGACAGAATTTAGTAGGGTTTGGGTTTCAATTTCAATATCTAAGATAGGATTTAAAGGCTAGCCCGGCCCAATCTGGCCCATTGACACCCCTACTAGCTTTGGATAACCCCTCTTGTGTTGGAAGAGAAAATAAGATGTCATGGCAGGCATGGCACAGAGGGGACTTGAGAAATGGAAGAAAAGAACTTGTAATTCAATAACCGTTAAGTCTCAACTGATAGTGAAGCCTTCATGTATAGTATTGCCCCAGGCCCTAAGGAAATTCGAATTTTTTTTTGCCGGTGCATCCAAACAATCATTTGGTGGTTGACACTAAATCATGTATCTTTTTGGAATTGACGATTTTTATATATATGTATATATTGGGGGTATAGCTATTATACAGAACAATAGGGTCAGTCGGATCTGACCTCTTTACTAAGAGAGCAAGATGTATTAATTATTGTCAATTGAGCCAACCCTTTCTTCGTTGAATCTAAATCATGTTCTTGGATAAGGAAGTCAAGAACCCATATACATATCAAATGAAGTATACTGGTTTAAAAACTTAGAAGTCTCCTATATAAATAAGGATAGGATCCATCCTAAGGATTTTTTAATTGATAAAAGTAAACAAGGTTAAGAATTTAAATCCTCTCAAAGCTTAAATAAGTTCCCCAGAAATTAGTTGAGGTGTACCTAAATTTACCCTGTTTCCCCTCTAATTTTGATTTTTATTAGTTTATCTTAAATTTTTTTTCAAGAATATTTTGTTGGCCACATGAAGATGACATCATCAATCGAAGGGTTGGATCATGGCTTAGAACTTAGAAGACTCTTTATATTAGTAAACTAATGGTAAGATTCAGGCTGTTTGGAATATATGGCCAACCGTATTTTCGCGACATCATATGGGATCTAAATTCTAGATTCTACTTAAATTAAAGGGTAATTTTCATCTTGACCCCCTGAAGTTTGATCAATGTCATTTTTAGTCCAAAAAAATTAAGACTTTGCATCTACCTCCCCTGTACTATGAAAAAAGTCAATTTAAGGACAAAGTATCACTTTTATGACCAATTTGTCCTTTATTTTTTTTTAATTTGAATTTTTACATAATTTAAAAACTTGAGGATTCAGATCGAAGAAATTCCCTTTTTTTAAAATTTCTTCAATAGTAGTCGTGCTTCAGGATTCAAACGCATTTTCAGTGGAAATTCCAAGCTTCAAATGCATCTTCCTGTATGGACCTAAAAAAACAGCATATTCCCCATTTGAGTTCTAACTGAGCAAATCTGGAAGCAAACTAACTAGAAAAGGGTAATTTTCATCTGGACCCCCTGAGGTTTGGTCTATGTCATTTTTAGTCCAAAAAAACTGAAACTTTGCATCTGCCTCCCCTGTACTATAGAAAAAGTCAATTTAAGGACAAATTATCACTTCTATGACAAATTTGCCCTTATTCTTTTTTTCTTTTTTTTTTTTAATTTAAACAAAACATGGGAAAAAAAATGAAAAAATAAATTCAAATTCAAATTCAAATCTTTGAACCAGAGAAATACGATTGTTAGCATTCGAAATCAAAAGAGTTGTTTAAGATCGAAACATCATGCCATTCAAAATCAAAAGAGTTGTTTAAGATCAAAACATCATGCCCTTGAACCTCGCGTCGAAGCTCTGCCACTTGAAGTTTTCTTAACCCTTCGAACCATGGAATCACATCTTTCTTATCGTCGGAAGTTTCAGATTTGTCTTCTCCAACACAGTCTTATCTTCAAGCCATGGAATCACATCTTTCTTATCGTCGGACGTTTCACATTTGTCTCATTATCGTCTTTCGCCATGAACCGGTGTTTAAGGTCATGATACTTACATTTCTGTGGCGTCAGAAGACGAAGAGAAGTGTTTCAGTTCTGTATTTCCATAGCCACAGAGTCCCAGCTATTGGTTCCATGACGGTTAATGGCAAATGCCAACAACAACTTCTCCCAAATCCCCAATGATTGCTTCACAACATCTTCGACTTTAGCCATGGTTTCTCATATTTGACGCTCCATCAACCTTTCTGCAATTCGTAGATAATTTTTTTTTTCAAAACTAGGTTTTTTTTTCCCCTTTTTATTTCTCTTTGGATTTCTCGTCACTTAATGAAAATTACCTTTTTCAAATCCTTGAATCTTGTTTCCACTTACCTGAGTTTTCTAAAGTAGCCCCATGAAGCAAGAGAGCTTTAAGCTGGGATTCAAAGTTAAATGAGTTGAATGAAGAAACATTCAAGTGTTTGATGTTCTTAGACGGTTGCTTTGTGGTGTTTCGGAAGAACGAGAATCACAAATGAATATTAACTTAAATTTTTTTTTCATTTTTATTTCCTATGTTTTTTGTTTAAATTAAAAAAAAAAGGGTAAATTTGTCATGAAAGTGATAATTTGTCCTTAAATTAACTTTTTCTATAGTACAAGGGAGGCAGATGCAAAGTTTCAGTTTTTTTGGACTAAAAATGACATAGACCAAACCTCAAGGGGTCCAGATGAAAACTACCCACTAGAAAAAGGAAAGAGAAACCAAAAAGAACTTCCTATTTCTTACCATTTGAAGATTTTCTAAGGCTCTTTTGTAATCAATGGACAATTATTTGAGTAGGTTAATGGCTTCTGGGGTTTATGTGTTGTGTTGGCTAATACTTTATGCCCTTGTCGATTAGTTGTTCTTTGTTGAACGACTCCAAAAGCTTCTTGGGCAATTTGCTATGGAACCTTTTGCGATTTCACCATCGATGGAGAGGAAGAGAATCAGATATGTAGAATAAGGGGAAACCATGAATTTTTCTAACCAATCACGATTGCAAACGTCGGCCGCTACACAGAGGGAAAGATCAAGAATTTTTAGGGTTTACAATTTGTGTACTTTCCCTTGCA